>NW_026850559.1:0-709658 GCF_030913465.1 Colletotrichum navitas
AGTTTGTCCAGTACCCCAGCTTCGCCCCGATTTGGCAAGGACGTGCTTGACATGGAGGGCCCTGGTCCCAAGCGCGCAAGAGAGGGAGACAGACACAGAGAGAGAAAGAGAGAGAGAGAGAGAGCGACATGTGCGGGTCCATCCTAAGGACAGTACATGCGACGCTGACAGACACTAACTTTGCCTCAGGGGCTGGACTAATAGGTGGATCTGCCGATACCGTCAGCCACGGCGTCCGATTGCAGTGCAGGGTAAGTCCCCCCCTCGGCAGCGTCTTGTAGCTCCCACTCTTTCAGATAGGTAGGGATATTCCCGTTCACCCTCGCGTCCCGTCTTGATGAACTCGTATCAGTGAGGTACGTACCTTTCTGCCTTCACCCGCACTTGCTTCCCTCAAGAGGCTTCTCTCTCCTCTCCACCGCGACAAACGGCAAACTTGGGGGTAGGAAGGCTCAAAGGCGGCGTTCCCTTGTCTTCCGCTCCACGTCCAACCTTTTTCGTCGACCCTGTCTCGTCCCGTACCTTCTCTTTGCATGTACTACAGCACTCTCCTCGCGTTGTCCTTCCATCTGCCAATTGGCTTCCCCAGAAATACAAAAGGATAGCACCTTCTGCTTCCGCCCACACCGCGCTCACCTTGCCATCCCTCCTTCTTCGTCCATCAATCTTACTGCCTTCACGTCTGCCCCATCTTGTCTTCCCTTCTCTCTCGGACAACCTCACTCCTTCTCTACCCAAGACCCTTCCCTCAAATTCACTTGATAACCCTCAACATCAGCTCAGCCTCCCATCTACTGAGTTGTGCTCACCCGTCCGTCCATCAAGCACTTTTATACGTATCTCCTCATACCTCCCATACTAGGTCGCCACTGCCCAGCTGCCGTACAGTCCACCGTCAACAACTACTCCCAACTGGGTCTTCATACAGCCCCGGCAACCTTCTGTCCCGGTGACAATTCGATAGCATACACCTTGTCGACTATCGCCAGTCATTGGACGGCCAGCACACCACTAACACATTTTGATTGTAGAGGAGCTATCTGAAGCTGAGTTTTGAACTTACCTTACACAGGTCTAACGCTGCAGCCATGTCATCCTTCGGCCGATCTTTCACCTCTGCCTCACCCGTGATGGCTCTTCAACCGCAGCCCGTCCACCAAGCGAGCTTTGGCATGGAGTCATACGCACCCCAAACCGCGCCTTTTGGCCAACGCTCATCATACCAACGCTGCGCCGTGCCGCCGGCAATGGCCGCTGGAAACCTTCGAGGTGCTGGGCGCAAACGTTCGCGCGACGAGGCTGCCCCCAACCTCGCAACCGACGAGCCTGATCCCCGCTCCGACCCCAAAGAAACAGAGGAAGAATGGGAGTACGGTCCGGGTATGGTCCTGATCAAGAAAGGCGGCTACGTTGCGGACGCCAGCAGCCAATCTGGCACCTGGGTTGAGGAAAAGGCCGCCCAAGATGATGCCCGCAAAGCCAATGAGGCCGTCGTTCGTCTCCACCAGCAGCAACAACGCCCGTCCCTCCGCAGCAACAAGTCCCAACGCCTGGCTCAAAACGATATTCATAGTCTCCATGACGTCGGACAGCCGACAATTGTTTCCGCCTCTGAGACCATCCCTCTGGAGAATTCGGCGCAGCCTGTTGTCGACCAGTTCACCTTGCACCTTGGTATTGGCTGGAGACGTATCAGCGAGGACCAACATATTCAAGCTGCGGCTCGCGGCTGGGCCCGGTACATTGAGAACCATTATCCAGTGTCATCGGCTGTTATTCGACTCGAAAGCAAGGGCCTTCAATCATATCTCGTCGAGGCCGCGGAGGGTTTCTTTCTCTTTTCAGAGGATCTCCGTCAAGGCCGACTCGTTAGCAAGGATGCGGAAGGGGCGTTGAATAATCTCAAGTGTTCGCCTCCGGTTTTCGTCGGTCAAGAAACTCTTTTTGCAACTGAGTCGCCAGCAGCAAACGAGTCAAGGAATACGGCGTTCGCGACGGAGGCTGACAGCCATATGGAAATGTAAAATGCAAGACGTTGAACACGGCTGTGCAATCAGTTTCATTTCTTTTCCTCATTTTTTTGTTTTGTTCAATGGGTAGTACATCACAAAACGGCAAGGTCTGGGGGGCGTATTTGTCTTCTAACGAGGAGCTTTGCTTGGTGGGATCGGGTTTGGTTGGATGAGGACACGAGCGTATGCGTGTGCATCTGCCCAACGGATTCCAAGATAAGAAGGGTCAGACGGCGGAAATGGATCTTTTCCCCATTTGAGCTGGTTTGCTACGGCCTGTCTATTTGCCGACCTCGACGGTTTTGGGGTTTATCTGCACTACTCAATGGCACTTGCTTGCCTATCAACAGCATCAATACATGTACATTTTCAAAGCATATAATGGCGCCGCAACACGATACTACAGTGGTGAATTGATGGCTAAGCGTGCCGAGGACTTGACTAGGCTGAACCAGGCTAGACTTATTGGGAGGGATGCGGTTTGCTACGATGCCGAAGCGCCCTAGAGTGTTGCGAGACAAAAGCTTAATGGGAACCGACGCAAACCCGAGTCAGGACGCGCGGGAGCACTTGGACTATACGAGACAGCGACGGGCCTGCGTAGGTTGGCAATGTTGACGGGCTGGTGTTGGTGCTGATGCAGATGTAGAGTGCAGTGACAAGCCACACAGGCGAAACGAGCAACAAGACTGAGTCTCACTGTGTTCAAGGTGAGAGAGAGACAGACCCTGGACAGGACGCACTCACGACGGCGGAAGAACGGCAGTGCTGAAGTGCCAGGCAGAATTTGCAAACTTGCTAGGCCACCTTTGGCAAGTGGCTGGGGCTGGTGAGATAGGTTGGATGATGCATCTGGCGGCGCCGGCTTCAATGGCACACGAAGGTCTGTGGAATGCGAGGCGGTGTGATTGGTTGGTGGTTGAGGGCCTTAGGGACCACTACGAGGGCAGCATGTCGTGGTGTGTGGTAAGAGTTTGGGTGTCAGGGCGAGGTGGCGGCGCCCTGAGCGGGTGGTGAATATGACCAATGGGTGAAAAGACCCACTGTGCGTCTAGCACGCTGGGTAAGACTTGAAGCACGGTGGACCGGAAAGCACAAAACACCTAACCTACACTACATAAGTATCTGGGTATCTTATGTTCATACTTAGTTAGATACCTAGCTTAGATACCTTTGGTAGGTATATCGTATATAGGATCAAAGGGTGATAGTGCAATATGCTGTACTTTTACACCCTTGCTTGTACGAGTGCCTCGATAACAATATCTACAGTGACATGCAATAAGTCTGGGCTCTCACCACACAATGTGCCGCTTCAATAGGTGAGTCCAGACTTATTACATATCACTATAGGCGAGAGGAGAGGGGTTAAGCATTGAGATCAAACGATATTCCGCTAGTCGAAGGACATCTCGAAGATGCAACCTGCTTTGATTGCGGACAACCAACCCCAATGAGGATGAAATACATGGAACATGAGACTAAATAAGAGTAGTATCTGACATGTCTATCTTGGAGACTTGGAGGTGCATAGTGTTGTAACCGACTATGGTTAATGATAGTAACCTCCTGCTACATACATCAAGAGGGATGAATTCCTGTTGCTGGGGATGCGCCTATTAGTACTTAACCCAAAGTCGATGTCCTCCACACCGACACGCTACTCTCCGTTACCCCGTGGCAATCAGTTTTCATGAGAGCGTCATAAATTCCCGTCAAGACTAGGTTTCGAATCCATTGGCATCTATTCTGTCCATTGGCTAAGGATCCACACTCCGACCACATTGTTCCAAAATTTTATTGAGAAAATTAAGATACAAACAGATGTTTTGTTTCGGCGTGGTAAAAAGACGATGCTATTCATTGGCTCTCGATTTAGCACTGGCTCCTATTCCCACGTCCCAGTCACGCACTGGGTTTCCATGGGTTGGCGCGATGTCCGCGTGGCGCCTTGTTTTCGTTGCGTGCGTTTAGTGGATGGTGGGTACCGAGTCTGCCTTGCCATTATGTAGGATGATTGCCCCCTGCATTTCTTGCCCTTCTTACAAAGTAGCGAAGCGGTTGGTCCACAATAGGGATGAGGCGATTGGGCTGCTTCAGTGGTGATTTTGCTTGGGAGGCAACACCTCCGCCATCGCATGGCCTATGGAGTGAAGGCAAGCATATTGAGGATGCGACTGATTGAGGACATTTCGTCACATTTTGTCCAGCCTTTCCCCATTTTTACAGCACTTCTAAGCACTGGACCAGACCAGTCTTCAGTCTTGGTGAGTGCAACCTGTGCGTAGAGCGTTACCCACCATGTTCCCTACTCACCTCGTCGTCACAAAAACCTGCTGCTGTCGTGCGTGTACACCGGCACGTCGGTCTCAGCACCTATTTTGCGCCGGGTTCTGACATGGGTTTGGATTCTTTTTTCGCTTCTAATGTTTGTTTTGGGTTCAAATTGCTGATCCAAGCCCACCTCCTTCTCTTTCCTTGAACTCCCCGCGGCTCGCATCGCGGACTCCAGAGTGCTCGTGACTTGTTCGTCGCATTTTCGCTTTCTGAACCCCGGCCGCCCAGGTAAATGCAAGTTCTGTGCCCGTGTCTTGTTCCTGGGCCTTGTTTCCTGGCTTTCATGCTCTGGTCTCGCCTGGCCTAAGGTCCTCATTTCATATTGATTACCTCACCTGAAATCCCATTCGATCAACGAATTCAACAAATCACCATCCTCGCCTTCCTTCTCCTCTTGTCTTTTCCTCTGCTCTGCCTTACTTCCCTTTCAACTCTTCCCGCCTCACCCTATCTCTATCAGTCCCACAGCTCCACCTCGTCTGATACTGAGCAGTTCGCCACTGCTTTTTCTAGCTCCCGCCGTTGTATGTACTATCTTGGCACTGGCGCATGCACATACTCCCCGCATCGCGACACAACCGAAGACCCAGCTGCCTGATCATCCGCCTTCGCCGTCGTATCCTAGTGCAGCCAGTCATTTAGTACCAAGGCACTTATCTCACTTCCGCTGCCGTGGCTCGAATCTCTTCATCTGGTCGCGCACTTCGTTTTCGTGCTCGCCGTCGCAAAATTGCCGGTCGGCCCTTTAGCGCCTCCGAAACATAGGCTGCCCAACACTCGGAGGGCTTCGCTGGTTGGTTCGGAGAACTCGATCCCAAGGTCAGTCTCGACCTACTAAACGGCTGCGCGCTTCTTGCGCCGCGTCTTCCTGATACCGGCGTTCGCTTGAAAGATCTTCTTGCAACGCGTCTCTCCATGTTGAAGCCATCGTAGGCTTCTCGTCTTTCCCCCCGACCCCCCGCAGTTTTGGTCTCGAGACGTCTTCTTCATGGTCTCGCAGCCCGACTCCGCGTCCTCTCTCACCTTACGAGGCCCTTCCTCGGTCGTTTCGCGTCCCTCGCTCTCTCGCACGAAGCGATACAACAGGTCACACGTTGGCGCCACCACCTACATACCTCAGAACGAATTCCCCATCTTCAGCAACTCGGGTGATGTCGAGGTAATAGTCAAGGCTGGCAGCCACCACAACCGCTACTTGCTGCATCGCCACACTCTCACCCGATGTTCGGGTTTCTTCGAGGCCAGCACGAGTCTTGAATGGTCTAAGCCGGTCTCTGGTAGCGCCTCGGGTGATCTTGCCCGCATCAGTGACGATACCTCTGTCGATTCATCATCAATCGCCCCGGCCTCAAGCCGGGTGCTCACCACGTCTAGTCCACGAAAGCGATGGCGGTACGAGCTTGATCCAGGAATGGGGGACGGGGATGTTCCAATGCTGGTTCAGAAGGACGAGGATCGCTCCAAAGGCTCCGGGAACCATTCCGGGTCATTGTTCGGCCCAGGCGGGGCTGGCGGCGGCAACCAGCCGGCATCTTTCACACGAAGTAAATCGTCAAATCATTCACATTCTTCATCGGCACACGCGAACCACAGCTTTTTTCGCTCGGTAGCCAACTTAAGCCTCGTGCCGAGCTCGATGGCGGCGGCGACTACAACTGCGACGACCCAGCCGCTCTCGCAGGCCGATCAGGATTTGTTACGAGACTACGACAACCTCTTCCGCATCTTCTACAACTACCCTCCGACCCTTGATGGTGTGAACATTGCGGATGCCTACGTGCAATGCAAGTCACTCATCACCCTTGCGGATCTATATGATGCACTCGCCGTGGTCGGACCCAGAGTAGATCACCACTTGCTCCAGTTTCAGTCGCGGCTCTGGAAACAGATTGCCAAGTACCCGATCTCATACCTCCGTCTTGGCTATCTTGCCCGTAGCAGGGTTATTTTTCAGGAGGCTCTTATTCATGTTGTTGGTCAGTGGCCAGCAGGGGAGCGTAGCCTACGCGCTGCTCTTCCTGATGTAGTTCTCGACATTATCGAGGATAAGGTTGACGAGCTTGAGGAGGTTATCAGCCGAGTCGAGGGCCGTCTCTTCCGGCTGAACTTGGTCACAGCCAGAGGCGAGCGTGTTACCCCAAGTACATCCTACCTCGATTGGCTTGCCGTTAGTCTGTTCCGCCAGTGGCTGGCAGACAACACCACCCCTCCACCTCCCGACAGGCGAATACAAAACTCACGCGATGGCCGTAACGGCAATCTGCAGCAACTCACCCTCCCTGCCGGTGTGCCGCCTTTGGCGACGGTCGGCCGCACATATCGTACTCTTGGTACTTCCTCGTCGGCGTACCTTGGCCATGACGAGTGCAAACGGTTTCTGAAGCTGACGCCCGAGCTATACAGCCGCGACAATCTACGCCGGTTTGAAAAACGCATAGACGAGCTCAAGTCAATGGCCCGCGATATTGTGCGGCCGCTCATGGGAAGCGGTCTGGAGCTGGACATCAGCAGTGGTAGAACGGCTGATGGAATCGGCTACCTCACATGCGTGACAGTGGGGGATCGCGACCTCCCCTGGCATGTTGAGCATTGATAGGACTGGACTGGTGGGAATTTCAGTCGGCTGCGCCTGCGGGTTGAGATAAAGAAGCATACTGGTTATTCTTCCGACTGATGATATACGAAATCACATGTTTGATACTTCTTGAATATAGATAGATACAGCGTTGGATACCCAATTGATGAGCTTGTGTCTCTCGTCGACACTCCCTGAAAGAAGATTGCCTTTGCAAGCAAAGCACTAGGCTTTGTATATGATGTTTTGTCATTTCATTTAGACTATGGGTTGTTGTAGTAATAATAGTGAGTATTACTAGTCGTCGTCTACTGTAAGGTCTATGATGGAGACTTCGCTTTGCCTCCAGGCAGACTTTGTAAAACGCCCAGGAGACCTTATCTTCAAGTTGTCCTCTTCCTGGTCATTCATCTCAACGACTTTGAAAAACCCGCCCACGCTCGTCCGAGGCACTACCATCTTCCTCGTCTGTCCGGAAGCGTCAGTTTTGGTTGCTAGTGGAAATATATCGCCGTGATTGTCCCACGTTGCCGAACTTTGAGTGTCTCGAGAAACAGTTAGGCTGGTTTCTCTGTTGTGCCCGAGGCGACTCGACACAACAATGTGACTGGCGCTGATAGAAGTTTGCGATCCATTCCCTACCCACGCCCTCGGCTGGGTCTGACTCGGTTCGGTCACTGGCAGTTTAGACAAACGTGTGATAAACGAATCCATTCGCGTTTGCTTCATGGGTCGTTTGCCCTGAGGCGGTGTGCTAGAATGTGCTGGGGATGATCCCTTTGTTAACCTGGTCTTAACAGACTGGTGTCTGCACGAGGTCACCTGTTGAAGGGGCGGTACGGTTGGTTTGGGCGGCTTAGATGGCGCGAAGATGTATGCTTCATCGGCGCCAGATAAGTCTACGATGTGTTTTGGTGACGGGGGGTTCATCGGCGAACAAGCAGCCGCAGGTGACGGACGCATGGGGCTAGATGACAGAACGATCGGCTCCGTGGACTGTTGAGACTTTGTAATCCTAGGCATACGTTGTGAGCCAGCGGATGCCCATGGGTTTCTGTGCCCGGTCGGTTCTACGGTGGCTGTGGCCTTCCCGTTGGATCTAGATTGCTTACTTCGATTGACCGAACTCTGCATATGAGTCGGCAGTTGTGATGAGGGATGGTCCGGTGAACTGGGACTGCGAATCGTTGGTTGACTGAGTGGCGGCAATCGATTGTCACTGCCGTCGAGGTCCATAGATCGTGGTTTTGCGCTGGATGTTGTCGCGGCGGTCTGAGTGGTTTGCATCCACTTGTCAAGAGCGTCTGCTTCGTGTGGTGTGCCCCTAGCGAACTTCCTGTTGTTGACCTTTGTGGTCCTGGCCGTCTTGCGCGGGGCCCGAGACAGAGCCTTGGAGCGCTGCTTCTCCTCCCAGCCCTCAATCATCAGAGGTGCGCCTAGCTTGACAAGCGATTCTGGCAGCCAAATCAACTCAACGAGCGTCGGGTCAAAAGTGCTCTTTGTCCTAGTTCGGCCATTTGTTGCCTCGGCATCTCCATCCAGGACTGCCTCGAACTCATCGTCACTGTTCAGCGCCAGCCCCTGACGGTCATAGGTCATGACGCCGGCCGCTTCCTGTGATAGGTCCAGACCAACTATATCGGCTGGGATGTGTGCCACGCGTAGCTCTGGTATCCCGTCAGTGCTATGGTGGTTCCGCCTTCCAGTGATGCGTTGTATCAAATCCGACTCCCCCTGCCCCGTAACCTCTATAGTTTGGCTGTCTGTCCTGTTGGACATGTGTCTGTCCAGCAATTTGCTTACCAGCAAGCCGGGAGACAGAACCCGCGTGAGCTTGGTAGCACCAATCCTGTTGACCCAGTCGAATGTTTCCTCGACGAAATACCTAAGGCCTCGCACATCTACCGGTCGGCTCCAGATGACTTCCTTCCCCAACTTCTCTACTGTAGTTGTACAGGAAACAACAGGATGGGTATAGTGCCTCAGGACCTGTCGGCTCGGAAACTCGTCCGGGATGGACAGCGCTTTGTGTCGTACTCTAAAGAACCCACTCTTGTTGGTACGCAGCTCATCTCGTAAATTCGCTCTCCACTCTTCCAATTCAACGTCGTCGTCAAATTTGAGGCGGCATAGTGATTTACCGAATCCGGCCTTCGCCGCCTCGCAGGCCAGCTTCACTCCGCAGCCGGGTACACCCTCAGGGATGTAGTCGCCCCCACTCATCAATGCGACCAGGACCATGCCCTCCCGATCCAAGCCGGTCCCGGCAGACAACAGTTCGTCAACATCGTACAAGCTGACATGGGTTGGTGTTTTGGCCCCTCGGGTTCCTTCTGCCGTCCAGTTGCGTAGGGTTCGGGTACAGCCGAACATTATGGTGTCGACATCCTCGCTCAGAACGGCGTCTACGATTCCCCGCTGCTGTAGTAGGGCGCATTCAGCCTCCGCCTCGCCTGGTGCGTCATGTAAGGGAAAGCCGAACAGGCGAATGACCCTCTTTGCCATGGCCGTGGCAACTCCATCTCCTCTGCCAGACCGCTTGTTGCGCTTGAAGGCCGGTTTGTGAGGCCCGTCAAAGATGAAAATGGGTTGTATTCCAAGACTCAGAAGTCGAAGTAGGCGATAGAATAGAGTCCTAATGGCAGGATTCGTTCCACCTAGAGATAATGTAAATTTCGTGGTCTGCATGGAAATTAATGGTGCCTACCTCGCGCGGCTTGTGTCTGAAACTGCCAGATCGCGATGTCAATAGCAATGCGCAGCGGCCTGCCTGAGTTTTCGAGTTGCTCCGTAGCCAATTTGGCAAGGGATATACGTTGGCCTGGGCCTAGTTCACGGTAAATCCTATAAGCGTGGTATGAGCGAGGATTGTGCAGATCTGTGAATCGGCTATGGGGATTTGTCAGTACCCTTTGATTCCCATCATGAGACTACTTTTCTTGTGGAAACCCGATTCACCGAATCTTCAGCCAGCAAGTCTTCGTAAAGGAGGTGGATGGCGAATTGCGTCGGCGAAGCAGAATGAGCATTTTTGGGGGTCCAGGAAGACGAGACAGACTCCAACGCCAGGGTGATAAGGCGCTTTCACTATCTTGCTTTAAGTCTTACTGATACCCAGTTCTTCTCACGTTGAGTTCGTCGTCAGAGTGGCTCAACGTTACAATCGCAAATACGTGTCTCGCGGACCGACATTGGCCAAGCGGGCGGATGTCGTCGGACAGGGCGCATGCACCAGTGGTTACTCTGGCTACGGGCAGATGTTGACTTTCTGACAATACATAACACTAGCATGTCATCCGCAATTATGCAATACTCGGGCCGCCCCATAGAAGGATATGAAAATGCACTGACCCTGACCGCTCCCTCCATGCGGGGCTCTACAGCGCCATACTTCTGCTTATCCTGAATGCTCGGGCGCGTTCTCGACATACAAACTTGCCTCCTGTGACAGTAGCAAACTCACTCACAACGACCCGGCGACTTTAAATCGGCGTACCCATAGCCGTCACTGTCAGTTTCACGCTTTATGTGAGCTGATACATTCAATTGTGTACTGCCAACGGCGAACCGCTGCAGCAAGACACGAAACGAAGCATGGTCTTCTAGACATTAAGGGCGACGCTCCCACCTCGACTCCAGCCGTCTAAGCTGCTGCAACACAAAAGATGTCGTCCTCTGCAGCCCCAAGCATTCCTCATCGATCCATCGCGAACATTCGTACCGAGACTGGCCCAAGCATTGGCGGTCCTGCAAGTCCGCATACGCCTTCACGTACCATCTCGTCAACATTTGGTTCCCCCTCTAGTCTACGCGCCGAGGATGATAATATCGTCATAGAGCTGGGTTCCCGCTTTATCAAGCTTGGATTCGCTGGAGAATCTTCACCCAAGGCAGTCCTGTCACTTGGACCCGAGCAACTACGCCGTGTTGGCGACTTTCGCACTTGGGACCCTGAACACAAGAATGACTGGAGACGCCGTCCAACTGGCAAGACTTGGGGAGTTGAACATGAGCTCTGGCAGTCCGACGTACGAACTGTGGACTTGGGTCTAGTGGAAGACAAGATAGACCGGGCTATTCGAGAGGCACTGAACAAGTCCGTGCTTACCTTACCTTCAATAACTAACCCCGTGGCATATTCACTGATTTGGGTCGTTCAGGTTCCTGCTCATCGACTCGCGACCCCGACGTACTTCTCTGGTCCTTTCCTCTTCCACTCCTCTCCCGCTACTTTCCACTGCGCTGGACGTTCTCTTCCACCGTTTCCAGGCACCCACTGTGTCACTCATGTCATCAGCGGTTATGTCCACCGTCGGAGCGGGCACTCGGTCGGCATTGGTTGTGGATCTTGGTTGGGTCGAAACAGCTGTGACAAGTGTGTACGAATATCGGGAAGTTCGCACATCAAGAACAGTTCGTGGGGGGAAAATGCTGGTCAGTGAGACTCATAACCTCTTGCAGGGCGCTCTCTCGACAACACCAGTACATGCGCAGAGGACACGTCGCGAAAGAGACCAAGGTCAACATTCTCTGAGTTTCGAGGAATGCGAGGAGGTTGCCTGTCGCCTAGTCTGGTGTCGTCAACTTGCCCAGAGTGAAGTTCCTGGTCTCGGAAAGCGGCAGCAGCAGACCCCAGGAGATGTCCTACCCACGGTTGAGGAACAGGATGAGTCCGCTCCACCCTCTCCAGTTGGCCGAGACGAGTCAAAAGGAAACATTGACATTCTGCTTCAATCTGTAGAACCGCCCGAAAACCTAACTTTGTCTTTGCAGCAACTGTCCGAGCCGTGTGAGAATACGTATTTTGCGCCTAAATACTCGCGCAGTAGCTTCGATGACGACGAGCTTCCTGTGCATCACCTCCTCTACCAACATCTTGTTCAGCTGCCAATTGATACACGGGCGATTTGCATGTCCCGCATCATCTTTATCGGCGGTTGCTCCAGGGTCGTCGGTCTAAGACGCAGAATTTTCGATGAGCTGTCAAAACTGCTACACGAACGAGGGTGGAATCCCGTCCAAGGGCGCGCACCGCAACAATACAATTCCAACACAATGCTTAAGAGAACCATCAGTAGACCAGTATCTGATGGTCCGACAGAGGATAAGCTGGTTGCCAAGAGGACGGAGGAGCGAAAGGTCGCAGATGACGAAGCGCTTTACGCGGCAGATGTCATTGAAGAGTCTCTGAGGAAGCGCGAGAGCCATCATGCAAAGGTCCAAGGTGTCTTGCGGTCTTTAGGATCGCTTGGTCCTTGGGGAGGAGCTAGTCTGGCCTGTCAGCTGAAGGTCGCAGCCATGGCAAACGTCGACCGTGACACATGGCTCCAACAGGGAGCTAACGGGGCTTCGCGGCCCAGCGAAGTGGACGTCAAGTCCCAACAGCGTCAGAGTATGGGGCCTGGTGGTTTGATGCGAGGAGCTTTGGGGCAAGCTGCTTGGACTTTGGGAGCATGGGGGGCATACTAGTACAAGGAACTGAGAAGATAGTAAGAAAGCGCAACGAGCTTAGTGGACAGCACGGTGACGGCAATGATACCCCGGAAGCATGGCAGTTCAAATACAGAGAAACGAACTACAACTTAATCGCCTATAACACAAGGATTCGCTTTTTGCTTTCATTCATTGCATAGTGACTGAGCAACCGTAGTACAATCAACTTCGCGGCCAATATCAACCGGATGCATCAAACGAGTGAGCGGACCCCTTCCATCCCTGCTCATATCTCTGTAAACGATTCAGTCAAATATTGTACCACTTTCACCTCTGCTCATCGCAGCCCATCCTGGTCAGGAGCATTCCAGTACCGTCGTATATTTGATCAATCACCACATCTCGTTCCTTGGTCATCGATATGGGAAGAGATCCAACATGTCTGCTTCGCCACTCAGTAAGGGCGACGATGCCCTTGCTGCGCCCTACGCCCTCGCCATGCCTCGCTAACCACTTCACATCTCATCATCGCGCTTTCGGCGACGTAAAGCGGCCGTCCACCGCGCCAAAACCCATCATCGATATCCGGCACATCAGAGAAAATGCGGGTCTCTACGAACAGAATTGCCTTGACCGTAACTATGTCGCCCAGAGCAAGAGCCCTGCGCGCATCAATGAAATCTTTGCGCAATGGCAAGCCCTGCAGAAGGATAGTCGGGCTGTTCGCGAGCGGTCCAATCTCTTGCGCCGTCAAATTGCCAACCCGGCATCGAGCCGTGACGGCGCCGAATTTGTTGAAATGAGCGAAATGTCGCGCGAGGAGCTGCTCGAGGAGGCGCGCGTGCTCAAGCAGAGGCTCACGACTGTTGAGCAGGACGAGGCACGGCTCGTTGAGGAAATGGAGGCTCTGGCCCTGGCCGTTCCCAATCTCACCAGCGAAGCCACGCCCGTCGGCGACGAACCGCATGTTCTAAGCTACATCAACGAGCACCCAGCCGAGGCCCCGAGTTCATCGGACAAAGTGTGGCGGTCACACGTCCACATCGGCTCGGAGCTGGGCCTGCTCGACTTTGCCGCCGCTGGCAATACCTCGGGCTGGGGCTGGTACTACCTCCTCGATGAGGCCGCCCAGCTGGAGCAGGCCCTCGTTCAGTACGCCCTTGCCGTAGCCACGAGACATCGCTGGCGTCAGGTTGCCCCGCCCAGCATTGTATACAGTCACATAGCCTCAGCTTGTGGGTTCCAACCTCGAGACCAGAACGGTGAGCAGCAGGTCTACAGCCTCGCACAATCCGAAGCCGACGCAGAACGCGGCAAGCCGGAGCTCTGTCTGGCCGGCACCTCGGAGATACCTCTGGCTGGCATGAGGGCCGAGTCGACTCTCGACGCCTCCGAGCTTCCTATGAAGCGCGTCGCCGTCTCGCGCTGTTACCGCGCTGAGGCCGGCGCCCGCGGCGCGAGCACAAAGGGCCTGTACCGCGTCCACGAGTTCACTAAGGTTGAGATGTTTGCCTGGACGCTGCCAGAAGCCGACGAGACGATTGAAATTTTTCAAGAGATGGTCGACATCCAGACTGAGATCCTAGGCTCTCTGGGCCTACACTGCCGCGTCCTCGAGATGCCTTCTGCCGATCTTGGCGCTTCGGCGGTGCGTAAGTGCGACATAGAGGCGTTCTTCCCCTCTCGCCAGCAGCAAAACGGCGGCTGGGGCGAGGTTACTTCGGCCAGCATCTGTACTGACTATCAGACGCGGCGGCTCGCTACGCGGGCCAAGATTGACGGCAAGCTCACGTTCCCCTGGACTGTCAATGGTACCGCACTCGCTGTGCCAAGGGTGCTGGCTGCAATCCTAGAAGCCGGGTGGAACGAGAAGGAGATGTCTGTTTCTATTCCGACTTGTTTGCGACCGTGGATGGACGGAAAAAAGAAGATCTTCAAGAAACCCATTTCGTAACGACGGCTCACGGCTATTACGCCTGACCCATGACGGGTCCTGTATCTTGTACCAACAGCTTCATCCATTTCACCGCCAAGTATATCTGGCGTGTCTCAAATAGGGCATGCAATATACTTTCACTACCGCAAAGTACGGCAACGGTTGTGACTCCTGCATTTTTTCACTAGTAGTACCAGCGACACACTATCTACAATCTTGAAACATTGACTGGGTTCATCCTAACGATACCAATTACAAAGGTGAGGGGAGGAAACATATTCATATACATTTTTTTTGGGGGGGCACAATTTGCCCCGAACACCAACTGACGCCAGAGCAAGGAAACACGTACGTTATTCAGTACTCGTTAATATCTCATATTAAAGAAAAAAGACTTTTGGGCCATTATATTCGCCACTTTAGGCCGTCTCCCCGTAAACTACAACCTCGTTGTTGTGAGTTTCCTGGCTGAGATTCGAGCCAAGGTCTGAGCTCAGATTAGAGCTAACGGCACTGTCTGCCCACTCACTCTGGAGGTCACTTTGCAAGTCGCTCTGATTGTCGTCATAATAGTCTGAATGGTCTCCATCGCCGGTGTAATTGTCGGTGCTCTCCGTGACAACCGTCGTGCCACGACTACCGCGGCTGATCCGGCTGCCGTGACTGCTGCGGCGCAAAGTCTCAGTGTCGCTTGGTTCGTCGCCATCCGCCAGAGACTCTGTTACGTCTATCGGGTCCTCGCAGGGCGCGAGGGCGGGACTCGGCATGTTCTCCTCCTCAGTCTCCTTCAATGACATGTTTTCCTTGTTAAGCTCCCCATAACCCTTAGAAAAGCCGCCCGCCCAGCTAGACTTTCGTTGGCCCCTGGCCCCAGCAGTCCTTACGCTCTGGCTGCGCTGGACACCGCCGCTTGGGACATTGTTCGTGATCTGGCTAAGGGACAAGATGCGGCGTGCGGTGCCTGTCTGCACCGGCGGCTTTGAGTTCCGTTTCGCGGAGAGTACCAAGTTGACGGCAGGTGGTGCAGGCTTCCCATGTGAATCATTCTCTTGGCCCAGCTTTTGGTCTCGGACGCGTTTACGGCTCATAGCGTCACGGCCCTTTGTTGCTTTTGACATCAAAAGGACTCGAGAATGGTCCATCACACCTTCCAAGATGCGGCGCTCCAATCCTTCAGCACGGGTTTCCATATCGTGGAGTTCATCCCTGCGAATATGCAGTGCGGTCTCGAGGGCCGAGACGTCAGCTGTCAGCCTTGTCTTCTGGCGAATGAGACTTTCTTGCTCTGTACGCAGTCCGAGCACGGAAGCTCTCAGCCTCTCTTCCTCCTGCTTGAGATCCAGCAGATTGGACTGGATCTGCTCCTTGAGAGTCAATTTCCGTTCTAGGTCAAGGGTGACTTCTTGAAGAAACTTCTCTCGATCGTCCTCCTCTTCCCTGATCTTCTTGGTCTGGGTAGAGAGGAAAAGCGAGATGTCCGCGGCTGTCTGGATGACTTGTTGATGGACCTTCTCGAGCGTCTCAAGTTGGGAAAATGCTTTCTCGGCAGCGTAAGTGTGGCCGACCAACTCGTCCAGCTTTCCGTGTACAGCGGTATCGTCATACGCTTCGGTAGGGATCATCGCCTGTTGCTCCGCAAGCTTGTTCAGCATTTCTCGAACAACTGCGTCGTCATATTTCTCGGTCAGGAAAAGAGACTGCTGTTGGGAAAGTTGGTCCAGTTTCTCGCGGAGCACGGCATCGTCGTACTTCTCTGTCGGAATTAACGACTGCTGTTCAGCGAGCCTGTCCAACTTCTCTTGAACCACAGCATCGTCGTACTTCTCCGTTGGAATCAACGACTGCTGTTCGGCAATCATATCAAGCTTCTCCTGAATCATTGTGTCGTCGTATTTCTCGGTCGGGATTAAAGCTTGTTGTTCGGCAAGCTTGTCAAGCTTCTCTTGAACCACAGCGTCGTCGTACTTGTCGACTGGAAGCAGCGCCTGTCGCTCAGCAAGCTTATCCAGCTTCTCCTGCACCGCCGCATCATTATACTTTTCAACAGGGACCATAACATGCTCGACCAACTTGTCGAGTTTCTCGTGCACAGGTGCGTCGTCGTACTTCTCAGCAGGTGCTTGGGCGTGCGCTACAAGTTGATCGAGCTTCTCGTGGACGCCAGTATCGTCGTACTTTTCTGCAGGTGCTGAGACATGCTCGACTATTCTATCCAGCTTCTCCTGAACAACCGCGTCATCATACTTCTCAGCCGGGACTGCAGTCTGTTCGACAAGCCTATCGAGCTTCTCGAGGACTATCGTGTCGTCATATTTTTCGGGGATTGGTGGGAGTGCCAGCTCGGTTGTCTTGGCATCTTCGATCGTTTTCTGAATATCGTTCGTAGAAGCTTTGGCGTATTCGTAGTGCTGGCCGACGACCATCAAAATATCCTTCACGGACTCAAGGATCTGGGGTTGGGCTTCTCCGAACTGCCCTTGAAGGCCCTCTACGGCTTGCTTTAAGTAATCCCGAGTCTGCTGGTGCTCAGCCTTGCCGTCTGTGTGGTTCTCCTCTGATTTGGTCATGAGGTCCTCGACCTTGGTGAAAACAGTCTTGGACGCCTCCTCCATCTTTTCCATAGAATCGGTGACAGCAGCACCAAGGGTATCGACGAGAGACTTGAGTTCTTCGGCAACCGCCTTGGTGCCCAGCACTGCCTCCTCAGTGCTAGCATCCCGGGCCTCTCCAGCCTTGGCGCGGTCGTCAAGGGCCACATGGAACTCGTCGTATTTGGTCATCAGCTCCGCTACCTTCTCGTCGATTTTGGCGACTAGGGTTTCGGTAGTCTGCTGGAACTTTTCGTCCGACTCCAACTTGGCACCTACCACACCGGCCTTGGACTCTTCGAATTCCACCTTCATCAAGTCAGAGAGATCCTTCAGCTCCTGGCCAATAGTGGCGTTACTCTCCACGAAAATCGAGACGCCTTCGAAAAGCTTTGCGAGCGACTCGATGCTACTAACACCGTCTTCGAGTTTGCCTTTGACCAAGCCTTGGAACTCTTCGAGGAAGGTTTTGACCTCCGTGACCCGCTCACTGACGCCAACGATCTCAGCTTGGCGTTCTTCACCCCCTTGGGAGTGTGCCTCGGTCAGGGCGTCGAGTCGGGCCTTGAGCTCCTCGAGGGGAGTCTTAAGGTCTTCTAAAGGGGTTTTCAACTCAGTCCTTAGCTCGTCCAATGGGGCCTTCAGGCTCTCCTGGAGTCCGTCCTGTAGTCCCGCCAGAGGGCCTTTGAGTTCCTCCAAGGCCACTTCTGTCTTCTTCAGGTCTTCCTTGCTGACAAGTGTGGCCAGATCAGTCTTGAGCATTTGGTCGAACACGTTCTTGATATCGAGACACACGGCTTCGACAGCCTCAACGTCAGTCTTGGTGACACGCTCAGGATCTTCAAGCTGTTTGGCGGCGCTCTCCTTCATTTCATCGAAGCTTGCAGCGACCTGTGCCACCAGCGCCTCGACGGAAGTCACATCATCCTTCTTTGGAAGGCCGTCCATCTGGGTAGTGATGAGGTTAATAGTCTCCCTGGTCTCCAGAATGGTGTTCTCGAGGCTGTCAAGGTGCTCTTTGCGTACAGCTTGCTCGTTATCAATGAGGTCATCCAGCCGGCCCTTGGTGTTACGCAGAATTGTCTCGATAGCTTGGACGTCCTCTTTGGTTGCAGTGTCGGTACTGGCAGGACTCTCCTTGGACTTGACCCACTCGTGGATATACAATATTGTCTCCTCCAAGCGCACTACGTCCTCCTTGGACACCGAGTCCTTAGCGTTGAGCAGAACCTCCTCGATGCGGGAGGTCTCGTCCTTGGAGACCGATTCTTGCACGAGGCGGAGCATGTCCTCGAGGCGAAGGATATCGTCCTTGGACGCAGACTCCTGCAGGGAGCGTAGCATATCCTCCATGCGTATCAGATCATCCTTTGCGACAGAATCAACGTTCGCAGGCTCCATGGCCTCGATCTTGATGCGCAGTTGGGTGATAAGCACTTCAAGGTTCTTGATGTCGTCCTGTTTGAGACCGTCTGTCGGGACAACGGCACCTGCGTGCCTTGTTGTCAAGGCCTTGTCGTTTTGACCTTGTTGTTCACGGAGGCTGTCAATCTCAGAGCGAACGTTGTCGAGCCCGGACTTCAGCGCATCCAAAATCTCATCGTTGGCAGTTAGATCGGCTGGCCGGTTGGCAACCTTATCAATGCTGATGCGCAAGTCTGCCAGACCATCGTGAAGGGCGTCCAGGATGTCCGTTACTCCAGCAAAGGGCCGGCGCAACTCGGCACGCACGCTGTCGATGCCGTCTCTGAAAGCCTCAATGATCTCTTTCTGGTTGACTTGTGGAGTGACTGGCACCATCGAGGAGTTGACCGTATCCCGAAGTGACTCCATGTGACTCTCAATTGTCGACCTCGAATCGCTCGTGACGCGATCAACCAGCAAGGCCATCTCGTCCCGGAAGGTGTCCAGAGTACCTAGTAACGTTTCTGTGACTTCTTCCTGTCCGGCACTGCAGCTTAAATGACTGATATATTCCTGGATGTCGGCACGTAGCTTCTCGAGGCCATTCCTCGTGGCATCAATGATGTGTTCTGTATCACGGCCGTTGACTGCAGCATTTTGCTTTGCGTCCTCTGTCACGGCACGAAATTCGCCACGCATACAATCGAGAATGTCTTGCAATCGAGAGACTATCTCTTCGTTATTGTTCTGGCGAGAGACAAGAGTTCCGGTGGTGGGTAGGTCGTATTCGCTGAGTCCCTCCTTGACTGCGTGGAGCATGTCTTCCTTGGTAAGCTCCTGGGTGAATGCCGATGGGGCAACAGGGAACTCAAACTCCTCCAAACATTCGCGAACGGCCTCAAGAATCTCGTCTCGGGAGAGACTGGCTGGGGTGTCCACGCGTGGTGGTGAGAAGTGCTTGAGGCCTTCGACCACCGCCTGGAACACCTCCTCTCTGGAGGCTCCGATGGGCTGTTCGTCCCGGTCAACATAATCTTGCAAGCCTTCTTTGAGATATTCCAAGATCTCCTCCCGTCCGAGTCCCGGGTCGTGGTTTCCGACTTCCGGTTTGTAGTTCTCCCAGGCATCTCTTACAGCTTCAATTACATCCTCCCGATTAAGGTCTGGTTCTTTTTGTTGTGAGGCCTGCGAGTCTCGGAGTGCCGCTCTCATAGCATTGTAAATTTCTTGGTAGTCGACAGCAGTTGCTCTTGACAGGGAGGAGGCAGCAGACTGGCGTCGGTGTTCACGAAGAAGTTCGTCCATGTGTTCTCTCATCTGGTCAAGGCCCTCGTGGACAATCCTTGACATCTCTTGATTGTCGGCTGGTGGCCCGGTGGATAAGGACTCTGCGTTCACTTCGTCCAGTCTTCTGCCAATCTCCCGTCCCATGCCCAAGACCTCCCCGCGAAGCTCACGGACGAGCGCTTTCACCTCTGCAGTTAGGCCACCCCCTTGGGCGACACTGTCCTTGACGGCGCGGATGATTTTGAGTACTTCGTCGCTGACAAGCTCGGAGGCATTGGCAGAGTGGCACGCCGATCGTGATAAAGGCTCGTTGTGCAGTGCTCTCTCAGATCGATGTGTCAGCTGACTGGCGTATCCGGGGTCAAAGTCGAAATCCATGCTATTAGAATCGTCATCGAAGCCGGCTGCATGAGGACGGCTGCCGTTGCCACCCCCGTTGCCACCAACACCTCGAGCCAGCATAGCTTCGTCGGATTTTGCCTTGACGATCTGGATCACCTCATCCACTTTTGAGGCCGGGGCAACACCAGCCAGCTTCTCGGCAACGTCTGTTAAACGAGCGAGAAGAAGATCTTGTCCCTCCTTTGTGCTCATGTCCCTTATAATTCTGTCAAGGATCGCTATTGTGGCAGGAGATTCTGAGTTGCACAGCGAGGGTGTGCTTAAGTTGTCTCGATCGATTGATGCCGCGAAGCTGTTGGGCGACGGGATCCTAGGCAAAGAGAAGGGGCGAGCGGCCTTACTTGGGGGAGGCGATGTGTGGTGAGGCTTGGTGTCGAGGAACAAGCTGTTGGCGAAGGGATCTCTCGAGCCTGGTCTGCTGTTTGCGGCGGCATCCTGAGCATTGTTGATGAGTTCACGCAGACTTTTGCGAATGTCCTCGTCCCGGGCTTTAGTTGCCTCCTTCAGGCTAAGCAAGTCGGTTGCATTGTCCCGGCTTCGTCGACTCAGTTGAGCCATGTCCTTTTGCAAAGCTGTTGCAATGTTGGTAAGACTTAAGATCTGCCCCGAAAGAGCTTCGACCTGTTGAGGAGCTCTCACGAGGGCATTGTTGGAGCCGTTGGTGACATGGGCATGTATGTTCTCCTTTTCCTGCTGACCCTGAAGCGGCATGTTCTGGATGGCAAGCATGGTCGCAGACTGTGGAGGCGGGTTCTCGCCCAAAATACTCTGTTGCTGTCTCTTGATCGTCGGGCGCACGGCGGGCGTTTGACTCGTGACTGAGGATGGTGTTGTGGCTTCCCTCTCAGTTGACCTCGAATCGGCGAAGCTATCCCTTCTGCTCTCTGCAAAGCTGTCTCTCCTCGAGTCGGCGAAGCTATTCCTTCTGTTGGCGCCTGGAGTGGAGGGTCGGGCCGGCCGCTCGGGAGATTTGGTAGGGGATGGTGGGTTGGACTGCTGACCACTCTCCAAAAGCAAGCCGAGGTCTCTGACGCTTCCTGGCTGCAGCGACTGCATACGCTTGTGGTGGGACCCTTTGATGAGAGAGCGCTCTGGCGAGATGTCGTTGTTGCGCTTCGTCAACGGGCCGGGGGTCATGGCGCTTTCGCGCGCTCTTTCGGTCAAGGCCGCATGAGCAGACTGAATGGCAACAGAGGTCCCCTTTCTAGAGGTCGTGACGGGTGATTGCGGATTCAAAGGCAAGGGCGGCGGCGCCCTGTCCGGATCTGAGCTATCCCACCTGGTCTTCATTAGTCGACGCCAAATAACAGACATGACCAGCGCATCATGGAGAAACGTCTAGAAAATGGTTGATGTTGGAAGACGTTTTGTACTTCTGAGCACTTACATAGGCACTAGGGCTCTGCCTTGGTCGGAGGACATTGAATGTTGATGTCTCAGCGGGCGATCCGCATCTCTCGAAGCTTCGCGCTCCACGGGAGCCATTGTTCTTCAAGGGGATGATTCAGTGACTGGAACGGACTTGAGATCCTGCAGGTGGTGATGAGCTCACGCTAAGAAGCCGTGGAATGCGGCTATCGAGGGAAAATGTAAGCCAATGCAACACAGCTTAATCCTCTTGGCGGTCTGGTCGTGATCCTGGTCTTGACGGGATGGATACAAGTGGTAGACGTACTGATGCGCTGCACTGCCTCGTCGAAGGAAGATGGCATATACGGCGACAACTAAGAACAGACAGTCCGGCGGGAGAGTTTTGTAGAGAATGGGCGAAAGAGAATAGGTATCGAAGCAACGACACAGGATAAAGTAGTGTCAAGTCTAGGTCGTTCGGGAATGTTTAACCCAGGATAGTAGAGACGGAAGTCGGTGACGGTAATATGAGGGGGCAGTCTTAAGAGCCGGGTCTGAATGTTTGTTACCCGGGGGAGGTGAATGCTCATGTGGGCGTCGATGCGGGACGAGAGATACTGGACGGGGTGTGTGGATGTGACGTGGTGCGGTGAGATGTTGTTCAGGGCGGTCGCTGGGACAAGCCCCTGTCAATCGACAATCCCGGGCGCTTGTTTTGTTTCTGTTGCGGAGCAACCAGTCGCCAACACGCTGTTTGGCAACCTGGCAGCGGCGCACTTCTCCCCTGCTCCTGCGGTGTTGGCCGATGTTTAGCTGGGACGTTGGTCGGGCACCCACTCGCGGCTGCATATAAGCGGGCCCTACTAGTGAAGTGCCCGTACCCAACGTGCCAAATTTGGCAAGGCGGTACTACTCCATGCGGGAAGCCTCAGGCCGGGTGGCGTCTGCGCAAAACGCAACAACAGCCCCAGGTCCACTATCTTCGGAATCATTATCACTTTGGCGATAAGTTGCTGCCGTCTATATTTTTTTTGTTCGGCACGAAATCACAAGGAAGAATGAGGGAGATGCTTGAACGTGCACCCGGCCTCTCACAAAGCACAAAAAAGCCGGGGACGCAAGGCTGAGTAGCCACCGACCAAGAACTCTGTATGCAAACGTGAGCTCTCATCCTTCTCATTGCTACCCAGCTTGAATTCTGGTTGTATACCACGCTGAAGCTAGCAGATATAATCATACCAAATGGGCTGCGTGTCGGTACGTATCTGACAACCCTACAGGTCTTTTGCTGAAAAAGATGAAGACTTAAGAGCAGCAGTGGTGGATTTACTGTCGTAAACATATTTGCGCACGTGGATCGAAGAATTGTTTCCTTAGAACAATACTTGAAGAGCATGTGTCTTCTGATTGCTTGACTTGTGCCCTGAGCGGGTTGATTCAAGCCATCTAAATGGAACCCAAGAGGCGTGGTATTCATAATGACTGCCTAGTTCCTTCATAGCCATCGCAAGGCTGGTAAGCCAAACTAAAAGCTATACAGATCAATTGAAAACAGCTCAATCTCCCGTAGCCGACTGGTGGGCTGCGATACTGGAACGAGGTCTGCTATCGTCAATGGCAGATGCCCGGTGTCTGATGCATGTTGCTAGAGAAGCCTCGTCGTTATCTTCATGTCTGTTGACTGTCAGCCACTCAGGCCGACATGATGGACACATTTTCTCCTGGTAACGACCAAGTTATCCCCGCCAGGAGTCTTCAATCACTGAAATCCAAAAGACCCTGCTCCAGACGTTTCGATATTAGGCTGTGGAAGTGTCCAGTCCACTTTCCAATGATCGCCGAGAGGGATCCCACTCCCCACGCCTGCGGGGACAAATCTAAACTACACTACAGACGCAGAGGCCAACGAGGGGAAAGCGGCGTAAGCGAGAATCACGCTCTACGGTGCGGGCTGTGTGATGGTCTTGGCTTGGCGCGTTGACCTAGACGTTAGCGAGTGTCCCAGAACCCCATTTCACTATCGGAAAGCGATGGTTGGTTGTATAGATGATGTCTCAACTATTGCCAAACACGCATGGCACTCGCCCCTCCTTAAGAAGAAGCCAAAACCCCGGCTCCTGCCAGGCCCAAGTCGATAGGCGGACTGGCCATTGCAAATGTGCACCGGACGGATTGGATGCCGTTGTTCCAACTCTAGACGCACTGCCACACCTGGATGAACCACCATCGTCGAGAGTGGCGCGATGTGCGTTGTGTCCGTGGGCTGTGTGGGTGTAGGTACCTTGTTCCCGTCACCTGTAGCCTGTTTCTTGTAAGGTTTGACAGCTCTACACTATAAAGCACGGCCAGGGTGTTCAGACGCAGGCCTTTTGCTTTGCGCTCGGGAAGCGCTTGGGAAGCGCTCAGAAAGGGGACTGCAATGCAGCGGGGCACACTGACGAGGCACACCAACAGTTGAGCAGCCCTCCATCACATCCCGGTCCATCCGTATCTGGTTACGAAAACATTTCTACACCTCTTGAGTTGGCGGAATTGAGCCAAGAGGTGATGCGTTATGCTGCAACATCCGGCAAGCGGCGCCCGTTCAATCAAACAGGGAGACCCTCCTCCTTGAATGGAAGCAGCTAAACAAGATGTGAGTCTAAGAGCGAGCGGGACAAATGCACCGCAACGCGGTCACAATAAGGCTTTCCTAGGATACAGAGTTTTTTGGTCGACAGAATGGGCAGGATAGAACCTCGGGGAACCAAAGGGCAGATGCCGGCACAAGATGGCTTGGTGACGAAGAACGGACAGCCACAGTGACCGACAAATGGCAATTGCAGGGAGGCCTTTGACAAGTGGCCAATGGAAGTAACGAGAAACCCCAAGAACATAGTTGCCGAGACGACGGGGCATGTTGGACGGGACTGGTCGGCGACGAACCAATCTAAGGCTACCTTGGTTGGGGATTGTATCTGAGTGAGTTTGGAGGACAGACAGTGGTTAGATACAACACATTGACGAGCAGAATCTGGCTTGCGGTTGCGTACCAGTTATACGCGCAAAGCCGAAAGAAAAAGGGGGGAGGGGGGAAAAAGAAAAGGAACAATATAAGGAACGATAAAAGGAAGCAGTAAAGGATGAAAGTGCCTAGTTTAAGCGCAGCCCGCGGAGAGACCCACCGGGTTGGGGTTGGTTCCGTCCATGCCGGCCGCATGCAAGATTCTTCTAAGCCTTGACAAACGGTGCTCAGTCTGCTGGCAGAGTGTTGGCTGGTGACTAACAGGCGTTGAAGGCGTTTGGTAGACACGGAGAGATGCAATATGCGGTCTACACGTGTCTTGAACCCAAGGTCGAGCAGGGGGGTTGCCGCCATGAGGCAGAGGATTGGTGTGTCTACTATCCGTACTCCGTATGTACTCCGTAGTTTCGTGGCTAAGGAGGGCTGGAAGATCAATCAGGGCACTGGTTAGGCAGGTTCTTTTCTCCACTCTTTTCTTTCTCTCTTTTTTTTTCTTTTTTCAGGTGCCCGTTATTGTTGGAGGCTGGCAGCCAGGTAGGTACCTTGTCCATTGCTCGGCTCGGATTGCTCTCGAGCTGCTTTCCGTCCTTGATCCCCTGGTGCAAAATCAATATATCCTAGCGCGAGTATTGGAGCGGAGCCAAGGACTAAGCGGGGATGAGGTCATGGAAAGGTATCCCTGAGGGCATTTGCGGGTCGTTGGGCATGACAAAGTGTTGGTCCATGCGGTGTACGGAGTACGATAGACGAAGCGTTCCTCGTAGATTCATGCCCCGGTGAAGCATCCGGTGCCCATCAGTGGCTTTGCCATGCCACACGGCTGCCAAGACGTTGGCCGAGGTGACCATGTTAGGTCTTGCATCTGTGTCAGTTGAGGCCGAGGCCGTGTCCATGATGTTGCAAAGCAAAGCAATGCATAGTAAAGCACAGGCTGGAGGGTGCCACATGCGTGGAACAGAGTGGATGCCAACAATGTGTCTCCGGCCCTCTCTCCACTTGCTCTTGGCTTTGACGTAAGGTAAGCTCCATTCGAAGCGGAGTGGTCTGAGACTGGCTTAGGGGAGGATATGTCGATCTCTGTCTCGACCGAGGACATGTATTGGAGGTGCAGTGAGCCCGACGATAACAGCATGCGCTGTCTTCGTACAAGAGTACCAAGGTACCTAGGTAGTAGGTAGGTAGGTAAATGAATGACACAACGGCCAAGTCACTTCTGAGATGAAGCGCCGGGGGGGGGGGGGGGGGGGCGGGGGGGCAGGCTTCAAGATCGAAAAAGACAGGCAGGCGACGATCACGGGGGTCGCAAAAGGGTCATGACTTATCGGGCTATGGAGAGGGAATGAGGACAGGGCCCGGGTAAGGAGACGGTGGCATTGGCAGGCAGTGTGGTGGTGTTGGTGGTGTCCGGAAGGGAGGAGATGCGACGGACAGAGGGAGCTATTTCCCGACGCGTGTTTGCATGAAAGTAGTCAAATTACTGAGTTGTTACCAAGACCCGGCCTTTCAATGGCCCCAGAGGGGCACTTGCTTATTCTTATATCTCAGCTCCGTGCCTCCTTTTCTCTGCCGATGTTTTCAGCACTATGCTGGCGCCTGCTCGATCGGCTGCTGCCTGCTGCATTAATATCGACATTGACCGACGCCACGCCTCCCCAGGTTTTCGGGAGGCCTTACATTGGCAAACAAGAAAAACATTGATTGTTCATAAGCGGCCTGGCGGCCCCAGGAAAGACCTAACCGAATAAGGTCGGACGCCACACACCTATTTGTACTAACCTAATATCGGTGTAAATGTACAGCTCGACGTGGCAGAGGCGATCCCCATTCGCAACATCGGACGGACGAGCACTGTCCTCTCAACACTCTAAATGGCCAGGTGCCCTTCTGTCGCGAAGCTTCCCGTCACGGCCTGCCTTCTGCCCTCTGATCTCTGCTCCCTAACCCCTGGCCTCCCGTCAAGAATAAGGGAGAAGGACAGAGGCAAGATGCGCAATTGCGTGAGTGTTGCACATGCTTTTCCAATGTACACCAAGCAGATACGAAAGCTGAGGGCGGCTTGAAAATGGAGGCAGGGAGGACCGGGACCACCAAATTCCACTTTTCAAGAACCCGCCAATTGTTCGCGATGCGCTTGGAACCCATTTCGTCCCAAAAAGTTGCTTCGTCCAATCATGGAGCCTATAGGCGCATTGCGGGAGCGCCAATTGGCTTAGGGCCATTCAGCGGAGGAGATGTTTCATTTCAGCGGTACGTATCGTCTCTCTTTTTTATCCCACACTTCCAATGCCTGCCTGTCTTGCCAGTTTGATGCGCCTAGCCTACCACCTAGCCCTGTCGCCCCAGCACGCTATCTTTGCGTTGTGCTCTGCACTACCTACCTACCTACATAGTAGGTAGGTACGGGGTGCGTATCGCCCACTATCTCACCTTGACGTGCTGGGTGGCTGTCTGCGCTTCCTCCCCCCGGCCGTCTTTGCTTCCAAGGCAAGCTACGAGCGAGGATGGTGGCATGGATAGTGGCATGGATGGTGGCATGGATGGTGGCATGGAAGGTGGTATGGATGATGGTCCCCCGACAAACACCTCCCACTACACTAGTAATGTACCTCCAGTACGGGATACCTTGTTCCTGGCTTAGCATTCTCATCCTCCCCCTCGGCGTTATTGCTGGAAGAGAACGGCACAGAACCTCCAATGGACTAAAAGCCTCCACTCCCTAGGTAGGTACCAACTTGGCTTATATTGTTCCACTGCCCACTGCGCCGCCTCCGACACCTTCCACGCCTTTTTCGTCACATCGCTCCTGCTCACACAGCTGTTGCTTGCTCACTATCCTCCTCGCCCCTGAAAGGTAACCACGACTCCCCTTCTCGAACCGAGGTCGCACCATTGTTCCGATTGCGCATTCACGCACGACGACCACACCGACAGGTTAGAGCTGGTTACGAGGATATCACGAGGAGCGTCTGCCAGAAACAGACAAACAGCTGCCTCGAGACCACAACCGAAAGGAAAGTCGCGTCGCGACGGGGGGAAGAATACAAGGCTTCGAAACAAGGACCCGCTCGTACTCTCGACCAGCCACCCGACAACACCACTTGACTAGTAATCCTATCATCACAACTTTCCGGCCTTGCAAGCACCTGCCAGCCCGCAATACAAACAACGAAGGATTTGAATATAATCACTAGCTGTGCCATTGCGACATTTTCGCGACCGCGCCGCCGCACGTTCAAATCTACGAAACTACCCCAACATAATTCACATCCTTCACAACCGTCATTTGTGGCCGCCGAGACTCCCAGGCCATTGTGCTTCCCCGCGATACCAACTGGCTGGCAACGTTGGGCCCGTAGGAAAAGAAACTCAACCGACGGTGTTTGGTAATCAGCCACGCCGCAAAACGTCTGCCACAATGGGGTCGACGCAATTTGGCAATTTCTTTGTAAGACATGCCCACCTTGCCAATCCACGCCTATCATTATGCTAATTGCCTTTAGAACTTTTGTCGAGACTCGACGCTACCGGTGTGCAATGTACGTTCAATTCGTTTCTCAAGATGCCGTAGCTTGCCTCGGAAAGCCCTTTGTAAACGGCACTAACTCGCCCGGTCCCAGGTACTCTCCAACAGTCACAGTCAATCAGGGCCATGGGGAGGTTGTGAGTTGGCGGGAATTTCCCTTGGTGGAGGCCGCAAGCTGGGCAACCTTGGTTCCATCCTTATTGCTGCTTTTGCTATCATCGCATCCATCTACCTATTGCTGCGGTCAGAGCGCAAGAAGGCTGCGGTAGGTCGAAGGTAAGATTGTGACGTCGCTTAGGGAAGCGCTCGCCCAGCATGCTAACTTGTTGTGCAGAGAAATGCAACTGTTCCTTGCTAGCTTCATCGTTGTCGAATTATGCGAAATCTTTACTGTCGGGGACTTCCCGCTGGCCGGAAACGTTCGCATTGTGAGTACCCGCCTCGGGTGCCTTCGAGCCCAACCAAGCTGACAGACGTCTAGGCCTTCACTGGAATCCACATTGGCATGATCGTTGCGTCAACATGGATACTGATGCTCAACGCCGTCGTGGGGTACCAAATCGTCGATGATGGAACACCGCTGTCAATGGGTTTAATCATGGCGTCTGCCGCTATCCTACTCGGTGGTACGCTCTACATTACCCTTGACACTGGTTTCCAATGGACCGGCCATTGGAACTCGTCTTACCAGCAGCCCAACCGTCACATCCTACTTTACGTCTTGTATCAGCTGGCGCCTCTAATCTTCCTTGTCGCCTTCTTCGTCCTCGAGGCCGTTTTGGTCATCCGTGTGTTGGGCGAAATGCGCCCAATGCTGTATCTCACTGCCGCTCTACTCCTTTTCGCTATCGGACAAATCTTCAACTACGTTGTAAGCTCTCAAATCTGCAATGGAACCAACGGTGCAGTCGACGGCGCCCTCTTCGAGACCTTTTTCACTCTACTCGCTGTTGTTGCAGTGTGGGTATTCTGGTCGAGCATCACCGAGGATGATTGGCCCATGCCTGTTGGAAACAACTTCCCCTAGAGTCGAAGTCATATTTTTGCGGAAAGTAACAGAGGAAAGAGTCACCCAAACTCCTACATGACCAGATTCAACAAGCATTTTGACGACGAGGATGAGCATGAGCTTGTGGTGATTTGCTGTCGTTGCTAAACTAATAATATCGGAGGCCATGCCGCCATGCCTTCGCCAACGGCTAGTTTGCTTATGGGCTTTGGGGCTCTGAGCAATGTTTGCAGTGCTATAATGTAGCATTGGAGGAAGCCAAAACCGGGCGGCACCGAAAATTTGGTATCGATAATAATACTTGCGGTCCGGAAAACCTGGCTACTTGCGCTGAGCCCACGACGAAACGATACGGACACGCCATAATCAGGTTGGGGGCACTCGGTTCTCGTATTGCAACATTTTATTTCTTACACTCTTTCGCCGGCCAACGGCCTGTCAAGCGGCTGAACGACGGGAACGAGTTTTCAATGCCAAGACATGAGACACGCATGGCGGATTGTTATAATTTCGATTTCTCGAATGCAGGAGTTGGTAATGCTCAAGACAGGCGCCCGCGTCACGCGTTTGACCTAGCGATAAACGATGACAGGTCTTTCGGCCATATTGATGAGGTTGGGTAGAGCAGTGTTATTGGACTAGTGCCGATACACAATGTTTTGAAGGAGCGGTAGAGACGTCTGTTTATGCCTGTACAGCGTACTTTGATATTCGAACGTAGTAGCGGATAGTATACCCCGGAGGCGCGGCTAATGTATATAAAGATTAGATGACAGAAGAATTGATACATGCTCATATCCTTTTGCTAATACTATTCGAAATGTGTCTGAATGTATGCTCCGTTCCTTGAGCGGCTCTTGGGAACGCTGTTTCGGACTCTATGGGCAAGGGCAACTTATTTACGTTCTCTATAGCTGCAACAAGGAAACTATACACGAGATAATGAAGAGACGAATCATGGCTTCGCTATATTGGACCGCAGCGTAGGCAAGCAGGTGCCAAAAAAAAAAAAAAACCCCGCACTCACAAACTTACCCCTCACAACAACAACAACAACACCACTTTTATCCCTCGCCAGACTTAATACCAATAAAATAGGAAACCAGCACCACGATATCACTAAGAAATCCTAAACCTTAGGTATTGTCTCTTATTTAGAAAAAAAGAAGCTTCCTTACGTTGAGAATAACGTTTTTAACTATGTTAGTATTAGTAAACAGCAAGGCTAGGACATTGTTAGCAAGGCAAAAGTATAGTAGCACTATAATAACCTCTCTACCTCTGAAAATTGAAATTAAAAAAGGCCCTTAAATAGCTATAATATATAGTAAATAGAGGAAACGTTATAGCACCTGCCTGGTAGGGTAGTACTAAACTTTTATGGTTGCAGACTCTTGAGAGGTACGAAACAAAGGGGTATACGCCCAAGCGCTTTTTAGTGTCGACCAGTTTCTCTTATTCAGGCTGAAGTATGCAGACCTAGAGGCCCCGAACAATAGCTTGATAGGTCAAAAGCATGATCCAAAGAATTGTTGTCGGGCTTTTGTCTTATATGATTCCAAGGCGGCATTGTGTTGGCCAAACTTGGACGTCAGAGCTTCACCGCTGGAATACTTAGATGGACAGTGGAAAAGCCGTCTAGCGGCTTCAGGTTAATAATAATCGTGCATGACTCTCTGCCATATTATGGCCAGTGGGGTGGATATCCATATCGAGCATTATTGAAGACGAAGCAGATCTGGGCCTAAACAACTAGAATAGAAACGCGCAAAAACTCATGATTATCACGATAGGGCAAAGAAAACCTGTACCAGTCTCTTGAAGGTTCCCAAAATGGACAAATCATCAGCAGCAGCCCAACAACGCCAAGCTGAGGCACCCCACGAAAACATGATCCAACTTGGCGGGCCTCGGCAGGGAAAAAGCAATGATTCGTTGCAGCTCTCACGCAACATCTCAGGCTTGACCAGAATGCTCCTTGTCGAAAGTCACTATAATATCCCTGTCTGGGTGCTCGTATAGAATCGCTGGATCTTGACAAACCCGCGTCCCGATTGTATCCGACAACGCAGATCCCAGCGATCTTCTTCTCATAAGTCTAATTCGAGAAGCCCAGCTTCTGTTTCTGCACCCGTGGAACGATGCCAACTAGTATCAAGAAGGCGGTGATAACGACAGCCCAGAGCTTCAGCTTGAGCACGTTCTCATTGAACGGCGTGCCAACGGCCGTCGCTACCGTAACCAGCAGGAGAACTAGGACAACATAGCCGCTCCAACGGTGGTATTTCCAGATGGATTTGGCCTTGTCCTCGCCACCGTAAAGCCATGGGGTAGCCCACATGGTGAAGCCTACGATGTACTGCAGCAGCAGGATAACGGAAACGATGACGCCGAGGTAGCCGTGAACGGAGTGAAAGTGGGAGCCAGGGCCCTGGCGAAACTTATTATACTCGATGATAGTAATGCCGGCGACGAGGAAAAGGAAAGCGAGCAGGTTAAGGACAGCATGGACACGCTGACCAACTCGCTTCTGGTCGGGGGTGTGTGTCGGCTGTAGGGAGAGGATAGACTGGGTGAGGGTGAAGATGGCGAGACTCTGGGCGAGCGGGTGGCCAGAGAAAAGGATCACATCCTTGGTAAGGACGGCGGCCCAGATCATGGCGACGAATATTACTGCGCCGAACTGAGCGATGATGCCGGTGCCTCGAAGTTCATGACATTAGTTACAGCAAAACAAAAGGGAAGAAGGCTGAAAGATCAAGAGGGAGGCGCATACCAAGAATAAGGTTCCTTGCGATGAATTGGCTGGGGGGTTGTTGGGCATCGCCGGGTCGGCCAAGCAGAGGCTCCAGCTCATCATGATCGTTGCCTTGTTCCCGATCCTGAGAGGGAGGGGGTTCGGGCAGGCCTGCCGCCGATGACATCGTTTCGATGATTGTCCTGGTTGTCTATTCAAGTGGAAAACGCGACAGTGCGCAGTGTTGTTTTTCGAAGGAATCGGAGTTGGATAATGTTTATGTCTCTCGATGTCGATTAAGGCAAGAACAAGAAGGTATTTCGCGGGGTGTTGTGGCGATTAAGGCTTCTCCTGTGGGCAATATATGCAAGTTTTGAGAGGAAATAAACAGAAAAAGGATAGAACGGCACTTAGATGGTCGGTCATCGATGGCGGCATCGATGACGGAGAGCTCGTCTCGAGCTGCGACCTATCAGAGGCTGTGAATTTCTGATTAAGCAGCTGCTACAGGGGGAGGGCAGTAACATGCAGAGCGATGGTCGGGTGGAGGACGCTGTAGATTGGAGGGCACTCGACCAGATCTTACCCACCCTGTCACACTCGCTCACACACTCCGCACGCTCCCCTCATCCCATCTCTCTGGCCGTAGGACGTCAATCCTCAAGCTTCCTCCCGTCATCGGCACATATTGCGGGAGCATCTTTGGTCATCTGTGAAATTTTGCATGGAGCGCTCGGCTTCTGCCTACTACGTAGCAGCTGTTGCAAGCCCAAACGTTAATTGACCAGACAAAAAATGGGAGACCAATTAGCCGAGACCGATGGTAAAGATAAGGGGGGTTCGAAACAGGGTCAATATCTAATAGTTGACATCCGACACCCGCCAGACTCGGCCGGGTTTCCAACGCCAGTGCATGCTACCTGGCATGATATGTTGATGCGTCTGCTTCCATTTTCAAAGGCACTGATCATCATACTGGTTTCTTATTGTCTAAGCCGCAATGTACAACGTCTGGCGGTGACGATTAACCGCCACCTAATGCCCAACAGACATCATAGTACTATTGGGACAAGGCTGGTTCAGGCGTTTTGATGCTTCTTATCACCAGGTGGGCGGCGTTGCTACAAGGCCATTGATGTCTTTGAGATATGTGGCCTTGATGCCGCAGGCCACCCTCAAAGCTCTGAACTCAACTTGTTGGCGTACCCATAAAGCAACTTCCGTAGGAGTTGGCCCAAATTCAGCATCGCGAGAAAAAAGGCAAAGATACTATGTAGTGCTCATAACAGAGGATACCCTCGGGGTGCGATCGTTAAAGAGCCTCTAGTCCGGCTTTGGCCCACGCCCGCCCCCCGCCTACCCGAACAGTTCGCAGCGGGGACGAGCGCAGGGACTGCGGCACACAACCAACTGGGGCATTGAAGTAGCACTAGATTGGTCCGCCGTCTGGTTGTTAGCTAATCCGCTCGAATCATTACACCTTTGCTTATCGCGGACGGCGCGCGCACTTCTGGCCGCCGGCGGCACCTACAACTCCCTGGATGCGGCCGTCAGCTGTGGCCGCCCGACGTCGGAAGTGGCCGCTCGGCGCGCACCCTCTTTGACGTGCCGCGGGCGGCAGGCCATGACTCTCCGTGGCTTTTCCTTCTCCTCATCGGAAGATATTCCCAACTCATCCAATTTCCCCTCCACACTCTGTACGGATCCCATCGCTGTATTTGACTTCAAAACATCTTTGTAAGCCTTATCTTGGAAAGCAGCAATCTCACCACTACTCTACCCATCGTCAACCCCTCCATACCCCGCCATCCAATCTTCAAGATGGTCAGCGAACAGGAATATGCGCTGGAAGAAGTCAACACCACGAGGATCGCACCAGGTGACATCGACAAGACGTTCCGCTCAAGCAGCATAGGTGTGTGCCTCGTCCATCCCGTCGTCCAGGCAAGAACACATCTCGACATTTACTGACATGACCAGACTTGATCTCAGCTGCCCTGGGTGGAAAGATTCTCGCCTTTTCAGATGAGTGGTTTGCCGAGGCCTCCAATCTGTTGACGCCCACCCCTCCCATCAGACAGCCGGGTAAGATGGTCTACACCGGAGCATGGTACGATGGCTGGGAGACGAGACGCCACAATCCCGAACCCTTTGACTGGGTTATTGTCCGCCTTGGTGTCGCCTCTGGAACTGTCGAGGGTGTCGAGGTCGACACGGCCTTTTTCTCCGGCAACCACGCTCCCTCAATTTCAGTGGAGGGGTGCTTCAACCTCAATGACGACGAAGTCGTCTCATGGAAGGGAGACAGAGGCCAGTGGGAGACCATTCTTGGCAACGAGGAGTGTGGACCCTCGCAGCGTTTTGGATGGAAGCTGGCCGAGCCCAAGAAGAAGCAGTATACCCACGTCCGTCTTAACATGTATCCAGACGGAGGCATTGCGAGATTCCGTTTGTTCGGCCACGCCGTGCCTGTCTTCCCCGAAGACAAGGAGGCCATCTTTGACCTAGCCGCGGCGCAGAATGGGGGTGTCGCCATTTCGTGTAGCGACCAACACTTTGGTACCAAGGACAACCTCCTTCTGCCAGGCCGCGGCAAGGATATGGGCGATGGCTGGGAGACGGCGAGATCGCGGACTAAGGGCCATGTCGACTGGACGATTGTTCGCCTCGGAGCTCCAGGTTACGTGCAGAACGTAGTTGTTGACACGGCGCACTTCCGCGGCAACTTCCCGCAAAAGGTCAAGGTCGACGCCCTTTCATGGATTGAGAGTGGCGAACCTGGGGCGGACGCTGCCGGCTGGACGGAGGTCGTAGCCCCAAGCAAGTGCGGCCCAGACCAGGAGCACGACTTCCCGAGCGCAGTCAAGACCAAGGCTATGACACACGTCAAGATTACCATAATTCCGGACGGAGGAGTCAAGAGACTGCGTGTCTTTGGAAAGAGGGCGTAGACGTCAAATGAGGGGAAGCACAAGGAGGGGAGGTATGGAAATTAAACCAAATGAAGCATAAAGAAGGGGGGGAAACCCATTCCTCTGTATCATTACCCATTACCCCCCGCATGTCCATCGGCGTGTGCCTTGTTGCATGCAGTGCTTGAAGCTGTTGTGACTTCGATGTACGAGCTGGACATAGTGCTTACTTATTATCCAACCCTTATTCTTCCCTCGAGGTCTTAAAAAGGGACGATAGGAGGTCAAAGAGACATATGACAGACATATCACACAGGAGTACTTGCACGAGGACCGCTCAGGTACCTACCTAGGTAGGTACTTGTGTGGTACGGATACCTACAGTTCCTTCGGGGGAGGCTTAGAGGAGTGTCCCATTGCTAAAGGACGCACGGTCCACGGAGTTCCAGCGCTACCCGCACACGCTGACGACGGTCGTTCGCCGCAATCTATTAGTGACATCAACAAGCCGATCACCCCCGTTGGTGGTTGGCGGCGTGGGCCGTTGCGGGACTCGGGCACTGAGAGTCCTTTCAACTGGACAACACACACCCTCTTTACACCTCGACATCACACGACATTAGCTGCGGCGAGACTTTTTCGATCCGGAGCCTGAGAGACGGACGACACACCCACAGAGCCCTCGACCACGATCTCGTCGCAGCAGTACCTCGCCACGAAACTTTCGGCGCACCGTCTGCAACAGACATCCTTCCCGCATCTCGCACCGAACTCGCGTCACATAAAACAACACCCCCGTGTACCCCCCCTCCCGACTCATGCCGGCCGGGCCTCCTGGTTGCCCCTCCTCCCACTATGGACTTCGAGGACGCTAATGGTGGCTTCGGCGGCAAGAAGCCACGACCACTACCTGATGACTTGCCCAAATCCCTCGACGACCGCAGTCATCGCCCCGTCGAGCTGGTCACCGAGACTGAAATGTACGATGGCTGGCAAGGTTCGTTCTCGGCATCCCCTCCCATCCATCTGTCAAGCCCGCAAGGGGGAAACTGCAGACTGACGACAGCCAATCTCTCACACAGGACAATCGCAATTCCTGACCACGCCTGTCGTTCCAAAGCCACTCAATTTTGGGGACTTAAGCTTAGACGACCGCACCTATGATGAGGACATTACAACAGGCTCCAAGAACAGCGACGCGCGTTTCATGGAGATGATTGCCGCTCAAGCCGCTCATCGGGTCGGCCCGGGCTTCGATGACGAGGGGACGATACTAGCAGACGAAAAGCTGTCCGATGGTGAAAAAAAAGACATGTTGCAAAGAGCGTTGAACATGGCTGCTAGCAATGGCGATGTCGAGAGAGTCACCAACATCGTCGGTGGGAAAGCTAAGGCCTATATTGATGTCAATGCGCCGGACGAGGATGGGACACCGCCCCTCATATACGCGAGCTGCTTTGTGAGTAGAGGCAAAATACAATGCTGGGCGTATGTTTGCTGACCCGCAACCAGGGCCACGAGGGCGTGGTGCAGGCTCTTATCGATGCTGGCGCAGACGTTGACAAGCAAGATCGTAACCAGTGGAGCGCGCTCATGTGGGCGATGACGAATAGGCATAAAAGCATCGCCAAGGTCCTCCTCGACAACGGTGCTTCGGCAGAGCAAAAGACATCGTCCGGCCGCACCGCCTTCGATTTTGTGCCGCCAGACAGCGACATGACATTCTATCTTCATGACAGCGGATACAACATCGGCAATGCGGGGACAGACGACTTTTACAACCCTGGATTCTCACAGGATCGGTTTGAGGAAGAAATGGCGGAGAACGAGCTGCGAAGACGAATGATGATGGACAGCGCCCGGGATCTCGAGGTTGATCTAGGCAACGTTGGCATGGACGACCAGCCAGAGGTAGGCCCAGTGTAAATACTTTGTTTACTACTCTGTATGCTGACGCAAGCAGAACTCCGACGAACTTGAAGAAGAACAGCCCGAGTTCGACTGGACCCGATGTCTCCATGACCAAATGTTTGTGTTCCAGGAACACGAGCTCGACCGCATTCTCGACATCATCATCACCAATATGACCCCCCAACGATCGCCGGCACAAAAACCTGTACCTGCGAACATGGTATTTCTTAGCGCAAGATACGCGCATTACCACTCAAGCCCCGATCTACTGGCCAAGCTCATGATATCCGCCATGGACAAGATCAACGATGTCGTGGAGCAATACCAGTGGGACATGACGATTCTGGCATTTTGGATATCGAACGCCACCCTACTGCTGCATTATTTGAAGAAGGACGCCGGGCTAGTGGAGGCCACGGTTGAATTCCAGGCTCAACTATCGGAGCTCATAAACGAAATTTTTATTCTCATCGTTCGTGACGCCGAGAGACGCTTGGATAAGGTGCTCGATGCGGCGATGTTGGACCACGAGACAATACCTGGATTCGAAGACATCGCATTCCAGAACGAGTGGAGGATCTTTAAACGAAAGGCGCAGGTGAAAGAAGAGCCCCTCGAAAAGCGCTTCCGGCCCCCTTCACCGAAGCAACGGGCGAAGCCTGCGCCGCGCAACGTCACCTCCCTACTGTCGTCTACCTTGTTCGTTCTTGACCTTTATGATATCCACTCTGTGATTACGGCTCAAATCATCTCTCAGCTGCTTTACTGGCTCGGCGCAGAGCTATTTAACCGCATTATGTCTAACCGCAAATATCTTGCACGGACAAAAGCTATGCAGATTCGCATGAACGTCTCGACGTTGGAGGACTGGGCTAGAACCAACAATCGCCAACCGGAGCATTACGAAGGAGGCGAGACCAAGTCGTCAGGCGAGACGACGGTGGACGCTGCCAGGCGACACCTGGCCCCTGTTATTCAGCTGCTGCAGTGGCTTCAGTGCTTCTCGTCACTCGGTCCCGATGACCTAGAGGCCCTTGTTGGTACCTTGCAACAGCTAAAGAGGCTAAGCCCACAGCAGCTCATCCACGCAGCGTCACATTACAGGCCCGAGGTCGGCGAAAAGGGGCTACCCAAGAGCGCCCTCAAGTATCTGAACGCGATCCAGGCGGAACACGTACGTAGGAAAGAGGACCGCAAGAGCAGTGCGCCATCAACACCAGTCAGGGGGAAACCCACGAACAGGAGCATCACGGATACGCCAACGAGCCAGGCAGCCACGCAGACACCTAGCAGTAATGAGAGCGATGGCGAGGAAGAGGACGCGCCGGAAAATTTGTTGATGGATCCGGCGATGATGCTACCATTTACGCTGCCGTCAGTCACGGATATGCTGGTCTCGTACGGGGCTGGCTTCGGGGGTGTCAACAGAGAAAGAGCACGCAAGTACATTCCCACGGTGCCGCCGGAGTTTTTGTCAAAACTCGAGGCTAGCGGCGCACGTAAGGGGCCCATGTTTAGTGAGAAAGATTGGGAGAACGAAGAGGTCTAACTTTTTCTTTTGGTTTTTCTTCCTCGGTGGGTAAGGATGCAATATTTGATTGTGGGCTCCAGCGTTTGTAGTTAGGCGCTGCACACTGCGTTCGGCGCAACAAGCGCACAATCCAGCAGAGAAGAGAATGGATGGCTGTGAAGTGTACAGAGCATGGAAGCGATGTAGCCCCAACAAGCATAGCGATTGATAGATTGATTGATTCGGCGGGAAATATCGAGAGGGGGTGGATCGCACAGATGCATGGGCCATTGGAGTACCACAACTCCTGAAGTTGAAAGGCGTTGTGGATGAACGCCCTCCATGGCCTCATCAAAAAGGGCTTCAATCACAGGCGGTAGATGCCGTGTGAGCAACCAAGAAAGAACGTGACAGTTGGTCCAAGTTTTGTAATTAGCCTAACATCATGTCAGTTAGGATGGAGCAGAACAACAGCCTGATGATCCGATCCGGGCCAGGGTGCAGGAGGAAAAGAGGTGGAATACTCTGGTCTGCGCCAAGTGAACGAAAGAAAAAAGTAATACGTATAGATAAAATAAAAGCCATAGACCAATGATTTTTGTCTCGTTGTTTCCAATTATGGTTGCCTCATGCTGGAATGTGGTGGCTCCATGTCTCGAGCCCGTCTGCTTTGGCGCAACGGTTCGTTCAGGAGCAGAAGCGGAGAGGGGACGAGGATGTGTTATTGTTCGTCAGAGTCGGCGTAAGCGGGACCGCGTTGACAGAGAGCGAGAGTCATCCATGCTGGGGTGGTGAGTCGCTATGTCTGCGGCTCACGCCGAGTCGCCTTGTTTCTACCCTACCAGCCGTTTCACTCGCACTCTACCTATCCGTGCCTCGTCGTGGCTTCAGATGAGCCGTTAAAAGGACAGGACCGTGGTCACCGGCAAACACTCCAAGGCTAGGAGGCGACCAGTAGCACGGACAGGAGAAAAGTGAAGGGTAGAGAGGACCCTGAAGAGGGGTTTAGCCAACTGAGCCCGACGTGGGCTTTGCAAATCAGGGGGGTTTTCTTAACAATCATTTCTGGTAATAACAATACGAAATGGTATTCGGCCCAGGACGAATGAGCTGGCTCAATGTGCCACGTCAGATCTTTGTCCCCTGTAGTTGCCCCAGGCGGTCGGCTGTAGAGGATTGCCGCGCAAATACCGCCGGTGCTTCTGGACGTGACAACAGTGGGAGTGTCACGCGAGGCGCGGAGAACAGCATGAATGAGGAGGTTTCTTCTTCTCCTTCTCCTTCTCCTTCTCCACTTCCCTCCTCTCTCGTGTTTGCTTAGTATACGGATGGCATTTGGCTCTCATGCGATAATTCGTCAGTTGGAGAATAAAAGAGCTGCGGGTAAGTACACAGTAAGGGAATGTTGCACCATCCATGAAGGCGTTTCCTAGAGGTTCATCAAAGTGATTGCTTTTTATTTTCCAAATCGGGAATGGCGTTCGGCCGAGTTGACCTAGATACACCTCGCGTCTTTAGCCCTCTCGCTTCAGCCGATCTCTCGGAGCTGGTGATATCACAAAGGACTGCCGAATCAAGCTGACGGCAACTATCGACCGAGGTGTTGCTATTGATGAAAAGTTTAAGCCAGGATCGACCTAGCTATCGGAAAGATGGCGAGCGAGCAAGCAAGCATATGCTTGGCGGTCTAACTCTAGCTTTGCTGACATTTTCATCTCGAGTTTGCATTGGACTCAAAGCATCGCCCAATACGTAAGATCTCAACCGATAGGCCTAAACAGGAGTTTGGGAGATGAAAGGGCTGAGACATGGTGTATATGTTCTATGCTATCCCCGATGAAACGGAACTAATTGAGGGCTGTCTTGAACCAGCTATACCATGGACAGACTGGCAACAATGCGTGGAGCGGCTTTGGAAGGGCAAGGACATTTGGAACAGAACGGCAGGACAGCTTAGATGCCCTGCCGTGGTGAGAGAAAGGGATTTCCGGGCTAGAGGCGATCTGGTGAGGCCCTCCAACCGTGTGTGGCTGCCAGCATATCGTAGGTAGATTGGCTTGTTTGGTACAGCAGGAGTCATGAAATCGAAAAAGAATACATGTTGTAAGTGAATACGGATGAGAAAGGGGCCCGTGGCGTTTATTTGCAATGCATATACTTCACTTTTCTCTGTGAACGTGGATACAGAACAGCACACCGGACCGGCTTTACTGACGGGCGATAAATGATGATGGCCGTTATGCTGAAGGGAGAGTTGGGACCTGGAAGACGCTCTCGAAGAGCGACAGCTAGTGTGGAGAGCCACGATGATAGCCCCATTGGGGAAGAGGGGTATCAGAAGATCATATAGATCCCGTTGCTTCTTCTCCTAGAACATGTGTCACCTTAATATTACGGTCGCCCGTTCTTGTGCTGCCTTCATGCGCTGCAGGCAATTTGTGTACAATTGGATCGGAGCAAAGCAGGACGTTGATGGACCAACCACCGATGACAGGGACTGTATCGCTGTCAATATCCATCGATGTAGCAGTCATGAGGAACTGGCGGTGCGGAGCCTATCATGCACCAACGCGGGCTCAATATTGGATGACCCTGACCCCGAGTAGCGGTAACTGCTGCGTAGCTCTACAAAAAAGGAAGGGTCAGAAAGAGAGACGGAGAATGCTCACCGACTTGATGGCATGCAATGCCCATGACCGAAAAAGTGGCCCTTTTGTTGGGTAGGGATGCATGGCCAGATGGCGGGAACTGGGGAACTACGGAACCGGTGGCTGACACGGTCGCTAGGCTCCCGAGCTAAGTAACCTATCATGAAGCGTTTGTTTTGCTGCGTTGTATGGGCAATTGGCGATGTGGCTGATCACAGGTGGACTCTCGTGGTCGTTGCTTCTGCTGTCTTCCACATACCTGCCCGGGGTGAACTCTGTGCCTGGCTAAGTAAGTATGACGGCAAAGGATATTAAGATGTTGACCTGTTGGTGGCGATAGTGGTGAATATGGTCAGACGACGCCCTCGTATAAAAATAAATAATAAAAAGCCTCTGTTAAAAAAAACCACCAAGGAACCCACGCGGTTGTCCCAGACCCTTGCTAGGCCAATGGGAACGGGGAGCCGCTAGCGGTACGTGTCTGTACGTACCGGTACGTACTCCTTTTCTGTTCTCTGCAGGCAGGGCACGTACTCCACGCCGACCGCCTTGTGGTGCTGGACCACTGCCGGTCCTGCAGCACCGCTTCCTGCGTTTGCAATGCGGCCCTGACCTGGCTGGGCGGCTGAACAGAGGGCCATCAAACTCATCACTTTGTGCCACTCTTCTCCTTACTCTGGCGAATCTGGCAAGGATACTTAGGATTGGGGGTGAAGGAAAACACCTACATATCCAGAGAGGGGCGATTTGGGAGCGAAGGTCTCGAAGAGAGAGAGAGAGAAAGAAAAGAAAGGGTGCCCAGCCCTCCTCTCCGGCTCCTCCTTCTCAGCTAACTGGTTTTTGGATCTTGCACTTAGACATTCGTCTTCACTTCACCCACAAGGTATGCCATACTGCCCTCTCCTCTTTCACCCCTGACTGCGTTCCCTTCATTTTTGCCCCCTCTGAGGCAGGCAGCATTCATCCCACTTTCTCTCTCCTCGGCCCTCCTAATTCTCCCGTCATTCTTGTCTTACTCTGCTTGTCTCCCTCACGCAGTCAAACGCTTATATCACTACCGCGCTCTTCTCGCCTGTGTACAAATCTCACGCACCAAAGCACATTAATATCACAAACCTACTTTACCCTATTTAGCCTGGCGTCCTAATCTTCTCGGATCGCTTTCCGAATCGCCGTTCCTTTCCTCCATGGTCTTCACCTTGGTTGTTTATCGGTCTAGCGCCTGTCTAACTTGCCCCCAGACCCTGAGATTGGCGCACCTGAATCCGAGGCTCACCACCCTCAGCGCTCACGACGGTGAGCAACTCGGCCTGGACGCCCGTCCAGTCCATCTTTGGAATTGTTGTGTTCCCGACAGCGTGCCACCCATCGCAGAGCAGTCTGAACTCTCATCGCGCTGACACCGTTAGGACCAGTGGCACCCCTTGTCGCCAAGCACGGTCGGATCGACCTAAGCTTTGGTAGGTACGGAGTATTTGTCTCCCTCCCGCACGGGTCGGATCACCTGAACGCCGCGCCATGGCGCCCCAAAAAATCGCCAGTATGCGCTTGAAGTCCCGGCCTACGCTCGTGCCCTTCAAAGACGATGCTAGCTTCATCGCTCTTCGCTACGAGAAGACGGTCCAGGCAGAGCCTCCCATTCCTATTGTTACGCGAGCTCCCCCGAAATCCCTTTCTATCTCAACGGGTCGCACTTCCACTTCTACATCTTCTTCACTCTCGATATCGCCCTACAGTCCTGTTGTTGTGGCTCCTCCTCCCGCCATCAGTCAACACCCTGCATTCCGCCTCCGCGTAACTGCTCGCAACACGACGGCCAACAACTGGAAGAGGGATTCCGGACTGGAACCGACTATATCGTCCTCGGCCACCATTGCTGAGGAGGACTGCGGGGAAGAAGCGCAAGTATACGATAAGATCGCCGTCCTGGGCACCAACATTTTGGCTGAGAAGTCATTGGAAGAGCCTGTGGCACCTTCCGTCTGCGATATTGATTCTGTCCAATCCACTGTTGAGTTGGCCGTGAGCAAACAACAATCCGGTCGATGCACGTCTCCAACCGACAAACAGGCCGCTACCATGGATCAATATCATTTCGCGCAGCTCGTACTCACTGAGAGAAAGGCGTCTACAAGCAGTTCATACTCGGTCGATTCATCCGTCGAGTTGTGGAACGAAAGGTTAATTGGCCTGTCACCTCCACCGCCACCAATAACCCCCAAGCGGCGGGGCTCTCTTACAGGCTCCCAGAGCTCGCCTAATCTCTCCCCTGTCAATATCCCCGACAACCATGGCCTCCTGAGCAAGGATACCTTGTGCTTCTCCCCCATTTCAATCTCTATCCCCACCGACAGCCTCCTCGATGACGATTTCCTGACGACCTTGGATTTCTCTAATCGAGGCAGTCTCATGTTTGGTGGTTGTCGCGTGTTCCCCGCACAAACCACTGACGGAACAATGCAAGACGGTTTGCAAACGGCAAGGGCCCGCACGCCTGCGCTCGCTCCTGCATCCTTCGCCCCAATCCTCCACATTCAATACGAGGAACCTGAGAGTCCTGCCCCCAGCGCCATCGGGTCCGGCGCCAACGACATGAGCGCAACCGAGACGACCACAACCGAAGTAACGACCCCAGAGACGATCGCGGAGACGATCGCGGAGACGACCGCACAGTCGGCGTCCCAAATCACCATGACAACCCCTAGCATTCGCGTCTTGTCTGCGGACGTGGAGATGGAATCTCGAAAGGTGAGATCGCTCTATGAATCCGGCGAAGGCCTCAAATGGGAAGACGGAGGCAGGCCGTCGGATGTTGGCGAGCATCTCGATGCAACCGCTGAACGTCTGACGGAGGAGTCTGAGAACGATCCGTATGGTTTCCGTTTTTTTCCTAATCTAGTCTCACGGTCAGTGTGCTAATCCGTATCTCGTCTACAGCGTCGCCGAGCTCCAACCCCATGCATGGGGTACTCCAAGATCTGGAAGTTCCTATTTCCAAAGGCCCGAAAGTCGCAGCGGGCACGAGGTGGCGGGCGGTCTTGAAGATTGGGAGGATCTCGAAGGACAGGAGGTCGATCGGTACGGCTTCATTAGCCCACGCAAGGCCGAATCAAGAGGCGATACTCTCACGGGATCCAAATCGTCGCAGCACGTTCCTAGGAAAAGGAATGGCCATTCAAAACGAGACATGCTCGGGCTGGGGCTACCCTCGAGGGGACCTAGTAGGAAAATGTCCGCCCGATCCCTCTACACGCAGAACTCCAACGCATCCGTCACATCCCGTCGATCAGCCCGATCAGCGGTCAGGCATGCAGGAAACATGCTTCCTCACAACCAGGATCGGCGCTGGCGGGACGTCGCTGGAGGCATGCTTTCATTGTCATTGGAAGACGAAGAGATGGTTGAGAAGATATCCGAAGCCATCAAGAAGAAGGAATGGGAGAGGGCCGAGAAGTGGCGGAAAATGGCCAAGGTTGTCAAAGAGGGAACCGATGGCGAAGGCATGGAGTTTGAGTTTGACGTCAAAAATCGGAAGCTCATTGAGAGGACGTGGAAGGGCATCCCCGACCGGTGGAGAGCTTCCGCTTGGTACTCATTCATGGTAACCCACGCCCGGACCCAAAAGAACTCACCATCCGAAGACTCCATCATTACCGACTTCCATCGCCTCCAGGGCAGAGGATCGCCAGACGATGTGCAGATTGACCTCGATGTTCCTCGCACCATCAGCAGACACGTCATGTTCCGCAAGCGCTACAAGGGCGGTCAGCGTTTGCTATTTCGGGTTTTACATGCGCTGTCACTCTACTTTCCGAACACCGGCTACGTCCAGGGCATGGCTTCTTTGGCCGCGACGCTCCTCTGCTACTTTGACGAGGAGAAATGTTTTGTAATGCTCGTCCGCATGTGGCAGTTGCGAGGGCTTGAGAAGCTTTACAGCCCCGGCTTTGATGGACTGATGACGGCTCTGAACGACCTGCAGACTAAGTGGCTAGACGGCAAGGACGTTGCGAAGAAATTGGTAAGCATAATTGCTCCTTTCAGCCCTTGATGTCATACTGATCCTTCCCAAGAACGAGCTGTGTATCGACCCCACGGCCTATGGCACGCGGTGGTACCTGACGCTTTTCAACCTCTCCATCCCTTTTGCCGCCCAGCTCCGCGTCTGGGACGTCTTTCTACTGCTTGGGGAGAACCCCTCGGACTCTCCCAAAGTGCCCGATTCTCCGACCACCATGAACGGCATTGACATCTTGCATGCCACTAGTGCAGCTCTAATACACGCGCTGCGCGAAGTCCTTCTCGACTCGGACTTTGAGAATGCCATGAAGGCGTTGACGTCCTGGATTCCGGTTAAAGATGAGAATATATTGATGAAGGTGGCCCGGGCAGAGTGGAAGTCCCGACAGAAGACGAGGTTTTAGAGAGTATTGCTCTCCGAGTCTGCCTGAATGGCGATCGCACTGTCCTTGCAGTTTCTTTTGTTTGTTGATGATTCCCCATTTATGGATATGAGTGCAAGGCGTTGATGGAGTTGGTCACGTTGAATCTTGACGGACTTCGTCGATCAATACCCTAGGGTTGATTGCAGCTTTGGTCTCCCCCCCCCTCCCCCAGGGTTTCTTTTGTACTACCTTGACACGAGCGGCATACTGATAGGGCAGTGGTCTGCGGGTTCGTTGACGTACAGCGACTGAAGTGGAATTCGCCCATAACACGACTTTTCTTATACCCTTGCTGTGATGAGGGTAACCTGGAGGGAGCATTCACCTAGAGCATGGATGCCAATGTATAATATATTTTTGAAGCACATTTGCTGCCAAACTTCATCGTAGTTTCCGTGCGGCGAGTTGGCATTTAGGGCGATCATATTCAACCAAACAATGAATTATTTGCGAGCTAGCGGTGTCCTTGGCGCAGCAAGTCTGACAAGACAGTCTTATTGAGTCTGGCGTAGTGGCCTGTCGAACAAGGCAGACTCCGGTCACCAATTCCGTATATTGAAACCTTTTTCTTGGCTTCGAGTACGAGAGGATGTCTTTTGTAAAAACTAATGGGTAATGGGCTTGTGATTTCGATGGTGGGAACTGATAATTGTTTGACTCTGGGGATGGATAGTCGGCTAGGGTTTGCGCAAGTTGGAACCTCCGATATAAACTCGATAGTCTCAGGGTAGTCCATTAACTAGGGGCATCTATACTAGTTAGTTCTGCTGAAAATGTATATATACTACAAATAACAGCTATAGCAAACAGCTAGAAGAAAGGCAAAGAGTTTTAATACTTTAAAGAGTCTTGCATTGGTGTCTGTAGGAAACACTGCATTCTTGATGCTTAGTAGTATCACCGATCAAGACTAAGTTGGTAGAGGCTCATTTTCAAGCAATAATCAAAAAGTACATACAACACCAGGTATTCGCTGGTCGTCACCGACCCAACTACTAATCCGGCCCTCACTGGCTTATCTATGGGAGAGCGGACGGGATCCCGAGTTTTCCAGTGGGTATGGTCGTATGTTGTGGTATAGGACTTTGTCTCCATTGATGTAGCTAGCTTAGCAATAGGAAATCCGAGCGAGAAAAGCAACACGACGGCCTTCTCGAGTTGAAATTATCTTCACTCGCTCGCGGGACCACTTGTTCGAATATAAATGCTTTCACTGCAAACCAATAGATCTATCTGAAATCTTAAATTCCTGTTCCCCAAGTCCTTATACAATCGTTGACTATTTAGCCATTCACCTGTAGATTGCCTCGGCCACCCGTCAGTTTCAGTGATGTTTTTCTTTCGGAGATGACTGATACCTAGTTTATGATGTTCGTCTAGTTTACTACGCAAGTCGTGGCCGGCTCGGCTTCATTGTTTGGCCACGGTTCAATGTCTTCGAAACGGGTGACCGATTCTCTGAGCTATTCCCGTTGCTCTCCTGGAGCGGGGGCGCCCACCCGGAACGCCTTTGTGTCCATAGGTACGCTGCTTTCAGACAGGCGAGGTCGTCAAATGGCTGTGGTTGATGGCGTCCTTGCAATGCCATCCTCCTAGCTCTCACTGGCTTGTGCGTGTTTCGTAGATAAATACACCGACACCAACTCCTCATTTGCGAAGGCGTATAACACTGTGACTGTGAAATGTCACTATGGTCTGCGGCCTACTGTCCGCCACAGCGTGGGTGACACAACTTTTGCTAGTCGTAGTCTGTTCATTCGGTTTCTTGACTATCGTCGACTTTCGGCCAGTTAGTCTTGCGTCTATTTAACCAATGAAATGAAAGGAAATGAATGCAAGTCCAGCTGTACAGCCCGAGGACGGATGCTCCAGTTCGAAGGTGGGCGTGTGGATAGGGCCAACTGTCCGTATCTCACCCCAACCTGCAGGAAAAGCCGGATATAGTCGTGGACTTTTCGATAGCAACAACTTACAAGGGTTCTTGTACGAGAGCTGAGACCTTTGGTTAACATATGGACATTGCTTGCGACAAAGCAAAGCGCCTGGGCCTGCATGTCGACACGGACTTTTTGCTTCGAGACAGGCTGGCAAGTGAAGCTCCTGTAAAAGGAGGCGATATGAACATATTAAGCCCTGGTGGGGTGTAGACGACCAACTCTCGTGTAGAGTCGTGCAGTAGTAACGATTGTGTGCGATATCTCCACCCGGAATGGAAAATGGGGGATTGATGTTACATTTTCAAGGCATATGATAAGGCTAGATTAGCATGTTCTCCAAGTACGGATATGCCGTTCCTATATCAATAATCAAGAAAAATAAACGAAAAGCCTGACCCCCTCGGAATCCACATTCTGATACGCTGCCGAAAAGTTTATTGCCATGCCGGAATGAATCTTTTGCACGGAGCAACGCTCCAAGTACCGTTTCGACGTACAGCGGCCATGGTACTACACAGCAAGCAGCAGGCGTAAGAATAAAAGGCCGAAGTTTCAGTCCGCCCGTCCCAAATTCATTCGCACATGGTTCGCCCTGAAGCCACAGAGAGTTAATTGTTTAATCGCGATCCTTCGATTTTAGTTATCATGAAGTCCAGCTGGAACGATAAGCAGATCAGACAGGAAAGCCGTTAGACTCAGGACAAGCAACAACAGCCTACAAAGCCCACGTCAGGACAACCCCATGACGGGGAGGCTTCTCTTGCACACACCGCCAGATCCAGCCAGCCCTAAGCGTCACTGTCAGAGACGCCACAAGCGCGCCGCCAGCAGGGGTAGCAGACTTGGCTCGTTTGATGGTTACAAATTAAGTGACTTCTCCCCCTTCACTCCAGGTCGGTTGAACAAAGCTCGACATGTATCATTGGTTCCTCATCTCGCACACGTTCTCATTCTCGGTCTGAGCACCTACCTGCGTCTATCTACACGTCCCCAAGACTATCTACGCATATATCTGTGCCCCCCTTCGCACACACCCCAATCTCCTTGCACCACCGGCTTCACTACCGGCACTTAGGATGCCGTGTCAGCCCTATATGTGCGAGGCCCTGCGAATAAGAACCCGACGTCTGCTGCGAGTGCCGACATTCAAGTTCTGATTGGACCATTGGTACCACAGATGACGTTTTAAAACAGACAGTCATCCCATCATCTCGCTTTTCTCTCTAGTTATGCAACCGCGACAGCTTCTGCATAAACGGCCTGCTTCCTCCCTTCTATTTGTCCTACGCAGCCACGTAAACAAATCCAATCACACTGTTCCAAGCAATCAAAATAATAGCAAAAAGGTCCGAGGCGAGACGGGCCGTGTTGCACGGGGAATTACCCTCCACTGTTGTGACGGCAGTTCTCGCATAGGTTGGTACCCTTCCTGATGGATGGCGACTCTGATCATGTCCGAGTTCTTCTTTCCAAGGGGTAGATAGGGTAGCCAGCCACCACGTCCGCATACCACGCACAATCCAGTCAGACTTGCCTCAGAGTCAGTTCCAAGTACCACCTCCGGCAGGGGAGCGATTCGTTTGTGCGGCTGCCCGAATGGGCATAGGGGACAAGGGAAAAAAGAAAGTCGAGTTGCTATCGTCTCGGGTTGAATCGAACCACATGCTGGTTTTGCTTCTTCCTCGAATCCTCCCTGTTTCTGCGTGCGCTATCCGACAGGCAGGCAAGGCAGACAGGCGGCTGATGCTCCTGGCATTGGCTTTCTCTCCTCGCTAAGGGATAAGATGCATACCGGGAAAACGCAGACTCTCGTGTCCCTTGACGGCGTGAAATCTCACGTTGTTGAGTGTAGTCAAAGTCAACGTTGAACAGGACCAAACGCACTGTCCTCCAGACGGCCGGTGCCCTCTCTTTCCCCAGCCAACCATCTAATCTGACAACCAATATATTCTGTGTTGGCCATATCGGGGCCAACAACTTGGTAGGGCAAAGTTATTATGCCGGGGGACGTAACGTTAGGGTCCGGCGCCTGAAATGGCGGGCGGACGGGGCAATGGAGGAGGCTGAGGGAGACAGAGAGATACTCCACAGCGAAGACGACGAAATGAGAAAAAGAAAAGACCTCTCTGTTTCTCCCTCCTCCACCATGGTCCATCACCGAGGGGGGCACGCTAATCTCCCTCCCCGTTCAGGCTTAACACGGCCCCGTTATAAATCTGTACCGTCACCCCCTCTCACTTACGCCCTCGCTGTTGGCCGAATCGGTTAGACCCAACCTCAAAGTGAGCACGAATTCGACAAGGTGGGCGACCTGCTTTCTCTGCTTGCTCTGCTGCTTCTGGAAAGAGGCCAGCTCAAGGGTAGAGGAGGAAGGGGGACTCCGCGTTGGTTAATTAGCCAAGTTACTGGGCCCCCTTCCTAACAACCCCTCTCTCAGCCTGCGATAATCAAACAAGCGAGATAAGGCATCAGTCAATCTCCAAGGGGCTGAAACGTGTCTGTCCTGCCGAAAAAGAGGTGAAAAAGAAATGAGATGGAAAAAAAAAAAGGCGTCTCATCTTTTCTTGATCGGTGTGTTTTTTATGTGTATATGGCTGTTTTCTGCAGGGTATCATGATAATGTAAGATTGCCCAAGAGAAGCCGGCCCTAGGCTTCCAAGAACTAACAAGAGTGACGATATTGCGCAACTATCCGGCCCCTCCTCCCACACATACCAGTAACTTGTTCAAATCAAGAAAACCAACTCCAACCTGAGTCTCAACAGCCTCATCAAGCCCCTTGTGAGCCTCATCTTGCAGGTGGCGTTCTGGTTGGCCGCTGATGATTTACCGCCTTCAAAAGTTGTGGACACATCCAAACATGATGTGTTGAAAGTGCACACATCAATACACTAGGCGTCGAAATAAGAGGAGAAATGAAAAAATCAAAAAAATCCATGATATAACCCGAGGTTTGTCGGCTAGGACTGTTCCTGCCCGCCTAAAAAGAATCGAAAAAAAAAAAGCCGTGAACCGGGCTTGCCTTTTGAAAGAAGAAAGTAAGAATGCGCGGCCCCAGTTCCAGATGTTCTAGAATAGCGTCAACTAGGAGAGATCCAGGGCTATCTCTGCCTCTGTGTAATCAAAGTGACTGACAAAGCAGCCAGATCGTCAATGCCGTTTACCTTCCCCGTATTCTCAAATGTGGGAGGTCAAGGTTTGTTGCCCGAAGGAAAAAAAATTGGACGGCCGCATCTGGCCGGAAGAAGCGGAAAGGTCAGAAAATGTCGTACTCATGCATCTCGTTTCGCGAACGTTCGCCAAGATGGTATGGCTGAAATAAAGCGTAAAACTGGCCCAAGCCAAACGTCAATCAGTGTTACCCTGGTCCCTTACAATGGGGACCGTCGTCGCTCCTCGCCTCGTTCTTGGTACGCATCCGACGGGGCCGAACCATATTGAGCCGCGGGCGATGGTTCTTCCGATAATAATGATGATACCGAGTGACCGCCAACACCTTTTGCTTGTTGTTGTTGACCAGCTGCCGACTCGTTGTGTTCGGCACCCGTACCGAAGCTAGTAACCTGTGGAGACATGCCTTGAGGCATCCCAAAGCTCTCCCCCCGGCCTCGGCCAGTCGGCCGGTAGGATGAAGCATCGCTGTGTTGTCTCGAGTGCCCCCGTCTACGTCCCAGTGGGGGGTTTCCGAGAGTTGATCCACCGTGAAAGGGAGGCGACCTCAGGCGTTGTTGACTTGGATGCGGAGGGGCTTGCTGCGGGCCAGTGGCCTTGCGCTTGTTCCTAGGAGACTCTCCTAAAGGCCACACCAGCCAAGGTTAGCCTAAAGCGACTCTCGCTTTCTTTTTGTCTTGCTGGACGCACCGGAGGGGGTCGCAGGCTGGGTTGAGCCACCTCCGGCTTGGGATGTCGGCGGGTGCCAATGATGAAAGTAAATTGAAGGACTAGGCTGGGCCTCCTGTTGGCTCTGTGCCGGCTGCACCACAGGATGTTGCTGCTGCTGCTGCTGGTGCTGGTTCTGCAACGTTGATGAACCTGACGGACCAGAATGCGGCACGTTTGTGTTAAGGTTAGGCAAGTTGCTAGATCCGTGGGGTCGGGATACTGAGCTCGTCGAGGACAACGTTGTTGCTCGGCCGCGCTGGGGAGAGCCTGGGTACCCGGCAAAACTGTGAGGGCCCGGGACCGAGCTCGGTGTCGAGGGCACACCGGAATACTGGCCGTAGGACTGGGAGTGAGAATCGCGGCGGTGATCTGGTGACAGAGGACCCTGAGATGGCAATAACTGAGGGTGCTGTGGCTGCTGACCCTGCTGGGCGAGAAACTGCTGCGCCCACTCCAAAGCTGCCGGAGGAACGCCGCCACCCATCCCGGCGAATACGAGCGGGACAATGGGCGGAGGGATGCCGCCGTTCAAAGAGGTCCGCAGCATATCTGCCTCTATCCGTCGCTGCTCCAGACGCAGAGACTCCTGCCTAGTCTTCTCTTCCTCCTGTCTTCGGCGCTCTTCCTCAGCCTTGGCTGCCAGCCAACTCCTCATAGACTCCTCTGCTCCGTGCCACTGCGGCGGTGGTCCAGGTAGCTGGGCCATGCCGTGACTGTAGGTGGGCGGAGCTTGTCCGATGGATTGGGACGTAGGTGGCGGCGGCGGGGGAGGAGCAGAGCTCGAGTGAGACGGCTGAGGCAGGGTCATGGCCGCTGGCGGAGGCAGGCCACGATGGTGTGCCGACATGGGCTGACCAGGTGGACTGTTACTTCGGGGAATGGATGGCAGCAGCTTGTGTGAGGGGTGGTCTTGGTAGGCCAAGGGAGGCGAGGGTCGGGATGTCGAGGGCGGAGTGGGTAGGTCATGGACGGACTTGTAGCCGTAGTGTGTTGGCTGCTTGACTGTGAGCATGGTCATGTATACTCATATGCCCCAGATAGTCTAAGAGTTGTTGAGAATGAAATCGAGCAACATTGGTGGCCGATGTATAGTGTTCAGCGTTGTTAACCGCCTGAGGAGGTCGTGTCAATTCAACGGGAATAATGAAGGGGAAAAGAGACAAAGGGGAGCTGAAGGAAGGTCAAGAAGCAAAATAGAGAAAAGATACGCTGGCTGGCCAGACAAGACGGTGCTGGAAGCAAGATGGCTGGAAGAAAAGGTTGAAGAGAGGACCCAAGACGAAAAGGTGAAGTAGGTAGGTAAGGAGGAAGGAACAATTGGAGGTGAGTATTGGGGGGTGCGGGTGGTGGAAATAACCTTTTTTTTTTCTTTCTTCCAAGCGCAAAGCTGGAGAGGGCGACCGGCCTTGGAAAGGGAAAGTGACGGGGGGATACGCAGTACATTCGAACCATGAAGGTACGTATCCCGCAGGACCCAGATAAAGACGAGGAGAGGCCCAAAGACCCAAAAGACCCAGATCTAGACTCAGACCCAGGTCCCAGAGGGAGAAAGCAGAGGTAACTCCGTACCCAGCTAGGACTAGTAAGGCACGGCAGCTTGCAAGGAATACTACTAGTAGCGCCGACGGTGTACGGAAAGATGTGAAGCAAAAGCAGGACAGGACGGGGCAGAGAAAAGTCAGGCAAGGAAAGCGAGTCTAACCGTTATTACGGCGCTTCGTCTTCGTCCCCCCCTTCGTTCTCGTCACTGTCCCCGCTCTTGGGTAGGTACGGATAGTGGTTGTGTGATAGAAACCGGGCGGGGGGTACACTGATGAAGTCTACCTGTGTAGAAACGGGCCTGACCTCGTTAGTCATGGAGGCGTCTTCCATTTTGTATTTAGTGACTTCTCCATACTAGATATGTGAGTTCTGGGGATTGTATTAGAGAATAGGTACAGCAATATATATGAATCCCGGGCGGCGGGAGACAGACAGACGATTAGCAAGGTGGAAAACGGGCCCCGTACATGAAGGCTGATGCAGATGATTTGTATCGAAGGCTCGAGGCAGGGTCAGACTTGGGCCTTGGTACTGGACCCGTCAATCTTGGGAGAATCAGGTGTGTCAATGGCAGGGGAGTAGAGTACTGAACAGTTTGATCGATGGTGATGCTGTGCTGATGCCCGGTGTGCTAACATAGCGCTTGAGCTGGAGGCCAGGTACTGAGAGGTGTATAATGGTATGTGGGTGAAATGTGGTTTAGGGGGACGGGACGGACGGCTTGAACCCACACACTCGGGGAAAGGGGGTTGGCGGGGGTGTGTGTTGCATATACATGATGAGTGTGTGGTGAATGCGTGTACATGCTGGGAGGGGCGACGTAATGTTTCTCTCTTTATTTCCCTCTCGCGTTATTTCACTTTCCCAATGTACCCCGGCAGGAGGTGGGTGCATGTGCGGATGCAGATGCTGGATGGAGACGCGGGAAACGAGACGAACCACCCAAGGCCCGACTCAAATGCGATTGACGAGGGTCTACCTCTGGAGGTGGAGGCCGAGTTGGTGCTTCTTCGGCTTCGAACGCCAACCGGTACATTTACACAACAAACATCACTACTAAAAGAGGATAATGAGAGCAAACGAGATGGAGAAGGACAAGAACAAGACCAGCCGTTTACGGACAGTTCAGGACAGGGCTGGTGCAGAACGGTTGAGGTGCGTTTCCTGCGGTGGAGAACGGCACTGAGCCTGGTTTATTTCATTTACAACAGCGTGTATCAGAAGAGATGACACATGGAGGGATGAGCACAGGGGGGGGGGGGTGGCGCATCGTTTGTCCAGGCCCGGTCCAGTCCCAGTTCTCGCAGTTCGAGTCCAAATAACCGGCAAGAGTGGGGAGAGGGTGAGAATAACCCAAGCCAGGGGAGGGGTTGCCCTCCGGGAGATTTGGCGAGGAAGACTAGTCAAGATCGGGCCATGAGACCCTCTTTTTCTTTTCTGGGGCTGAGATGGGAAAGCCCACAACTGGTTGTGCCGGTGCAGACACATTGATGGATGCATGGAAGGAACGGGGGATGAGCCATATAGTGTAAGGGGTGTGGTATGTACCTGTATGTACAGTGCGTAGTGTAGGTGGGTGGATGCAAGATGCTTGGTGCCGGATGCTGCAGCAAAACGGCAAGAAATCGGAGGTTGGGGGCGAGATGCAATGTATTGTAAGAAGCCTCGCGCGTACACGTAGTGTGCGCAGTAAAAGGACTACTGCATGAAGTCCATGGTGAACCTTCAAGCCCTCCGTGTTATATGTCTGCTGACTGTACCAGGGTCAGACATACGCGCGCAACGCGAGGATGGCATAGCCGCAGACCGGCTGCGGTACGAGCTAAAGAGCAGACGAGCTCGAGGAGCTTCCTCTCGCTTACCTTGTACACAGCTATCTCTTACTCTGACCCGCCAATAATTCTCCATGGCTTCCTTCTTGGCCTGCAGTATTATGGTCTGATCATGTGTAGAGAAACCCGCCGGGCCCGCTGCCGGTAGGTAAGCATGTTACCGTGTAGCTCGGCCCAACTGGGTACCTACCCAAAGTGGGTAGATAGTTGAGGGGTGTCGCCGTTGAGAAGTATTGTGTGCGTCCGGGTGCCGTGTCTTTCGATGTAGTTTGGAATTGGGAGCCAGCAGGGATGACCTAGCATGCAACATCGAGGCAACGCAGAGATGTAAAGATATACGAGTACACAGTAGTACTTATGTATGTATAGACGCTCAGGATCGATTCTGATGACCAGTTGACGACAACCAGACCAACGTGAGAAGCAGAGGAAGCAAGACTGCCACGGGTGAGATAGACCAGGTTGATACCGAGAAGCAAGACACGCACTTGCGAGTGCTCTCACATCTGGACTGCAAGTGTCGGCCGGTACGTGGCTGCAAAGTGGCTGGGTGGGGTTGGGGTTGCTTGAGGAAGCCCAGGAGGCGAGATCGCTTACGCAAGACCTGCCCAGCGAAACAGACTGATTCAACTTTCATGCCGTGAGGGCGACTAAGATGCAAATTCCGAACGGACGGAAGAAAACACGCAGGGATATTTGCCCTCTGATATTTTGGTTTTCCTCCCCCCCATCTCTTCTGTTTCGTCCTGTAGCTTGTTCCGCCATGTCCGTATTCGGAAGCCGCCCTACGAGAAAGCAGCTGGGTCTGTTCTTGCCTATGGCCATAACATTAGGAGAGTGGATGAGGTTGACTAGGACAGCTCGCCCTTGCACTTCACCTACTCACGAACCATGGCAAACAGCCGCCGGATTTGATGGCGTCTTTGAAGAACGTCAATGTTGGGGATACCGAGCGTTCGGTTCCTTTGACGAACGTAAATATATGCAGAAAAGACTGGCGCAGCTGGTTCCCTGTTGAGGGTCATGAGCTGTGGTATCAACATCTTGAGGGGGAAAGGAACAATGAGGTATTGGTGCCTGGGCCTCTGCAAATAGAATTGGGCTTTGCAGCGACGCCTGGGTGGGCATGGGCTCGCAAGATCGAATTGGATGGCTTCCAGGTTGACGGCCAGCCAGCCACAGTGAATGGTGTCGTCAGAGGCTGGAAGAGGGTGTGACAGTGTCAAAGAGGGGTGCGCTTCTGAAAGGGCTTTCTATGTCAGCGTACCTTAGTTGGCAAACCATAGATGGGACAAAGACGAAGGGAGAGGAAGAACATACGCAGAGAGTACGTACAACATGCTGCCCAAGTCCGAAGGATCTGGGCGCTCGGGAGATGTCTGGTCACGTTGCATCGGTACGTATCCATACCCACAAGCCCCGATCAGTCCTTTTGAGCTAACTACCTACCTAGGTAGGTACCTAGGTGATATCTCACAACCAAGGAATGTGAGCTTCCACCCTTTTCCCATTGAATTGCGACAGAAAGGCTTTGGATATCCGACCCAGCATTTAGGTAAAGTGCGACACACCGACGTTTACAGGTATCCAAGAGTTGACAGCACGAGCTAAATCCTGTGTGTGAATGCTGCTAGGTCCTTTGTATCGATATTCACCTATATGGCATCACAAGTGGGTTGTCTACTCTGCTACAGGTTGGCGAGCCGTTACTCTTCGATTCAGCAATGGCCGCGACGTACCAGACTAGTCTTCCAGCGGACTTCCGCCACCAGGCCAGCTAAACATCGTGAAGCGGCCGCCGCCTAATTATGATAAAGTAATAGGGATAAAACCTCCAAACAACTCAAGGGACTTGTGAGATCAAGTCGCCTGAGAGCACGTGTCCGAGGTCAGCGTTTGGCATCACTGGCTTGAGAGGATGGGAGGGAGTAAAAAGAGACCAATAACGCCTTGCGGCAAGTCATCTGCAAGTAGACAAATGCAGCAGAGAAAAGCAATAGTAAACGATTCCAAGAACGAAACGGCAGAACAAGTCTGTCATTCCAGTGTCTCGAAGCTTGAAACGTCGGTGTCGATTGCCTGAGCAGCCCGTCTCAACCACATTCCAACAGCGTGGCTGATTCCCTAAAGTATGGTCTAGTCTAGTCTAGAACAAGGCGAGTCCCGAGGCCGACATTTGTGGAAGCTACATCACGGTCTCGCGTTCTACTTACCAAGAGCCAGAACCTGACACTTTGATGTGCCAAACTGTGTGAGCACTGGGCGTGGGATTTCAAACTCCAACGGCCCGGTAAGTCAAGCTCTGGAACAATTCTGCCCTCGAGGACTCCGGCTAAGCAGCCGCTAGGCACTCTGGGCGGCTACTGAGACAGGCTTTGACGCAAGCTCGTGCCCCGCCTGCCAGTTACCCTCGCCTGGCATCCAACCTGACTGGTTGTGGCAGGCAAAAACAGTTTGCTTCTTACAGGCTTCTGGTCGTTCCACCCATTTCAGCCAGGCGAGGCGTGTCTTGCTTTGACCATCTGGAAAGTGCGTGCGCCGGGGACATGCAAGTCCGCCGCTCCAGTGTCTGTGTCCTACAGAGTGAAGAGATGCCGTGCCGTCTTGAAGCTGGCCAGAAGAGGAAAGGTGGTCGAATGCGCCGAGAACCTACTGCGTAGGGGCGGTTGCAAGCATCATGAGTGCGGTGCATCAAGGCGACTGTGCGTCGCTCAACTTGGTCGGATTTCTCAGGCTAGAGCATCATCGTCAGGTACGCCCGGTTGGACGCTGCAGCGATGGGCAGAAATCCGAGTTTGCTCGGATTTCAACCGAGCGCCGCCTGCGAACCACCATTATTAGACCCGTTCATTCGATCCATTCGAGTCGTAACAATGTTGGCGACATTCAGGCATCATCGGATCCCGGTTCTCTTGGCCCTTGGTGCATCCGCGGTTTGTATCACTCACTCTAGCAGTGACATGAATCTGTGAAGTGCTGACGGCTGATGAATGGGGTCTTACAAGCATGTAGGATCAGTCATGCCGTAGTGCATCTCGGGTCTTGGACAGGGGAAAGAAAGTGAGAAGTGACCAGTACTAGGGTCGTCCGTGTCGTGCAAGTGAACTGCTGAGCCTGGACCATATTTACAGAAGAGTGCTGGTGACCGGCATGGGATCATGCTCATTTCACTGGCTCATAAACCAGGGCCCGACTCCTGATGGATGAATGACATTTGGCTAGAACAACAGGGAATTCCCTTAAAAGGCGAAATCAAGAGCCTGACGCAGCGTTGGCTACCAGCGGGGTTCGAAAGCGTCGATTACAGTGGCCACGGCGGCATGCTCATCTCAGATTTCTGAATGATGTCGGCCAACGGCAGCAAGTGAGAGGGTCTGTGCATATAGCCACAGCGGCGCAGCTACCCTAATACCCATACCTACAGACTACAGTACATGCTGGAACTTGGAAGACGCAGCACGGCAGGGGTGGAATTGTGGCGTATGCTCGAGCCTGAATGATCAGCCAAGGTGGAAGAACTTGTGCCGTAGCTAGGGGCCATTCAGCTGCAATAAAGGTGGCCATTAATATTGCATTGCCCATACATCCATACTCGTGTTCGCGCTGTGCTTCTCACGTCAGTTATGAACAGTACTATACGGATACTTGGTGATGAAATGGTCTAGTGTGGATGCTCCTCATAATGGTGCTGAGGGGGCCAGACTGAATTCTGGGACTCAGTAAGACTTTTTGCACTTGCAAAATGCGATGGCGCAGACGATCCAAGATTGCCCCTCCCGTGGAATCCTAACCAATGAGCGAGGGCGGCACTTTCCCCTCTGAGAAGTTATGGGAGTTACGGTCCTGTTGGTGATTTTTACTAGGCTCTTCCTGGACGACGATGAAGGCAAGTGTGCATCGCGAGGTAGGTACGTACTGCATTAGAGCAAGCACAGGCTGGGAAGGGGGGTGAGTCTTCTCTTCCTTCTTCATAACCACGATATTGCCAGCTCCGCTTTGCCCACCCCACCAGTCGGAAAGAGGTCCTACGCAATCACATTGGTGGGGGTGCTCAAGCAAGTAAGCATGTGGACCAAGAAAAGGCAGATCCCTGCCAGAGCTGTAAAGATCTGAAACACAGTTGTGAGGAAATAGGGACACCCTCTCCACCTTCCGAGATCACTAAGTACCTAGGTATTCTACCAAAACGACATACCACTGACGCTTACCTACAGAGGTGTTCTGTACAGATATACATATACGCCATTGTGCTGTCTGCAGTGCTGTATGCAGTGCTGCTGTTGAAAACCAGTTCCAAAAATATGTGGTTACGGAAAGGAGAGATAGAGAGATAGAGAGAGCGATATGGGCTAAGACTCATCGGTGTCAATTCAACAGTTCTTCCACAGGCACTCAGTCGGGCACGGCAACCGGGTAACTGTGGGTTGGCCATTACGGACGCCTTCCAATTGCTATAAGCCACTGGCCCGTCGAATCATTCTCATTACGGTGAATCGCCTTACGGGCGTACGTACGATCAAGCCCCCACCTCCAGTCACCGCAACGCCAACAAGGGAACCGTCGCCTTCCCATTTCCCGCTACTGCCTCTTCCGTCCCAGCTAGGCTGTCTAGGACGTGCACGACAAGCTTCGGTTGGAGCCCGTTGCGCAAAAATAACACTGCGGCTCTGGTGTCTGACTTTCTTTATCCAGCAATCTGGTTCAAGCTCGGATTCCGTCTCCAGAGTGTTTGATGCCCATGGCTCCCGCCACCAGTCGCCATTATCTTTCAAGTACGCCTGTCTTCGATGTCTCCCTCCTTCGCCCATTTGTGGCACCCCCAAAGGATTGCTCTTTGATCGATATATCAGCGACTCTGCCCGGAAGGGCATGGTGGCTCGTACGCAAGGCGGTTTGTAAATCGAGTGCTGGAACATGAGCGGCCATCTTCTGTCACGGAGCACCGGACAACATCCAAATGTCGGATAATGCCACATCTCAGACTGCCCAGACTTCCATGCGCCGAACACGAATCTCCGAAGCATAATCCTTCTACTTCCATCAGCCCTGTATCTGTTAGAGCCCCGGCGGACCCCACCGCACCAGCCGGAGCGTAACACACATGCCACCAAACACTTACCGAGATTCTCAGTGTTGCCCAATTCGGTGGCGCCCTTACATTCCTATCCTATACAGCGCGCGCGAGGGAAGCTCTGAGAATGACAGTTTGACGTATCGTGAACTCACGGAGCCTCCAGCCAGAGCTCGAGAACCCTCTCTTTAACTAGGCTTTGCATTGCAATGCCCCTGCATCTGGTGGATGTTTCGAGACGGAGCTGACTCCAAAAATCTACTCAACGGGGTTTGCTGCGACGTCTGACTAGCTTCGCGGACTTCCGAGCATAGGAGATGCAACGCCCATCGTGCGATGGGGGCCATGGCCGGACGGCGCATGTTCAGCTTGCGCCAACACAAAATGTACCCCGCTTCTGGCGATGTGCAAAGTAGGACGGCGAGAAACGTTGGTATTCTTAACATCTGGCCCCCAGTCCGGCCTGGTTGGGAGGAACGAAAGCCTGTACCTATGTAGGCTCCACTCTCAACCACCTCCCATTGGAGCCAAGGCAGGTCCCTCGGTTCGTCTTGCGTTTGTTGGTCATGCTGCTCAGGCGTCTTGTTTACACAGTGCAATACCTGATCAAGAAATGTTGTTGTGATTGCCTCTCAGGCTGCTTATCTGTGCCCCGATAGTTACGATGAGCGCCTTGCCATACGGCTTTACGAGATGGTCACCTGTCGGCGCCGAAGTCGGTATGTAACGGCACTGGTAATGAAGTTTAACCTGCCGTGACGCCGGTCTTCCAATGGGCATGGACCCTTATAGGCCCCTGGGCAATATTTGGCTCGCATTATTTCGAGATTAACTTTCGCAGACAACAACAACAACCAGCCTACTTGGCTGCTACTCAAGGCCATCGAATCATTCAAGACACGACCGTCAACGACAGGGCAGTTGGACGTGGAAAGCATGTGCTTTGCATGTGTTCCAGCCATGTGCGAACTTGGGTGCGGTGCGTGCTAGTCATGCTCTAGGTGAGCCGATCTTCCGCGAAACTAGCCCAGGAGATCTACGCGGGAGAGAAGAGAGTGCTCGTGGGTGCCAGCGAAGTGCAATCGATGGACCAGGGAGGGCTAGATGGGATTGAGCAACAACCATCAATCGCTGGAACTTAAACGAGGCAGAAAACCTAGCAGACAGGCAGTCAGTTACCGGTAGTCAGTCCCACAAGCGATACCCGAATCATCTGTTGCCTAGGTACGTATCCAAGGCGGACCTCCTTGGGTTCGCACAGGTGCACAATGATACTCCTACACAGTCGGATAGGCTCAGTATAAGTATCATGGGCGATATCACTCGCCGACACACATTGCTGAGGAGCTTCGCTACGCCCAGTTCCGCTTCTTCGGCTCGCTGGAGCACGTGCCCAAAAGATGTCTTGACCCGACTGATGATCTGCGATGAGGCTACATGACGCCCCCGGGTAGCCTGTTAGCGAGTAACCCTCCCGCCCCTGAATCGAGCAAAAGTCCGACTTCGATCAGTCGTTTTTGGCGTCCAGCAGCTGTCCCAATTATTCCTTCCTCGTTTCTGGCGGGTCTCTCCGTCATGACGTTGGCAAGCGCATGCTCACTCGTCTCGTACGGACCCAGGCTCGAGGTTCGAATACAGCCGTTTCCTTCCCGGTGCCTCTCCCAGCCTTCGCTCATATCAACCCTGAGTCATTGGGAAACACGGGTCTTCGGGAACGGAAATCACTCCTCGTCATTCTTATTGCGCGGACGACAGTAGGTCAAGGCATGTTGACGTGCTGAAGGACTAGAAGGCATGCGATCGAGGACTAGGTTTTTCCATTTCTCCACCGTATTCCGCTCTTCTGCTCCTCAGAACCTTGATGTACCGCAATACCAGGGAACCCCTTTTCAGGTTCCGAGTCTCTCTGCTCGTTGGCCAAGTTTCGGTAGGAGTGGCTGGCGGCGTGAAGCTCGACTGATTGCGGCATTGGGCATGCTAGCTTTTGTCACAAGTTTATTAGGTGGAGAAAGCCAATTCGCCTGCCCTACCTCACCCATCTCATCTCTTTTCGCTCGACATAACAAAACGAACTGGGGAAAGGCATGGGTGCTCTGGCCCGTCTGGGATCATGGGTACCCATCCCATTTAGTGATGGACGGACTGACGACCTTCTTCCCAGACATTCCTTGACATGCCCACTAGGCTTGCGTCGAAGATAGATGAGGGTGGTGAGGGATGTTACCCTACCACGCCTCGGATGCTCGGAGCAGGAGATTGTCCCGCTCGCCAGGTCCAGGCCAGACGTTTCCTCATTTGTCATCAAATGGGGTAATGCACAAGCAAAGAGCAGGTAGTGCTGGCAGATGCAGGCTGGACGGTCACTTGGCGGCATCCAAGTTCTTCTTTCTCCACTTGAGTTTCGTCTCATCTATCACAGCAAACTCACCACGTTTTGGCCGCTTTGCGAGATGTTTGCTCACAGCCTCAGCATTAACCAATGACAGAAATTTCTTCGGTTGCGGTTGTTACTATGGAGCGTCATCCATGTGAATCAATCCCGGCACGGTGTCGACCCAAGCTGGGAGAGTCGTTGTGAGGAGCAGTTCAACAGGGCCGGGCATAATCCAGGGCGCCAGCGCCCTAACGAGACAACGACAGGGATAGATAGCTAGTGCCACTTTGGCCATGCGGACGTTTCCCAGTGAGGCGAGGCCTTCCCTCGACCCCCTTTATCGATGCCCTGATCTGGAGAGGATTTTTGCAGGTCGACTACCGGTACAATACAAGCCTACTCCAGAATGTTGAGGGCTAACGCAGTACCTGGGAAGCTTCCCTCCTAAGCAGAAAACATAAGTACTGCGCTAGCCTTTACCATGCTGGAGTAGGTTTATATTGTAGTTAATCCAATTTCTCAACTTCTCTTGAGCGCACGACAGGGATGCTACATCCAGCCAACCATTACGGGAAATTCTTTTAGGCCAACCGGGACCGACACCGGCACCTAGTTACTCTGGGAAAAGGGCAGGGTGGGCATTCTGTGTTCAGAATCTTGTTTCGTCGCATCTTTTACATCCTATATCCCTACCCGTGCCCAACGTCGTCCATCAGAGGTGTTATAGGTAGGTACTCTCGAAGGGCGAAACGATGTTTGACTTCCGTCGTATCCAGGTCTGCCGCGCCCACCAACGGCTCTCTGCCGTTCATCAACCGAGCGAAACGTTGTTAGCAATGCTGCACAGAGAGTCAGGTTGAGGCAGTACATACCTAGAGCAAGGGAAGGAGGAGGGGCGACGCGGAGACATGAGCATTCGTATGTTTTCCCCATAGCAGGGGAGATTGAAACCCGCCCGGGAAAGCGGAGAGATGGGAATCGCAATCAGAAGAATGGCAGTAGGCTGTCTCCCGAACCGACCGCCAAGAAGTGTACAGGTACTCTTGACACGGCCGGGGAGGTGCTCATGCGTGCCGTTGGGCGGTTATCGGACTCAGTCAAGGAACTCGAGACCCTGCCCTTTACTACCCCACCGTTAGGGTGATGAGTAACAAACCGGCCCCAGATAAAGCGGGGACTTGACCATGAAGCAAGAGGAAGCAGAAGAAAGTTGAGCATCCAGCGAAGGATCATCAAATCGGAAGGTTGGGAGGGCGTGAAGCTGTCCGGCAAGGCATAGCAATCTTCCCACGACCCCGCATGTCACCTATTCGTCTCTCCTCGGCCTCGTTCCACCTCAATTCTGGGACCAGACGTTTGTATTCAAAGGATGCATCATGCACCAGATCTCTTCGAGAAAATATCATGCTAGGCTGATCATCAGGCGACAAGAACTCGCCCAAGATCTTGCGGACAAGGGAACTCTGCAAGCACACGGGCGAGGAGGGGTGAACCCGGGGGAGGTTTATCGAACATGGGATGAGCCTGTGATCTGAGCTAAACGGTATGGTATCTGCATAACATGAACCGAGAAGTTTATCCTCCTCTTGGGGGTGGCCCAAGTTGGATCTGATCAAGGTGGGTGGGTGTTCGACATGGGACGAAAGAGTGGCGAGACACGAAATATCGAGTGGTTGTGGTTGACGAAGCCAGCCATTCCCAGCCTAACAACCGAGTGATGACGGGCACTCTCACAAATGATGCCATCCGTAATGCAGGGTTTCTAAATGTTACTTGCACTAGACCGATAGGGGAACAAACCGGAGTTAGAGCAACCATGTGAAGAAGAAGAAGAAGAGGAAGAGGAAGAGGAAAAGGAAGGAAGTGCAGCAGCACTTTACTACGTAGCTCACCGTCTGCGGTCTCCAGTTGCATAAACGACGAGGCAGAATTGCTCCCTTGGCTGTCATCCCTTTGTCAACGTCGCATCCCAAGCAGGGGGTAGGCGGACGGGTGACAACGAAAATCTGTCGCTTGAATGTTGCAGCAGCTTCGTTGTCGCGATCCGCTTGATGTGAGTAAGTCGAGTCTCTTCTTCCAAGAGCCGGGGGGTCTCCCGGCCTCGGCTTTGCAAATGAGGCCATTTTGCGACTCGTTCCTGCTTGGCTTGATGACGATGGGCAATTCCCTTCATTTATCACGAACCCTCCTTATCTGGCTAGCCCCTCCCTCGCCCAGAGGGCTAATCTTGCGGGCTAGCCGTTGATGGGACAGCCTTGTCGGGCTGTGTCAGGTCAGATACGGAGCATCAAGATTGAGGCGTTGTTGGCTACATCCGTGTGGACAAGGCCAGACTATGGTGTTAACTCCAACAAAGGACAATATCAGGTGCGAAGGACTTTGGTAAGCAAAAGTTGTCCACTATTTCATTCTACATGTTGTTATATGAGACGCTTTCCCGTACACGGAGTTTGAAAGCCTAGCCTTCACCTCCTTCACCTCCTTTCTCTAGTCCCCCTCGATCTTGCAAGCCTTCACGAGAGATATAAAGAGATCTGAGGCAAGACCAATACGTGTAATCGTGGTATTCGACTCCCCTAGCTTCCCAAGGCTACGTGAGTAAGATGGACGAAGTGATAAAGACATCAGTGAAATGAAATGACGCGAAGCGGTATCCGACGTCCAACCCGGTACACCTGCGTCTGTTTCAAACCTCACCGTTCCAGTCCACGAAAAGACTAATTGGGCTTGCGCCCACATCCGGGGGTCGGATCCCGTCGTCCACTGACTATAGTCACCAATTCCCCGAAGCCCCATACCCGAAGTTCCTAATGCTGGGTCTGACTCTGAACCAGGGATGCCAACCCCATGGACATTGTGTGTCGACCCAGTTCCTGAGAAAGACAAGCTGAGAAGGCCGCCAAACCACACCAAGGAGGCATGGGCGAGGGCTGACTCAGGGGGTTGAAAGATTGTTCGAGGGGGGGAGCTCTTTGCCTATCCAAGACATTTTGAATCAACCCCCTCCCCCCCCAAAATCCTCGATCTAAGCAAAGCAATGGCCCGAACGGTGCAGATTGATTCTGATCGAGGGAGAGACACGAATTCAAAGAGCGGTGGCCGAAACATGTGGTAGACGACCGACCCGTGCCATGGGATTTGAAATTTCCTGGATCCCCGATCAGCATGGGGAATGCGGCATTGATTGGTTCTGGGGTTTTGGTGCATCTTCCCAAAGGGGTTGAGTGCAAGTGACACATCACTTAAGACAACATCAGCAGAGAGAATTGCAATCCTGGCTCGTCTCTGCTGTCGTCAGTATGCCCGTCTGTCTCAAACATCTCCTGCACGTCAACGGCACTACCTGCAGCAGGCTGGGCTGATCATACTGCAGGAGAGGAAGACGGAGGGGGTTCCCGAAGAAGGGCGTGCCTAAGACGCAGTCTGCTGACCTCTTCCACGTACGGGACGTTGCAGGCTACACGAGCCGCTGCACACTCAGATCACTGGCAAGACACTACGAGCCAGGCAACTGCGAAGCACGGGAGATGGCTTGTCGATCACCATATGTATGTATATACAGCAGAATAAAATCGTTTTGCCTCCCACGTCCCCGGTGACCACTCTTCACCACCGACGGATTAGACCGTATGCCATTGCCATGCTATGATTGAAAACAAATGTTCCTTAACAATTCAGAATGCTTGAGGGTACCGTTGAACTCCTGTTCCTTCCACTCTACCGGATAGAGCCAATCGATATTCTTTGTGACAGTGAAATAAATCATCAAGTGTCAGGACGCCTTCCCTCTCCTGTGTTCTTTTTCTGCGCCCAATTCGAGTGAAACAAGACAGGATAGGTTCGAATCCAAGGTTTAGTTAACACGGCGTTCACACCGCCGACTAATCATCTCACCATCCACCTCTTGTTGGTATAAGCCTTCCTCTTGAACTACTACTCCGTATCCACTCAGCCGCAGCTGCTTCGGCTGGAATGAAATGGTCTCTTTTCTTGCTGAAGTCTGCTGCCTGGGTAGCATCTTTGGACTGTCGTGCCATCCTAGACCAGGCCCCCAATCCTATGGGGAGGGCGGCTTCTGATGCCTTACCCGGGGATGATCTTGTCTTTTCCGCTCGACCCCTGCGAGCTCGTGCTGTTGCGGCTATTCGCGTGGTATGACATAATCTCCGGCTTGAGGTTCTCGTCCATCGATGAGGTCGTCCCCTGACGTTGCGGCGCCTTCTTGGTGAGGACTGCTCTGGGCTTCTCTGCTGGCAGCGACTCGGTGCTAGTGCGTGTCTTGGTGAGTTTGCGCAATGCGCGTTTCTGTGAGGGAGCCTGCGATTGCGTCTCGGCTACCAAACTTGTATCAGTAGTCGACCTTGTGTCGCTCGATATTTGACTGGGCGCCGCGGTGCTGCCCGACGGTCGACTGTACGCCGGATTCTCCCTGATTGGCAGGTGAAAGCTTGCCCCAGCACCGTTGAGATCAGTAGTAGCGTACGCCGGTAACGCGGAAGAAGAGCGTACGGCGTCGGAAGACGAAGCGGTCTAAGTGGCGGTTAGCGTGGGAGCCTCGAGAACCCGACCAGGGTCTGGCTTACGGATACCTGAGGGCTGATGTAGGTATCCAGCTTCTTCTTCAGCACCTCGGAGCGCACCGGCTTCGCGAGGTAATCGTTCATGCCTGCCGCCAGACACTTCTCGCGGTCTCCCTGAATGGCTGACGCTGTCATGGCGATGACGAGTATCTTGCGCACGACGTCTATGGGGTCCTTGCGGATCATTTTGGTCGCCTCATATCCATCGAGCACGGGCATCTGCACATCCATGAGGACCACGTGGTACGGCCGACCCTCCCTCGCCTTCTGGCGCAAACCTTCCACAGCCTTGAGGCCGTTCTCGTAGGCATCGACAGTGGTGTAGCCCAGGCGTTGCGCGTACTGGATGGCAATCTTCTGGTTGATGGGGTTGTCCTCTGCGATGCAAATCCTGATCTGGTCCTTGGAGATGGCGGTAAGGTCCAGGAACGGATTTGGCGACGAATCACGCTCGGCGAGGTAGGCAGAGCGCTCGACGGCTGGCGGGGATTTCATTTGCTGTGCGTCGCCGGCGGATACGTCGGACTTGGCCTTGTCGAAGGTGACCTTGAACCAAGCCGTCGTCCCTACGCCTTCCTGACTGTCAAGCTGGATCTTACCCTTCATCATCGTTTCAATTAAAGACTTGCAGATGCTCAGGCCGAGCCCGCTGCCGCCGTACTTGCGGGCCGTGCTGGTGTCTGCCTGGCTGAACGGCTGGAAGAGCTTGGCCAATTGCTGCTGAGGAATGCCGATGCCTGTATCCTGTACCCTAAACAGGAGCGTAGCTTTATCGTTGGTCTCCGATTCGACACGGGCCCCGATAGTTATGGATCCGTCCTCGGTAAACTTGAGACTGTTGCTGATGAGGTTGCCCAAGACTTGGTGAAGTCTGATAGGATCCCCAAAGATGAGCATCGAGGGCAGGTCAATGTCTTGTATAATCTTGACGTTCTTCTGCTTCGTCTTTTGCCGGTTGCTGTAAGACACGGCCCGCACAACCTCGCGGACCATTTCCTCGGGGTTGAAGGCGATGACGTACAGTTTCATCTTGTCAGCCTCCATCCTGGAAAAGTCGAGAATATCATTGATGACAGTGAGCAGAAGCTCCGCGGATACCTTGATATTATCCGCCATTTCTTGCTGATCCTTGTCTAATTCGCTGTCCTTGAGCAGTTCGGAGTTCCCAATGACACCATTAAGAGGCGTGCGCAGCTCGTGAGAGACGTTGGCCAGAAAGATGGATTTGGCCTTAGCAGCCTCTTCGGCTAACTTGACATTGCGCTTGGCCTCCGCTTCGGCATGTTTGGCCTTGGTCTCTGCCTCGAGAGCCTTGGCCAGCGCACGTTTCTGCAGGGCGACCATGGAAACGTTTTCTGCGGAGACCTTCTCGACGGCTTTCATGGCCAGGGCGTTGGAGTAACTGATGCCAATCTGGTTAACCAACAACTGCAGGACAGAAACGTTGCGGTCAGTGAAGGAGCCCGGCTCGCCCTCGAGGTACAAGACACCGAGGAGCGGCTTGGAGCCGTGGCAAATGGGAATCGCGATGATGGCCTTGCTGAGGACGTTCCGCTGCAGCCAGGCCTCACTCACGTTCCCAAACCGCTCGTCGCTGATGATGTCGGGGATGAACACTGCCTCTCGAAAACGGGTGCAGTAGAGGATGACGTTTTCAGCGACAAGTGATGTGCCTGCCAGGGGCACGCCTGGAATATGCGCCGACGCGCCCCTTTCCGGGTCGCCACTAGCTGCAAGACACCAACCAGACTCGTCCGAGTCCTGAACGACGATGGCAGCGAGTGTAGCCGAGCCGCCGCAGGTCTGCAGGATGACGTCGCACATAGTCTTGAGCAGTTCATCGACCCGGAGGACGCCAGAGATCACCTGGGAGGAGAGCAGAATCGCATGCAGATCAATCATATCAAGTGCAGGTAGACCTGCCCCAAGTTCGTTGTGTTCGTGCATTGAGCCGCGCCACGCACCAATCCGCTCGCCCTTGATGTCGGCGATGGCGGTGTGGTTGGACTGCTGGAGCCCCTCTGGGCCTTCTTCGCCCTCGACGACGCGGTAACCGACTGTACCACTGTCACCGGCAAAGTCTGTCTGCACGGCGGCGTTCGTTGTTCTGGGGTTTCTTGCGGGACTGTGAAGTAGGACAGCGTGCTCCTCTTCGAGGCGTTCAGCGACGGCGACAGCTCCGAACTGGCGGTAGAAAGCAATGGCATCCCGGAACGCAGAGCGGGCCAGTCGTCGGGCCTTGCGTCTGACGAGCGTACCCGCCATCAGCGTGTTGCCTACCGCCGCCTCAAACAGGTAGTTGTGCTCCTCGGCGTTGTCCAGAGCCTCTTCGTACAGCTTAATGGCGCCGCCGTAATCTTCCGTCAACTCAGCGATCTGTGCCTCAAGTATTTTGGACCATGACATGTAGTTGACCTCGGTATAAACCTCCCACTCCTTGATTCTCTTGGTCAGCTCGCGGAGCTTGTGCAGAGTAGTGTCAGTTTCGTTGGTCAGACTGTTGGGGTCCAGTCGGGGATCGTTGAGCTTGCGGAGCATGCTTCCCGCGAGCGCAAGACCGTAGAAAAACATGACTAGCCTGCTGTTGCGAGCGGACCACAGGTTTTGGATGGTCTCGAAGCACGCCTGGCCGATCTCGATGGCCCGGTCATAATGCCCATAGATGAACAGTGGCACAATCTCGATGCTCTCGTACCAGAGAATCGACCGGTTGCCGTTCTGCGTGTTGGCCTCTAGCCACGACTTGTAGTTGGCTGAATTATGCTGCTCGTCAGTCATGACCTCGAGGGGCTCGGTGGTTCGAGTCTTTCCCTGCAGGGCACGACACGCCTGTCGGATCGAGATGAGAAGGGTGCCACCCCTCGTGTCTCGATGCCAGTTGGGGATCTCTTCGCAGCCGTACTGGCAGAATGCCTCCAAGTCGGAGCAGTTTTCGCTGGCAAAGAACTTGAGCTGCGCCGCCAGTCCGAAGCTTAGGATCGAGGAAATTCTATCGCCGGCCGCTGCTGCGTAGTCGACCGAACCCTCCAGATGGCTTAGCGCCACAGCCACCGGGACCTGGACGTGCCCGATAAAGTTGGCATACAGCATGTAACCCCTAGCCATGGAGAAGGGGTCGCGGTAGCGATCAAGTAACTCGATGCAGACGTTGCCTACCTCGACGGCGAAGGTGACCATGTTGAATCTAGCCAGAGCAATCAGGCCGAGATGGAGGAACGCCATCCCTGACTGCGGAAAGGCGCCATGGGTGAGATGTAGGTCTAGCATGACGAGAGAGAGGTGATAGAAGCGCAGGTAGTCGCTCCACCACGCGGCACTAACGGTCTCCGCCAGGACGGCGCCGACAGATGGCAGAGCAGGGTCCAATGACTGGGGCGGATTCAGAAGTTCATTCTTGTCCATGGTTTGTATCTTGACAGACATCTTCTCGAACTGGTCGTCACAGTTCTCGAATGTCGGATTATCGTCGAACTGCACATCCAGAGCATGTAGACATTCCTTGAGTGACTCGAGGGCTCCTTTGGCGTCGCCGCATTGCGCGAGGGTTCTGGATTGCAGGACATAGGCTGGCGCCTTGTCGAGGGGGCTGCGCGCGCACTCGAAGATGGTGTCGAGCAGAGCGTTGGCGGCTACATGGTTGCCCATGTAGAGGTAGCATTCGGCAGCTCTCAGGTGCAACTGCATAGTCTCATCGTAGGAGACGTCCTCAAGCTCGTCATTCCAGGGGTCCGGTTGGAGGAGTGCGACCGCCGTGCTGTATAGCTTAGAGGCAGTTGGACGGGCGCAGTTCTCGACCGCCGCTTGGGCGCACTCGAACAGTAGCTTACGATATGGCCGGCGCTTGAAAACGCGCTTCTTAATAATATCAACAGACTCGCAAATATGCGAGGCTGTGTTGTCTTTCGCCTTGGGGTCCGCCGAATAGTACTTCAACAGTGTCTGTGCAATTACAAAATGCATCTTGCGCGCGTTGCACTCTTTCAGCGCTGCCGACGCCTGAATGAATCGGTCGTGAGCAAAGCGGAACCTGTCGTCTGTCTCGCTCGGTATGATGATATATGCCTGGACAGCCGCTTGTAACCCGTTGATTGCCTCCTGCTGGGTATAGGATGCGTGGTATTGCTCGTTGCCTGGTCCTCGACAGCTGGCCTCGTCTTCGCCTTCGTCTTCATACTGAAATTCGCCGCTCAGAAGTCGTGAAATGAGCTCAAATGAAAATGATGACCCCAATAGAGCAGCCCAGGCGAGAATTGCTCTGGATGCCGGCGGCAGCTCGTTTAGCCTGCGGGTGATGAAGCCAGTGTCGAGTATATCGTAGTCGCTCGCACCCTTGAAGTGCTCGAACAGCCTGTCAAGGTCGAAATGCCAGTTGCTGTCCCTATAGTCGTACCATATGCACCTTTTCCTATAGCACGCACTCAGCATCTCCCGCATATAAAATGGGTTGCCTGCTGTTTTTGATTGAATAACGATCGCCAACGGAAGAACCTCCTCTTTGGGTCTGCATAACGTAGTCGCAACGTATTGGATTATGTCGTCCTCGCCCAGGGGGGTAAGTTTGATGCGCGTGGCCACTGGGCCTCCTGACCTAGGGAACTCTGCACATCGTTAGTATACAGTGCTAATCTCTCGAGGGCCGAGAACTTACCTTCGGATTCAGGGGGATGGATAATGGACTGGACCCGCTCAGGAGACAGTTCTTCCGGCCTGTAAGTGATGATGACGACCATTTTCATCCGCGCCCCAATAATCTGACTAATCAGCTCCATTGACTCGTCGTCGGCAAAGTGAAGGTCGTCTAGCACGAAGCATATAAACTTGTGAGACGTAAACATGCGTAGCACATCAAGGAAGGTATTCATCAACCGCATTGTCTTCGTCGTTCCACCTGCTCGCAAAAAGTCCTGGGATGCCTGTGACGATATAACGTTGGGCTTCGTCAGGCGCCCGGGGGAGCTTCCTGGCGATGATCCGCGCCTTTTGAGGCCGGCTCTGATGCTCCGGGTCTGGGCCACGCTTTGTGTGATGGAGACGGATCTAGGAACCGGACTGTCAAGGGCACCGAGGAGAAAGTCAGGTAGCCCGAGGACTTTGTGGAGCGTCGGCCACACGGGACGAACATAATGCTTCAGTGCCTGGTGGAACTGCGTGTCCGTGTTCCGCTCGCCAAAAACCTGCTTAAACAGAGACGACAAGAGCTTGAGCAGCGGCCCAAAAGCAGTACGGCGAGCCGTGTCGAACTTGGCCGTGGCGCAGTAACCTCTCCGCCTGGCCTCTGCAAGTACAGACTGATAGAGGCAGCTCTTGCCGAGGCCACCGGCCCCTTCCACGAGAACGATTTCGCAGTGCCCGCGTCTCCGAAACTTGGCCGAACCAAGCTGGCGAGACAAGCTCGAGGATGTTGACTCAACAGCACTGAGCCGATTGCTGTCTGTGGGCGTGCTAATGCCGTCGGCAAGGCTCCGCGTCTCGATCGACACCGAATGATGCCTCTCCCACTGTCTATCCCACGGCCTCGTCATACGCCCAAATGGCCCCGAATTGGACGAGGCGATGGTGTCTGCTGATATTGTCTGAGTATCGGACAGAACGGAAGGCACGAAGCTAGCCTTTGACTGCCTAGGGTCAGAGGATGTAGTATGTGTGAAAGAGCCGCTACGGCGGGTGGTGCCTTCTGCAGAGCTGGCCCCTTCACTCGACAAGTCACCGCAGTCGGGCAGCTCAACCGAGAGTTGTGATCCATCTGAAAAGCGGTTATTTGTCGACTTTTGATTCATGGAGTGGCTCTTGGCAACCCGCTCAATCACTCTAATCACCTCTGCTCTCTCCTTCTGCCGCCCAATCATCATGCTGGGGAGGATGAAAAACGACGAGATGTCCTTTTCTCCGATCTTCCACTCCTTCAACGCCAACCAGTCGCCATCAGTCAGGAACTGCTGCACCTTGAGCAAGTCGTGCTTCAAACCGCTAGCCGAGTGGTATCGATCTGCGACGGTCTTTGCAGTGCATTTTTGGATGATGCGGCCTATGACGTCAGGTATGTCAAGCCGGACTTGCGATACGTTGGGAATCCTCCGTCCAAGAACGCCCTGTACGATATCCAATGGTGTCTCCCCCTCGAAGACAGGCTGCTGTGTGAGCAGGGTCCATAACACCACTCCTAAGGAGTAGATGTCGGTCCGGCTATCGGGTTCAGCCGGCATACGCCCTGTCTGCTCCGGGCTGATGTATAGAAGCTTGTTCTTGGCGCCCAGCTCTTTAGACAGGCTCGACCACGACGTACTAGACAGACCACCCTCGAAGGACCTCGTTCCAGTGCCAAAATTGATCAACTTGACAGAATTTGTTTCAATGTTGAAGTGGAAAGCGTCCGGCCGAATCTCCCCATGCGTCATCGCCTGCCCATAGTGGAGTATCTCAAGACACTGACTTGCGCCGATGGCAAAGTCGAGAAAGTACTGCAGGTCTATCGGGGGCTTCAGACGGAAGCTCGCCTTGCGATACGCCTCATACCGCTCGTCCACCTTCCTGGCCTTGTAGAATGCCGGTCCCATATCCATGAGATCAAACAGGTAGTTCTGGCCGGGGTGCTGGTAGATGGCGACAACAATGGACCCGCGGTCGCCTGAGTGGGGGGCGAGGCGGACGAGGTCGAGAGGCTTGACTATGTGGTGCCCATTGGGATCGGCCGTGGCGAAGAGGTTCTTAGCTATGTGGAACGCCCTTTCTTCCCGGAGCACATGGTATGAGACACGGGCAACAACGGGCTCCTCTATGTATGATATCTCAGCAGCGCCGGAAGGGATCGGCGGCGGCGGCGACGTGGCCGAGAAGTCACTACTGGCATCGCTTGGAATACCTGAGTGGAGGCTTGAGGAGCTCGCATGTTCGGAGGGCGACGGCCGGCCGGATTGTAGCCTCGCGGTCGAGCCGGGACTCGAGGCATGGTGGGTCGAAGAAGACGGCTGATAGGGCGACACGAATCTGGTGCCGCAAAGGTGCCTGTGAAGCGCATGTTAGGTATCGCGTCAGGGAGAGAGCAGGATAAAGGAGGCTATTATGCCTGCCGTAGAGGGGACGCACCAGATGTCGTAGGATGTGTGGAAGGGGAGCCGGGACTCGTCCCAGGTGTAGCCGGCGATCTGGCGAAGGCGCTCAAACAAGCGCGAGGGTGGGTCGAAGTGGTCGTCCGACCCGATGGCAGCGCCGTCCATCATCGGGGCCGGTCATAGGCGCAAGCCGGAGCTTGGAGACCGAGTATGGGTGTTGGTCGTGGTGGTGGTGGGGGTATATGAAAGGGATTGGGGCTTAGTCGAGTTTCGGTAGAGCCGTCGTCGTCGTCGTCGTCGTCGTCGCGAGAGGTAGAATGACAAAGGTCAAGTCGTGACGTTCATCTAGACACTACTGCCCAGGTCATGTTTTCATTGAAAATTCCGAGGCGTAGTGGAGTTATGACAATGGGGGTGGTTGAACGAAGAATTGTATGGCTTCGTATCGCTGGTGTTTTCTGATCGAGCATGCAGGGCCCCGCAACGGCCGAGTCTGCGCGCGCGCGGTCGGAAAGAGGTTCGAGGGGCCAGTTCTTGGCCTTGTGGTGAATGCAGAGGACAACGGTGACGGGCCCTCGAAGAACAAAAGTTCGGTAGGGAAAAGGCACGACGGGGCGATGCGTCGGAGAAAGCGTCGTCGGGCGACGGACGGAACGAGTGAGCAGCTGTCGTCGGAGGACGAGCAGGAAGTTGAAGTGCTGATGTTTAACCACTGATCAGTCGAGTGAGAGAGACGCAGCATGGGTAAGGGTGGGCAGGCTGAAGCAGCGAGCAGGCACCCCTGGACAGTGCAGAAGAAGAACAGGGCTTCCTCCCAGCACACCAGAGGACTACCTAGGAACCAAGGAACTTTCCCGGCTTGTACACCCTGGAAGCTGAACCGACCAAGACCAAAGACACCGCAAGGCAATGCAACCTCTCCGCTGCCGTGCGCTATTCTTCCAAGGCATGAAAGACTATCAAGTCCAGAGTTGCACTGAAGCGCGATGGTGTGCCTGCATTAACTCTCGGCCAGCTGTCTAACAGTGGGAGATGGAAAACACCTCATCAAAAGGAAAGGGGGGAAGCACTTTGAAGGACCAGGACGGGTTCAGCGTGTTCCACATAGTGGGCGCGCACAGAGTGTCAAACGCCGCCCCCATCAGTTCAAACAGCGAAACCTTGGTGCCGCTATTAAACACAAACAAGTCCCCACGCCGGCCAACGTCTCTCGTCCGTCTCTGCCAAGGGCTCTTAGTCAAATGATAGCTCGGATATACTCCGCGGCATAGGGTTACATATTGTAAGTACAAAGCGTACATCAAGCATTCTTCATCGGCACAGAAAATATTGATTGACAAAAAGTAACGAGCACGAAGGAAAACTGCCAATGTAAGCCCTTGTCACAGTAGTGGAGAGGAAACAAGCAAGCAAGCAAAACAATCTACAGGTACGTACTCTGTATTTGGGGACTCTGGACCCTCGACAGCAAGTCTAGCCGTCATTGCCGTTCCCTTTCCTTCTGACGCCTTCCACCAGCAGACAGGCAAACACATAGTTTAGGTACCTATTCATCATCAGCACAGTGGTAGCCGTTTGCAGTTGGCAATGATAGTCAGGCACCAGACAAGCAACCTCGGTTCCTCGTTGGCCAACTCGGACGTATGTGTATCGAATTTGGCCATCGGCGACATTAGCTAGCCGTCAGCAGTGAGTGAGTCGTCCCAATGGAAGAGGGGTTGGCACAGAACAGGCTATGGTTACCCGTCCGTCATATCAACTCTCCGCATCAGTGACAGGGTGACAGACAGGTGGGAATGACTTCTTCCCACCTCGCCCACTCACGCGATTTCTGCGTATGGATACGGACTCCCAATGTCTTGCCAGAACCCTTCCTCACACAGCCATTGGGGCTGCCGTGAAAAAGTGGACACCAAAGCTGCAAAACTTTCTTACTGTCTCCTCGTCTTGGTTGCAAGATGATCCGCATCCTTTGTTCCTTTTTTTTTCATCCGGGCTGTTTCTATCGTTTCTCCCCGTAACTTCTTTGCTTCGACCGGACTTTGGGTCCTGGTTTGCAAAAGAGGCCGTCAAACTGTCGACCGCTCCTGTCTCAACCTATACCCGGCCATCATCCCACATTTCTTGTTGTAGCTCCGAGTATCGAACGAGACCTGGCCCAAACAACAGTCAGCGCAGGGACTCGGTACCGGCTCTGGTTCCTACCTACGTAGGTAGTAGGTACATTACTTAACTAGGTACCTAGATACCAAACGGTAATCCCCTTCCCCAACGATCCGCGACTCATTTCCTCCAGCAACCCCCTGCTTCCCCTCGACTTCTTCCCAGTTCCCAGTTCTGGAACTCCCCGTTCTGGCTTCCCAAGACGATGGAAGTCTGAAGGAACACAAGATAGAAGCCTCCGTCTCATCCCTTCACGATCGCTGAGAACCTGAGTCGCGGCACACCTACTCCCAATTCTCTGGTAAACGATTTATACTTTCGTTAGCAATTTGTGACCAGTGAGAATGATGTCATTGGTGCTTTGTCTGTTTTCGGCCTGCGCTACCACCACCACCACCACCACCGACTTGCAGTTCCGTCCAAGAACATCAATGTCTGATTGCGCGTTTTACAGGAGAAGACACCCGTGTAATTAGCGTTGGGTCGTTTTCCTTTTCCGCATTCCTATTTTCGTCCAATGGGTACAACTTCTTGGCCCCAGGGTTGGCGCATTGTTATCAAGTACCCACAAAGACCCTAATAGCGATGGCCTTGTGGGAAGTGCAATAGTGTTCCCTCTTATTAAGACCCTGAGCCACTTTTCAGTATGGCGCAAAAACTTGACGGTTTCTGACGGGAACCAGAGCCGCATTGGGATGAACATGAGCCTCGTATTGACTAGCGATGGCGACTCGTTCCTTCCTGATCTTCCTGATCCTGGTGAGCCTCGTTGCTTGCTCACGTGAGAACCACCGAGGGCCTATCAGGGAAACAAGCATACAGATTCGGTAACACTTGGGCCGGACGCTAGTAACCGAGCCGCATCTGTTGGCGACGATCGTTAATTACCCGTCTGCCCTCAGCTGCCGCATGCGCGGGCCGAACTTATGCAGGTCTCACGGTCAACGTCGTTCTGGAACGATTGTGCAGAGTCCAACGTTCCGTGTATACTCTATTTAGGTATCCCGTTTGAAAGGACCCGTGCCTCCCGCGTCTAAAGTTGCGCACGACTGTTCAACATCATCGTGGGTATGGCGCAGCGAAGTGATTTTCCCCCAATTCAACAGCGCGAAACTCCCAGGTATTCTTGTATGCTTAGCCAAATCACCCTTCTCACTCCCCAGAGCTTGCTTCCTACTTCCATTGCTCATGCTCATACTTAAATGCTTTACAGCAAAAAGACGAAAAATTCCATGCGCTTTTTCCTTCCTCCTTACATGCCACAAGCTTACTTGCTGTGCGAGGGCAGGGCGCCAAATGCGAACGACTGTGCCAGGCGGCGCTCCTCATTCTTGCGGCTGTTGACGAAGTCGGGGTAGTTGAGGGTAAGCTCGACGGCGCCGTTGACAATGTTGTCGACAGCCTCGACACCGAGCATGAACGAGTGGTCCTGGTTGCCGACCTCGTATCTCCAGCTGCCGAAACGGCCGCGAGAGTAGATGCCCTGGTCAAGAAGCTTAGGCAAGAGATCCTTAAGGACACCCTCTCTCTCGAGCGAAGGGGTGGGGTAGCCGTGGTTGAAACGGCGGTGGTAGGTGGAGACGATCTCGTCCTCGGGCTTGATCATCTCGGTGTTGATGAGACCCTGGATGCACTGCTCGAGGATCTTCTCCTGGTCAACGGGCTTCATCGAGGACTCGGAGACCTCGAGCATGATGGACCAGTAAGGACCCTCCTTAGCGTCGGTCGACTCGGCCTTCTGGCCGTTGGCCAGGTACAGCGTGGGCAGTTTCTTGCCAGCCTCGGGCTGGTTGTAAGGAGAGTAGTTGGAGAAGATGGTGGCGCGGTAGAAGGGGCAGTTGTCCTCGGGGAAGTACAGCCAGCACTTGTCACCGATACGCTCGGGGCGCTCACCGCGGATGCCGACTCCGATGACGTGGGTCGACGAGTAGAACAAACCCTTGGACAGGCTGACGAGCTCCTGGTTGCCCATGCGCTCAACAAGCTGGTCGACGTTCATTGTCGAGACGAGCTTGCCGTACTGGACGGTGGTGCCGTCGGCAAGAGTAACAATCTTCTTGTCGGCATCGACCTTCTCAACGGTACCCTTCTGGCCGTAGCGCGTCTTCTCCTTGGGGAGGGTGTTGGCAACGGCAATCCAAATACCACCGGTTCCGTCGCGGGCGGGGAACTTGAAGGTAGCGTTGGGGCCCCAGTTTCCAGCGACCTTGTTCAGAACGACGTTCTCGGTGACGAGCTTCAGGTTGGGGGCGGCCACACGCTCGCCGAGCCACTGGCACTGCATCTGCAGGGGGTTAGCTCTCGCGTCCGGGCGAGTAGCGCGGGACTGCTTACCTTGGTCGTGGGAACAGCCCAGACCTTGTAGTTGTAGGGACGCATGAAGATGTCAGCGACACCCTCACCGCAGTTGCGAAGGATCCATTCATCAAAGTCCTTGGGCTTGGTGTTGGCGACACGGCACTCAAGGGCGGCGTCGATGAGGCCGTTCATGCACCTGACCTGGTCCTCCTTAGGCAGCATGGAAATGTTGTTCTGGAAGGGGTAGGGAACCCAGAGGCCCTTGTAGCGAACGTAGGAGATGCGCTGGTGCGTGAACCAGTCATCCTCCTTGGGGAGCGCCTCCTCGATGCAGTCGTCGAAGTACTTGTAGTGGGAAAAGATGACGTGGCCACCGACATCGTAGAGCTGGTTTTCAGTCTTGTTAGAAACGGTCGGTCGAACATAGCAAGACAAAGACTAGACTTACGAAGCCCTCGGGGGTAGTGTCAGTACCGGCAAGACCACCAGCTTTCTCAGCCGAGTCGACAAGCAACCATGAAGGACCGTTCTATAGTGGCAATTAGCATTGGACGTTTGGGGGTCCCAGAGTGACCGTGATGTGGCGGTGTGGACGCACAATCTGGTTCAAGCGCTTCGCAGCACCAAGACCAGTCGGGCCAGCGCCGATAACCAAAACATCAACGTTCCTGGGAGAGAGAGAAGTCAGCCGGGGTGTGGTTCTTCAACAACTACAATGGAATGCCAGATAGAGACGAAATAGCTGCCGCGGAATGAGTACCGTTGCGGTGGGCGGGAAAGATACTCACATGTCAGCCATGGTGGGGGACGTATGAGGTCTGCGTGGAAAATGCGAGGATGACACAAGGTCCAGAGCTAGACAAGAAAGACAGCGTCTCTTGGGGGGAGAGATCGCAAGATGGTGAGGCAAGAAGTTGAACCTGGAAAGAGAGCGGAGGGGTGTTTGGCAGCAAAGAGAGAAAGGAGGAGGGAAGGGCTGCGTGTTGGTGGATGCAGTGGCCGTTGCTGTAGATATGGGTTTCTGGTTTCGATGGGTTCCAAAGAAAAAGGGGAGACACTGACTGGCAAACTAGGTACCGTAGGTCTGTTGCGCTGGTGCCGCTGGTGCTGCTAGGTACACTGCTATTAGACTACCGTGCCTACTGCGGCTGCTGCTTCTCTTACTCTTACTTGGTCTTCCATCCTTCCTGCACCGCAACTGTGATGGAGGGGCCAAATTATTATTTGGGACAAGGGGTTTGGCGGGGCCCCCCTGGTCGACCGCGGCCATAAAAGTCCATCTTTCCTGCTGCAGGTACGTATCTCGGCTCTTAGTGCCAAAACCCGGGTACCTTAGGTGGTGTAGCTCCGTTCGGCTAAGACATGTCCCACAGCGATATCGCACAACATGAGGGCATTTGGATACGTACCTCAGTGGGGGTAGGGGTGGTGGCGTCGACTCTCTGGCTGGCCGTCTGCTGCTGCAGGTTCGAATTCTTCCTACACTACACTCACTACCAGAAGTCCTTGCTATGCCGAACACACGATGTACTTGCCTGCCTCTTGTGAGCACTTTTGCCTCATCCAAGACCTTTATCCGAGATACGGGCGAGACAGCCATGAGTAGCCTTTAACGTCCCTTACGTCGAGGTTTATGGCTTTGGCGCGCGGAAGACACGGGATTTTGTGACGTACGTACGTAGCAGAAGCTCTCTTCCTTGTTGCACCCTCTGACGGCACTTCCTACCGAGAAACAGTTTGCTCGATGATTAGCCGCTCATCCCTGGCTCTCTGGATGCCTGCGAACCGCAAACCTACTGCCGGTCCCTTGTGTCCTGCAAGCCAGCTTGCTTGTTTGCCCACCCCTCACTCAACCTCTGGACCCTGGGCAAGAGAGGGATGCAGCTATACAGTGATAAACTACCTGTATGTACAAGTCGCTGCAGGAGGGGGCAACGGATGACAATGTTACAGCCACAATGGTGGAGTGCCGGAAGCTTGCCTGCAACATAGAGCCAGAAACGACCGGATTTCAGGTCTCCAGCAGCGGCACCGGACAAAAAGTCCTGCGACCCACGGTTGGTTACAGAATCCAGACCGAGTTCGTGATTGGTTCTGCCGAATGCCAGCTTTGTGAGACCGGAGTATAGAGGCAAGGGAAGCTGGAAGTAAGACACACGACGACGCCGGCTGGGTCGACTCAGCTGAACCATTACAGTGAGGCATTAGTGGTGTTGAGTACGTACGTGGATGAGATGATCTGAGGAGAGGGTTGTGGGGTCCGATGCGGGATGAAGGAGATATGGACATCCTCCGCTCTGGGTTGGGCCTGGCCTGTTGATGTCCGTTCATCCACATGTCTTTCTTCGTGCGGTCTGGAAACTGGGAACTGGAGAAAGGACTGTGGGGGGGTAATCCAGTTCGACTTCACTACCCCAAGTGCCCAAGCACTCGAGGACACGTTCCCTACATGCCGGTTTTCTTCTTCTTCTTCTCTCTCTCTAGTGTATGTGATAAGACAAGGTCCTCGTCAACTACGCACGCACACGTACCCGCACACTGCACTAGTAGGGGTACCGGATGCTTTGAGAAATAGCACTTCAAGACCCACCGTCCGCATTTCATAAACCCATCATGAAGGTAGACTTGCCGTCGTCCCTAGGGCAGACGCCTGCTAAGTAGTTTGTTGTACATACACGTTTGCTACCTTTGGCACTTTTAGATTGACTTTCGCAGACGTGCAGATCGTCCGTCGTAGTATAAGACAACAGACGGGCACAGGGAAGAGGCCACAAGCTTTTCAACTCAATCTCAAGAGATTAACAAGACGACCAGAAGCGCCCTCACCGAGGTTCCTTATTCTGAATGATGAATTTGAAATCTACACTGCCTGGACGGTGCACCACTGCATGGCACCCACCCACCACTACTTCGATCCGACCCTGATGGTAACAGACCGCCAAGACAAGACATGCTCGCTGACCGCCTTCTGTCGAGTAGGTACATCGTCTTGACCAATCCTGCGTGCACAGCTGCCAGAGTAAAGGAGCGAATCGACGCGGCTTCTGCAAGGTCCCTTGCAGAAGCCGCCAAACCACGCCCTCTGAGTGGCCAATTCACCTCGTGCGTTGGAGGTTGCCGGTACTGCTCACTGCTCGCTACCACTTTTCGCCCTATCCCGGACACGCAGATCCTGCTGGCTTCTGAAGCTCACGACTGTATTCGGACCCAAATGGGAGAGGTCGAAGACGTTGGCTTTACCGTATTTGCAACATCTTAACCCGGCGCCTTTGGCAGCCGGCAGTGAGCGGCGCCTTTGGTCGTTCCGGACCCTGGTGTGCCAACCTGGCTGCTACCCAGAAGTGGGCTTGGTGTGGCTTGCGCTAGTATTTCCTCACAACTCGAATCAAACCCACCGACAACCTGCACTCACACGTTATTTTCGCCTCCATTTCCCAGTCGGGCAGCTCCTATCCGTCTGAGGTACCCAGACTCGGCCTGTCATTGCATTGTTGACGTGTGCGTCCGTGCCGTCCTCCATCATCACATTATCGATCTTGGTGGCAGACCAGAGCAGGACGTACTCGTTTTAGCTATCGGGCATGATCCAGAACGAATTCCTGTTTGTTTCGCGTGCTCTAGGGCGCTCTTGGTGACATGGGTTCTGGGTAACCGCCATCAAGCATACAGCCCTAGTATGAGCTGCGATGCTCTTGATAACGGAACCCTGCCCGGCGTAATCTCATAAGATGAGCGCAATCCCACCTCAACTGGCACGCTGCAGCTCGCCATATTCCGTCATTCAAGCAAACTTTTTGGCTCTCATTTTGACGGTAATAAGGCTGTACTTTGTACAGTTCGACTCGGCCTTGCCACCGTTTCGACTGGAGACTCGACCGTTGTTCCTGAGTCGAGTGCGCGTTGATCCTGAGTCGCTGACGACACAACCGAAACGTGGTATCCGTCGAATCTGGACTCTGGTCATGTCCCAAACTGCCTTCGGCGCCACTCAGATGAGCCCGAGAAAGACGCGAGCGGAGTTGTGATTCGATGTCCCGTCGCCTCTACCCGCGGGACGGAGCTCCAATCGTTTGTTTGCGAAAGCCCATGTTCCAGCTGCTCATTATCATCAACCTCAAGCGTCGCCAATCAAGATGCAGACAGGGATGTCGTTGGTTACCTACTGTCCTTGTACCAGCTACCTAGTCTGCATCTCGCCTCCCATCTAGTGATCGCCGCTTGAGAAATTGAAGGCGACCTTTCTTATTCTTCTACTCGCCCATAACCCCCACGGCGACGAGCTTGTCGTGATGAGAGGATCATAGCGCAAGGGAGAGACGGCACTCGGGCCAGGTGCTACATTTGAACATCTGACAATCTGGAAAACATCCCCGTTGCTCGTTCTCCCGGTTCATTGTCGTCACCGCTGAGTTCACGTAAGTCAGATTGATGATGGAGCAGCCCAAAGTAATATCGATCCGCCAGTAGTTGTCGCGATCAGACGCCTTTCTGGGTCTCGGTCAGCTCTACTTGTTAGCGATGGACGTTTCCATCCCAATATGGGATTGCCCCTGCCTCTCATCTGCGGAGCAGCAAATGAGGCTGTGAAAGTCGATCATCAATGGACCATCGGTCCGCTGGTCTCTCTCTAGTCTCTTTATTGGAAGCACATCCGTAGACGCGCTTCCGAGCGTGCGTGTCCCCTCCACTGACAGTATCGAATGACATGCTCGAGGGCCTTCCCAGCAGCCGGCGCAGGGATTCGGGCCCCATCTCATCAGCACTCTGAAACAAACAGCCTGGATGTCTTGTAGATCGGCCGGGTCGGTTTCGAGGTGCCGCATGAACCTCGACGTGGCCAGTCATTGATTCAGGGAGTACTAAAACACTGGGTTTCTAATAACAGCACCCGTTCACCGGCAGAATGCTTATCGTTGTCGCCTGGCTAGTACTATGTAGGCCACATTGGTTTGATTGTGCCCTAGTCCGCCCAAAGACACTTGTTGGTATCATACGCAACCAGGCCGCGGGTACATGCTGGACGGCAACATGCGGCACTGTGGACAACTAGTCAGCGGGTGAGCGACTACCAGTATTCAAGCTACCTAGGCAATATAGCCGACTTGCAAGATGCGGGCTAGTAGATCTAATATCTCTCCTCGTCCCTTGCCTCGCTGACCTGTGCGTGGCGCTCCCGGTACTGCACAGAACACGCAGTCATTTGCATGCAGGTACACCCGAAGCCTGACAAGCATGCCGGCGACTGCGGGAGACAGACGACGGACGACGGCAAACGGCTTCGGTGTTCCCAATACATGCAACATCCGCCGTAAGTTTGGGGTGGCGGTATGGAGGGATGGCTTGGTAGGGCAAATGTGGCAGCCACGCAAGGCCCGGTATGGTTAAGGCTGAAGTGAGACCTGGTCGGACGTGGAAGTTCGAACGAATCTTTCGTGGCCCCGAGGACGAGGGTGAAGGGCAAGGAAGAGAGTTACGGGGTGGGCGAGCGGGCGGGCTTCAGCCTCCCAAGGGCAGCAATCAAGAGGCCGGCGCCCACGATCCGTCATCTCGAAAGCGCCTCTCGGCATGCAGCTTCCTGTTTCTTTAGGGAGGGCGGCAAAGAGCACCTTCCACCCCAGATTCCCACAACAGATTGACGATTCGGTTCAAGTCGCGACGGCTTCGAACCGTGCAGGCGAGTGGGACAACGACAAAGATTTTGCTTGCCATTAGTCGTCGTCAGGGAGACCAACAACAGGGTCAGATTCGACTCGCGACGTATGGGCCAAAGTTGTGATCAACTCGAGGGCAGGTCTTGAGGAGGAAACGGATGGAGGTACAGTTAACAAGATAGGTACCTCGCCAAAGGACCGGCCGTGGCTCGAAGGTCGGTCGAGCCCGAGATCCATGAAGGCATACGCAATACTACGAGGAGCCGACGGCGGAGTCGTCTTTCGCACCCACGCCGTCGAGGTCTCTAATTACCTATCTAGCACAGCATCGCAGGTCTGGGGTTGTTTGCAGCTGAGGACGCTGTCCGCGGGTTTACGGGGAGCAACTTCATAGATAGTGATGGGTTAAAGGTGTCGCTGCAGGTTACGGGAGCCGGTGGGGTGTGTAGTGTGTTCCTTTTTTTTCCGATTCTCTCCTTCTAGCGTATTTCGAACTTGACGATTGCTGGTTAGTGCCTACATCATGCCATTTACGTTAAGCGGCCAACGGGGGCATAGCACGGTGCCTATGGGAAGACCGGCCAATTGGTCTGGAAGAGGCTGCCCCGTCACGGGGCAGGGGGGCATGCTCTTAGATATCGCGATATCAATGATATTCTGTGATTTCGGCCTTGGCGAGACATCTAGCCGAGAACCATCTTAGCTGCATCTGTATAGTCTGTATAGTCAAGGCCTGGACTGTGAGACTGAGGCGAAGCTCCGGGAGGGAGGGGCCTTGGACAGCGGGGGTGGGATGGCGGCTCCGTTCGCTTCCCCCTCTTGGAGAAGCTGCCCACCCAGTTAGTTGTCTTCATCAACAGCAGGTGCCGAGTGCTCACAAGGCTACCACCACCGGTAAGAAACTCGCATCGAGGCGCAAGGGATCAGCCTATTTACTATGCATGCTTGGCTGTCCACACGCTACCTTTCTGCTCTTACTGCATTATCTGGCACTGGGGCCCAAGTAATTGTATATGCCTTAGGTAGTTTGGAGTTCTAACCTTGGGTATCTGTTACATCCACGGCAGAACTGTCATTCCCGCACCAGCTACGAATGAATGTATCTGTATCATCCAGACAGGCTGAGTGACTTAATTGAAGAGGTGGTGAAATGCCAAGGAACAGAACGTGGGTGAACGGGCAGAGCTTGATTTGCGGCCCCTATCCAAGATTGGCAGCACTAACATTAGTCCCATCAGAGCCCCTGAGAGAGGGTGGCGTACCTCTCCCTCCAAGCAAGCATACACCTCTCAACACCGGCACCGGTGACTGGACAATAACGTCAAGTGGACACCCTGTACCCGATACATGCGGGCTGCGCTTTGGCCAAGGTGCTAACACCTACTGGCGGGTACCCGGCTCCACCCTACCAAGTATTCGTGACTGTATGGCCTGCCACATCCTGGATTGGGAGGGCTTGATCGCGTCAACGTGAACCTCAATTTCCAGAACAAGAGCGCAGGAACAAGGAGACAGAGGGTAGGGGAACCCGTAAGAGAAGGGGGTGGACGAAAGAAGGGTAAGGGGGAAACGCCAGAAGATTCCTGGTTTTTATTCATTCAATTTTTTATCCCCTCTGCTAATTACTGGGACCATATCTTTTCTGCACTACAACGTCGCCTAGGCCCGCACCCCCTTCCTACTTTTTTTTTCCCTCTTCTTTTCCCCTTCTCACACCCCAACACCTCAGTCCTCTGCCCTCTTCAAACCTCTATTAAACTCTTTCCCGCAGAGTCGCGGACGTCGTCGCCCATCCCCTCGGCTCTCCTCTTCATTTTTGCATTCTCCTTCACGACGAGTTACAAACCCCCATAAGCCGTGCGCAGCCCCTACCCAAGGTTTGAACCGGCTCAACCAGAGGTGTCTGTTAGCATTTTACCCCTGGGACCCCCGATTTGCATATTGTTAAAGTACCTGTCGCCTACCCCACGACACCTTTAACGAGTGCTTGGCCGTCCCGTCCGCTCGCTCGCTCTCTTTTTGCCCGTTCCGTCTTTTTTCCCCCGTCGTCACTGAGAGCTGTCCACCAACTTGCTCCTACATCATCACCAACCCCCCGCTGCCACCTAAGCAATTCAATCTCCCGGCACCTCACCCCTCTCACCCCTTCTCCTTCCATCACATACAATCACAATGGGTGCCGACGAGAAGACGCGTGTCTCGGGCGAGGTCCCCCGCGGCGAGAACGGTTCTATCCTGCCCACCACGAACCCGGATGCCGAGAAGAGCCAGCCTGCCAAGTCTCAGATTCATCCTGCGCTCTACGTCATGTAAGAACTATTTCGACTCCGTCTCTGCGACTTCTGCTAATGCCTCTCAGTGTCTGGATCTCCTTGTCCTCCTCGGTCATTCTGTTCAACAAATGGATCCTCGACACCCTCAACTTCCGTAAGCCGATCGAACGATGCGAGTCGGAATACGATGCTAATTGACTAAAGGCTACCCGGTCATCTTGACGACCTACCACTTGACCTTTGCCACCATCATGACCCAGATCCTCGCCCGCTGGACCCACGTTCTCGACGGACGCAAGTCGGTCAAAATGACTGGCCGCGTGTACGTACGGGCCATTGTTCCTATCGGCATTTTCTTCAGCTTGAGTTTGATCTGCGGCAACCTGACCTATCTGTACCTGTCCGTTGCCTTCATCCAGATGCTCAAGGTAGGAATCGCTAGTCTCCGTTGCTCAAACAATATAACTAACCGCACCAGGCCACCACCCCGGTCGCTGTTCTCCTGTCAGGGTGGGCTCTGGGCGTCTCCCAGCCCAACCTCAAGGTCTTCCTGAACGTCTCTGTCATCGTTGTCGGTGTCATCATTGCGTCGATTGGCGAAATCAAGTTCGTCTGGATCGGTGTCATCTACCAGATTGGCGGTGTCATTTTTGAGGCCCTGCGTCTCACCATGGTCCAGCGCCTGCTCAGCTCTGCCGACTACAAGATGGACCCCCTCGTCTCAGTCTACTACTTCGCCCCCATTTGCGCTGTCATGAATCTGGCTGTCGCTTTGATCTGGGAAATCCCCAAGGTCACCATGGATCAGGTGTACAACGTCGGCTTGTTCACATTCTTCCTAAACGGCCTCTGCGCCTTCCTACTGAACGTTTCCGTTGTCTTCCTGGTTCGTTTTCGTCTTTCCGGCATCGGCCGAACAGCGCTAACCGATTATGTAGATTGGCAAGACCTCTTCGCTTGTCCTGACTCTTTGCGGTGTCCTCAAGGACGTCATGTTGGTCGTCGCCTCCATGATGATTTGGGGCACCCAGGTGTCTGGTCTTCAGTTCTTTGGCTACAGCATCGCCCTCGGTGGTATGATCTACTACAAGCTCGGCTTCGAGCAGATCAAGGGCTACATGGGTGAGGCTGGCCGCCAATGGGCTGAGTTTGGCCAGCGCAAGCCCATCCTCCGTAAACTCAGCATCATCGTGCTCTCGGCGTTCGTCCTCTTTGCCATGCTTGGTGGTCTGGCGCCGACGTACGCTCCCGAGTATGACCCTCACAACCTCATCAATGAGGTCAACAGCCGCTTTGGCAGCAGCAGGGCATAGGTTACAGGATAGACGGGCGACGTCCCCCCCTTTTTTCCCTCGACCTGTCGTTTCCCACTTGTAAGCGTAGAGATGTGATGATACCAACTCTCTCCGCAACGATTACCTTGTTCTGAGTACATATTACGAGCTTCATTTCGAACTGTGTGCCGATTGACCCTGTTCTTTTTTTTTTTTTTTCCATCTTATTCCGGAAACTGAAGCCATTTCATTTTGGGCGGGTGAGTTACCCATGTACAGCTATAGAGCAACGGCGCAGAGCGCAAAAGGGTACAGGTTGCATGGCTTGCATCATGAAATTCTAATTCGATGTACTCTAGATGGTGGGAGGATATAGACATGTATGTATGCAATGATATAAATTGAGCAAATGTGTTGACTACGTAGCATGAACGTTTTGCGTTTATCATGGGTAGAGATGCTGTGGAGCTAATGTCCGAATGTTTTCCTGAAACGGATCTAGCTGCCTAAGTATGCAATCCACATTGCTTGAAGCAGCAGTTTACGCCCTAACCGATTCTACATAGATTTTGAATCCTTTCGGAGGAGCATTAGATTTCGTATGTAAGCACTTTGGTGAGTCGGCAGAGATGTTACTCAATGCATGCATGGTAATAACGTTAAGGAAGAGGGGGTGCGATGCGCTGGCAGTTCAAGCACGGCTTGAAATCAAAGGTTGTGCAGACTATGGTCAATCGTTTTAAAGGTGCATTTCAACCCCGAACGCGTGAAATAGAATGTTGACGGATTGGATGCCGTCCAATTGCACTGCCCTCTCGGCAAGGAGACACGGACACACAAGCATCAAGCACAAAAGGCATTGGTTGGGAAGTTGGCTTTTTGACTTGCTTATTTCATGTTCCATTGATCATGGCCATCCCACGGCCGAGGGCTGAATCATACCCATCAGTCATCATAGACCCTTGACCCTTTTTTTACTTTTCTCTATCACTCTCGTTCTCCAGCATCACAGCAGCAGCAGCATCGGCGGCGGCAATGACCATTGTCGAGGTATCACAGGGCGCAAACGACTTGGATTTTTCAATGGTGTCTCATTGGGAGTCCTTAAACCGAGGACCTCGAATGCCAATTGATGCTCTGTACAAGCCAGCCCAACTCCCCGACCTGTTGACGATTGCAGAAACGGTTTCCCTTTAAAATCCTGCCACCGGTTAGTAGTCTGTCTGGCTTTATAGTGGCAGAGTGACATACTCAAAGGCGTGAAGAACCACCGGTTCTTACCGCTCGTGTAACGCTCCTCCAGAACCTTCTTCACCGTCTTCTTGGCGTCCTCACGCTGGGTGACCTCCTTGAAGGTGTCGTTGCTGACGACGCCCTTGAGACCCTCGAGCTCCAAAGTGTAGCGGGTGGGCATCAGATGATTGTAGTTGACCAGCTTGACAAAGGGCTTAATCTTGTTGCGCTTCTCCTGTCTCGTCTTCGACATGCGACGAGTGATTTTGGAGGGGTAGCGCTCGATGCCGGCGACGAGGGCATGGCCGAAGGGGTGGGCCTTGTTACCGGAGTCAACGGGCTGGATGATGACGACCTGAGGGGGGACGTTAGCATGGATGGTTCATAGGCCCAAATGTACACGTCCGCATCCATCGTGTTTTCTTCTCTCAGAGGGCTCGTGGATATCTCAACGTCGCGCTTCGGCTGTGTTTGGTCGGTCGGTCATTCTTCCTCCTCTTCCTTTTCCGCCATGTGTATCGAGGTCGTCCCGCCGACCACCTCTATGTTGATTCCCTGACCGAAAAAAACACGTTTCTCGGCATCGACGTTGAGGATGTTCCCCGCCCCTCCTCGGAGGAAACTGTTGGGCGCGCGGGTGGGCTTCTCGGGGTTCTCGTGGCATTCGTACCTTCTTGCCGGCGTAGCGGCCGTGGGTGATGATGGCGACGCGGCCGACCTTGAGGAACTTCATTTTGACCTGCGCTGTCGGGAGGGATGCTGGGCGTGCTGATGATGAAGTTGCGTCGAAAAAGTCCGCTATAGGAATTTTCTAGTTTGTGTGGGAGGGAGGGCTGAAGTTTTCTGGAAAGCGCGAGGTGTGCGGTCACGTTTTTTGTGGGTAGGTGACCAACCCCACTGTCCACTTAGGCCCCTTGGTTGGTCGCTTCACATATTCGGGGGGCCAAGGAGTCTGCACGCCCTTTCGGTAGGCTGAAGCCCATAGCTCTGCCGGTCGTCCACATATGGTTCCACAGGTCTAGTCGGCCTTTGTCGCCTTTTACCCCGGTTTCTATCGACGACAACGTGAACGCGTACGCAAATCCGTCTAACCGACTCTTTTAATCGACAATACTACCGCACATCATGGCTGCTCCTCCCGCCTACATCATTTCCAAGGTCGCCGACCCTATCTTCGCCTTAGTGATTGGGCTCGGCGCTGCTGCCACAAGGATTAACCGTGAGGAGAAGGAGAAAGGCAAGACCACGCAGCAGACCATTGCGGCGGCGAAGAGGTACGGTTGACCGCCGGGTCGCACCCATGATGAATATCTCTGTTGATTTCCGTCTGTCTAGACGTCTTGGCTTGGTCAAGGCTACTGCATAAGTGCATTACGCAACCGCCGTCGATGGGGGCACATTCGCGACGCGCGATCACAAGATAATTGCAGGCCACCATATACAATATCTACATCACTCCGCATACGACGGCCCGTACTCCTTCTTCATTGCCTCTCGAACCATCTGCCCGCACAACTTCGCCGTCGGATTCGTGCTCACCGCCAGCCCCTTGGCGATCTCGTTACCAAACCTCCCGCCACAGGCAAAGTCGTGCGAGGCCGCCTCCTCGAACTCGATCTTGGTCCATGTCGCCTCACGTCGGGCTTCGTCAATCTGCACCGCGTGCTTGTCCATCAGCTTGGCCGTCGTGTGGTAGATGGCGGCCCGCTGGGTGTATGCGAGAGAAAGTGTCTTGGCGGCCTGCGGCGACATGGCACCAAACATGGTGTGTGGCGTAAGGAGGGCAATTGACTTTTCGGTATCTTCTAGCGCAATCTTCGCATACTGTGTTGATTCGGCTAGCTCGGAGTTTTCGATGAGTCGTTGAGACGCAGTCGGCGATCCTGCCAACAGCATCGTGTCACCATATAGGCGTCTCAAGGCCTGCACGCGGTTGTTTCTCGCACTGGCGTAGTTTGGGTAATCGTCGATGAAGCTGTCGAGCTGCGAAAGGAGGTTCTTATACTCCTGCACAGGATCGGTCACAGTTTTGGGTCTCAATCCCACCAACTGGAGTTCGAGCTGCAGCATGGACAGAACAATTTCGCGTTCCTTCTGGATGACACGTTCATAGATATACGTGTCGGTGATGTTAGGGTCGCGGGGCAGGGACGGGTCGAGCATGACGTTGGCCGAAGGATCGTATTCAGGGTCCTTAATCTTTTCGAGTACATTGACATCGCGTTTGGTCAGGCCTGTGGAAGCCATATTGCAGTATTGCTTGAAGAATCGACGCTTTGGAAAGAATGCTAATATCTCTGGTAATAGACTCGACTTGAACCTGCTTCGATGTGTGACAATCGAATGTTCGCACGTTTATCCGAGGACTGGAGCTGATCAATACAATAAAAAAGCAGTGCCAGGTCCCCTCGCAGGCAACGACTCATCTAATGCAATACTATTTGAACGGACGCAGATGGGGGAGCCGAGCTGCGCTTTACATTCCGCACTCAATGGCTATAAAGGGGTTTCATGGTGTCGGAGCGGCGATAAGGCACGCGGTGATGGAGGGTACCCACTCATGGGTCTATCCTAGACGTACTATGTATATATTACATACCCCGAAACCAACGGAATCAGCGGCTAGGCCACCGCCAGTGCCCTCGGGCTCTTTGCATGCGAGGTTAGGCGAGGGAGGCTGCTGCGCTGGGTGGCGGGCATAGCCTGGAGGATCCGAAGCATGTGTGGGGGGGAACCGTCAAAGCCGTGCCGCATCTAGACCGGCCAGTGACGGCTTATCACGGCTCACCACGGCCATCGATCCTCGGCCGGCGGCTTTCCGCTTGCGAACGCATTTCCATACGACACCAGCTTTACGCTTTACCGCTGCCAACCTCTCCTTTCCCGGGTATTCCTGCCAGGGATCGAAAAGCGCTCCAGGATTGGCCACCCGCTGAGGGCAGAGGCAACCCCGCCCGGCCTTATGGCCAGTGACAAGCGTCTGATGCGGCGACTGGGACCGTCAATGTGTGGGCGTGAGACGAAGATTACCGTTGTCCTTGTGGAAGTCCATCGTTGACCAAGGTTCATCTGTGGTGTACTGTGTTGGTGTCCAAGTACTTATATCCTGGACAGTACGCAGTACATAACACGGATGGTTCCCTCCTTGGTCGTTGATCTCTTTATCACGATCATCACCCAACCCTGATCCAGACAACTCAACTCATCCAAAGCCCAAGAGACTTATCCCTGCTATCCCCCGAAAACTGCTGAGTGTCAATGTCCCCTTCTGCCATTACAGACTCCCTGCCACAAAACGCCGCGTACCCGGCATCAACAGATCTCGGTGATGGGCTCGCGGTGCAGCACCCGCCGCCCAACTTCCAGGGCTATGACCACGTAACTTGGTGGGTGGGCAACGCTAAGCAGGCCGCCGCCTACTACACCACCCTATTCGGCTTCCAAACCATCGCGTACAAGGGCCTCGAGACGGGCAGCAGGTACCTCGCCTCGTACGTCGTCGCCAACAAGGGCGTGCGCTTCGTCTTCACCTCCCCCGTGCGCTCCCTTGCCCACCTGCCCGAGGATGAGCCCATCTCTGACGCGGAGCGAGAGCTCCTGCGCGAGATTCACGCCCACCTCGAGAAGCACGGCGACGCCGTCAAGGACGTCGCCTTCGAGGTCGACAATGTCGAGGCTGTCTACGCTAAGGCTGTTCAGGAGGGCGCTGTCGCCGTCCAGCCGCCCAGCGTCTCCAAAGACAAGGAGTACGGCGATGTCTTGACGGCCGTCATCCGCACTTACGGCGACACTACTCACACTCTCATTAGCCGCGGCAGCTACCGTGGGCCCTTCCTTCCGGGCTTCCGCGCCGCCAAGCCCGCAACAGCCACCGTCTCCCTCCCTGACGTGCCCTTGGCCCGCATCGACCATTGCGTCGGCAACCAGTCATGGAACGAGATGGTGGCCGCTTGCGCCTTTTACGAGAAATGCCTATCGTTTCACCGCTTCTGGTCTGTAGACGATTCGCAGATCTGCACAGAGTTCTCGGCCCTCAACTCCATAGTCATGGCGTCGTCCAACAACCTTGTCAAGATGCCCATCAACGAGCCCGCCCCGGGCAAGAAGAAGTCCCAGATCGAGGAGTACGTCGTCTTCAACTCGGGCGCTGGGGTCCAGCATATTGCTCTGCTGACGCACGACATTATTGCCACCGTCTCGGCCATGCGCGCCCGCGGCGTCGAGTTTATTGCCGTTCCCTCGACCTACTACGACACCATGCGCCATCGTCTCAAGACGGAGAAGCGGAACTGGGAGCTCAAAGAGGACCTCGCCACCATCGAGGCTCTCAACATTCTCATAGACTACGACGAGCAAGGCTATCTGCTACAGCTCTTCACTAAGCCGTTGATGGACCGTCCAACTGTGTTCATCGAAATCATTCAGCGGAACCACTTTGAGGGATTCGGGGCTGGCAACTTCAAGAGCCTGTTCGAGGCCATTGAGCGGGAGCAGGCCGAGCGGGGTAACTTGTAAGCCTGCGAGGAAGACATTTCTCGAGGCATGACGACCATATTTGTCAATCCATGGTACGACCCGGTGGAACACCCTGCTGGATCAGCAAAGGGGTTGTATGGCATTGATGAAAATATGTAGTAACAATAGGTATATTCAAACATGGCCCTAATTCAGGCCCCCTTGCGCCAATGCACTATTTTCTTGTCCCGTCCTGCCCTCACAATGCTGCCTCGCTGTTTCAATCGTGCACCAGTAGTAGCCTTAAATTCACCTTCCTCGCCAATAATATGGCGATCTCTTGTTCTCTAGGCTGCCTTCAGAGATGTGGCCGTCGCCTCTCAGCGCTCTTGAATCTAGTTGGTCATGAGTCCACCACCATTGCCGTCCCGTTCGTCTGGTGGGCGTGTGACCCATTTGTCTCCGTTACCACCTCCATCGGCGCTCCGCGTGTGTCACTCTGACACCCCGGGCAATTATGGATGACTTCGTGCGCGTAGACGTCGCAGTCGATGCAGAAGTAGTTGCCGCATACCGTACAGGAGTACCGCCCGCTCTCGCTAACGCCCTTGAGCTCCGATGCGGTCACCGGCGTCGGCGCTACGGGAGCTGTTGTGTGAAACCCATCCTTTTCCTTTTCTTTATCTTTGTACTTTCTTCTACCCGTCTTGGGTGGTTCGGGGAACGTTGTCAGACATGAATAGCAGGCTTTCGACTTGGCGGCCTCGGCCCAAGACACCTCAATCCAATTCCTCAGCGGGAAGAGGTGGTGGTATGAGCGGGCAAGATGCGTTGATAGGATGAGGGTCAGGCTGCAGGCGGGACACTCGATGGGTAGGCGACACACGCGGGTGCCGCAGCGGGTGCAAAGGTAGCCCTCGCGGGCGGGCTTATTATGGCAGGCGCAGACAGCGGTGGCCTCGCCCTGCGCAAGAGTGCGCGAGGGGAAACCCATCATGAGCAGCGAGGCGGTGCTCTGGGCGAGGGTCCGTGTGACGGGCGGCGTCGTCGCGGCGAGGAGGAGATCGCGGAAGTGCGCGTCATTCATGCACACGCTGTACTGCGTTTCGTCGCCGGCATTTGTGCGAGAGCATAGCTCCGCGCAGATAGCGACCTGCGCCGCGAGGCCGACGATGGACACGCGGATGCGGTCGGTAATAAGGGATGATATTGTGTCGTGAATGTCGCCCGGGTCGGAGGACAAGAGAGCACCAAACACAATAAGCACTTCGCGCGTGCCGTGGGAGGGTGCGTGGCTGGAAGAGCTTAGTATGGCACAGTCTGACGGTCAGATGGGTGGGGGGCTCGTACAACAGCGCGCCGCGGCACATCTCAAGCGCATTCTGCAGACTCGGGTTGCCTGATGGATCCTGACCCTCAAATGTCTTGAGCTTCTCCAGGTGATCGGTCGGGTTGCCGCTCATATCACTGATCCGAATCGCGACACCGTCCCGCATGCCGATGATGCCTAGCTGCGAGATGGGGTTCTGCTCGAAGTATTCCTTGACAAAGTCCGCCGCGTACGCCCATGCGACACGGTACCGGTTCGGCAGCATGTCCTTCTCTGCCATGGCGAAGGACATGTCCAACACCAGGACCAAGTGTCTGATGATGCCGCGCTGCAGCGGTGTTGTGTCTCGGAGCAGCCTCCGCCTCTTCTCGGCCTCGAGGCTCGCGCCAACCGCCAAACTGCCATCCGCGCCTTCTGTAACTTCTTCCCAGCTTCGCTTCACATCCTCCCATCGTGCCTTGGTGTGACCGCCCTTTCCCTTCTTTCCGCGGCCCTTCCCGCCGTCTGCGCCCTTACCGTTGGTCACATGGAGGTCGTCATCAGACATGTCATGGTACTCGCCGTCGGAGTCGGCCATGGTTGGTGACGTCGGTGGGCCAATCGGTCTCGTGAGGGAGTATGTTCGCCTTTTGCGGTCGGCTTTCTTTTGGAGATGTTACAGCGATTTTGAAGCCCTGTTGAAAGGTTTGTTCTGGTAGGCGGGCGTTGCGCAGAATGGTCGGGCGCTCAGTGAGGTAGTGAGGGAAGTGATGTAGGAGGACAAGGCTACAAATAAAAGATCGCAGCCTCGCACTGTTAGTTGGCGTGGGATCTTTTTTGGTAGCCAATCAGAGTTCACACAGCACAACCCCTGCCAAGTAAGCTTCACATGCTCCATTGAGCAGTCATTGACGTCAACTCGATTGTATTCAGGATTGTCTCCGGTAGGTCTGGCCGCAGGTACCTAAGGAGGGATTGTACAGCAGAGGTACGGAGCTCCCAGGGCCACACAGCAACTCAGTTCAGGCCGGAGCCGGAATACCAGAAGTGGGGCCCTTTCCGTGCAAATAACGGGCCAAAGACAACGTCCGTTACATCCAATGGGGCCGTAGCAGCCCATTCATAGCAGTGCCATTGCAGATCAATCATTGTCGCTGCTGACTTCGAGTACAGCCTTAGTTGCAGTCGGGATACTTACCGGGACACCAAGGTCTTCGGGCATAACCAAGCTAGCTAAGCTTGAGGAAACAAAACCCATTAGCTTTAATGACGTTTCTGTGAGGATGTCCTTTAGTCAGATAAGGCGGATACTCTCTGAGACGTGTGCGTCAGTGGAGTGGGCTCTCTCTCTCTCCCCTGAGTAGTTGAACATCTATGCCAGCGATGCGGCGTCTTCCGGTCTCTCTGAAAGACCGAGTCGAGTAAACATCAAGAACTCACTCTAGATCCCATCTGTAACTCAGCCGCCTATTCGACTCCTCGTTCATTTTCCCAGATATGTTTCTTGTCTAGTATGCGCTTGGGGGATCTATTCCGCATCCTGTCGCATATCTTTCATGAGAAATAAATTATTGACGATTGCAAGTTGGGTGAGCAACACAGTTCAAGTTCCACATGTTCGAGTTTGTTTTTGGGTTCCTATCTGTGTTTCGCATCCTCCCTCACTTCGACTCTGTTGTTACCTCTCACTGGAGAATGATGCGCGTCCGAAGCTGCTTCTTTCCATGGTACCCAGATTGGTCAGGTATCATGCTTCTTCTGGTGTTTTAGGACGACATTGTCGCAGCAATCAGCACAGCGCACGCAGTTGTAGTGATATCAATTGCAGAACTAAGCGAGGAAAATACCAAAATCCAATCCTATAAGCACCCATGTGCTATTTCCATACCCGCTTGAGACGTTCTGCCCTGTTCCATTGGGCACAGCTATTGTTTCTATCATATCGCGACTCAGGTGTAAAATACTGGTTATCCATAATGCCGAGGCTATTGATATGCCACTTTAAAGACAGCAAACTGTTGTTCGGGGCCTATACAGATTGGCACAGCTTATAACAGAACCAGGTAAATCTTCGATCAGTACAAGCTTTGTTGTGAGCAGAACCGTGGGCCCCTGCAGGACTCGTTACAACTTCGTTTATTTTAAACCCAGAAAGCATATATCACATGCGTCCTTCCCGAAAGGCTTAGCAATATGCCAAAGCGAGGAATAGTAGCTTATCGTAAGAGTTAGACATTCCTGCTGTTGCTTGCTATATTTTATGACTCGGCAGCATATCCATGTTGACATGTTTCATGCCATTAGATGGGCTGGCATATATTCCGTCGCAGCTAGAAAACGTAGCCATGATAAAAGAATATGTCTATGTAACTGTAGGACTCGTCGACACCAATTCCACAACCACCAACCTGGCCCTGGGAAACACCGAATGTCACAATGTTTCCCACTGACTCTTCACTGGGAGCATCTTCGAACTACGGATATAGAATCCACTGTTTGAATGCGTTCGGCCCAGTGATACAGCTCTGGTTGGTACTGGGACGACGTGTAGAAATGGCCAGGCCAACCTCATGCGGAACGGGGTTGATGTAACATTTCCATATGCCAGAAAAACCCTAGCGGCACCATGATAGCCACAGTTTGTATCAGCTGAGACATAGTAAGGTTTTAGTGGCCGCCTGGAGTTGCAGTTACTGTGAGATTGTAGGATATGACGATCCGTAGATATCTGCGTCCTGTCTGTATGATAATCTCATGCAACGGGGTAAGATCTGATTGTCATAGAAGAGGCAGAATACCACAAATCCCCTTCATTTATTGAGTAGTTGAGTCTACATCCCACACGAGGCAGCTGAAATAGGGCACGGATCTAATACACAAACCGTGATCGCAGTCTTGCTGCCAAATCCTATGATATCACAATATAGTCAATATTGCAACTGCTCTCTTTCACATACGACCATACCCACTGGAAAACTCGGGATCCCGTCCGCTCTCCCATAGATAAGCCAATGAGGGCCGGATTAGTAGTTGGGTCGGTGACGACCAGCGAATACCTGGTGTTGTATGTTTTTTGCCCTCTTGTGGTTCAAATACATACATCTAGCAAGTAGTTCGTGTCGGTGTTAGCAAACAACTAGATCCTATTATATCTAGGCCACAATAAGCTTCTATTGACATCGACATGCACCATCATGCTGTGTTCCCATCATGAAGAGACGGTAGCTGATGCAATCGGAGTAGACAGACCCCGGAGCCTGCCAGCCACTTCGAGGAACTGAGCGGCTCCGTCTGAATTCACATACAGATTGCATATTGCCACGACTATGGCCTTGTCTGAAGTGCACCAATGCTATGTCCACTACTTTGTAGCCAGAGATAGACCCACCCCATGAACTTTCAACACTCCCAGGCTGTACATGAATACGTCACGTTGCCAGGGACAGCGTTTAGACAAAACACGCTTCCGCCTCTTGAATATGAAGGGTGACAGACAGCCGGAGTTGTAAGTGTATGTGCGAGATGGGGTGACCAGCGGACAGCAGTTGAGACTTGAACATAAGCTTTATCGGAAGGATCGAAACCTGAATCCTAGACGTGCGGGACAGTCTTTAGCGAATGCAAATGAACCCTCATTTATCAAGATCGACGATGACCCTCTGGTTTAGAGAAGGGGCCGCACGCTCCAGGGCTGCCAACACCCTGTACACGGCCGCCGTTTTTATTTAAGCAGAAATTTCAGTACTCGCGGCGATTGGTTAAGAAGTCTTTCACCACTCCCGTCAAACCAAACTCTAGTGAAGTTTCGAAGGCTTCCGGGCGAATATGCCCGGCATGGTAAGCATGCCGTGCCTCGGTAGGCCGCTTAAGCAGCCGCACTAGGGTTTAGCTATATAGGGAACAGTGATTCTAGCCACAAAAGTTTCGGGATTGGAGGTGTATGGCTGTAATGCAACTATTGGACCTCAACAAATGTGTTGGCAGTATTCGTGGCTGGTGCGTTGAACGGGACGGGGCTGGAACATTGCGGCTCCCTAATGACGACTACCTTTTGAACACACCAATGCCGACGCTCTGTCTCGTCGGTTCTGGGGAGACATGACACACAAGGTTTGGCACGCAGACAGGAACGAGACATCTAAGCGATGATCAAGGTACCTAACGCGCTGTGGGTTCCGCAACACGGATTAGCTCCCGCTCCCGTTCTTCGTAGGTATATGGCGAGAGGAGTACGTTTTTCGGTAGGAAGACCGCTGATCGTCTTCAACCCTTCTGTCTTAGTTCGTCCAAAGTCGAAGCCAAAGAGGACGAAGAACATTCTGCGAGTGCTTCCGTCTGAACGGCCACGTTAGCTAGGCACAGTATTCTGGGCAGGTTTGCACAGTCTAGTGCGAGGAAGGCCTTCTGAGAGCTCGTAATCAGCAGACACAACACAATAACAAAGATGATTAAGCAGACAAGAATGCTTAACAGAGGGGACGAATGTGCACTAAACCAGTGGGTCTACTAATGTGTGTGTGCATGCTGCAACCCAAGTGAACGAGCTAGTGATACGAGACTGCTGCAAGCCGATCAGTACAGCCAGACAAGGGAATTTGCATCGAAACCTCTCGCTGGTTGCTTCGGGTGTCGAACAGGAGGGCGTACCAGGGCCATCGGCGGCGAAGGGAAGGCTTCCCGAGCGTTGCCGGGTTATTGCAGAAAATATGTCAAAGGTCGGTTGGTTGTCTCAGGACTATGCCTACTGGAGACAGCCTGTAATTACTACAATGAAATGGAACAAATCTTGATAACCTTCGGAGCAGCCTTTAACGGGGGGAGGGGGTTCGAACATGCAACAACGAGAAAGTAAAGATAAAAAAAGACATAACCAAATAAATATGATTTACCCCAAACGGTACGTACCGATGATGGAGGGACCGAGTTCCATAACTACCTACCTATTCCGCTCCATTGGGCCAGGATGCCCAGTACATGTAGCGCGCAATCGAGAAAGCCACCTGGCTAATGATGCATCGTTACGTCATTTAACACTCATTTAGCGTGGTATTGACATGCCTCAGGGGTTAGCCAGGTCATGCGTTGTCTGCGGAAACTGGATGTGCCTCATTGGGGTTCAAATACCTGATCGAATCATGCGCCGGGCTTGCTGTCGTGGATATTGTCCAAGCGCCTTTTATTGTACTTTCCAATCGCTTTCCAACCGGAGCAGCGTCCGTTAGCTCGGAGACCATCTCGTTGCTACGAGGCGCTGCCTAAAAAAACGCTGGGGGATTAAGAAGAAGGGTCCACTTGGAAATCGGGTCTGTCAAAGTCGCTATGCAAAGTGGACATCGGATGGCTGTCATCTAAGAGACTGCCCCAGGGATTGCCGAGTAATCTGTGGGAGGAGGAGATTCCAATGACACAGGCAAGAAATGGCGGACATCCTTCCGTTTAGGTGGCGGGTGAGTGTATGCGATGTTGTTGAAAAGATGGGAATTTGACCTTAGGTAGGCAGAATGCTTTGATCTGGCCTGCACTCCATGGCAATCTTTTTCTTGGGTTAGGCAGTGAACGCTTGCGAGCTGCTTTCTACGAATAGTGAGTCCGTTGACGATCGTGATTCTGTGGGAAGTATCTCTAACACTCGCCGACAGGCTGACAAGTTTGGGTGCAATAAACTGCCTTAGCGAAAACAGATCACCAGCAAGGCCAGCCTGGTCTGGTCGGCCGCTCCGCAAGGGTGCAGTCTGCAAATATGATCATGCTGCTGTCAGTCTTTATGTGACTAACAGCATAGAAAATACCTACGCCAGTGCACACGTACGTCGGCGGTAGGGGAGGCTGTAGATTTCATGAAGTTTCGGTACATCTCACCGTTCGTCAGGGCATATCCCAATTTCTTGCCCTGGTGCAGTGGAGTCAATCGACTGTTTATGTTCACAAAACCCCACATCCTCGATCGAAGTCGTCAACGAAGACTTGTACATGACCGAACAGTGTCGTCCAATAACCCGTCACTCCACCACTGGTGGGGAGCCGGGGCGGGAGCTCTACCACTTTGACTACCATCATCTCGGACATTGCCATACCCATAGGTGGGACGGCTTAGCAAACCTTGCCGTATGCTGCATCGGCGAAGCAGCGAGCTGAGTTGCGAGATCGGAAACATAGGAGCGGCGGCATAGAACTGCGGCCGGTCGCGTGGCGAGTTTGAAGCCCACGCGTGAGAGTATCGTTCGTGCAGGGATTTGAGTGAATCAAGTACACAATGGTGGCATCAGCGCGACTGGATTCACAGTCCTGGGCGTTGGGCACCTAGTCCAGTGTCTGCTGTAGGGCGTAGTCTTGGTATCGTGTTAGTTGTGGACATGCTGTAAGAACACATGTGGCTGTCTTCAACGTTGCAACATATCTTGATATTTTTGTGGGCAACTGGGATAGAGTTTATCGGTAGTGAGGCTCATTTTCCTGCTTGAGGGCCGCCGTGTACGGGGGGGTGCCATGGACAAGGCGGGCGATCCGGACAATCTACACCGTAGTTCTGAAGGTTTCGATTGCCGCGTGGTGTATTAAACCGGGCCGGATGCCTGGGCGTCTCCGTCTGAGATACTTGTGTTCAATGTCCCGCATTGAGTCTCGGACGGCCCTGCCAAGGTGTTGTTGGCGAGCGGCACAGAGTCATGAAGTTGCCTCTGCCTTGGAGGTTAAACGGAGGAATCATGGTCCGGGGATAGTTCAACCTGTCGGACGAGGTCGGCTAGTAGTTGGATTCCGGCGCCTCATGTATGCAAGGCGACAGCGGGAAGCTGGTGATGTAAAGGTATTCCTGGCAACAATAGCGGCTCAGTGGCGTGGGCTGTGTTACCACGGAGTTGCATTTGAAACGGAGGAAATAAGATACCGATGGAGCCTTGTGTCGCGCCCTCGAGAAGCCTTTGCCAGGCGGTGCGGGCTAGAGACAAACAGAGTTAGGTACGAATAGGTCTGCTTGAACGAGGAGATGGGGCCATGCTGGACGAGACCACAGCTCTAAAGGCACACGTTTCTGCACGGTGAATCGCGTTGACCTGGGCCAACATCAGAGCAGTAGGTAACGGATGACGGATGATGGATTCCCTCAGTACTTTGCGATCGTGTGAACAAAGACGGGGAGTCAGATTTGGTTAAGTGGATGCCGGACGTGGAGACTGGGGGGCTGGCGGTAGCGACGACTGTGTGATGTAATGGAGTACGTATCCACCCTGGATCTCCACATTAAACCATGATATGTACTGGTACAGTGCATGGATAAGTACAGGTACAAGTGTGTACTCCGTAAGGAGGCACGTAATTCCAGCTGCGTATTGGATGCGCACACTCTGACTGGATGACATTCACTGGGGGCCAAGCGCTTTGGGCAGGGGCCTGTACATAGTTTAGGTAGGTTGTACTCCCAACCTTGCAGCAGACGGCTGCATACAATAGAGCTCCAATGGGCCAGATTATGTCTGGTTCGGTCCAACTGGTCGCTTGTTAGCAGACAGCCCTGAGAGGGCGGTAGCAGCGTTGGGAGCTTATTTTTTGGAAGGTATCTCGATGTGGGCAGAATGCCCGCGCATTGCAGGCCCAGGCAGTTGTCAAGACCACAACGCCCAGGATTGCCTTTATGGAGGAGCGACTACTGCCCAAACAGTGACGCCCAAAACCTATTTTCCTGACTGGGCGAGATGAGACGCACAAATCTCGCTCATAATCAATTGTCCGTCAACATCTGGTCCATCATGTGGTGAGCGCCGAAAGGTAGTGAGCGTACTCTGTAGGTAGTGTAACTGTGCGACATCCCAGGCGGACCATGAGTACCGGTACTTGTCTCGTCCCCACCCGACCACTTTATTCTTCCAAGGAAGCACCTGTTGGCAGTATTCCCCTCAACCCTTCCCCTTCCTCCCTCTCCTTTCACATCTGGCATTGGGGCTTTGGAAGGACGGCTGCCCGCAATTGGGTATTTTCTGCTCAAGAGCCATTGGAAAAGAGCTCGATTTCATGGATCGGGAAAGGAGGTCACCTACGATAATTTCACCTTGGACTAACGCCGTGACGAGAGGGTGAGGAAACCCAAGCCAATCAATGCTGCTGCGCGTGCAAACCCGAGACATTGACTACTGCGCTGAGGCTGACCGTCGCCGTTCGCCTCCTTCAGTCACTCTGGGTCGTCCCTCTTGTAGGTATTCAGCGGGACAGTGTTACGTCATAGGTACTGGGTGGACTGCCCTCCCATTTTTGTTCTTCCGGCTCTGCTTTGCCTTCGCTCCCGCACCCTGCTACTGTGCTTTTCTTCGCTTCACTTCCTTTTTGCTCCCCCCTCCCGTTCTCCGTTACCGTCTCCGTCACCGTCAGGCCCCGCCGTCGCCGCAAACTGAGAGACATGCACTAGAGCGAGAAAGAGGGAGGAGACTGCCAGGTTCTATCTCAGAGGTGCACATACGACAAGTGCTTCTGTTCTCTGTCCCCTTTCCTATCGTACCGTACACTAGACCCAGTCCTAGTCCCTGTCCCATCATCCATCCTCATTCGGTCCAAACCACTTCAGTCCAAACGCACATCCCATCCATACCACATCAACCTTACATACCGCTTTTACCACTGCCACCACCACCACCACCAAGTAATTATCAAACCAAACCAAACCGCACCGATCAAGACCTGCACCACCGCCCCGCGCGCTTCTCCCGACGGCATTTTCCCTCGACTGTTGGATCGCCACTTACTCTGCTCCTAACCGCAACCTCACCGATCGGATTTTCTAAAACGCCCCCTCTCCACTGCTCATCCTCTCCCGACGAACCCCTCGCCGTCTTCCTCTTTTCGCGACTCTACCACGAGACGCTTGCCGCCATCGCCACTCCGTCCAACCTTGGCCGACCCTAGTCTCGAAGCGGCATCAATAATTTCCTCCTGCTCTTCGAAAAAGATCATCTGTATATGGGGCGCTCTATTATATGAGGAATGCCAAGCACGAGCCTTCCAGCAGACAAGAAAGACTCGTCCTCTGCGCGTCGGCTTAGCCTTCCAAGACGAACCTCGTCCGACTCGAAAAAGTCGCCCACCAAAGAACCGCCACGCAACCTGCCGAGCCCCCGTTATGGACTGACTCTCGACTCCCTCAAGCTCGGTAGAAATGCGCGAGTCGCAATGTCGGATGCGTCCAAGGAGCAGTCTTCTTCACAGTCTCAGGCTGACCGCTCCAAGGCGCGAGCCGAACCCTCCGCGACAAAACTCGCGACTCCTGGTCCCGATACTAACTTGAAGAGCAGCGTGGGCGCGTTCCAGACCTACAATGATGTTGGTGGATTGGGCGGCAAGGAAGAAAAAAGTAGAGAGGACGAGGCCGCAGGGACCACCGCCGCCCTCTCACAACCTGCTCCTTCCGAATCACAGATTCAACTAAATCGATATCGAGAGCGATTGGCACGAGATCTGGAGAGGCGTGAGATGGTGACGAGAGGGCTGACGGCGACCACCTCCGAAAAGATGCGCGTGTCACCGATTCTGGAGGAGAGTGGTAACTCGCCGCGCAGCAGCATTGCCGCCATGTCGACATCATTGTCAAACCTTACAACAACTTCCACCGAGTCTGGTAATACCGTCCGCGGCGGCATGGCGCCAGGAAATGTCGCCGGCACCCCGTCCTACCCATTTCCGCGCATGCACACCCCGGGCTACGGTCCCAGCTCAATAAATAGGGCGTTTGGAAACATGTCACCAACTGCCGCGGCCTTCATGTCGCAGACTATGTCGTTTGAGGGCTTCGGGTCCGCTCAGGATAGAGTGTTGTCCGGCTCATCAACGCCCGCATCGGCGCTCACTTTTCTTCCCGCCGGAGCCACCGGTCAGCTGGAGGGCGACTTTCCGAGCCCGAATCTATATGACTTGTCACTAATGCTCACCGCCGAGCCGGGACTGGATGCCTGGTGGAACACTGTCGTCCAGATCATGAGAGGCGTGTACAAAGCTGAGCGAGTCACGCTTGCTGTACCAGCCGACTCTACCGACATTGAGAATGTGCCCTGGGGCCAGAAGGCAACGTACAACGAGCACCAAGAGGACGAACTGAGCCTCGGGTACATGGCCAGAGGCAGCAGTCTCATCCCTAGCAGCGCAGGTGATGTCGGCTCCGAAGAAACTCCTTCCGCGTCAGAGGATCCTACGCGCCCAAGGTTGCTGTCTCGCCCGAGCCTGCAAACACGCCATTCGTTCACTGCCTACGAGGACAACAGAGAACGCAAGGGAAACAATGACAGGCTTCTACCATCGCGCCGCCCAACACAGCTTGGCAGGAGCAAGAGCTACTTCCCGCCTGGTCAGGCGTCGCAAGAGAACGCCGAGGCGTCCCAGCAAAACATGGAGGCGCCGGGCCCAGCACTGAACAAGTCGGCACTCGCCGAACATGATGCCGAGGAGCAGAACATCCCGAGCTGGGAAGCCCCCCTAGCCAACCCTAATACCGCAGGGAGGGTACTCCCCGTGCTTCAAGCTCTGGACTACGAGGCCGACCCTCTTATCGACCACAGCGGTGTTATGCGTGTTCTCGAGCGTGGCAAGGTGATTGCACTGACGAGAAGCTATCCGTATTTGCAGAATCTGCCGGAAGAGATGCCTATCAAGTCCAAGGTGACGGCCAACACGACCTCGGCAGAGGCAGCAAGGAAGAAACTAAGGAAGGGTAGGATTGAGTCCAGCTCAAAGTTGTCGTCAATTCTCGGCGGCGCAAACTCATCATTCGGCTCGAACCGTAGCCACAGCAGTGACAAACCATCTAGCATGATCTCCCGGCTTGATGATGGTGAGCCACGACCGCCGACACCCACATACGAAGAATTTGAGCAGGCCCCGCCATCCCCGTGGTCTCAGTCACCAGCCCCCTCGCCGGCGGTGCGTGCAGATCCTACGGAGAACCCCTTTTTTACCGACGCCATGGTCGACGAGGACTCATTTAACCCTGATTCTGCCCCGACTGACTACACCGGAATGCGGCCGCCAGAAGCCATCGGCGTGGACAATTCGTGGACCGTTCTCCACATTCCGCTGACGCACGTGCTTCTATCAAAACCTGCCCGTCCTTTCAAGCTCAACAACTCAATCTTGGAACAAAAATCGCATTCACGTAGTTGGAACGAGACACCGGAGCCCTCGGCAGATGAAGACGATGCCGAGGCCTCCTGGCAGCGGAAAGACAGGCCGGCACCCATCGCCATCCTCTCGATACTCAGTCCCATCATCCCATACCCCTCAAACCTTCGCCATTCACTGGAATACCTCGCTCCGCACCTGGCAACCTCCTTCTCTTTGTGTCGTCATTACACAAACTTGGAGACAGAGCTCACCGGCCTTCACCGCCGCAGGCCTCACACGGCCGGGTTTGGTGCTCTTGCAGCCGATGGCCGCCCACTGGCGGACCCTGCCAGCATCGGCAACCTGAGCTTTATGTCTTCGGACGACATCGCTGCCCAAGGTTCCTTAGCGGGCAGCATTACGAGCCCTAGCGAGTACTCTGGCATTTCCAAAAGCGCCACTGGCTCCCCAATTGGTACGCCTGGTTGGGACCAGAGCTCTCTGCACCAGCTTATCGACAAGCGAGGTTCGGCAACCAGTCCGGCGCAAACTAGCAGCGATGGCTACTTCAGCGCGAAACAGAAATCGGCTCCGTCAAGGGTGGAATCGTCGTCAACAAACTCACAGACGACGAGGAGGGGTTCAAAGGGGGAATCTCCTGTCGACAAGCGTCAAGCTCATCTCTCTGCGACGCACAGGCCCCGTGTCCAGGAAACCTCTCAGGCCCCGGGGAGAGCCAAGAGGTGGCAGAGAAGAACACGGAAAGCCAGGCTTCAACGCCTGGAGGCGCCAAACGGGTCCTTTCACACGAGCTGAAGAACTACCTGGACGAGATCGCCGTGCTAGAACCCCGTCTCAAGCCAGTCGAACACAAGGGCGGAGATCACAGTCACCACACACTGTTGCACTCATATGGTGCCGACTTTGCGACTAGCTTCCAGTCTTTACCACCCAGCTCTAGCGTAGTCAGCAGGCCAGTGCCCCATGCCGCGCCCTCCCGGACGGGCTCATTGTCACAAGGCCCGGTTGATATGCCACCGCCGTCGGACCGGCTGAAGGGTCTCATACTCGATTCTCTACCCGCCCACGTGTTTGTCTCGCTACCGCAGACAGGCGAGATCGTATGGGTGAACAGTCGCTATTTGACATACCGTGGGCAAACGGTCACCGACCTGGCTGCTGACCCCTGGGGGAGCATTCACCCAGATGATAGGGATGAATACCTCAAGGCGTGGAGCCACTCATTGCGGACTGGAGAGCAGTTCTCGAGGACTGTTCGTATCAGGCGGTTTGATGGAGCGTACCGATGGTTCTATGCGCGCGCAGTTGCATCGCGCGATAAACGGGGCGTCATGATGCAGTTCCTCGGTTCATACATGGATATCCACGACCAGCACATCGCAGAGCTAAAGGCTGCACGGCAAGAGGAGATTGAGGCCTCTGAAGCCAAGCACAGATTACTAGCCAATCTCATCCCCCAAATCATATTCACTGCCACCGAAGATGAAGGCATTACGTTTGCCAACGAGCAATGGCTCTCATACACCGGTCAGAGCTTTGAAGACTCCTTAGGATTGGGTTTCATGGACTTCGTACACCCCGACGACCTGGCCAAGTGTCAGATACCAACAGACCGGCCACCAACCCCGATGCCTTCCAAATTCGACCGCAAAGGCCACCAAGAACCATCTGAGGCAGTGCCGGCTAGCGTCATGTCAAGTAAAGTGCAGAGCCAACTGGAGACGAACCTTAGGGGCATCCACCAAGCACTGTCGCGAAATAACAGTTCTAGTAGCAGCTCGGTCTACGAGATGCCTACCGCTGACATCACAATGTTGGCAAGGCAGGGCGTTATCAAGGTGACTACCGACAGCAATGGCAGACTCTCGTATACCACGGAGGTACGGTTGCGGTCCAAGAACGGCGAATACAGGTGGCATCTGATCCGCTGTGTTGAGATTGACAACATCGACTTTGGGAACGGAGCCAGCTCGTACTTTGGCTCGGCCACGGATATTAACGACCACAAGCTGCTCGAGGCAAAGCTCAAGGAGGCTATGGAGTCCAAGAGCAGGTTTCTTAGCAATATGTCACACGAGATTCGAACACCACTTATTGGCATTTCTGGCATGGTCAGCTTCCTGCAGGACACCGTCCTAAATGAGGAGCAGCGCGACTACACCAACACGATCCAGACAAGCGCCAATAGCTTGCTAATGATCATTAACGACATCCTTGACTTGTCCAAGGTGGACGCCGGTATGATGAAGCTCAAGTATGAGTGGTTCCACACACGCTCCCTCATCGAGGACGTCAATGAGCTGGTGTCCACCATGGCTATTGCCAAGAGACTGGAACTGAACTACATTGTCGAAGAGGATGTGCCGGCGTGGGTCAAGGGCGACAAAGTCCGCATTCGCCAGGTCCTACTCAACGTTATCGGAAATGCTATCAAGTTTACGACAGAGGGTGAGGTGTTCAGCCGGTGTAGGGTTTACAAAGATGGAGCGTCGTCCAACCTTGGTAATCAGATTGTGCTCGAGTTTGCTATCATCGATACGGGGCGTGGATTCACCAAGGAGGAGGCCGACCTCATTTTTAAGCCATTCAGCCAAATCGACGGCAGTAGCACAAGGCAGCACGGCGGTAGTGGCCTCGGCCTCGTCATTTCCAGGCAATTGGTGGAGCTCCACGGCGGTAAGATGGAGGGAAGCGCGGTCCCCGGCAAGGGCTCGACGTTTACCTTTACCGCCAAGTTCGCTCTGCCGACCAAGGAAGATCATCCCGACGCACCCTTGAGCCCAGAGACACTCGACACTCCTGCTGAGACCGCCCAAGAGCTAAGCGTGCATCGTCCTGTGAAAACCCTACAATCGCCCAGGGCAGCATCGACCATTAGCTCGCGGGCCGATCCCGGGTTCATGTCACCGGCCCTGGCTTCTAGCGGAAGTTCGGATCCTTCGGTGCGGTCCAGCATCTCTCAAACTACGGAGCGTACGTCCGTGTCATCGATCAACGTCGGTCTTGTCCACTTCAGTGAGGCTGCCCGCGCGAGTGGCCAAGACTTGTCGCAGATGAAGCTGGAGCTGCCCTCGGGCGAGTCCTCGCCAGGAACGACGCCAACGCCAGAGACTGCCAAGCCTGGCAAGACTGAAGAATTCAAGCCGCCCATGTACTCCATCCTCATCATCTGTCCGCAGACCCACAGCCGTGAGGCCACTGCACAGCACATTGAGATGACGCTGCCTAAGGATGTGCCCCATCAGATCACCGCCCTAGATTCGACTGAAAAGGCACAGAGGCTGCTGGGGGAAGGTGACTCGGTTAACTTCACGCATATTGTCATCAATTTGCCGTCCCCAGAGGAGATTATTGGTCTGATGGAACAGATCACTAGATCGACGACAATCAGCGATACGACCATTCTCATTCTGTCTGACTCGGTCCAGCGACAGGCTGTGATGAGGCTGGCGACCGACACAGAGTACGAGAGGCTCGTGTCGGAGAACATTGTGACGTTCATATACAAGCCGGTCAAACCCTCGCGGTTCGCTGTCATTTTCGATCCTGACAAGGTGCGCGACCTAAGCATCGACCGCAATCGCTCCACAGCACAGCGAATGGTTGAGACCCAGAAGGCGAGCTATCAGGAGATTGGCAAGCGTATGGGCAACAAGGGGTATAAGGTGCTACTGGTTGAGGATAATCCTGTTAACCAAAAAGTCCTTCAAAAGTACCTGAAGAAGGTAGGGGTGGATGTCGAGGTGGCCGCAGATGGAGTCGAGTGCACCGACATGGTATTAGCCCGTTCGCACAACTATTACTCCTTGATACTGGTAAGTGTCCGTCTTTCTGAATGAAGACCATAAGCTAACTGTTCAGTGCGACCTGCATATGCCACGCAAGGACGGCTATCAGGCCTGTCGGGAGATCCGACAATGGGAGAGGGAAAGGGGCTTCAAAAAACTGCCCATCATTGCGCTGTCAGCCAACGTCATGTCCGACGTCCACGACAAATGCGTAGCGGCCGGGTTCAGCGACTACGTCACGAAGCCTGTCGACTTTATCGACCTCAGCAGAGCGATGTCCAAGTTCTTCTGACAGAAGTGATCCACCATACACTACACCACGGTGTGCAGACGCCGTCGTATGGTTAAGCCACAGACGCGCGACATTTACATTACACACAAAAGGGTTTATAATAGCAGGGCATGGGTTATTGGGGATTAGGCGTTCCAAGGGATAGGAACATTTGGGTTCGGCATGACTAATTATGGCCCTTTCTGCTCACCATGTACAGCTGCTTCGAGGTGGAAACCATCATAGAGACGTACCCTTAGAGGAGGGTCTTTTGGGGGATGGACAACCGTTCAGGGTTATATACTAGCTTCTTCTTCGCATGGCGGTCGTCAGAGGGCGATATGTACACGTCTTGCAGACATTGGTTCTATTCAGGAGAGGGATACGAAATCATTGCGACGAACTAGTTGGGTTCGGTGGGATGATACATGGGTTGAAGAAGCATATTTGCGTGGGAGGAGGCATGAGGAATGTGGTGCCCTCGTTGTTTTGCTTCGAGTCTTGTGAAGACAAAAACATGGTGATCGTGGTGGAAAACGATATCCCAGTGAATCAAGTAAAACTGATGTATCCTTGGAAGTGTAAGGTGACGATTGTGTACCAGTATGGGCTTCGACCAATATGCGACGCTCTTTGGACCCAACTGCCTGAGGTGGAAATTTCGCAGCCTCCTTCTTGCGTTATTGTTCTCGAAACATCCAACGGCTCTAGCACCAACGAGCTTGTTACACTGCACTTAACAGGGTAATATCTAAGCCGGGTGACTGAAAAACAGTGCTCTTCCCACCCAGTTTCCCTCCTGGCTACTACTCTTGAAGCCCTCATATATTGCCCCATCAATCCAACCCGTCCCTTACATCCGACTGGACACCGAACGCTTTCCGGTCTCTTCTACGCCTTTCTTTATAAGGCCAATGTTAAGAACATCCTTCGGCCGATCGTAGCTTCCTTATCTTTGACATCCACGACTGCCCTTTCCCTCTTCGACTACAAATGATACGGGGCCTTCAAATTGGATATACAGAAACTCTTTGCTTCTTCCAACCTAAGACGAGAAATGGCCGATGGGGGAGACCGACCTTTCATGAAATATTCGAAGTCCTTGACGGCATACGGCGAGTATCTCTTTCCAACTGCGCAGACCTTCCAAGCCGAGGTCAAAGAGCCGAACCACGACTTTGTCCCAGCCCCAACTTCACCACAAGCCTGCCTATTCAGGTATCTTTCATACCTTGCTAAATTCATTTCCTCGATATCCTCGACCATTCAACACGGGAACAGGCTCCTGGCTGCGAATATGGTGCTTACTTGGGATCACAGTTACAAGAGGCACGCGGGTGACGTCGAGCAGAGCGCAACCAAGAGAAAACGTATCGATCAGCCCTCTATTGGGGGGTTTACTGAGTCCACGGAAGCCCCGGATTTGGACTTGGAACAGCCGCCGTTGAAATTTGTATGGCGCAGACGAACCATGGCAGTTACGAACATAGGTAGGACACAGGATTTGGCAGCCCTCTGGAGATATTTAGGTTTGTTCCTCGCAATTACCCGGATACTGATCCTATGATATAGACCACAGAGCATATCTATCGGGGCCGACTTGGAAACCACTCTTTCCTGAAGTCTCTTCTCACCGTGAGATTCAACCCGTCCCAAGAAAAGTTTAAGGCTAACAGTCCCTACAGGAATATCGTTTCTCAGCCGAAGTCCATCAGATATTGAGGTTGAAACTCGGGCTGGCTATAAGATCGCGACAATGACTGGTTTTCGCAATGACATGAGTGTAAAGGAGAAGCTTTATCTGGGGTTTAGCCAATCCTTCCGTGAGACGCTAGAGTTCAATACTCAGGTTGGGCACGCCACAGACCGTCAGCTATCTTCGGATCAAAACGAGATGAGCCACCTCGAGTTCACTCCGTGCCATGATCGGGGCCTTGGAGGTTCTTCATCCTCCCTGCAACAGAAAACCATGGTACAAGATGTGGAATTGCAAGACAGGATGTACAGGTTTCCAGTCAAGGAATCTGTGTTCAGGGAGACGATGTATGAGCCGAGGTATGACTATCCCGAAGAGAGGAAAAGACTTATCGAGCACTTCTTGGCAAAGTCTCGATTTGTGTAAGTCACAGACGGAATGGCAATTGAAACACACTCACAATCAATAGTGAAAGTGCACATAAACGCCTAGCGGCAGTTATACGGCCACGGAGCAAGCAGATCCATACGGTTCCTGGCCTCGTGGCTCGACGACGACCTGGCCAGATCATGAATATTGAATGGCAACAGGAATACCACGGTTTTGCAATGGGCATGAGCTTCAGCGCATTCCAAGGCAAATCGATGGAGGCGAACGGGTACCAGAAGCGTGGAATCCGGTATCTGCACTTCCAAAAGGTAGACGACGTGTACCGGACCTTTCCCGGTCCACCGCTGATCACCGCCACGGCCGAGGACTACAGGGCCAGTTTCAGCACGGAGATGTTCTTCCAAGATGGCATAGACGGAAATATTTCCATGACAGAGCTAGACATGTGAGTCTACGCTTCCCGTTCCTTGCGGATCAGGCACTGACGCATTCCTCAAGCACCGACATCAACGGTAGGAAGCGCAGATGGATATGTATCGAAATGTCTAGGCCTCTTGTCCAAGCAACCGGTCCAGTTCCGTCTGAGCTGATACCCATGCCGTGCTCGTACCTCAAGATTTCTGCGCCGTATGACAAAGTCTCGATAACGACAAACCTGATGAAATTCGACGAACGGCTAAATCTAAGCAGATCCCCACAACTGGGAAATTTCAAGAGGCTTACGGTTCAAGGCCACGGTCGAGGAACGGACGCATACCGAGTAAGGCTGAGATTGTGCAGTGACGGTGTTCCTATCTTCGCGACTGGATCAAAAAAGTGCATGCCCTTTGCCAATCGCACTGAAGATTTTCTCTTCGTGAAAAACGTCAACGGCCTGCCGTGGAAGGAGACCGATCGCCGTGTCAGCAACGCCACCAAGGCCATGCGAAAGCACGAATTCTGGGAGCGCTGTCGTTCGGCAGCAGAAGTTGACAAGGCCCGGTGGAAGTCTCTCCAGGACGCCATGGCCAGAGATGATTGCGTTGTGGATATCACATTTGAGGGGGAATGGGATAAGGTTGGACCCAGCGTCCAGATGTCTCAGGAGGTTGCGCGAACACCGACAGCGGTACCGCAGACTGGCTTATCTCCGTTCGTGCACCCGCTCCGGGCACAGGATGCAGGGAAGGGGCGCGCCAGTAGCAGTGGAAGTTGTCGTGCTAAGGATTCCGGGCTGCGCAACGAAGTGAAGTTCTAGACTCTGTCTGTTGGCTGCCGGCACAAGGCAAGACCTGCCGAACCGGTCACACGGCTGCACTCGAAGTATGCCCCGTACTGTCTTTGACATAGAGAGAAAATAGTTAGAATTAGGGGTTTGATCAAGCCCACAGGTCCGGTTCGTTGCGACCTTTCGCTGACAACTTTGTCCCTTGGTGAGGCATTACATCCACACGGCGGCCAGAGCATGAGATCATCATACCAATACTACAGTAATGATAACTGGCGAATGATGAACCCGGGCTCGTCGTTTGACAACCACTGCAATGTCGTCTAATGTGGGCCTCGGTACGCCAGAACCAAGGTGAATCTCGGTGAAGCCGGGAAATGGTTCCGCCGCGCCCCAGCTTCATCCCGCCAAAAAATGAACCCGCCCAGCGAACTTTTTAGAAGCCCAGCGCCTTAGGAGTAGCAGCAGCAGCAGCAACAACACCCCCGCCATCGCTACGATTTCCTCTGCAACGGTGAAGTTCCTCGCCGAAAGACACTCCCCAGACGGCACCAATTTTTCATCAAGCCATCGGAACCGTCGTCACCCATCATGCAGGCTCCTGTAGTGGTTATGAGTATGGCAGCCCCTCCTTCTAGAGCTTGGACAAGCTACCCCCTCCATATCACCAGTGCTAACCATCTTCTCCAGACACCCAGAGCGGTGAACGGCAGACGGGTCGCAAGGCCCAACTGTCCAACATCGCTGCAGCCAAGACGTACGGTGCTATTCCTAGCTACTACTGACTATCACTGACCCTTCTGGCAGTGTCGCCGACATTATTCGATCATGCTTGGGCCCCAAGGCCATGTTAAAGATGCTTCTAGATCCCATGGGCGGCATCGTTCTGACCAACGACGGCCATGCTATTCTCAGAGAGATCGAGGTCTCGCACCCCGCAGCGAAGAGCATGATTGAACTCTCCCGGACACAAGACGAGGAAGTCGGCGACGGCACAACGACGGTCATCATCTTGGGTAAGGTTTCTGTGTACCGCTTATAAAGCATGACTGACCCGTACAGCTGGCGAGATGCTCGCGCAGTCCCTGCCTCAACTAGAGCGCAACATTCATCCCGTTCAGATCATTGCCGCGTTCCGCCGGGCGCTCAAGGACGCTCTCGAGATCGTCGACGATATCTCCCTTCCTATCGACGTCAACGACGACATGGCCATGCGCGGTCTCATCTCCTCCTCGATTGGGACCAAATTTGTCTCGAGATGGTCTGACTTAATGTGCGACCTGGCCTTGCGCGCCGTTCGCACCGTTACCTGGGAGGCTGGTAATGGAAAGACCGAGGTGGATATTAAGCGCTACGCACGCGTGGAGAAGGTTCCTGGCGGAGAGATCGAGGACAGCAGAGTGCTGGATGGCGTTATGCTCAACAAGGACATCACCCACCCTAAGATGCGCCGGAGAATAGAGAACCCTAGAATCGTCCTGCTTGATTGCCCCCTCGAGTACAAGAAGGGCGAGTCGCAAACCAACATTGAGATTTCCAAGGAGGAGGACTGGAACCGCATCCTGCAGATTGAGGAGGAGCAGGTCAAGTCCATGTGCGAGGCCATTCTGGCCCTGAAGCCGGATCTTGTTATCACCGAGAAAGGCGTCTCAGGTAAGCTGAGTGCTGCGTTTGGAGAACATGGCTAATGAGTGCAGACCTTGCCCAGCACTACTTCATGAAGGCCGATGTCACGGCTCTGCGTCGTGTCCGCAAGACAGACAACAACAGGATAGCGAGAGCGACGGGCGCCACCATTGTCAACCGCGTCGACGACCTGCAGGACTCGGACGTCGGTACGCTCTGCGGGCTTTTCGAGATTGAAAAGATTGGCGACGAGTACTTTACTTTCCTTACCAAGTGCAAGAACCCCAAGGCCTGCACAGTGCTCCTCCGTGGTCCGTCCAAGGACGTGCTGAACGAGATTGAGCGTAATCTCCAGGACGCCATGGGCGTTGCTCGCAACGTCATGTTCAACCCCAGGCTGTCCCCCGGCGGCGGTGCCACCGAGATGGCCGTCTCTGTGCGGTTGAGCCAGCTCGCCAAGGGCGTCGAGGGTGTCCAGCAGTGGCCCTACAAAGCCGTGGCTGACGCGCTTGAGGTCATTCCCCGTACCCTCGTCCAGAACGCCGGCGCCAGCCCCGTCAGGGTGCTTACGGATCTGCGCGCTAAGCATGCTGAAGGTAAGCACTCTTGGGGCATCAACGGCGATTCTGGTGTTGTTGCGGACATGAAGGAGTACGGCGTCTGGGAGCCCGAGGCCATCAAACTACAGAGCATCAAGACGGCTATTGAGGTATGTTTACATTGTTTACAAGCTTAACCACTACACACACTAACACCTACAGTCCGCCTGTTTGCTCCTCAGAGTAGACGACATTTGCAGCGCCAGGAAGGCGGCGCAAATGGGCAACGGCCTGCACGGCGGCGACGAATAAGAGCCTGATGAAGTCAGTCTAATTGGTATTTCGGAACGAGAGGCGATGAGTATGATGAAGGAGGAGAAAAGACAAAAAAAGGTCATACCCTGTACGAAGGCATAGACACGGATTAGAAATTACCTAGACGACGAATTCTCGGGATCAAGTTGTTTGTGAACAATTTGTCAACCATTGACTGCTCCCGTCGGTTGATCGGACCCACCCGTGTGGTGTTTGGTCTGATGTTATTTTTGGTGATGCCAAGCTCATGTTCAAGCTCCAAGTCCAAGATGAATCAGTCATCGTCGTGGATGATGAGCCCAGCAGGCTGGGCAGCTTCCCCTGATGTAGTCTCTGTGTCCTTGGTATCTCCGTTCTCCTCCTTGGCATCATTGCCCTCGCCTGTCGGCGCCATCACCTTCACGTCGGGGACAGCGCCACCGGGACCCTTCGCGGAGAGAGATTTTTTCCCTTTTTGCTTCTTCTTCTCCCGCTTCTCGCGATTCTTCCTTGTGCGCTCCTCGTCGCGGGCAGCGCGCTCGGCCTTTAGGCGCTCAAACTCCTCGTTCTCTTTCTCCTGTTTGACCTCCTCGTCCATGGCACGTAGACGGTCATACTCGCGGCGGCGGCTGGCTTTGTAGACGTGAAACTCGCCGGAGCCCGCGCCGGCACTGGAGCCCTGGACGTTTGTGACAATCTCGGGAGGTGCGGCGACGGCACGCTTAACAACAGCCCCAGAAGCAGGGGGGAGACGGATCTCCTGGTCGGGTTTGGAGAAGAGGGACTCGAGGTGCTTGGCATGCTCGGTGACGGGCGTCAGAGCACGCTTCTTTGTCGGGCGGCGCGAGCGCGGGTCGGCCGAGGTGGGGATTGACTCGGGGCCCTCGCCGGACATGGTGGTTGTAATTTTTTTTTTTAATTTTTTTTTTAAAGTGTTCGATGGGCAGGTTGGTTTTGCGGGGTGCTGCCGTTGGCTCAGGGCTGTTAGGCTAAGATTGGAGTCGAATGACGATGGGCCGAGGCTGGATGCGGCTGGATACGGAATGAGCTGATTCGTATGAGGACCGAGGTGTTTGGGATTGCGGTGCGATATGATTGCCCAGATGCCCCGCTCGTGTTTCCGTAGGTGATGGTAGGGCGGGTGCAGTTAAGAGGAAACGGCAAAGATTGGCGCTTTTAGAGTGGCTGTGAACAGCCTTTGCTGAGAGTGGTCGGTCGGTCGGCGGCTATGAGAGCTCCGGGTGGCGGCGGCGGTCGGCGGGCGGCTGTAGTTCAGATGTCTGCTCCGGGAAAGGCTGAAGCGAGCGACTACATGGAATGGTTGGGGTGATGTGTGGGTGAGGTGGGGGAAACCACCGACGTACAAAGTGTAAGGGGTTTGTCCGGCGGCAAGTCGACGATTAGATGAACATTTAGCATGAGAGGCGAAGAGGAAAGAAGAAAAAAAGGTTGAGCAGACTGCAGCAGCCAAACATCCAACAGAATCCCTGCCGTTACCATTCGCTATTTGTAGCCCAGCCCAATCCCTAAGTGGTACGGAGTACTGCACATTGTATCACAAAGCAAATGCATCACGAGCAAATAGGTACTCTGGCTAGGTAGTGTAGAATGGGAAAATTCTGGACGATTGCACCACAGTGATGCCGTAAGCCTCGTCGCGGATCAGAAGGTCAGTGCGCCAATCAGGGGGAGGCCCATTCCCTGTCTCAAGTCACCAGCTCGAGCCCCGTCCGGTTGGCTGCCATATTCGTTGAGATCCTTGGGTGTACCCCGCTGGAGAGCAAAACTTTAGGAGCCGGCAGGGGGGTTTCCCGATGGAACAAGCTGCGTTGGAATGGAGAAGGGGGGTCGGCCATGCCGCTGGGATAAATGACAGGGCTTCCGATTCAAGAACTTGTGTGCGTGTGGGCGTTTTGACTTTCATAGGCCTCGGGTGGGACGAGGGGTCCTTTCTCGTGTACCGTACGCACTCGTGAGATTCGTCGACCACTAGTGAGCCGGCTAGCTGTATATAGCTAGCGTCTTACTGATAGCAGCTAGTGGAATTCCATGGCGCTAATCTTACTATAGAAGGCGGTCAGACTATCTACCCTTCGTTGCCAACTAGCCAGCCTGCTTTTAGTACGTACACAACCGTTGCGTAAGAAAATAGGTATATATAGATCCCTGTTTCTGCCAGCACACTATACCTCTTATAGTGGCCGCGATACCTATTGCCGTTAGCCGGCTCACTAGTGGTCGACGAATCTCACGAGTGCGTACGGTATGTGAGAAATCGCCATGCCACCAAAATGGCGGCCAAAAATACCTGGCACACGAGGGGGGGGGGGGGGGGGGTTGAGGTTGGGGTTGGAGACTAGGTACGCCGTCGATTGATGTACAGGACTATCTGCCTATTATGGTTCTCTAGGTACCTACCTAAACCAAGCCAAATACCTACACGTCGGGCCAAACTTGTGACTGATTCCATCCCACCTGAACAACTCCCTGCTACGCCTTGCGTTCCTTGCACCTCCAACCCAAACTTAGCCCATCTCAACCTACTCAACCCGTTGGTCAGAAACATCTGCGCACCACTAAAGCAGGCACATCCCCCTCCCGTCCGTGCCCCCCGCCGAAAGTTAAGGTTAGTATAAAGCGACACATACAACGGCTGCCCCAGCACCCGCAGCCGTCCATCAGAGTCTCTAGCCTCTGCCCTGCCCCGCCTCATTTCTCTCCTTACATAGTACGCTTCCCCGATCAAACAAGGTTCCCAACGCTACGATTTGCGACTCCAAGTTTGCTGAGCTCTGAATGACACCTGGGAAATAAGACACCCTCGTCTCCCATCCCACCAGCCTTCGCGTCTTTCTCGCTACATCTTCTCGGCTACCGATTACAAATCGCCACAGGCACCATGGCTAAACCAAGGCTTATCATTCTCATCCGGCACGCTCAGTCCGAGGGCAACAGTATGTTTCTCTGTCTAGGCATCCGCTCCAACGGCTAACCTTGTACCTCAGAGAACCGCGAAATCCACCAGACGATCCCTGACCACCGAGTGAAGCTTACACAAGACGGCTGGCAACAAGCCTACGATGCTGGGCGCCGCCTGCGCAAGCTGCTGCGTGCCGACGACACCCTCCACTTCTTTACGTCGCCCTACCGCCGCACTCGCGAGACAACTGAGGGCATCCTGTCGACGCTGACGTCCGACGAGGAGGATCCCTCGCCCTTCAAGCGATCCAACATCAAGGTATACGAAGAGCCTCGTCTACGTGAGCAGGACTTCGGCAACTTTCAGCCTTGCTCCGCGGAAATGGAGCGCATGTGGCAGGAACGCGCCGACTACGGACACTTCTTTTATCGTATCCCCAACGGTGAGAGCGCCGCAGACGCCTACGACAGAGTTAGCGGCTTCAACGAAAGTCTGTGGCGCCAGTTTGGCGAGGACGACTTCGCCAGCGTCTGTGTCTTGGGTGAGTTGCGCGATTCTTGATGGGGGATGCGTGCTGACTATCTAGTGACACACGGGCTCATGTCGCGCGTCTTCCTTATGAAGTGGTACCACTTCACCGTCGAATACTTCGAGGATCTGCGTAACGTCAACCACTGCGAGTTCCTCATCATGCGCAAGCAAGAAGAGAGCGGCAAATACATTCTCGAAAACAAACTCCGAACATGGTCGGAACTGCGGAAGGAGCGGGCTCTGCTCAAGGAGAAGGAAGATAAGGAGCGGAGCGAGGAAGGACGATCGATCAAGGATGCCAAAGCGGGAACCCTTCTCGAACGCAGTAAGACATTTATCGTCACGCGGCGTTGGGGTGGCTGTCCTAACGGGTGTGACCACAAGAATCACTACCAGAGACGTGATGACCTGGAAGCCCTCCGCCAGACCGACGAGGTCACCTCCAACGGGACAGTAGGCAACGGTTACTCCCGGCGGCAGTCCCCCGCACCACGGAGACAACTCAAGCGGTGCGAGCAGGGTTACACTTCAGACGAAGGAACCGACGGTGATGGCCGGCCTCCGCAAATTGACATCACCCGCGCGCGTCAAGAGGTCGTCTCGTCACCCGACGGTACGCCATCGTTCATCTCCGCCGAAGACCGTCGTCTGCGGGGTATGATATCACCGCATCTGCATGTCGGCCGCGACTTTGGCGGCACATACTCAGGACACACGTCGATTGCTGGTAGCGATACGGACTCGTCGGAGGAGGAAGGGCACCGGCCCGAGATAACTACCGCCGTCACCAAGATCAGGGTCATCTCAAACAGCGATATCTTTGGGGAGACTAATGCTAGTACCAACAACATAGTCAGCCCGGCCACTGGGACCGCGACACCGACCACCGAGGACGAGCAGCCTAACGAGAACGACGCAAACGGGATGCGGAGAGGGGCACGCGCCAACCGTCTTGGTGACACCCATAGTAGCGACCTGGGCTCTGAGGCGGACGAGGACGACCTTGCGCGGGCCGAGAAAGAGGACAGGAGTATACAGGGGAGTGTTTATTGATGGGGTTATCGGCGTCTGATGGGCATATGAAGGCCAGGGTGGGTTTCCTTAGGCTCATCCGGACTGGGGCCTGTATGAGATGTGCAGTCTGCATGCATGGTACTTGACGTATCAATCTGTCACGAGGTAACTTCATCAATGATGGCGCCTTGCTTTTTCTGGTCTGTTTGGGGTTACGACACAAGGAGGATATACCTAGATTGCATGGCACAAATAGACAAAGGCAGACATGACAATGCCAGGAACGGAAATTATTAGAACCGCAGGGTTTGTTCTATAGGGCTTGCAGTTTGCGATGCGGGCGGTGCTTCTTAGCATCGTCTTTGAGTTTCGCCCGCTCATTCTCCTATGAGTGTTTTCATCATGATGACTTCAATTGGGCCATTCCCCATGTTCATGATTAACAAGCCCCTTCTGCCGGGCCAACGTCGTTCCCGGCCTGAATGCGAGTGTTCTAATGTGCACGCGCACAGTACTGTGGGCTGTAGTCCTGGAAGAGGGTAGAATGACCCTCGTGAAATAGAGACCTCATCGGTGTAATCTCTCAGCAACGCCCAGAGCATTGATGATGGACTTGCTTTTTGCCAGTGGCAGTTGCCTGCTCAACCCGAGGGTCGGCGAGGTCAAAAGGGCATTGCCAAGGGTTGCTGGGCCGCGCCTCTATGTTTACTAACATCGCACATCTACTCCTGCTCCTGTTGTTGCTCCCGCCTCTCGATGAGTCTTCATACATCTGCCTGTCTGTCTGCACAAGGCAATTTAGAACCATCCTGTGTAGACGTGGTTACGAACTGAACACGGCCGAGGCATGGATATCGATTTGGAAGGCCTCGATACACTATAATATATTTACGTCCCAACACAGGCGGCAGTGAAGGGCAAGTAATGAGGGCCTGCCCAACGTCGTTCGTAGCCGCTCGGTCGGCACATACTTTATTTCTGATTAGAGGTGGGACAAATTGAATGTGCAACACAACCCAAAATACGGTAGATGCCAAAGGGCACGAGTAATAGGGGCTTCCGACGTTCACAACTTCCAAGCGACTGGCTATTTACTTGCTACCCCCCTAGGTCTGGGTAGCCTCTGGAGCTATACGTGATTTCTTCTACTTGTGGCTGATACGGATACATGGATGATGAAGCTCTGGGTTGGCCAAGGCCGGTGGCTGGGGCGCGGTCCGCCTGCCAGTGCCCCAGCGAGACCGCCAGAGGCCGCCCACCACAGACAGCCCAAGCAGAAAGAAGGTGGCTCGGTAACTTCAGCGACTCTGCTGTGGCTGTGCCAGGTGTTCGTCATCACGAAAGCAGGCAGTGAAGAAGGACTTCGCGTACAAAGTCTGTCGTCTGACTCTTTCATTCTCGATTGGGATTGATCATCTATAAGGCTAACGAGGGGATTAGGAGGCGCATTTTAGTCGCATTGCATCTCATCTTCATAGACAGACTTGTCCTTGTCAAACCTGACCCCACCAGCGCCCACCAGCGCCTAACTCTTACCCACCCAACCTCACCTAAGGCATAAGAGATAATACCTATCTATATCGACTCGGTTGCTCTGGTGGCATCGGCTTGTTGCCCAACTGGGGCCAAGCCCATCTGGGCTGCTGTTATGAAAAGAAGTACTTTCGGCAGCACTCGGACTTGCTGGACTGGGTATATCTACTCGGCCAGCTGATCGATGCTGCCAGGTAAGGTATACTAACCTGGTTGAGTTGGGCAATTTTACCGCGCGTCCATGCCCTCACGGCGGATATCTCAGCCACTTCATGTCCGTACGCCGATTTCCCAAATAAATATTGGATAGCCAAGCATTTAGCCCTCGCAATGCTGGGATGCTCCTGCCCATTTCAAGACCAACGCGCCTGTCTGTGCCTGTGTCAGTATTGATTGTGGCTGCACTTTGTCCGAGCCTTTCTCGAGCGCAGCACTGGACCCTTCTACAACCTTATAAGACCCTAGACTCCTGGACCTGGCCTTTGGCCTGGAGCACCCACCTTGCACCGATACGTAGTAGCCCAATACGTCCACCACCGATCCGTAAAGTGCAGTATCCATACATACCTACATCCGCATCCTCCCCCGCCAATTCTAGCATCCAACATCACACGCCCAACTCTTGTCGATTCTTCCGCACCGCATCCTCACCCTCAGCGCGTGCTGACTTTCCTATCTCACGTCCTAGTAACTCGACGACTCCCATATTTTCTCCGATGGCAGGGCCAGCCTCACCGGGCACCGAGGGCCCCACGTTCGCCCCGCCACATCTCCCTGCTGGCTGGATTGCCCAGTGGGATGGTTCGAGCAAGAAGTACTACTTCGTGCAGCTTTCTACCGGCGTATCGCAATGGGAGACCCCGACCGATGCCGCGCCCACAGGCGCAACGCCTTCTCAGCCCTCTGATCATCCTTATGGCGTTCCGCAGCCCGAGGTCATTACTCATCCTGACGGCAGCCAGACGGTGCGCCATGCCGATGGCACTCTCGAGCCCGTTAACCCCTCTTTGCCCCCCGACACTACAAGCACGAGGGGTATCGATGGTCCGACGGGAGACCGTGGACTCGGAGTATGTTGCTCTCGGCTCTCTACCTCTTTGCCCACACGTATCTTGGTCCTTTATGCGGTATTTGTCGCATTTGAGTTCTACTGATGCTCCGTTGCTGACTCGATCATCTTTTCAGAGCATGGCAATGAACGCGCTTCTCGGAGGCAAGAACTCGAACCACGGCTCCTCGGGTAATCATAACAGCTCTAGCCCCCTGGGGGGCCTCGCCAGTCAGTTGATGAGCGGCATTGGAGGGCATAGCAACGGCCAGGGAGGTAGTAGCAGCGGAGGCAAGAGTTCATTGGGCAAAATCGGCAGCTCTTTAGCTTCAAGTCTGCTTGCGGGCGGGAACAAGCCGCATCAGGCGCAACAGCAAAACTACCATGGTAGCCAGTCCTCAGGCCACCAACAGCAACATGGGGGCCTCGCCGGCTCCCTTATGGGAGGCGTGGCCAACATGTTTGGTGGCGGCAAGCAAAGTCACGGTGTATGTTGGAGCGGATGATTGCATTCAGCGCCCATTACTGACTTCAGCTTCCAGGGCAATGACTTCGGATACTCTAACAATGCTTCTGGTGGTGGTGGTGGCGGCGGGGGCGGCGGTTACACCGGCCAGGCTCCTCCCACTTCGTACCAGCCTCCTGGTTCCTCTGCGCACAACCAGCACTCGTCTACGCCATCAAGTGCTTCCTACCACTCGCCAGCGACGAATCAGGGCCAGAACCACGGACAGCAGTCATATCCTCCGCCGCCTAATCAATACCCTCCTCCGCCGAACCATGGCCAACCTCACCACAATTCCTCGTACGGCGCGCCAGCTCAACAGTCACACTCTCAATCATACCCGCCTCCGCCAGCTGGTGGACCTTCGTACGGCCAGCAGCCTAGTTATGGTGCGCCGCTAAACCAGCAGCACCAACAGCAGCCACAGTACGGAGGATACAACCCAGCAACGTACGGCGGCGGCGCCCCTCAAGGCCCCCCTGCTGGAGGATACCCAAGTCAAGCATCATACGGCAGCAACCCGTCTCAACAGACCCCTAATTACGGCAACCACTACTGAGCGCTGCTGAGACGGTCCTGCAGAGCAAGGTACAGCATGACACGATTTTCGAGGTCTTTCCCGCGTCTGAGCTCTGACACTTGTATGTATGGATAAACATGCTCAAGGGAAATGTAGAGCATGCCTACTGAGAAGGCGCTTAGATTGAATATCCCCTCTTCGAATCCTTGGCTGCTTTTGGGCAGGGGTGCGCGACGAGTGTTGGGTGTCTGTTAAGTGCAAGAAATCATGGTATCATTTGTACGCAGTGGATTTCCTGTCGTTAGAATTTGTTTACGTTTCGAGCAAAACATGAATGCGCGGAGAAGGCGACGCGATACGGTAGTTTCGTGTTCATAGCCTCTTCTTCTTCTTTTCCGCGGACTTGCCTTCTGCGGCGAGCACAGGTTGAATCCAAACAAGAATGCGTCTAGATAGAAACCAAGCCAAGATCGCCACGGCGACGATATAAACAACGGTGGGCAGTAATGACCGTGGTAAAGCATTCAGCAAGAACGGGTCGAGAATAAGGTCAACGCTGACAGGCTCGGCTTGAGCGATGAGTGTGGCATTGTCCGTGAAGTAATCAGCTGTCGCCAGAACTCGGAGAAAGAGCAGCGAAGCTCTATGCTCGTGCGTCTTTCTTTGCATTGGCTTGTCCTCGGCGTCAGAGTTGTCTTGTTCTAGCTGGCGGGAAAACGCGTAGGTCGCCAATGACGAAATCAGCTCAGGTGTATCCCACACAGTAGATAATTCAAAGACATCGAGTGTGAAAGTTGTGGGTTGCTGTCTGTAATGAGCATATGATGCCAGATGACACGTGCAGTTTTCGTCTTACTGTGGCCGCCCAGCAAACTCTCAGCTCGTAACGCTGGCCTCGAGTAAGGTCATTGAGCAGTAACCAAGTGGTCGTTCCCGAGGGCGCGTCCTCAGACGGGAATGCAGCCTTTAGGTCAAGTCGCTTGGTCCAATCATCAGGTGTGAGAACATCCAGCCGAAGGTCCTCAATGGTCGGCGGCATATTCGGCACGTTCATCGTGTCTGGGCCGAGGAAGATGACCTTTTCGGTGTTGGCGTGGGCGACGTCTAGGCAGAAGGCCAGAATCAAGCCGGTGGCGAAGATTAGTCGCATGCCGAAGCCGCTTTCGTTCAGCTTTTTTTTCTTTCTCTTTTTCTTCGTTAAGATCAAGAAGAAATTCGCCTGCCTAAATTAGTGTCGGGATGGGGGACAGTAATTGTTGTTGGTGTTGATGGTGACCTGGAATCATGTGTGGTGAAGCTGTCTGATGAAGGTGGGTAAAGCTAGGGAGTAGTGCAGAGTACATTACATTTGGCAACGCACCCACCTCTTCGCGAAGGTGGGCAAAGAGATACAGACAGGGGTTTGAATGGGCTGGCTAGCATTGGCGGTTCTGGTCTGCACTTTGAAGCTGCCTGGCCCTCCACACTGTTCATTCCTCCCTTTCTCTCAAGGTGCTTCCGGGTACACATCGTGCTGCCTGTAGATGGCTTGGGCCTTAGGCTTCCATGAAACAAGAAACAAGAAACATCTTTGGAAATCACGGCAGGCAATGTTCCCGCCGCCACGGTTCGCTGATGGGTCCGTTTCCACAGCTTGGTTGGTATGTAAACTACATAAACTAGTATTCCTGCATCCTAGAGCCTTGGGGAGTGAACCGGATCCCCTTTTTTACCTGCTGGGGTTGTCGCCTTGGGTCTGGTTTGAAGAAGCACAGCCTCGGCCGAGATTAACAACCTATTGGATAATAATATTTGGCTGATATTTGAGGAGATCACCCTAAGCTGGCTCATAAATCCGATGTGCAACAACATTCCAGATCAGACTAGCCAGTCTGTGCTTCTCGCCTGCAAGAGCTTCATCTCGCTCACTTGATGAGAGGCTACTCTTTCTTCAGCGGGTGTTTACTGTGCTCATCCCTCCCTGCATCGCTACCCTATTCTTGTCTTGATTTGGGCACACGTACATGGCGCAAAAAGATGCATTGGGTTACTTGGCTTAAAGATACCGTCCCGGCGCTTCCTTGGGTCCTGGCCTTCTAGGCGGGTGTTTTGCTTTTCTTCCGCTTTCTTTGGTACTTAGTAGGTATGGGTCGGGCCAGCGAGGTGCGGTGTACCTTGCCCGCCAATGGCAGGCGGTCCCGCAGAGTGCTTTCACAGTGCTAGAGGTTCCTAGCGGAAAGAAGGGCCCTGTGCCTGTCGAGTCCCCGCAGGAGAGCCAATAAGACACCCCCGGTGCCTCCCAGTGTGCGTCCTACCATTCGCCAGTCTCGCCATTGACAACAGACGTGGGCCGATGCGCTTACCAATTTGGGGCCGCTCATATCAACAAACCTTCGCTGCACGGCCCCTGGCGCACCAAATTTGGTACCCCACCCTGCCCTCCTCACCTACAGTGTCCTTCTACGTCCTGAGGTCTCCAGTCTTGGAAGCGCCAGCCAGCACCAAGCACCACCACCGCCGCCGCCGCCGCCAGAAAACACACAAGCACGAGCCGCCCAGCACCTATTATTCTTTCCCTGCACTTTGTCAGGCCTAACCCAACCTTTTCAACCTCCTGTCCGACATCCTCTCGCGATAGCTGCGAAATCAACTTTTTTGCTTGCTTTCCACCTCCTCGAGTCTCATCTCTTTGCTGCTGCTCCCTATTCCAGTCGCTAGCCTTTTTCACCCTCGTCTCTCAACCGCCATCATGCGTGAGGTCATCAGCATCAACGGTAAGCACACCCTCATTTGTTTTGATCCCCTGACCCCACGCGTGCTGCTGTGCTTCACCGCATCGTGACCACCCGTTGCTTGTTTGCCGTCATTGCCTTCAACTACCACGACGATACACCTGATACTCATCTCTGCATACTTACTGACTTTTTTATTTAGTCGGCCAGGCTGGTTGCCAGATCGCTAACTCCTGTTGGGAGGTATGTTTACATCTGTTTACTCGATACCACACCGTCGCCGAGTCGAGCCATGAACCTACCTGTCCCGACGACACTCGTTCGGCTTCGCTTGCTTCTGGGTTCGATGACTAACCTCTTCTTGTCTGTAGCTTTACTGCCTCGAGCACGGTATCCAGGTAAGCTATTTACATGCTTCACTTATATGCCTAGGATTCTAACTAGCGTCTCTCTGCCAGCCCGATGGATACTTGACCGAGGAGCGTAAGGCGGCCGACCCCGACCATGGCTTCAGCACCTTCTTCTCCGAGACTGGTATGGTTTGGCCCGACGAGCCCTGAAGCTTAATACATTTGCTGATACAATTCCATTTTCTAGGCCAGGGCAAGTACGTCCCCCGTGCCATCTACTGCGATTTGGAGCCCAATGTTGTCGACGAGGTCCGCACCGGCCCCTACCGTGGTCTCTTCCATCCCGAGCACATGATTACTGGCAAGGAGGATGCTTCCAACAACTACGCTCGTGGCCACTACACCGTCGGCAAGGAGCTCATTGACCAGGTCCTCGACAAGGTCCGCCGCGTCGCCGACAACTGTGTTGGTCTCCAGGGCTTCCTCGTATTCCACTCCTTCGGTGGTGGTACTGGCTCTGGTTTCGGTGCTCTCCTTATGGAGCGCCTGTCCGTCGACTACGGCAAGAAGAGCAAGCTCGAGTTCTGTGTCTACCCCGCCCCTCAGACCGCTACCTCCGTCGTCGAGCCTTACAACTCTATTCTTACTACCCACACCACCCTGGAGCATTCTGACTGCTCCTTCATGGTCGACAACGAGGCCATCTACGACATCTGCCGTCGTAACCTGGGTCTTGAGCGCCCCAACTACGAGAACCTTAACCGCTTGATTGCCCAGGGTAAGCCTCAGCCTCTTTTCAACTTCTACCCAGGCTCGTATATTAACAAATGAACGCAGTCGTTTCCTCCATCACCGCCTCCCTCCGCTTCGATGGTTCCCTCAATGTCGATTTGAACGAGTTCCAGACCAACTTGGTTCCCTACCCCCGTATCCACTTCCCTCTCGTCGCCTACGCGCCTATGATCTCAGCCGCCAAGGCCGCCCACGAGGCCAACTCCGTTCAGGAGATGACGATGTCATGCTTCGAGCCCAACAATCAGATGGTCAAGTGTGACCCCCGCCACGGCAAGTACATGGCCACCTGCTTGCTGTACCGCGGTGATGTCGTCCCCAACGATGCCCACGCCGCTGTCGCGACTCTCAAGACCAAGCGCACCATTCAGTTCGTCGACTGGTGCCCTACTGGCTTCAAGCTCGGTATCTGCTACCAGGCTCCCCAGATGGTGCCCAACGGTGACCTCGCCAAGGTCAGCCGTGCTGTGTAAGTTCTGGCCGTGCTATTTGAACATGCCAAAGATGTTTTGCTAACGAAGTTAATAGGTGCATGCTCTCTAACACCACAGCCATTGCCGAGGCTTGGTCCGCTCTGTCGACCAAGTTCGACCTCATGTACTCCAAGCGTGCCTTCGTCCACTGGTATGTCGGTGAGGGTATGGAGGAGGGTGAATTCTCCGAGGCTCGTGAGGATCTTGCTGCACTGGAGCGCGATTACGAGGAGGTTGCAGCCGACTCTCTCGAGGGCGAGGAGGGTCTTGAGGCAGAGTACTAAGAGGTGTATATCCTGGCGATTGGATGCGGATTAAGTTGCGATGCAACACCTCGATTCTTCTTGGGGCGCTGGCTCCGATGTCACGGATCTTTGCGTTGAAGCAGTCCTCTGGGGCCAAAGGCGTGTTTACTTCAGTTGTTAGAGTCAGAAAAGATAGCCAACTTTAATGCTACGGGGATGAATCAATCAAGTTCCAAATTGTATGCTGTGTACCTCGTCGCACTCCATATTGCCCAAATAAGAGTTTTGTCATGTATGCGATTTACGTACGTTGTGCTAAAACTATACAAAAAACAGAGAGAGAGAAAAAAGAACAGTTTTGCAGACGATGCACCAGATTTGTTGAAGAAGCCCATGTCTTTCCTTCATATTGGACTCTGTTTCCGTAAATGGTGTTGGTCATAAAGGAACGTCCTGAGTACGAAGCATACCTAGGTAGGAGTCGGGTGCATGCTGACTAGGAATACAGTGGGAAGGTCGCCAGAGCTTATTATGGGCCCCGTTTATCAAACCATAGCAGAATAAGAGGTACGTACCACTTCAGGGTACCTAGGTAGGTGGCTGTAGGTGGCTTGGCTTCCATTGCGAATTGGCCAGCCTGACGACCTTCTCCGGCAGAGACCAACCGACACACCCGTCGATCTACCTACTTCACTACGGAACCAACGTCCAAACGCAAGTTTCCTTCTTCACAACTCTCTCTGGGATCAAAGGGCCGGGCACAGCATCTGTGCACGAAGTAGGTTACCATCTGGATCATCTCCTCGTACCTGACTGTGATTGACTATTGATTCTAATCTATTGTTTCCCGGTAACAGACTCACTGTCGATCACCCCCAGCCCCCCAGAGGCTGTATCAAACCCGACCGACGACAACTGATCTCTCCCCAATCGCCTATACCCAACATCACACCAACCTGCGCAGCACGAAAACTCCTGCTACACGGATCTCGAAGCCTCCAACATGTCCGCCGAGGGTGTTGATGCGGGTAAGTTGCTATCTTGAAATAAACAAGGTGCCTGCGCGTGCAGGATATACAAGAGGATGAGGTGCTGACGACAGTCGTCCCACAGCGGCGCCGAACCTCAACCTAACCCCTGAAGAGAAACGTATTTATGGCCAACTATTCCGCCAAGCCGATACCGAAAGTGTAGGTGTCGTTACTGGCGAAACCGCCGTTAAGTTCTTTGAGAAGACTCGGTTGGATTCTAGAGTACTTGGAGAGGTAAGGACAAATACCACGAACTTCCCGAGTCAGCCATAGTAGCTGATGCAGACGATGACAGATATGGCAAATTGCAGATAAGGAGAACCGGGGCTTTCTGACCCCAGCAGGCTTCGGACTTGTGTTGAGGCTCATCGGCCATGCGCAAGCTGGACGTGAGCCAACTACCGAGATAGCCCTCCAACCGGGACCGCTGCCCCGCTTCGATGGCATGCCTCCTCCGGCCGGTCTTACGTCTCCCACCGCCCCTCCCGCCGTTCCTCTGCAAGCCCAAAGTACCGGTGGAGGTCCCATCAGAATCCCGCCCCTGACACCCGAGAAAGTTAGTCAATATGCCGGGTTGTTTGAACGCCAACCGTTACAGGCGGGCAACCTCCTACCCGGTGACGCAGCCAAATCCATCTTCGAAAAGTCAGGACTACCGACCGAGGTGCTTGGGAGAATCTGGCAACTGGCCGACACTGAGCAGCGTGGCGCTCTAGTCTTGACCGAGTTCGTCATTGCTATGCATCTCCTCACATCCATGAAAACGGGCGCTCTCAGAGGCCTTCCTAATATCCTCCCAGCGGCTCTGTACGAGGCTGCAACTCGGCGCGGGCCTACCGCACCTAGACAATCGCCCACTGGCACCGGGCCCATTTCTGCCATTCCTAGGCAACTCAGCGGCTCAGCCCAATTCCGTGCCGGGAGTCCCCTTGGACGGCCACCTATTACAGCGCAAACAACTGGCACCCCCGCAAGCGACTGGCTCATCACTCCCGAGGACAAGGCACGTTTCGATGTACTTTACAACGATCTGGACAAGACTCATAAGGGTTTTATCACCGGCGAGGAAGCTGTTCCTTTTCTTAGCCAGTCGAACCTCCCAGAAGACGCCTTGGCTCAGATCTGGGATCTCGCAGACATCAACTCTGAGGGCCGCTTGAACAGAGATACTTTTGCCGTCGCCATGTACCTCATTCGGCAGCAGCGAATGAGACGAGATGGTTCAGTTGCTCTTCCAACGACGGTGCCCGCCAACTTGATTCCGCCTAGTATGCGGACTCAGGCGCGTCCCCAAACCTCAGGCTCGCCTTTTGATGCTCCTCCCCAGCCTCAACCACCTGCCCCGGCACCCCCTCCGGCTCCCAAGTCTGCTCTTGATGACTTATTTGGCCTTGACACACCGCCTGCCCCAGCCCCTGCTCAGGTTGCTCTGTCGACGGGTGGTTCAAATGCGAACGACCCGTTCGGCTCGGGCTCGGCTGTTCTGACACCTTCTTCTCCCATCCGACCCTCGCCTACTGGAACTCAGTTCAAGCCGTTTGTGCCTTCATCATCTTTTGGGCGTGGACTCACTGTACACCCTACAGGAGACTCAAACTCTGGCAAGCCTCCCGCTCCCTCGGCATCCGAAGACCTTCTGGGAGATGGCGATCCTGAGGTCAGCAAGAAGCTAACCAACGAAACTGCCGAGCTTGCGAACCTGTCCAACCAGGTTGGCTCGCTGTCTAAGCAGATGCAGGAGGTTCAAGGCCAGCGGACTACGACGCAAAATGAGCTCAATCAAGCCAATTCCCAGAAGAAGAACTTCGAGCAGCGCTTGGCGCAGCTCCGTACCTTGTACGAGAAGGAAGCTAAAGATGTCGAGGCTCTTCAGGTACAACTGAACAACTCGAGAAACGAGACAAAGAAGCTTCAGGCCGAGTGCATGGCGTTGGATGGCACCTACAGAGACTTGCAGACCCAACACCAGCAAGTTTACCTTGGACTGCAGGCTGACCAGGCAGAAAACGCAAAGCTGAAGGAAACGATCCGCACTCTTAATGCCGAGATTGCCAAGCTCAAGTCTCAAACCGAGAAACTCAGGTCCGAAGCGCGGCAGCAAAAGGGACTTGTTGCTATCAACAAGAAGCAGTTGGCGACTACCGAGGGTGAGCGTGACAAGCTTCAGACTGAACTGAGCGATCTTTCCAAGAACAACGAGGAGCTCTCTCGCCAGGCGAACACCAGCTCTCCGATCGCATCGTCGGCTCAGGTCGCAAGCCCTACACCATCGACTGCCAGTGGAAACAACCCCTTTTTTAGGAGAACAGGCAGTACTGACATCATGGGCTCTTTCGGGTCGCCGCCGCCTGTCAAGCCCTCCAGCGTTGACAAGTCCTTTGACGATGTCTTTGGGCCAGCATTCCCTCCTGCCGGGTCTAGCAGCACTCCGCCACCCGCCACATCCTTCAAGCCGCAACACACAGGTGCGTCGACTACTAGCTTGGGCTCGTTCTCGACACCTCCCGTACCCACATCACCCAATGTCAGTCGTCAAGCTACCCTTACAGCCGAGCCTCCCGCTCCTCCAGAGTCTAGGCAAATCAGCTCGAGCTTCCTCCCGTTTGCCGACGCAAGCGAATCTCTCAGCTCCTCTCGGGCTGTTTCGCCGCCCGCCTCTCGGGCTGAGGGTAGCGAAACTCCTCAGGCCAACTCGCTGCCTGGAGCTTTTCCCCTCGAGCCCGTGGCAACAGGCCAGAGCACGGACTCAGCGTCAACCGCGAGCAATAAGGAGCCCGCAGTCCAAGGCGATACAAAGCCCTCGGGCAACGACGTTGCAGTTGCGCCCAACAAGGCTGCGGTTGACTCTGACCCGTTTGCAGCCATGGGTCCAAACGATGCTAAGGCTGATTTTGATGATGCTTTTGCTAGCTTCACCAGTGCGCACAAGAGCTCGGTAGGTTCTGGTGTTGACGCAAACAAATCCTCCTCAGCTTTCGATTCCGAGTTTCCGCCCATCTCAGAGCTTGACCGCGAAGACGATGATTCAGACACTGCAAGCGAGGGCGGCGGCTTTGGTGGAGGTTTTGATGACGACTTCGCCCCAGCGTCCCCTCAGGCAAAGAAGACCGAAGCACCCGAAGAGGACAAGGAGGCTACTTCTTCCCCTCCCGCTCCCGTGGTGGAGGAAGCGGCTGCGTCCGAGCCAACTGCTACCGTAACTGCTACCTCTGAGGTCTCGGAAATTCAAGTTGCACCAGCGGCTTCAGCTGCACAGCCTGCCGCACCCAAGGCAAAATCGTCTTTCGACGACCTTGACGATGAATTCGAAGGCCTTGAGGATGCCAAGGAGGGCTCAGCCGACGACGACTTCCAGACGATCTCTAGGTCCGGCCTGGACGATTTCAATCCCGTCTTCGACAGTAGCCCGCCACCTAGTCAGGCCAAGACCGAGTCCACGGCGTTTGGGCATGAGAGCAGCTACGACTTTGGAACGGTCCCGCCGAACCCCGCCGCTGGTGGCAACGCAGGCGCATCAGCTAAAGGTACAGGAGCCTCTGAGGCGCAAGACTGGGATGCCATTTTTGCCAGTCTCGATTCGCCCAGCGACGCCAATGCAAACCCCACCGCAAGTGCTCCTGCTCTTTCTCCCCCGGCTGCAGAGACTCGTCCGGCCCCCGGCCGAGCTCTTACCCAGTCGGGCGAGCACGATGATCCGATCCTGAAGAACCTCACTAGCATGGGTTACTCGAGAGAGGATGCCATCCTCGCTCTAGAGAAGTATGACTACAACTTGGAGAGGGTAAGTTGATGCCTCCAAAAGCATTGTCTCCCATCGCACTTATGGAACTGACGGGTTTCTTTTAGGCTGCCAACTATCTTGCAAGCCAGTCGTGAGGTTGGCGGCGAGACCAAGAATCGAATGAGAGAACAGACACGCAACTGAATTTTTCTTGTGGCGAGGCAGAGCGGTATAAAAAGCCCCATGTTAGCAAGCGTCTTGATTTTCCTCGCTTGGCCTAGACGAGATACCTTGATGCTTGCAAGTTGTCGAGATCCTTTCCCGCCCCCTTATGCCAGGCTACCGCAGCTTTCCTTTGGACTATGACGGGCCTGGCAATTAATATGTGTATGTAGGGTGTACATGTTTGACACAACACTAGCATAGCAACGTTGCCAATTTTATCCTCTTTTAACTTCATACTTAATTTGTTTTATGGGGTTTTTTTTATCTTGCGGTTGCCTCATATCCATCGGTGAATTTTTTGCTGGTGGAGTTTGTGGTCCTGTTTCCTTTACCCCAAATAATTGCAATGATACTTTCACATAGTAGAAAATGTCAATTCATACAGGCACACTGTAACTGCACCGTATGCAGTGAATCTTGATCTTCGATTCTTCATTGTGTGGACACGTCACCCTATTGGCGCGTGGATCATTTCGGCATTATCTGTGCTGTCTGCGTGTATGCATGCAGGTACTGAACATTGGAATATTGGTCTCGCCTTGGCGTGTTTTTTCTTGGCTTACCCTTATCGTCGATTCCATCCAAACGGCTAACTCTGACCATTCTCTCACCGCATTTAGTCGGAAGACTTGCGGAACTTGTTGACAACACGCTCGATGCCGTCGCAGCCCTTCTTCAGGGTCTCCATCCTGGGGCCGTACGAGAAACGCACAAAGTGATGGCAAGGACTATCGAAAAGATCACGACGTCTCGACGGGTTCAGGTCGAAGAAAATGCCAGGAACGACGATGACCTTCTCCTCCAAACAGGCCTGGAAGAAGTTGAGACCGTCAGAAATCGGGCCAGGGAGACCCTCGAGGTTCAGCCAGCTAGAAACCCGTCAGCCTGGCTTGTGTAAGGTGTGTTCCAGAGAACAACTCACAGGTAGAAAGTCGAGTCGGGGACATATTTGATGATGAAACCCATCTCGCGCAGTCTGCGAACGACGTAGTCACGCTTGTCCTGTGTAGTTGTTAGATTGTGTCAATCTTAAAAAAAGAGCGAGAGCCGGACGTACGCGGAAGTGCTTCTGGAGGAAGACCATCTCCGCCTTGACCAGGGTGGGGTCGAGCATGGGAACAGCCGCCTCCTGGAAAGGGTGGTTGGCGCCACCATCAAGGTAGCTACCACAGGAGCCGATACTAGGACGTGTCAATACAATCATTGCTAATCTGGTGTCACTGCAACTCACGCCTTGATGTACTCTGCGCAGCGTTGTTAGCAAATGTTGAATCAATCTAGAAATACAGTTACATACCTTTGGGACCCAGGATCCATGCGATACGCCAGCCTGGGAGTCTGAAGCGCTTGGTCAAGCCATCGATGATGAGAACATCGTCCTCGTCGACGTCCTCGACGTTCTCTGCAGCAGAGATAGTGTTGCCGTCACAGTTGCTAGTGTAGTTGTAGCCAGAGTAGAACTCGTCACTGATGAAGGTGGCGCGGCCACGGCAGATGTCTTGGATCTCGGCCAGCTCGGGGTTGGCAACGACACGACCGGTGGGGTTACGAGGGTTCGAGGTCAGGATGACGGAGGAACCACGGGAAATCTCCTCAGCAATGCGGTCGGGGTGAATGTGATAGCCGTCCTCCTCGGACAGAGGGACGGGAATGGCAGAGAACTGTTGGTCTGGCGTCAGGCAGTTCTCAATGTCGGCTTTGAATAAGAATACATACATTCTTGAAGAGGGACAGCATCTCGTTGTAGGCGGTATAGTCGGGCAAGAAGAAGGAGAGATAGGAGTTGCCAAGAACGGCAGCGATACGAATCAGACCGGCGCGACCCCCGGGAACAATAGCGACGTTCTCCCAGGTGTACTTGCTGTCCTTGCCCTCGCGGTGCATGACGTTGTAGAGGTTAGCGACAGCCTCGCGAAGTTCCTTGATACCCGCAGTAGGGCCGTACTCGCGACCGGCCATCGAGATGTCGATGGTAGTGGGGCGAGGGAAGCAACCGGCAATGTCATCTTCGACTTCAGGGGCACCTTGACCCAAATTGGCCCAAGAGTCGGGGTCCTCGAGGAAGCCATACTCGGAGGCGCGCTCAGTGCACCAGACGACACCGGTGGAGGATCGGCTGGCATCAAGACCAGCATGGGGCTGGTGGCCCTCGTGGGCGTTACGGAACTGTCTGTGAGTCTTGGACTGGACCTCTAGAGGAAGAAGAAGTCAGCGTGATCTATAGGTAGCAAGGCCATCACCGTTCCCCAAAGAGCCAAGACATGAAATGTCATCGAGGCCGTGTTGGAGCTGTGTGGGGAACGAGGGGCACGCAGTCAGCGTTAGACCTGGGTTCAGCTTCTACCCCGCACCGACACCAACGCGGCAATATTTTTCTCTCCCTGAATTTACGCTTCTCGGTTGCAAATATTGGAAACGGTTGAGAGAAGAAAGAGATATTGACACGGCCCATGTAGCTCAGATGGGTTGAATAGAAGAGAGGGAGGGGAACAGGGTTCTTACCGTTGCCTCCAATCTCGCCGATACTAAAGCGTCTGGGCTTGGGCACACCGGTGTGCCGGTTGATCGAGAACTTTCGGTTGTTGAACATCTTGCTCTATTAGCCCTAGGCTGTCAATAGCGCTTAATTTTGGTTGAGAATTGACGTTCGGAAACTCCTAATGCTTCGATCGGAAAGCGGCAGCTGGAGAAACAGAGTTTTGTAGGCGGCGAAATGTCGGTCGCCCCGTTTGTTCACCAGGCTGGGGAATAACCTGGGGAAGGTGAAGAGGGAAAGAAAGCAAGAGACGGTGAAGCTTGAAGCTAAGAGGGGGGAGATTCGCTCTTCATCTTTGCAAGGTGAGGCAGCAAGGGGCACACAACGCGTCTTATACAGGGAAACTGGGTAACTGCCAAAGGCCTCTCGTCACCAGCACTTGGGGCCTGACGTTGGCTTGGGAATCCCTGCTGGGTGGGAACGCAGCTCTCATGCAGGCTCTTCCAATTGTGGGTTTCGTATGGCACGATGGGGGCGCTGATAGGCTCGGAAGCTGCCTTCGTTCTCGTTGAAGATGAACGTGGTACTGTCACTCGACGAATTTGCGCGGGCGGTCACCGAGTCTTGAAGGCGTGGTAGGGCGAGACGAGAGATCGAAGCAGATCGGACAGGTCCAGAAAGGAAATGGAAGCAAACAGCGTTTGTGTTTGTAGTCTAGTCCGACAGCCCTCGTGCCGCCCGAGCCGTTTTTAGGACCAATGAGTCTATACGTCGATCCCTGCTACAGGTAACAAAATAAGAAAGTAAAGCACCCAAGACTCAGTGAGCAAATGCAGAGAGGCAGCGCAAAGCAGCGTGGCGCTCGCTCGTTCGTGTACGGTATCCCATTTATTAAAGCAAACGCAACGTCAGTGCGAGTGTCTCTCCTCGTTCCTCTCACGCTCTGTGTGCGGTTCGTTCATTGCCCCTCATCTGCCCCTCGTTACCCCTTGTCGGCCATCCGGTTTGGTATCACCACACCACGTAAAAAAGCGGTGTCTACTACTAGATTCAGTGTTCTGCCCCAAAGCGGATCTCCGTGCCCTCGTTTGGCTTGTCCCTGGCTCCAAGATTGTTCCCAATCAGTGCAGGGAGGCGACGCCCTTCGTCCAGAGCAGAGGGCGACCTCACGGGGAAACATTGCTTCGATCAAGCATACACTACTTCGACACCAGGAACGCCACATATCTTCCTTGCATTTTGCACAGCAAAGTGTAAAACGCCCTTTCGCAGCTTACCTGGGCCATTGAACGCCTGGTCCGATCGCGGGCAACCATTGGCAGAGCAGTCTGGCCAAGGCGGGCCCCGTCCGGCATTGTACCGGAACTTTCAGGACGCTTTACGAATAGTTATCGTCGTGAGTCGGCGTACCCCAGCAACAGGATTGACAACGTTCAGGGGCTTTTCCAGACCTCAGTTACGGCTTGTTTGTTTCCAGTATCGAATCGTCCACAGTATGGCAGACTTCGTTGGAACCCCGGGTGCCGAGACTCTAGCGCCAAATGTCGACCCCGCACCTTTTTTCTTTGTGAGATTCGCGGCCCCTGGAAACGGAACACAGCCGAAGTTGCAGGCAGATCAGAAACGATGCCACCACGAATCCATCAGTCCCAAGCCGCCTTACACGTGACCCGCCCCTGTCTGACCAGAAACATGCTCAGGAAGTCTACAAACGCGATCATATTCGGTAAGGTCAGAGGCAAGGCATCCAGGGACTCAGATGTCGCATAATTTCCAGTAAGGCAGGCCACCTGCAGACCACCCGGATGAGGCAGACCGGGGCTGGGGCTGCCTTGCTCAGCCTAATGCTGTGCATCGATGAGCTAGCCACAACGCCGCCTAATCCACAAGGTTCCGCTCAGCCACAACCCCAAAATGAGAACGCCACTGATATCTCAGTTGCATAGATCAACTTCACATATCGTCGCCTTGGGCTGACAAGAGGAGATTTGAAACTTCCAGAGGAGTCTGAAAATCTATCCTTATAAGAACAAAGCACCCCAAAGCAATTGAAAAATACCCAGGGTGTTGGAGCAGATCACAATACGAAGTCTAGGGTTTGGCAACTCACAAGTCCAGTCTACCTCGCTCCGGACACCTCTTTGGCCAACACCATTCAAAAGTGACTGGCTGAACAAGATTTTCAAGTTTGCGTAGCACCATTTCCACCACAAACCTTCTTTCCGAAAGCAATTGTACCGCTAGGTACATATCGTCTTCTCCGACAGTCCCTGGCCCCACTTTACCTCTTATATCAAATTCACTGCGAGCAGCAGCTTCCTTCCTCCTCTCCTTCTACCTTTCACGATGCCGCATTTCGAAGACCTAGCTCCTGCATACCCCCTATCGTCCATCTTCGACGACCGCAAAAGCCCCGAAATGTGCAAATCGTTCTTCGGTTCGTTCAAGGATAAGCTATCCCGCAAGTCGACTCCATCTTCCCAGGAGCCCCAAAACATCGCGCAGTCCAGCATGATCCGTCGCAACAACCCCTTCGTCCACCCTCCGGCGACTCTACAAGCCAACTGTAAGTCTTCGCCAAACACAATGATAACCCATCCAACTCCAACCAGTAATTCTTACTGTCGTCCAGCCCCTGACCAGCCTCCCCCCGCCTATACCGCGACAGTTGCCCCTCAGTCTGGCGCCAACTACCTGGCGGCTCTGGGTGGCCCCGTCAGAAGCTTGTCGCCTGCCCTGTCTAACGCCAACTCCATCATGTCCGCTGGTGGCATGAGCGTCTCGACGCCGGAGGACCCCTATGCCTTTCTATCCTCCTTTGACACCATCTTTCTTATCGACGATTCGGGTTCGATGGCCGGCCGCTCGTGGCCCGAGGTTCAAAATGTCCTCCGCGCTATCACACCCATCTGCACATCACATGACGATGACGGTATTGACTTGTACTTCCTCAACAAAAAGACGTCGGACAGAGGCAACGCGAGAGCAGGCAAGGCTGCCGGTGGTTACTATGGTATCCGCCGTGCTGAGACGGTCCAGGAAATCTTCACCACTGTCCGTCCCTGCGGTGCTACACCCACCGGCCAGCGTCTTAGTGCCATCCTACGACCATACATGCAGCTCCTCGAGAAAAATGTTAATGTCGAGGCCGTGAAGCCTATTAATATCATCGTCATCACCGACGGCGCACCATCGGACGATGTTGAGTCTACCATTATCTCCGTAGCTAAAAAGCTCGACAAGCTCGACGCCCCTATGCACCAGGTTGGCGTGCAGTTCTTCCAGGTTGGCAATGAGCCCGGTGCCCGCGAGGCGCTTCGTGAGCTCGACGACGATCTCGTGAATAGGGTTGACGGTGACCTTCGCGACATGGTTGACACTGTCACCTGGGAGCATGGTAACCGGGGCGTGCTCACGGCGGACAGCATCCTAAAAGTCGTCCTCGGAGCTGTGGTCAGACGTCTTGACCGTCGTCGTACAGGTGGCGAGAGTCATCGCTAGATGGGGCTAGCTGCAGCTCTCCCTCTTTTTTCCTCCTCTCTTCTCGTGTTAGTCATATTGGGCTTCGATGGCGTTGTTGCGGATATGATCGGATTGGTGGTTTCTTAACAAGGTGGTATAAGCCACTACTTGATACCCATGGGAGGATTTCTGATTTGTCTTCCGGCATAGACAGAGAGGTGCATGGCTCGCGCCATCGGAAGGACCTCACGGCCCGATGTACCTTCCGAATCAGAGCATTTCAAGTGCAGTAAACAGGTACTAGGCATAGAGAAAATGATAATATTTCAAATGAAACGCGCCAGTATGGATGAGTATGAAGGCTGAGACTAAATTGTGGTCTTTGTGTTGAGGCAATGGACGAGTCCGTTATTGAGGAGAGATAGTGGCAAGTGGAAGAACGCATGGGGGGTCTGGAAAATACCAGAAGTCACTTTACACATTTGGCAGCTCACAGACGCCCGGTGGTACCCACTTCACTCTCATTTGTGAACATCAATAAATCCCCAGCTCGGATTTCCAAGGCCTGAAAACTTCGCTCAATCTTACTCAATAGAAACCGCCAAAATACGAGACATCACTACAAATGAGACCACGGCTTGGGGGCATCCCACGTCTGTATGCGCCTCCCCGAATACTGTCCCGCCAATCATTCGGACCATCACCTGCCCTGGCCGCCGTCCGCGCCACCACGACAACAACAAGACTGAGCACATCATCGGCACCCCTGTCGAAGACAATGGGGGAGATGGTGACAGAAGAAGCATCATGGTCCACAAATGGGTTGGCGGCAGCGGCGGGGAGTGCTGCAGGAGGCAGTCAAGGCGCCCAGAACCGAGAGGTTGAGGACGGTGGCCACCGAGAACACCACCAAACGCAAAGCACGTCACAGGCCCCTGAAAACACGACATCCCCCGCCCCCGCGGCGGACATCAGCAACACCGACTCTAGCCAGCACCAGCCTCAAGCGCAGGGCGCCGCCGAGCCTGCTCAGCAGAAGCAGCCCCTTGCTCTGCCGCCGCTTCCCGAGCCCCCGTCTGAGGGCAACTCAGCCGGGGGCAACGGCATCGTCACCCTCGACATGAGCGGCGGCGAAGGCGCCTCGACCAAGCTCAACCACTTGGGGCCCCTGGTGGTTAACCAGGACGGCACCATGTCACGGATCAGCAACTGGGGCGAGATGACAGAGATCGAGCGTCGCAACACGCTGAGGATCCTCGGGAAGAGGAACCAGATCCGTCTCGCGGGTCTCAGAGGGGAGGGCAATGACACCGAGGACGGAGCTGACCGAGGTTGAGAACTTGACAAAGGAATTTGAAAAGAATCGCAACCCGAGACTCATCCGGGACGAGGTGAAGTTGGAAAAATATTCTTTCGACATGCGAGAAAGTGGACGCCTTGTAGGATTCTCAGGGCTGGGACGAGGGTGGTAGGACCGAGCAATACTCCTTTGAACTATGTATGATAACAGAAAGAACTTAGGGAAATGAAGCGTCTCCATTTTCCAAGCCTCCTTCGTCCCGTGTGCGCACGATCCAACCCAAGTCCCCGCCCCGTATGTTCCTTGTCCATCTTGCCCCATGTTGAACGGCCGTCCCGTTCCATCCCATGCCATCCTTTGGGTCTTAGCCGGTCCAACACTTCGCGGAGAGAATGCGTCGTTATGGAACAGCGGTGTTTGGCCCTTTTCCTTCTTTCTCTTCCGTCCTAACCCCTTCGCTTCTGATGTTTCTTCTTGAAGTCGGTCCAACACGACACGGCAACCCCAAGCCCAACAGCCAATGGTCCCGCAAATGTAACCCTCCCACAGTAATCCGGACCGAGCCACGTATCCGCGGGTTTTTGGCGCGCAGTTCTGGTCCTTTCCCAGCGAGGGACGGATAGACATTGAATGATACTCAAACCGACTGCCATGGCTTACCCGTCCAATATCCAACAGAATAAAGGGGCGGGGGCAGGGGCTTACGCATATTGGGTGGTTGAACTCTTATGTTACGAGGGCAGAATCACGCCTTCGACTTGCGGGATGTTGAGATTTGAGTCACTTTCAACGGCAGAGCCTCGGAGCCTTGTCAATCTCTTATGAGAAGAACGAAGGAGTTGTAATAGTCAATAGACGTAGGGTAAACAAACGCATCAAGATAACTCATTGCTGTGACATAGTCTTATCACGATCCCCAAATCATGAGTTCGTGCAGGTATATGTTTAAGTCCCATCACATGTAGCCAGCAAACAAAAACAGAGACGCTCAATAAACCCGCCCGTTCTTCACCTCTCTCTAGTCCCCATCCGCGATCCCGCCCGCGCAGTAGTCTCTTCGTCCCTCTGCAGTATCAAACTCCGGATGGTGCCAAAAACCCCAATGTCTTGAACATGAAACGCATTACGTATAGACATCAGTCGTCGAGGGGCTGTGCCTCCTGTTGGTGACAGAGTCTCCTCCCATTTACTTTGACTCCTCCGCCTTGGCGGAACCCAAGGATGTCGTGTTCGACTTGGGTTGCTTGTTCTGGAACTCCCTCAGCAAGGCGGCGATGTCTTCGTTTCCCTCGTTCTTCTCCATGACGAGGTTCTTGAGCCAGCGGTTCTCGGTTTCGAGGAGGTTGATGCGCTGCTCAAGAGCGGAGACCTTGTCGGACATCTCCTTGGCGCTCTTCTCCAGGGCCTGCTCACGCTGCTTCTTCTTGATGCGGAACCTGGCGGAAGCAGCGGTGTTTCTCCTGCGCTTGTCTTCTTCAGCTGCGATACGGGACTGCTCCTCGAAGTTCTGGCCGTTTCTGCTGACACCATTTAGAGATTCCGGGGTCATAGTCTCGGAGGCCCTCGGTGTAGGGACGCCATAGTGTTGGGAAACGGGGGGCGGTGCGTAGGTAGTTTGAGGATTAGGCTGGAGAGGTTGAAGGTTGCCCAGGCCTTCGGCGAAGGACGGGACGCCCGAGGCAGGGTAGGGGTTGGTAAAATCTTGAAAGTTAAATTCACCTGTCATTGTTCATGGTCAGAATGGAGGGTTCAATGCAGGAGTTTGTCAGTTCCTGGCATCGTGGCGTCGGCGAGACGGCAGGATGAAGGGGAAGACGGGCGGATAGCGCTTGTTCAGAGGAACAATCGCATCGACGAGCCTAAATGACAGAATAGCAACGCCGTTGACCATAGCACTTGCTTAATCGGTATCGGATGGCGGCTGCCCACATGGTCGTTGCCTGCCCCCTGCTGGGGTCGATGACGATAAGTCACGAGGTATTGCACCATCCCCAGGGCAATTTGTAAGCCCAATCCTGGAGTCGCGCCTCTCCCTCAACAACGCAGGCCGGCAACCTGCATAAAAAGCAGCAGCCGAACCTCCCAATCAAGAGGTCTAAATGAAACATGGGCCGCGCATGAACAGGGTGGGGTAAGAAACGACTGATTTGAAGGCTAGCTGGCGATAAGGCGGTCGGTCGCAGGCTTGGCTGTGACCCCGAAGGAAAGTTCAGTTGGTCGCCGGAAGCTGGGGTTAAAGTTCAGAGAAGTCGCTTGACTAGTTTGAATAGTGAATTGCCACAAGTTTCCCATTATTCCGATGGCACTTGGGCAGCGAGGGCTGACTGAAGAGTCTTGTGAAGCGACATCCAGAGACGGAGGCAGACGAGCTGTTGTGAAGTGCATTCAAACGGCAAAGCAAGCGACAAATATATAGCTTGTTTGGGGAAGACAGAAACTCGCAACAGTAATTTTGGCTCGTCAGAAAGGTGCCGCAAAGCACGAAAAAATTCAAAAAAAAATCTCGTCTCACCTGGCATGGAAAAGTCGACATTGAAATCGCCAATGGGAGATGTGAGTTCTTCTGTGACGGCGCTGGAGGGAGCCTGGGGTTCAGCGGTCTGGGGCTTCTTGGCCGGTGCCTGGTAATCGGTGTGCTGGCCAGTCTCGCAGTCGAAAAACTGAGTGTTGGTGAAGATGGCGAGGTCCTCCTCAAAGGTGAAATTCTCTTCGGCAGCGGCAGGCTCCTTGACGGTGTTAAGGTCGCGCAGGTAACGAGACACGTTGGGCGCACGCCCACCGCCAGTGCTGGTGTAAGGCGACATTATCGCGAGGCCGAGGCCGGTGAAGGCTGTGGTATGTTGCGAGATCGGGTTCTTCCGGTCAGGGAGACAAGAAGGCAGCGGAGCGAAGGGGCTTCGTCTAAGTCGACGCCAGAGCGAGGTAGTCGAGTGGTTTTGTGATTGTAGAAAGCTGGGTCCTTAAGGTCGAGGGCGGCAACGATGGCGTTTGGAGGAAGTGGACTACTTGTGGTCGTACTGGAGCCCCAAGCAGATAAATAAAAAGTGCGTTGATTCGAGGACCGGGATCGATTCCAAACCTCTTGTCACTGAGGTCAACGAAGATGGAGGGGTAAATCCGGCGTCGGGTCGGATAGATGTCAGACGACAACTGGGCGAGGGCGTGAGATGCTGAGCGTGCCGGTCAGATGATTGCGTCGATGACTGGCTGGTTCGTGAAGGCGAGGTTCGTCTCAGTTACGGGTTGGACTGCTGAGTAGTTCAGGGTGAAGTGGATGAGATGGGGGAAGAGGAGTCGAGTTGAGCGAGAATGAAGCCTTTGTTTGGAGGCGCCAGGTTACGGACCCAGGCCAAGTGGATAACATTAGTCAACTTCTTTACCCAACAGCGCGACTTTTTCTGCCCCCCAGAGTCATTGACAGGTGTGGCTGGACATGCTGCACAGTGCACGCCCACGCACAAAAGCCTACGTAGTAGGCTGGGAGTGCGCGGTGACCTGATGAGCCCCACCAGCCAATACATGGGGACGTGCTCTATCGGGACTATGACCAATCACATGTGGAAAGTTCATCCCTCGGAGACAGGCCGCCCAGATCTCTGTACTCTCATTTCATTCCGTATGGCTTTGCCGACAGACACCGGGACCGCGAATCATGGAGCAGGAACCCAGCCCCGGCTTCAAGCCCCTCTCTCTGTTCACCAGTCCGTCATCACTGGTCCATGCCGCACCCACGAATCATTGCTTCGCTGACGCACTGGTGCCCCACGGTAATTGCGCATTGCATCTCTGGACTAACCTAACCTGCTCGTTTGGGGTTTGCGTACGGAGTACAATTGACGTCTTTCGCATCTTTGGCGAATGGACATGTCCCAGGGTGTCATGCTTCGTTGCCTATCCGCGAGAAAAGTATGATTCAGATGCACGATGTCAAACATTTGTTCTTCCCTCTTACCACTCCCGATTTTGAATTCCAGGTTCAAGGCACACATTTCCTGTTAACAGAATTCAGTGCGAAGTAGGGTTTACTGTGTGGGCTCAATGGAATTACATATAGGCTTCACCTAACAAGCCGTACGGGGACAACATTTCTAATTTACATCTCGATCAAGGTGGACTGACACAACCAACCACATCCCCCCTCGTCAACGATGGAATCCCGAGACCACTATGACTCGAATGGGTCTAGCTTGGGGCTTGTCGTGGGCTTCTGGTGTAACCCTTGCCGTGTTTCTTCTAGCGCGTGCCTGTGCATCGTCTTGTGAAAGGACCCTTAAATCCGAATTTCTAAGCAACGCTGCAGCCCCTCCGACCCTCGGAAGCACCACCGGCCTCGCTCGGGCAAATAGGCCCGATGGTGCTTGCTTGTAGCCGCTGCAATCTGCTAGTGCCATTCCTATTCGGGGAGTTGGTTTACCGCGCAGCTAGGCCGCAGCGCCTGTGAATAGGGAGTCAAATTGAGAGACCCGCCTGCTGTCATTGCCGGCTCGTTATTGCCATGCCATAGCCTTGCAAACTCCAACTCCAAATTCCGCCCACATTGCAATACCTAGCTTCTATTCACTCCACTGTCAGCTTTTGGGTTGTTATTGTTATGGGCCGCTGCCATCGCCTGCATGTCCACCTGGCCCCGGCTGGAAGACAGTGGCTTACTTAAGCCTCGGATTCCGTCAGCTTTCTGCCTTTCCCTGCTCACTCAATCTTACATGGCGACCCCACGGCAGAAAGGCCCGTGCGCAATTACTGACAGTTGCGACGCGTCTTCGTTGTTCTGTCACTACGACGTAGAGCGCGCCTCCGCTCAATATACTTACTTCAGCCTCGACGATCGGGATAACTGATACCCACACCATCACGGTAATCTTTCTATTGGCATCCGGGATTTCGCAAGTGGTATATTTCGGTTCCATTAAGGCATCCGCCAATACTATCGCATCCCATATCAGTTGGCCTGCCGGAATGTTGTGACCGCCATGGCGCGTTTCTCCATCCCGATCAAAGGACGCCTGTCGTCAGATGTGCGACTTCCGCCGTCTAATCTGGTGGTCCAGAAAACCTTGAGTCGCCTATCTCGCCCTTCTTTATTGTTTTTGGTTCTTGAGTGGCTGAATGACGACAATGCTCAGCTGTGCGCACCACTCCTGGGTGAAGAGGACGACGGTGACGGATTCTACCCCCCGGCATCGTCGATAGAGGAATTGCGGGCTATCTATGCGGACCTACAGCACAGAAAGGGGTCCAAGAGAGAGGTTTTTGATCGCATCACCGAAGGCGACTGGCAGCACGGTCTGACCCTGTACCAAATGGCCCTGGCGGACGCTCAATATCTTCAAGATCATCCGACATCACAGAAATGGACCGCCTATCGCATCGCACCGCTCAAAGAAGCCTCGTATTTGGATGACGAGGAACAACCTCCCGAAGTCGACAAGGAGTCCCTGATCCTCCCTCGGTTTCATCCATCTTCCTTCATCCAAAGCCTCCAGGCCCATGTCTTACCCGACGTTAAAGCCCATTACCACTTTCACCGGCCTCAAGGGCTTGCTCTCTCAATACTGCGCATCTTCCTCATCGAGTCCCCTTATAGCACGAGCATGACACATCTAAGCAGCAGCCTCCCACCAACGGACTCTGATTTTGACAGCTCACGAACGCTATATGTTGCCTTTCCCGATGCATCACCCTTCGTCTATCTATCAAAATCACAAGCCGTGGGCTCACTAGGAGCGAGCGAGTCCAAAAGTTTCCGCAGCTTGGTTGTGGAAGGCATACCAAAGGCTCTCTCCCGGCCGCGGGAAAGATATACTCTCAAACCCACCAATATTTCAACCAAGAATCTAGATGCGCTGTTGCATGTTAGAGGCGTTGGACGGACAAACGCGGCCGGTGGAGGATGGGGCATCTACGCCGATAAGAAGAAGAACGAGTCACCGCTTGATTCCGTTCTACCAACTCCGCCACTATCAGAGGAATCGTCAGACGATGCTTTGGAGTCGGCCACAAAACCAAACTCGAAACGGAAAGCGGATGGCCCCGACGACGCCAAAAAGTTTGTTAAAAGAGCTCGGCTGTGTGCACAGGCGAGGTTCGGAGACACGGCCAAAATCGACGACGGCTTGGGCATCGAGCGTGTTGATATCGTTATTGAAGATCCGTTTCCTAACAGCTTTCAGAGCGTTCCAATGGGCAATGAGCGAGGCCCTGAAGATGAGGCAGACATCGGGACGAGTAAGCGAAAAGGTGGCCGGAGGAGCAACGCTGAGATTTCTTTCGAAAATCATTCGGACACCGGGGAGAATCGACCAGATGCCAAAATCTGGGTACCGAACGTGAAGCTAACGTTTCATGGGCCTCATGTGTTTGCTGGCATACGGCAGCTGGTAGAGAACGGCATCATTGACGGAGAGCGGATGCCGGGGTGGCTGACGGGCGAAGAGGGCGTGACTGTGGGGGCTGTCAGGCATGGCAGGATCCGGGGGCACAAGGGCTCCGGTTTATAAGAGCAGGATCTGGTTGTTATAGAGGGTTCGCCCCGTGTGATGCGGCTATGACCCTAAGCGCTTGTGTTTCTTCGAAAATGAGCTTGATACCCCAAACAAAATTGTTCACCAGTCTATGCGTCTATCGATCTACAGCGAAAACCTTGACAGTGTTTCTCCAAGCTGCCTCACAGATGTCCTCGACTTCCACTCCTTTGATGCCCGCTACAGCCTTGGCGACACGCTCAATCATGCAGGGCTCATTCCGGCCCTTGATCATGGCGCCCTCCTCCCACTTCTCCTTCTTGACGACCTTGAAGCGTTCGGGAACTTCGGGCTCCTTCTTATGGCTCCGCTTCTTACCCTGAGGCTTCTGAGCATGCTCCTGCATCGCAGCCCCGTCCATGGTGCCGTTGGCCCCGGGTTTCTTGTCGATGAGATACTTGAACCCGAAATGGCTCGGCCGGATCTCGCACCATGGGCCGTCGGTCTCGATCATCATCCTGTCGAGCGCGATCTGCCTGACGACTTCACAGTTCTCCTGGGTCTTGAAGCTACAACCGTTGATGCCAATGTACAAGCCGAGGTCCATCAGCTCCCTGGCCTCCTCGATGGTTCCAGTGAAACTATGGACCACGCCGCCCTTCTTGAGCTTTTCGAGTCTTTCGCCGAACTTCTCCTTGAGCAGGCGTACGAAGTCATCATGGGCGGCCCTCGAGTGAAGAAAGAGAGGCAGCTGCGGCTTCGTCTCGAGAACAAGATCGAGCTGTGCAGCGAAAGAGTGGAGCTGAATGGTCTTGGAACAGTAGTGCAGACGGTCATAGTCGAGGCCGAACTCGCCAAAGGCGACGAGGCCGGATTTGGAGGCAGTTGAATCCTTGATGAGGTCACGGAGCTCGCTAATAATGGCCTCCGTCTTGTTGGGGTCCGGTTCATGGGTGTCCGGGATAGGTTTGGATGGGTCCGGGTCAGTGTGCATGCCCTCGGCGGCTTCGTCGGAGCTGCTGAATATCGCACTGCTACACGGGTGAATCCCAATCGTCGTGTATACGACGCCGGCTGTGGAACCACGTCAGAAGTAACCTTGCAACCTTTGATCACGCTCGACTCACGATACTGCTTGGCAATTTCCAGAGCGTCTCTAGAGCTAGTAAAGTCGGAGCCGGTAACGATCAGCTTGGAGCACCCAACTTCCTTTGCTCTTGAGATGACGCCTTCAAGGTCATCGGGATGACGTTGCTTGCCGTGATGCAGACCTCGGAAAATGGGATCCGCCAAATTGATACCGATCTACTGGGTGATGGAGGTCATTACTCTGGAGTACAGGTTTTCAGGGCGTGGTGAGTACACACATCAATATACCGAGGCTGGTAGGCTGACGGGAGTGACTCTGCAGGGGTTGCCATTGTGACTATGAACGATGATGAATGGGAAAAGGCCCTTCTGGGCAGAAACTGAATGAGAGTGGCTGGCCGTGCTCTGGTGAAACCGAGAGATGAGACCCTCATGAATTAATGATGGTAACGATTCAATCTTCATCAGACGGTTCTAAGAAAAGAGGAGAAAGGGCTGGTAGATATAGTTATGGCGTCGTTTGGCCTCATCGTCAGACAGAGGTCATGTAATTGATTTTGACCTCGGTCACGTGACACCGTGATGCAGCGAGCGTCTGTCTGCAAGGGCGGGCGGCCAGAGGCTTAAGCAGGGTAGACGCGTAAAGTGGCTACAGACAACCTCATTGAAGTATATCGCGTCACTTAGGTGGGGTGGGCTACCAAAACGCGTGCACTCAAGGACATTTAAAATTCAACTAAAGATACTAAATGCATTCCAAGCAAGACATTCACGCGGAGTGAAATCATGTCTTGTTGCAACCGGCAACCAACCCGCGCCTGAATAAGAATGAACATCCACAGTGGAGTTTGGACTTTTGTCAGAGTTGATTTGCAAGCTAGTCGCGACATTAGTCAAGTGGTCGCAGCTGCAAGAGCCTGGCTGCCACCATGAAAAGAAGAGGTACCTTGCGTTGCAAAAAGCTTCAAGCGTGTTCCATCGATTGTTGGCTCGGGGATGCGAACGTGAACCGAGGGGCACGGGCGGAGATGCCTGACAGTCAAGGCCCAAAGCCACTTCTTCCTAGCCAATCTGTTATTGATGCCTTGAACTTACCCCCCAGCCCCTGTCTAGTCGCGCTAAAAGTCATTTGGCGTCGACGCGTTTCTACGCGAACCCGGCCTGCCATAAGTATCTGCAGCACCTTCTGGGAGCCTGCTGACCTTCTCTCCCCCTCCTGCACAATTCAAACACCACTTACTCTTGACTTCTTCTTCTTCTTCTTCCTGCACCAGATACAATCGTAATCATTGGTGCTTCTGATACCCCTCTTGCACAGTTATCCTTCACGCCTTCGCACTTCCGAGTGGTCTTCGTCTCCTGTGAGACGACAATACAACCCCATTTCCCATATTTCTCACAGCCCTACTAAGGCACAATGTTTGTGAGAAAGCGCGGTGCGTTCAGTCCAGACTTGTGACTCTGAGACCCCGGAGGCTAATTCGGTGCAGATGGACGCCAGGAGCGTGTCCAGTTCGATAAGATCACTGCCAGAGTTTCGAGGCTATGCTATGGCCTCGACATGGACCATGTCGACCCCGTTGCCATTACTCAGAAGGTCATCTCCGGTGTCTATGGCGGAGTCACCACTGTGCAGCTTGACGATTTGGTAAGGATCACCCCTCGCGTCTCGCAAATCGAGTGCTAACAATATCGTGAACAGGCCGCTGAGACTGCTGCCTACATGACCGTCACCCACCCCGACTACGCCATTCTCGCTGCTCGTATCGCAGTCTCCAACCTCCACAAGCAGACCAAAAAGCAATGGTCTTCGGTTGTTAGCGACCTCTATCACTACGTCAACCCCAAGAACAACAAGCCGTCGCCCATGATTGCAAAGGACACATATGACGCCGTCATGAGACATAAGGAGGAGCTTGACTCTGCCATCGTCTACGACCGCGACTTCAACTACCAATACTTCGGCTTCAAGACCTTGGAGAGATCGTACCTACTGAAGCTTGACGGCAAGATTGCCGAGAGACCTCAGCACATGATAATGCGTGTCGCTGTTGGCATCTGGGGCGATGACGTTGAACGCGTCATCGAAACCTACAACCTGATGTCGAGCAAGTTCTTTACTCACGCCTCTCCTACGCTCTTCAACGCCGGCACCCCCCAGGCTCAGCTGTCTTCTTGCTTCCTGGTCGATATGAAGGAGGACTCTATCGAGGGTATCTACGACACCCTCAAGACCTGCGCCATGATCTCCAAAATGGCCGGTGGCATTGGTCTCAATGTCCACCGCATCCGCGCTACCGGCTCTTACATTGCTGGCACCAACGGTACCTCTAACGGTGTCGTTCCCATGCTCCGTGTCTTCAATAATACTGCTCGCTACGTTGACCAGGGTGGCAACAAGCGCCCCGGTGCTTTTGCCATCTACCTTGAGCCTTGGCACGCTGATGTCTTTGACTTCTTGGATCTTCGCAAGAACCATGGCAAGGAGGAGGTCCGCGCCCGTGACCTTTTCCTCGCTCTTTGGATCCCCGATCTGTTCATGAAGAGAGTGGAGAAGAACGGAGACTGGACTCTCATGTGTCCCAACGAGTGCCCTGGTCTTGCCGACTGCTACGGGGAGGAGTTCGAGGCCTTGTACGAGAAGTACGAGCAGATGGGCAAAGGTCGCAAGACCATCAAGGCCCAAAAGCTCTGGTATGCCATTCTCGAGGCTCAGACCGAGACCGGCAACCCCTTCATGCTCTACAAGGATGCTGCCAACCGCAAGAGCAACCAGAAGAACCTGGGTACTATCCGCAGCTCCAACCTCTGTACTGAGATCATCGAGTACTGCGCGCCTGATGAGGTCGCTGTGTGTAACCTGGCCTCGCTCGCCCTGCCCACCTTCGTTGACTACAACGAGGGTGTATACGACTTCCAGAAGCTCCACGAGGTCACCCAGGTCGTTGTTCGCAACCTCAACAGAATTATCGACGTCAACCACTACCCCGTCCAGGAGGCTCGCAATAGCAACATGCGCCACCGCCCCATTGGTCTCGGTGTTCAGGGTCTTGCCGATGCCTTCTTGGCTCTCCGCATGCCCTTTGAGTCCCCCGAAGCTCGCGACCTCAACAAGAAGATATTCGAGACAATCTACCACGCTGCCCTTACCATGTCGGTGCAGTTGGCCAGGGAGGAGGGTCCTTACGAGACGTACGAGGGTTCCCCTGTTTCTCAGGGCATCCTCCAGTACGACATGTGGAATGTCAAGCCCTCGGATCTCTGGGACTGGGATTCTCTGAAGGAGCAGATCAAGCAGCATGGTGTCCGCAACTCTCTGCTTGTCGCTCCCATGCCGACTGCCAGCACCTCTCAGATCTTGGGCAACAACGAGTGCTTCGAGCCCTACACCTCCAATATTTATCAGCGCCGTGTCCTTGCTGGCGAGTTTCAGGTCGTCAACCCTTGGCTCTTGAAGGACCTCGTCGACATGGGCCTGTGGTCTGATGCTATGAAAAACCGTATCATTGCCGAGAACGGTTCTATTCAGAACATCCCCAACATCCCTACCGAGGTCAAAGCACTGTACAAGACCGTTTGGGAAATCTCCCAGCGTACCGTCGTGCAGATGGCTGCCGACCGTGGTGCCTTCATCGACCAGTCGCAGTCGCTTAACATCCACATGAAGGACCCAACTATGGGCAAGATCACCAGCATGCACTTCGCTGGTTGGAAGCTCGGTCTGAAGACGGGCATGTACTACCTGCGCACGCAGGCTGCTGCTGCTCCCATCCAGTTCACCGTCGACCAAGAGGCGTTGAAGGTCGCCGACAGTGCCGTCGGCAAGGTCCTCAAGAAGCGCGCGCCGCCCCCTGGTCATGTCGCTGCCCCCGTCGTGAACGTCCCTCGGCCTATGTACGCCAAGAAGGACTCTTCTGCACAAGACAACGGCATTCCCACACCCAGCGTCACCCCTCCTCCCCCGCGGTCTGCTCCCGCGCAGAAGCCTGATACCATGAAGGCTGATGTGGCTGAGGGTGACAGCCCTCGTGCCCTGCCTACTGAGCCTGCGGAGGCGCTCAAGATCGAGGAGCTCCCCGTCGCCGGGAGCAAGACCCCTGATGTCGAGGACAAGACCGAAGACAGCAAGGAGCGTGAGATGGACATCTACTCCGAGGCTGTTCTTGCCTGTAAGTCATCAAACAAGCAGCATATCAGTTGTTGAAGCATTTGCTAACGTACTCAAAGGTAGCATTGAGAACCCCGAATCCTGCGTCATGTGCAGCGGTTAGAGAGAGCATGAGTAGTAGGCATGATGGATTTTGATGGTTGATGAAACGCGTTGATGGCACATGAGGAGGTTCGGGCATTTTCCTACGTTACCACGTTGGTAATAGTTGGTTTGGGGCTTAAGGGTGGCATTGGTCATGGACACCGTATCTGTAATTGTTTGACGCACAGTGGTCTGCGGAGGCACACTGGCCCGTGGACTTGATTCTTGTGTTGTGTACATCTTGTATTAGCTGCGTATGGATATTCCAGCAGCACACTGTTTGGCGTTTGGGCAGGCAGGATTTATTTGGGTTGGTTGCCCGTCTTTGAGCAGTAAGTAGTAAAATCGTTTTGTTTTCGATTAAAGGGCTTCTGTCGGTGATTGTCAACACCTCTTCAACGGTTCGGAAACACTCCCCCCGAGCACACCCTGTCCTGTCATGCCGATGACAGCAAACAAAACAGCCAGCGAAAGACGCGAAAGACAAGGACAACGTTTGGGTCTGACCAAACCAAACGTATTGCGTAGCGACAACTTCCTTTCGTGTACCCGCCATTCTTCTCCTTCAGCTAGTTGGCCCAGGTAGACATTGCATATTACAAGCGGGAGCTTGCCGAATTACCGATCACAACAACATTGTGGACAAGCTGGAACTCTAAACTGTATAAGAGTAGACAAAGACGGTGGAAATCGTCACGCTTATCAGGCTTCGGGATCGGCTTCCGAACCTGGCCATACACAGACCGACAAGAACATGCCTTGATGATGGCAATAGATGGCAGTACACATCACCGCAAGTTGTCGCTCTCATTTCGGTATTAGTTGGCTCTACTGGCTTCCGCCTTCCGGCCTGAACTGCAGGGGAGACAATGGATGGAGGCGGGAGTGTTGTTACCGGTCCTAAAAGATCAAGGGACCCGCAGCTCGAGCATTCGCTCTCGTGGGGGAGTCGTAGTTTACTTTCCTGGTATCTAAATTGTCGCGTTCCCGCTTTCAGTGTCGGTGAATATTGTTTCTGACTCGCCGACAACAAAGGATTCATCGTATTCAACCGCGTCTTTCGTCGGCCCCATGTGTTGCCAAACCGCAAAGCTCATCTTCGCTAGCAGTAAGCCCGCACTAGGCTATTCTCTCTCGCAAATCTTTCTTCAGAACCTTGAGCTGCTGCCGTCCCAACAACATACTTGCTTACAATCACCGACCCTCATCTTGTCGTAAGGTCTGGCTACTCTCGTGGACATCTTATACCTGGGCCGTTGCTTATTTGTCTCGCAATATTTTCGGCTGCTTGCTTCGTGCCACTTGGGAAGACAACACAAAGGTCGCACTTTCTTAGATAGCACGGAGGTAGGGGGGTGGGCAGGCGGCTGTCTGCTCCTTTATGTAACTCCAAGGGGAGAACATATCTAAAGAAGTATGAAGTGTGAACGGAAGGGTAAAGGGGGTCTGGCATATGGGAGAGGAACGCATAGATCCGCACATGAATTGTAAGTAGTTCAGAAGTCGGCAGGGATGACACACTTTTCTCGATACGCATCGCATATTTGCTACCAGCACATCAGAGTCCCGGCAGGCTCTCTTTGTTTCGTTGGCAAGGCCAGTAAGAGACAGTCAAAGAGTTGGATGATTCCAGCGGTCTCCGGAGCAAGCCGTGATCCATTGTTGGTTCTTAGCGGCCGCGATTGTGGAGCCGGTGGCTGGTGTCGTTCAGATCATCGGGCGAGGTGCGACGTGGATAATATGAATAAGCTACTGAAGAGTCTAGTACGTCAGAGTCTCCTCCCCTCAGAGCTAGGCAATACATAGCGCGATGGGGACGTGTTCAAGACGGGTGTGAAGGTCGAAGTCGTTAACATATCAGAGTTCAATGATTGTTCATTTAGTTGGCAGGCTCATCATCTCTTTTGTCTCGGAGTGCATGACCCGAGATTGCTGCACATTCTCCGACTCTCAAATGTGAGACACCACTGCCATCCAACGATGCTGGGTAAGAGCTAGCTATAGGTTTTCTCGTTCTGGAGGCCAACTGCCTGCATTGGCTTAGCGCTGGGGGCGGGAGAGAAAGAGAAAGAAAAAGGTCAAAATGGTTAGGACTACGGAGTATCCGTACAGTAGGTACTTTTGATTGCGCGACAGATCCTTGCCAAGCTGAGGACGGGACGAGATCCTGCCAAGCGTCCTTAGCAGCAACCAGCCCCTGGTGTGGCCAAAGAGGCAGCGCAACGTTGGGCACCCCCAGAGCGGACGGTACCTGACGGATGTGCCGACACAAAAACCGCGATGCAAAGCTGGTGCCGGTGCTACTGCGTGAGACATGTACGAAGTACTGCCGTGTACAGATCTCCAGGCGCCGCGTTGCCAACATTCTATCGACGAATAGCGCGGTATAGTTGTACCGTAGGCTTTTAGGCCTATTGTGTCTTCAAGCGAGAGCCTAGCTTGGAAATGATGCGTTTGTATGTCATGACAGCAATACGAGTCGGTTTTTTGTTTCTTTACTGGGAGCCAGGTCGACTCGCAGAAAAGCACCAGCTCGCGGTAATTGAGTGTGTGTTCTCATGACAGACAGTAAAAAACAAGTGAGATATGAGATGAACTTGGTTGGAATGCGGGAATTGACTTTTTTCGATTCCCAAATGCCCCCCCCCCCCCCCCCCCCCCCCCCCCTTGTCATTCCCATTTCCCGTCCTTTCCTTTTTGGCAAGCTCTGTCCAATCAAGAGCCCCTAATGACACAGCAGACAGCTCCAGGAACCATTAAGCGAATCAGACGAGGTCTCTGTGTGGTATTGACCTCATTCCCCCTTGGTGCTGCGATGGCCGTGCAATGACGATCCTCACCCCTGCTAGCATCTCTTTCCTTGATTCTAACCATGACTTCCCCTCTATGGCCAAGCAGCATCCGGCCCGCAACGGTGCTTTCTTCCATTGTTACTTGCCATAACCTGCTGTTGTGCATCTTGTCACCGTCACCATGGGCTGACCGCCAAGTTCCAGCTGCCCCTTCCAAGTAGATGGCTGCTCTACGCGGTGAGGTTGCAATAGCATTCACCACAAGGCATTCAAATCAAGACGGTCGCGGTGAAAAAAGCTGCTACGTGTATATCCTGAAGCCGAACGAATCCCGAACGCAAACGTCAAGTCTTACCGCCGCTCAATGTGCCTCCTGCAGGGGAACGCATCCCCTTCTGTTTGCCTGGGAGCATGGAATCGTGCACGAGGAGTAACCAGATTTACTTACAATCAACCCCCCCCCCCCCCCCCCCCCCACCCCGCCCCCAGCCTTCCCAAAAAAACTATCTGATAAAATTGCGGTCAAAGTGGGTCAGAGCTTGGACCAAACAATAACACATGGCACTGCATCTTGTTGTGACTTCTTGGAAGCTTGGATCGGGATTTTCAGCAGCTGTGTTTAATTATGAGCCGGCTGGGGATTGCAGGAGACTCGGTCTTAGCCAGGATCACGTTCGAGCCCGGAAGCAGGACACGGCTTCAACACTTCTTTGTGATGAGCCCGTGTTGACCCGCAACAGCAGGGCGTCGAGGCATTGCATTGAGACACCTCGACGGGAGCTAATCCCTCCGTGTAAATAGATAGCGCAACCTCTTGTTGTTGTTGTTCAAGGCGAGGTATCAGCTGCTTGCCTTTCAAGGAAAAGCGTAACCAGTTTTCTGCCGGTCTGCCAGCCACCGGGCCGGTGACTCTCAGATCTTGGCAGCGGCTTTGAATCAAGATGCAGCCCGGCATCTGTGGCTGAAGTATGATTTCTTCAGCAGGGTTTTTTGCCAGAGCTACGTGGAGCAATAAGCTTTGCATGGGGCCGAGAGTTGTGGACGTCAATCCGGCGCCATTCTACTGCAGCACTAGACGAATGATACAATGTCAGATATCCACACCGGCAGACTACTACTACCTTGGCTCCGGGTGGCCTCTCATTTGCTGGCTAGCGCCATGTCAACGTCAGAGCAAGCGCAAGAGGCAAATCCAGCAGTGTGCAAGGGTAATATTTGGTGACGCTCATCGATGACAGATGCCACTTGCGTACTGTACCACAACAAGGCCCGACAACTTCAAGCCAGATCAACAGGGTACCTAGGTAGGTAGGTAGGTAGATAGCTACACCCAGTCTCGGGGTGGGAAAGAGCAGCATCGGGTTCACAGCTCGCGCCTGCTTCCAGTTTGTAGCCCAACTGCGTTTCCACGCCTGACACCCCAATTGATTTAAACCCGGGAAGGCACCTCCTATCCCCTTCTTGTTTACCTGCTTCACCCTATTCATCTCCAACCCAGGTACTCTAATCCACGTGACCTTTTGTACGGCGTGTTAGAATAATAACAGTCACACCTATCAACCAAGACGCCTCGACTCATCACCCTGCTTCACCCAGACCACACTTTTCCTGTCAACAATACACTTCCGTTATCGAAACCCTTCCAGAGCACACTTCTCGACAGTCTTCAGACTCAGCAAAACATACAATTCACCAACCCCAATCGCAGGTAAGTCAACACATAACTAATGTCTCTCCGTCACAAACTCCTTGGGAAAGGTGGTTGATCACTTGCGGGCTCCCTTTGCATTCCCAACTCCCTTCACTCGCCCGTTTAGCTTGGTGTGGGTTCTGCCTACTCAATCACCGGGTGAATAAGAAACAATCCAGCAGCACGGGAAAGTGCGCGCTCCTGCGCAATTTCAATCCTGTTCTCGTTCTCGTTCTTTCCTTCCCCGGTTACACTGCACCTTCGCTCATTCGCGGCTTCCCAAACTTGCGTTACACTTGTTACCCTTCACAACCAGGCTACCCTCCACTACCTTTTTCTTTTTCCTTTTCCCACCAGCACAAAGAATTCTTCTTTTCCCACTTCCACTTCATCATCTCTCTCATTCTACAGTATCGCCAGCCTTTGCGCTATCGTCTCCTCAAGAACAAACGCTCTTTTCCCCAGGTATTCCTGCTTCCTTGTTCCCATTGCCCTTACATTTGCGCTGGTTATTTCTTGGCCTCAACTCTGCCACGACATTTCGAGTTTCTCTGACCCTTTGTCTGCGCAGGTTCACATCGTCGACATCAGTTGTCACACTTCGCTCACTCCACTCAGACTTACAGTTCCATACACCGGCAATCATTCACAATGAAGTCTGTCATCTACCTCGGTGTTGGCCTTCTGTCCGGTGCCTTGGCTCAGAGCCTCGCTGGCTGCGGTGTAAGCGTACTCACTTGTTTCTACTCTTGGCACCTCTCTCTCTCTGTCTCTCTCGCTTTGCCTCGATCGCAGCAGGATTTGGTCACATGGAAAAAGTGTGCTCCGATTCTGGGCGGTTCTTGGGATTGAAATTTGCGTGTCTCAAAGCACTAATGATTCTGACCTGTTTTTCTACACAGAGCACCTGCATCCAGAACATGCAAAGCCTTGCCACCAACCTTGGTTGCACTGCTGGCGATACCGCCTGTCTCTGCCGCAACCCTGACTTCACCTACGGCATTCGTGACTGCTCTTTTCAGTCTTGCCAGCAATCTGGTGACGCCCAGCAGGCTGTTGCCGCCGGCATTGAGCTTTGCCGCCGTAAGTGACACTTTCCATTTCCAAGCTTGGCTCTTTGGGACTAACAACAAACCCAGAGGCTGGCGTTGCCGTTGAGGCCACCCCCGGTGTCACTGTCACTCAGCCCGCTGGCTCTGCGACCGCCACGGCCGCCCCTGTCGTCTCTTCGATGTTCTCTGTCATCACCTCTGGTGGCAGCACCCTCACCACCCTTGTTGGTGAGACCACCATCACCCCCTCTGTCTCTGGCGGCAGTGCGGTTGCGACTCCCAGCCCGGTCACTACCTCGTCCTTCACCACTGTCATCACCAGTGACGGATCTACCATCACTTCTGTTGGCGAGACCACCATCTTGGGTGTTGCTGGTGTCCCTGTCACTACCGCTCCGATTGTTAGCACCATCACCGATGGTGACACTGTTGTCACCTCCACCATTGGCATGACCACCATCCTGTCCACTCCCACTGGCTCCGACGCCTCCAGCGCCGTTTCCAGTCAGGCCAGTGATGCCTCGGAGGCTTCTACCGCTACTCCCACGGAGACCCAGAGCGAGGGTGCCACTGCGACCGAGAGTGGCCAGGCCACCAGCACCTCTAAGACCGGCAACGTAAGTCACCCGAGACCCCCAATATATTCATCTATCAGTCGATGCTGATAGTCCTTCACTTAGGCTGCCAAGCAGACTGCTGTCCCGGTTGCTGGCTTCTTGGCCGCTGCTGGCTTCGCAGCCATGCTCATCTAAGCTTTCTACTTAGATGACTTGAACTTTCTTGCTTTTCTACGCGCATATTGCGGCAAATACCCGTCTAGACCCATAATCTTGGTTTCGACGTCCCGATTCATCCTCGCCTTTCTACCAATATGAACCTGACACGACACGGTTGTGATGGGCACATCTTAGAGAAATGGAGTGGGAAGATGAGATGCTGAAACGTGGGTGGTCGGAATTTTTTCGGGGGTCAAACAGACACTTTATGAGTTTTCTGGCGGTCGTTTTTCAGGCGGCAATGAACGATGGATTGATGATACGAATGGCTCTACATCGGGAACGTAATGACGTAACGGGTGATATCCACAGAGGTTTTGACAGCCATCAAAGGCATATTGCAGGCATTTTGGCCATCAAATGGTGGTGAAGGAAGGTTGTTGGGGATGTCTCGTCCAAAAGTAGCAACACTTTTCTCCGCTAGTTGATGAAGCAAGCAGCGGCTGCTCATCGTATCCTCGCGGTCCCGTTGTGATATATTCCGTTCCAGTCCACTTGTTCAAAATCTGGTTCGTGACGTGGGAGGGCTGCACATAATCAGCTGCTCCGCAGTGCCTCGAGGGTATCATGCTAAATATTTACACTATCTGTGTCAAGTTACACACACACACACACACACCATGTCTCACGCCTGCTGCCCTTTGAGGAGCGCCAACTTGGCAGCGAGGCTTGCCTTGACGTATTCATCACTCTCCGAGTCGGACCCGGAGCTGCTCGTCGTGCTGTCGTCATCCTCCTCGCCCAGGCTTTCCTCGGCGATGATCTGCTCGACGGCGGCGGCGAACCTATCGACGTCGCCGTCGGGCACATCGCTCTCCTCCCCGTCGCTCGGCAGCTCGCCGTCTTCGAGGTGGCGGCGCGCCCTCTTGCCCCCCTTGGCGCCGCCCTTCTTGCCCGGCACCTGGGTCTCGGGTTTCCGCTTCTGCGGCACGAGCCGCACCGGTTTCGCTTCCTCCAGGAGGAAGCTGGGCAGCGCGGCGCCGGCCTCGACGACGTAGAGTGTGGGAAACTCGAGGACCGTTATGTCGCGCAGCGCGTCGCCTAGGGGCGCCGCGGCGTCGACTGCGTGCACGACGGTCTGGCCCGCCGCAGACGTCGCGGCGGACGTCGTGCCCGCGAGGTAGAAGGCGTATCGGCCCTTCTGTGCCTCCTCCTCTTTTGTCGTGCCAGTGTAGGGGGCCACGCCGGTGTGGGGTGTCCACGCGCCGCGCGCGGCGGTCTGCATACAGAAGCGGCCCGGGTGCCAGGAGCCCGTCTCCGTGTTCTGGGCCGTGGCGAGGGACTGGCCCGGCTTGTGCTGGTGTTTGCGTCGCTTCTTCGAGCGGCCCGTATTGACGTGGGCTCCGTCCTGCGCTTCTTCTTCTTCGTCGTCGCCGTCGTCGTCGCCGCGCTGCTGGCGCTGGCGTTCCTTCCTTGCCTGCTCGTCGTGAAAGAACCTTTGGGCCGCGGCGAAGGCCTTGTACAACGGCATGTCGTCAAACGCCTTGGCCAGTATTCTCTTGGTTTGCCTCTTGGCTTCGTCCCCTCCTTTCTGCCGCTCCGGTGTCTCGGACTCGGATGGGACGAGCAGCCACTCGACCTGCCAGTTGATCCTGCCCGAAGCCTTGCTAAAGTTCGTGCTGTTCTCCCTCTGTCTCACCATGCCCACCGGCGCGCGCCTCAGCAGGATGCCGAAACGGCTCAACCTCTTCTTGAACGGCATCGACGTGAGCGCGTCCTGCCTCGCCCCGCCGGCGTCGCCCTTCAGCACCTCTGTCACGAGGACTCTCTTCTTGCGGCCGTCCCGGCCCGTCTTCCACTGCACGCTGCGGACCTCGATGGGCCTCAGTTCCTCCGGGCGCAGAAGCTGCCTCTCCTCGACGATCTCCTTTTCTGAGCGCTGCACGGCGCGCTCGATGCCCGAGAGGAAGTTGAAGTCGTGGTCGACGCCGGCAGCGGTCTTGAGCTTTGAGGGCGGCACGTAGGCCGTTGCATCGCGGATGCCGTTGCACGAGGACCACACCTTGTGGCGCTTTGTGCAGGCGAGGGAGCAGGTGCGGGTCGTGCAGCGCGGGCACTTGTATCGGGGGGGTTCGGTGTGGCAGATTGCGCAGAGACTGGTGAGGAGGGGGTCGGTCATGGCCGCTTCCTATTGTGAGAATTGGAGAGAGAGAGAGAGAGAGAGAGAGAGAGAGAGAGAAGGGCGGTTTTGTAAGGTCGGTACTCTCAGGGCTGTATGCTGTATTAATTTGAATTGATGAAGAGTCCAGTGCGCAGCTCAATTGCTTGTCGAGTACGCCGTATTGAAGGATGCAATGATGAGGCAGACTGGGAGGCAGATCGCTCTGGAACTTTTTCTGTTATCTCAGGCTTATCGGTGACGGGTGACCAGCATGACGGTTCCAGCCAAGGTGAAACCTTTTCCCGGCCCCGTCCAACAGTCAACTCAACCGCGGCCATCGCGCACTCTCTATCAAATGGCAATTTTCCAGTGGTGATGTTGTCACGATATTTCGAAACATTAACTTGATACCAGCACATTTCTTTGGGTAGAGACTTGCGGGCGTGTGACGGGAGGTCTTCCGCTCAAGAAACAGCAGCTGCTCTTCACACTGGCTTCCATGAAACTCCCTTCCCCAGGTGGATGGGCTCCCATACGGCAGTGGCAAGGGTGCGGTGCGTACGAATGCATTTTAGCCTCGAGAATACCTCAGCGGTTGGTTGTGTGTGGGTGTAACCACTTCATTCTGACCGCTAGGAACACCTAGTCCGCCACTCTATAGCTTAATCTGATTACTCTATTTCCACACCGGGTACCTAGTTGGAGGGCGTTGCTCGCGACAGTGACTGGCATTGCACAGCCAGGGTCGCCCCGCCATTTTATAGTTTTCCAACTGCATGTTTAGCAAATGGGAGATAATCCCGGCAACAGTAGCTGGGCCGATGACGTAGGGGAGCAGGTTCTCAAGGGCCGGATTCAGTGTTGTGTCCGTATCAACCAGTCGGATACCAGGTCTTTTATATTTTCGTTTCTCGCCCAGGCATAGCGGTAAGTTACACACCTTCACCATAGAAACGACGAGTAAAATACGTGCGCTAGGACGAGAGTGGCTTTCCAAGGAAGTACCTACTGTCCATTACTATCACAGCATCAGTCAACATGGGATGACGTTTCATCCTAGAACTCTTGCTGGTTTGTATTGGATTGTGGGCAACAGGTGTGAACTGAAGATAGCTAAAGATTTTCACCCTCGTAAGATACAAATGATATAATAATCGTGAGGGCATACGGCCCGTCCTCCAAGTGAGCACTGTTCAATTATCCCAGTACGAAACAGATCGGACGTTTGTCTCCAGGAAAGATGACAAAGAAAACTAGGGGGAAAAACCAACGCCGGACACGAAAATAAGATGTCCACGATCGCCAGCCGCAAAAAGGTATAAGATAAAAAGAAAGAGAAAAAAGGGTGAAAAAGACAAGAATATGCACAAGTCGGTAGATCATCCGCCCCATCGACCAGAGAAAAAAAAAAAAAAAAAAGGTCTCCAGGTCGCTTGCCGCCCCGAATGACTTATGGCCTGACCGCTCTCAAAGAAGGCAGATTAGCGGGTTCCGCCAAGGGCACTGATCCGAGCGCCGGATGGGCGGTGGATGAGGCTGTCGGTGTGCTTGCCGACAGCTGGTTGAGGCATCGCCTCGGACTCGCTGCGCTCCTCATCGAAGTCCTCCTCGTCCTCGACGATCTTGGTGGGAATGTCCTGATGGATCATGTACTGCTGGCTCGACCTCTCAGGGGTCGCGGCACTGGAGGCGAAGGACATCGCCGTGCTGCTTCGGTTGGGGACCAGGTCCGGGGTAGGGGGGATGCTGGATATCCGACCGTTGGCGGGGTGCAGAAGGCTGTCGTCGCCTATGTCGGACGTCGCGTTTGACTGGGTCTCGTGGCCGTCGTCGCTGTGAGCGCCCGACAGGTTGCTGCGACGGCGCTGAGCGCGAAGTCTGGCAGCGCTGGCGGCACGCTCGTCGAAGTCTGCGTCCTGGGCGAGCTGCAGGCCTTCGACGGCGGCTTGGCATTGCTCGGCAATGTTTCGGATAATGTGCGCAATGGCATCTGTCTTATCCTTGAGGTGACGGTCGGCCACATCCTTGAAACTCGAGGTAGAGAGTCTCTTGTTTGCCTCAGCGGCAGCGGAGAGGAGACGAGCCTGGTTGGCGTCCGCATCCCTAGGCGCCACGCCATCCTCGCCAACCTCGGGCTCGAAGCCCTCCTCAATCTCACGCTCCAAGTCATCAGGCTTGGTAAGGGACTGGACGAGGTGCTCCATGTGGTGGCTCTGCCCACCGATCAGGCTGCGAAGGTGCAGCACCACGCGACGAGCCTCGTCACGTTGTCTGAGGATAGTCATGTTGGTGTGCTGAAGAGCGGCAAGCTCCTTCTTGTTGCGCTTGCGCTCACGTTCAAGCTCCTCTGCGATCTCCTGCTGAAGGACGAGAGCCTCGAGGGCGTCGTCACGCTGTTTCTCAGTGGCACCCAGACGGACGTTGAGGCGGCCGTTGTCATCCTTCTGTTGGTCAATGAGACTTGCGAGACGTCTGTTCTCCCTCTTGTGCGTCTCAATCTTGGCCTTGAGGTCCTGGGTCTCCTTGGTGAGCTGCTCAGCGAACGCCTGAAACTTGAGAAACTAATCATGACAGTTAGCACATTCCCCACGCCGATCATGTGTACAGAAAACCAACCTGCTGCTTCCAGCTCTCTAGCTCCTCGTTGAGGTAGTTGTTACGCTTTGTAACCTTGTTGAGCTCGGTATCCATGCGGCCCTTGAGGTTGATGAAATCTTGCCAGGCTTCGAGAGCGTCGCGAGAGTACTGATTCCTCTCACGAACAATCTCGTTGAGATGCCTCATTGAGACCTTGGTCATCAAAGGCTTCTTGACAGAGCCACCGAAAACAGCCTTAATGCCGGTGTTACGGCCCATCTTCTCGCAAACATGGTCCATGACGGCCATGACGGAATCCTGGTTCCACCACTCGGGGTCCTGGATGGACTCAACTTCCCCACGCATAACGATGATTTGACCGGCAGGGACAAGCTTGCCGCCGCCATAAGCAGATCGTAGATGGGGGGGGACGCCGGAAGGGGTGACATCGCCGTTGAGGGACTGAGTGAGACGAGTGACAAACTTATTGCGTTGGCTAGGGTTAAGTGCGGTCGGAGGGCTAGAGGTGAGCACGAAGTTACGATCGAGGTCAACAACCAGGGCATCAGTCGGAGCGGTAAAGAGAGAGCGGCACTCGGCGGTGATACCAAGGATATAAGGGCCAGGCTCCTGGACCAAGTCCTTGGCGTGACGAGCGTGAACAACAGGGACATAAAGACCGCTCCACTCATAAACGCGAACGCAGTACCGGATAGTCTCGGCAGCCATTGTAAGCATAGCCGGATAGTGGCTCACGAAGATGATGCGACGAGTCGGCGAGATGGCGGCCTCGACGACGCCGACAATGTTGGGAATAGACAGGCAGCAAAACAGCGGCCACATGGCAAAGTTCTGGAAGCCGGTGGGCGAGGAAGGGAACTGGTAGCAGAGGGCGTAGTCCTTCATGTCAATGCGAACCAGATCGTTGAGTCTTGGAGCCGGGAAGCTGAGGATGCGAGAAACCTCCTCGGCGTGAAACAAATTGGTCGCCTTGTTCCAGTGGATCCACATGCCTCGCAAGTAGTCTCCCAGAAGGTTGTAAAGCGGGTACCGAGACAAAAACGACAAGCAGTAAGGAATCCAATACGTCTCGTCGGGGTTGTCATAGTAATCGGGCTCCGTTCGCTTGCGCAAGTCGCGGATGGTCTCGGCCCTCTTTTCATCGGCTCGCGACCAGACACGGAGACAGATGCCGTACAAGGTGTGAGAGGAATCCTGCTGCAAAACGAAGGCGTGATGAACGCAGTGAGGTTGGCTGCGGCCAGTGCAAATCTCAACATCGTGGGGAAAGCAAGCCTTCAATTTGTAAGCCAAAACTCGGAACAAGGTGGCAAAAAATCAGGTTACTTACGCGCATAGCAGCATGCAGAGACCTCGCGATCTCGTTATCCTGCTCCAGCCTAGGACTGCTTCCGAGAATTTCGGGGAGCCAGAATTGACCAACAGCTCCCTTCATGTGGCCAATCTTGCCCTGGGCGGGCGCAGGAGCCTTGACCCATTGGGAAGGTTCTCTGCCAACACCACATACCATGTAGGCGTGGGTAAGCGTCTTGGGGGTCCGCTGCTGGGGTTTTGAGTTCAGGGTAGAGGGAATCGGCTGGGTGATGCGTGAGTGGAGGGAAGAGGTGCGGCTCGGAATGATCAGGCTGGTGTCGCCTTGATCACGAGTGGTAGGTCGGCCATCGCGGTCGCTAGTCCGGGGGCGAGTAAAGGACGAGTGTGCGTGCAAAGAAGGCGCCATTTCGTCGGGTATTGTTCGTCGTTAAGAAGAAAAGTAGGTCGAAGAGTTGTAGTTGGATCGTAGAGAGTGAGAAGGCGGCCAGGGAGGTATATGTTCCAGGCGGCGCACGAGGTGACCAGCGTGTCGAAGGGAAAGGCGAGGATGGAACCGCCGGTTTCGAACTGAAGGCAAGCTACCCGGAGAGCAAGCTCTCGTCACGGATTTGTCGTCGAGTGCGTTGATCAAAAGGCCGCCATTCGAAAGGAGCCTCTTGACATAGCAAAGTCGATTGTCTCTGGTCTGGTCGTAGCGACAGTTGAGGCTCAGGCACAGACGAGTAGGTTGACTGACTTGACTACTCAGTGACAGGTGGGGTGGAAGAGAAGAAACAAGAGAAGAGGGACGAAGAGGAAGAAATTGGAGACGAGACAAGAAGAAGCAGTCCGGGTTGAGGTAAAAGGAGAAACTGACTGTGCGTGTTAGGGGGGGGGGGGGGGGGGGGGTGGAGGGGGCAGCGGATTAGAGACCGGGGCCTGCGGGAGGGGTGTGGAGAGAAAGAGAGACAGAGAGAAGAAAACAGAGGCAGGTGGCCAGAAACCGAGGGTGTGCCACTGGCGGGCGAGCTAAGATAGAGTGAAAAGGGGGACCAAGCACCGCTGGAAGCGGAAGTGAACGGTCAGGAGCAGCTACAGCAACAGAAGAAACGGCCGGCCGGGGAATGAAAGCCTGCAGCCAACGTGCGGCGCAGCGAGGTACACTAGGTACGGTGCTCCGTGCCTGGCTTGATGCAGGTTCCAATGGATGGTCGCTTTCCAAGCAAGGTACCGGCACACTATGCGCACTCTTTGGGGGAAGCTGAATGCAGTCAGCTCGGATGCAGCCAACTGCAGGTTTTAGCGAGCCAAAGGGTAGCCAAGGAGAAGGGTGAGATAAAATGGTACGTGATATGGAGATACTGTACGAATAGAGATAGAGAGAGTACAGCAAGAGCGGGTTGCAGAAACGGATAGCAATGGGGCAAAAGGACGGAAGTGCAAGGGTCCATGCACCTGCAGAAAGCGTCGCGTTGCCGGTGCCACCACCAGTCGACCAGGGGAGGTGCTAATACGGCATGTAGGTAGGTACTGTATGTATCGCAGGTACAAAGTACGTATACACATGTTACGCGTGGTAAGAGGGAGTGCTCGAATATCCGTACAATTACAGCGATTGACTGGACGGGCCGGGGTTTGATGACAAGAGCTGATGGGCAACCACGACATACCCACCAAGCCAAGAGCGGGCCAGATGGAGACCGGGGCAACGTGGGACTCGATGCTGCTCATGGATGGAATGGGATGGCCCAGTGGGTCCTACGATGAACGGGGGTGAGGGGCCATTCCACAGGGGGGTTGACTCTTGCAGGCTTCGGGGCTTCAGGCCTCGTTTTGGGCGCTGCAAGGCGTTGCAGGTGTTGGACGTCAGACTCCCTCCTTCGGCACTGCACATCGTGCGTGATATTGGGGACTCGGGGAAGCCGCGGGCGCCCAATACGCGTTGTGTGCAAGTGTGGTCTAGAACCTACCAACGTAGACGCTGTAGGTCTCGCGGCCAGGTCGTCGATGTCTAGCAAGATGCTCCTGTCGTCGCCATGGCGGGGAACCGTTTGCCATCCTACCCAACTTTCTTCATTGATTCTTTGTCAAGGGTTGTATTGACAATACGACTTTAAAATAGAATCCCACCGGGGCCGTGACTAAGGCAGGCGATTTGACAAACAAGCTGTTGATAATTAGAGCTAGGGCTAGCTGGTTGGCAGTTCCCCCGGCCTCCTCGAAACTCTTCCGGCCCGATATTTGTCGTCCTCGGTGCTGTGCAAACGGTCAGACGGAAGCGGGAGACGACGGATATGTGTCGTCACGGGGAGACGGGACAGAAGAATGGAAAGGGGCCACCACCAGAGCCAAACAACCAAATCAGGCCAGAAACCAGACAGAAGGACCGCTAGAAGAAGCAGCGAAGCGAGACAAGCCAAGGCAAGACACGGCAAGACAAGTCTAAACAAGTCAAGACAAAACCAGACATGACATATAGTATCCGTATACGGTAGTAGCAGAGTGAGAGGGGGAAACATGGAGCTCGGGCCCCCTTTCCAGGTAGGTAGATGCTAAACTAGGTATGTACGAAAACCGGTTGCCTCATTGCATGCATTGCAGTAAAAAGAGAAGGAAGAAAAAGAAGGGAAAAAAAGAAGGAAAAAAAGAAGGAAAAAAGGAAGGAAAAAAGGGGGGGGGCGCACAAAGCACGAATGCCACAGTCCTGTCCTGCATCAGTAAGCGAAAACCCCAGACTACCTTAGCTAGGTAGGTTCAGAAGCTACTGCAGCTAGCCCAGCCCTTCAAACGATCCGATTGCTCTGGAAAGGGAGCACCATCGAGCGAATGGTCGGTCCGACGAACTGTCTGCCAGTCTTTCTCTGTTTCTCTATTTCCCTCCCCCCCTCTTCTTTGTTTTCTGCCATCACCGTTGGGGCCGGGGCGGACTCACCCCGGCTCTACACTAAGCAGCAGCCGAGCGGGAGATAGGGATGATGAGCCAGCAGTCAGTAGTCGACCGGGAGTGAAGAGGGCAATGCCCCCCCCCCCTCTTGTGGCAGGAAGCCCGTCAAATCCGAGGAGCTAGCGTCGAGTCGTGAAGCTGCTAGTGCCATGCGTCTTGCTCGTCACTTTCCCTTCCTTGTCGTCGTCCTGCTGTGCCGTTCTTGCTGCTTGCTAATTCTGTTTTGTTTTTTCCTTTCCTTTTCTTCTTTCTCGACGCAGGGGCCCCTTTCCGAGGGAGACAAGGCCCACGTGTGATAGAATAGTGTTGTACACTATGTGTGTAATCATGTACCTATGTGGGCAGCACACTGTAAGCCCGCGCCCTCAAGTTGATCTAGACGCAACCAGGCCAGACTTATGGGGCCCCCCCTGCTAAGATTGGGCCCCCACCCTATCCATGGTGGGTTCCGGCTGCTGACGGCCAATAATCGCCGACGCCTCTCAGCACCGGCTGCTTTCGAGGGAAATTGCCCAGTCTCGTTTAGAAATCATGTCGTCTCTTGGTGTCCCCGCCCCTTCGTCACTTTCTGCCCTCGCGTTCGTTTCTTTGGATCATTGGGCCGGAAAGGGGACCTCAGCTCTGCTACGTTTGGGTCACGATTGTCGTCCCAATCCCAAATCAAACTTGGTCCACCGACGCCACCACTCCCGCGGGGCTGCTTTTTTTCCGCCCACAGGAGCAGACGCAGACGACGAGAGCCACCCTGCAAACGGTGGCGCGTCGTCGTGTCGGTGTGGGCAACGGAGATGGTGTTTTGGAACCGGAAAGACACATCAAACTCTTTCGGTGGCCGTATTCAAGTGATTCGTCTTTGATCGGCCATGTGCTGTAGATCAATCGTCACACATTACCCTCGCCCTTTCTTATGCGATACGGCGCCCGACGCATGGGTAGAAGGACCTACAGCGCAACGCACGCTACGTACCTTGCGTCGTGTCGCATATTGGATCATGACTGGCGCCCACGTCGTACTGGACGCTACTCTACTTCCCACCATGCATAACTGACTGCAAAACAGAAAGCGCCTAGTGAAAAGGGCATCCGAGCGGGCACGAAGCAACCTCACATCTCCAAGCCATTGTCCAAAATACGCGCAAACAAGCTATCTTAGTGTACAGGGCCCCTTTCTCCAGACGGATGACGAATTCAAGCCCACGAGATCATCTGCCGATGCGCTCAAGCCCCCCTCCCCCCTCCTTCCCATCTCTGATCCCTCAAGTATTACCCTCGTTAAACGGGCCGTCCCCCAGGTGGCGATTTATTGGTAACGGGCCACGGTGACGGACCTTCTGCGTCGGCAGCTGTCAGCCGTTGTGGTTGGCCGTGGGAGCACCCACGTTCAACGGACCCGGATCGCCGCATCTGCAGCACATGCCACACAACGCGAAGAGGCTTGGGCGTTTGGGGATGGGAGGGGTGTCGGATCCGCATAGGCACGCCAGAGCTTTAACATGGAGCATGCTGGATCATAGGACCACTGCGTGGGCAAACATGAAGCCCTCAGCGAGCCATGATTAGGGTTCCCTGGCACAGCCGTTGAGCTCCAACGCTGGGCCCCGGTGGATCGGGGCGGACTCCGGCGCTCCTCGGGGGCTGGACCTTGGCCCAGAGTCTCTGCTCTACCACCGCGGAGGATTGGTATGCCGCGTTGCGCGATTCACCACCCGTCGGGTGTGGCCGTTCCTTCAAGGGGCGTCCTTGATTCCGCGACGATAATAGAGTATCTGGGATCTAGGCTCGTATCGTGAGTGGGCCACGGGATGATGACGACGGCAATAAACCCCCTCAACAAAAGTAGTGTATCCGCAAGGGAGAAAAAAAGTAGAGAGGGAAGAGGGAAGAGGGAGGGTGACAAAAAACAACCTGCGGGAAATGCATCGCGAAGAGGAGGAAACAGTGCGCAGAGGGTACCGTGAAATAACGCCGTTGGACAGACCCGACCGTCCATCTAGCGAGTGAGTCTGCGAGGTTGTTGATGTCGTCTGGAACCCCTTCCAACCGGTTCCTCAGACATACGGATAAACTACGTGCCAACCCAAGAGAAAACATCATCCAATCTCTGATGGAGAAGGAGGCAGCTCACTACAGGCCAGCCACCCGATTTCAGATAAGGTATTGGATGACCGAAACGTCAGTCGCATCCTTCCAAGCAAGCGGGATAGCCTGACAGGCTCAGTGGCAGCAGCATGCGGCGGCCTACGGGCCGTCTGGCGCCGGTTGGTTTGCTCCCACTTTGACAAATCCCCATGGGTAGGTTTGTTTATCCAGCATGCACAAAAGCTTTCCATGCGTACCCAATTCGAGTCGCGACCACGTCGCCTTCGCTTTCGGTCCAGTCTCGCATTGGCCCACCTCGAGATTGGCCATTCACCGAAGTAAAGAGTATCATCAACGCCATCGTCACCATCGTCGTCGTTGTCCTCCTCCTCTTCGCAAGCATATCCTGTCTTTTTTTTTTTTTTTTTTTTTTTTTTTTGCTTCTCGAGCTCCGCCGTCCTCTCTCGCCGCCGCGGCCCGATTGGCATGGTTCGTACAAAGCATAACTATATATCCCACGCTTTGGCCCGTCGACCATGGAGCACATGCCAGCAGCCATGAACTCAAAGAGCTAGCCTACACTACCTACACTAGAAGTAGACACAGCAGGAATAGCACGCTTAAAACACTTCGATCGTGCATCTGTAATCTGAAGCTCAGAAGCTGGGTTTTCTTCTTCCAACACCTCTAACACCACCACCACCACCACCACCCCACGGGCCGGGGCTGAGATCCTGATTCATAATCACTCCGGCCACCATTAGCCACACAGTGAGGGCCGAAGGATCTTCATCGAAGACAGTCCCGGTTCCAACGGGTGGGTCTGGGGGGTTTTTTTTTTTTCAAATACCCTTCCTCTTTATCTTTCTATCCCGTCCTTTCTACGGAGTATTCGTACTACATTGTGGCCACCCCTAGGCGCAGCTGCCGTAGGTTTCGTCCAAGGCCCACACTTCTTACTTGAATCCTTCGGTGGCCCGCTAGCCCACCTCTCTTTTTCTCTCCCTTCATCAAGCTCCATGCTAGCGGGCTATCAGTTGCCCGTACCAAAGTGAGGGCGCTTGGATGCTGGAATGATCCGAGCACCGGTCCCGAAACCCCTGATCACTATCCATCTTACACACTGATTGGGAGACGGCAAGTGAGCGTGTCCCGACTCCTATCCCTCACCAGCCCCAGCTGCTCGAATTGCGCTGGAGCTCCCCGGCTCTAAACTACACCACCCTAAACTATATCTGAAGTTCCTTCGAATTTGGGTTCGGCATCAATTCTGGAGTGGGGAGGCTACCACCGCTGCCTCCTTGCTTGGTCAACCCAAATATCAAGCCATGGTGGTCCCTCGTAACGTCGTACTGATAACCCACAATAAACCAAAAACACTGTAGGGAAGGCCTCTCTATCTCTCTCGACCAATAGCATCCACCTCATCACCCCAAGTCCCATTACCATTGCTCCTGATACTGACGTCCAACCTCTTGGCACACAACACCTAGCTGAGAGATGCTTGTCATGTCGTGCCTGCCGAAAGATGGTCCGGACGCAAGTCCGCGCCGCATGACAAAGGCACGACGGGGAATTAATGGTGCAAGCACCTGCACCTGCTGCACCTGCAACGCATCATCACCGCTGCGACGATGCGCCGCCCATCACTTGCAGACACGCAAAGTCAATCAGTCTACGGAGTACTAGCCAGGCGAATCGGGAATCGCGCTATCAAAGACGCCCGTATCATCCAAGCTTCTTGGATTGGCGAAATATTGTTTGGAGCACGCCATCTGTCAGAAAAGCCGACGGACAGGATATCGCCAAGCTACCATGTGGCCGGGTCGCCCTGAAAGTCCGGCTTCCGCTCCGATTACGGCTACCCTTCGTGCTTGGGTCTGCTGACTGACAAATTACACGGCCATGAATCGCTAGACACCAGCCTGCTTCAGTTCATGATGGTCGGAGTCGTCGTAGCGCACCAGTAGCAGTCCATCGCATGGTGGCGGACGAACGGTGGCAGATTGCAGCGAAGCCGAGAAACTCATGCAATGTTTTCAGAGTCGGTCTCCCTCCCAGTCTCGCAACCATTCACTCCTCCCGATATGAGATAGACGGAATTCGATACCGCCCTCCGGCTCCGGTGCTACAAGCCCCGTTCCTATCGACGGCCCTCTGTCTGGTTTGAGCAATATACCCTACCTATCGTGCTCGGAGGAATGCCAAATTGGTCGCGACTGACCTCGAGTGGACTCTTGCGTCGTCCACTTTCTGTGACAGGTCACCTGTAAGGGCCCCGACTAGCGTTGCTACGTTGTAATCCCTGGCCCGCCTGCGCTTGTCACCTGGTTGCGTTGCTCGACCCAATGCGGAGCAGTGTAGTCAGTCTCCACTGCTCCGGTTCCCGAAAACGACCCGGCGCTCCGTACGAGACAACGGCCAAATGCGCCAAGCAATCACTGCTGATCGTGCGCTCCGGGGGAGGGCTACGGGAATGCAGCAGCACCTGCTTCGTCACTACACGCTGCCGACCCAGCGACTTCGAGGCTTCATTCAGTGACCTCCTCTCCACAATGATTAACACCCTCCTTCTCAGCCTCGCGCTCGCGCAGGTCGATCCCGGCGATGCCGACGAGCCGAGAAAGTCGTGAGGTACATCAGCCCCCTTATCCAACGCACCACTTCCCCCCCTTGACCGGCCGGCCGCACCTGTGGCGGCGGCGGCGGCGGCGGTGGCGGTGGCGTTGGCGTTGGCGCCCTCTCCATATACACGTGTTGGGCCTGTAGAAGGTCTAGTTTCGAGAACTGAAACGACATGTTCCGCGACGGCGTCTGCACCGCTCATCCGTCGCAGAAGAACGGCATCATTCCACTCCTAACGTCCTGCCTTTTCGATTCCGCTGCGTGGCGCCGCCGGCAGGCACCAGCGAAGGACCGATCCCATGATTGGCCGTCGAAACAGCCCGTCCTCCAGGACACGAGAGACAAAGGTAAGGGGGAAACCTTGGTGCCTTTCAAGAAGTGCGTCAATTTATGTCGTCTGCTAATCTTCTATGTGAAAGCGGCTCTTCGTACAACCCGCAGGGCCTCTCCGACTACGTGGGCATCTCCCTCTTAGCCCCATCCTAACTTCTTTGCTTGAGAGATCCACGGATGGGGAGGGGGAGGGGGGCAGCAAGTCAGTCTGGTCGCCTAACCGGCTTTCTTTGTTGTAAACCAGCTAAATGAAAAGGCTAGCCGCCACGTAAACGACCGAACGGCAACCTCTACCCATCAGCACACGGTGCCATTGTATTGGAGCTGATACGTCTCATACTTGGTACTGCCCGTCTCTAAGGGAAGCCTTTTGGTTCCGAAGGGTGCCTGTCATGACGCGCCAGAGGGTCATCTCGGATTTTCGATGGTATGCGAGACGTAGACCATTCCACTGGCTTGGGGAGTGTTTCGAAGTTCACAATGTTGGGTGGGAATGTACCACGTAGGTCATGGTGAGTAGAAGGACCTTCGTAGATCGCGGGGGTTTTGAACAGCCTAAAGCGTCGTCACAGGGCGGGCGTATCTTTCCAGGCCGAAGACAACTGTACCAATAGCAGAGATTCTGTCGGACCAGCGGGGTGTTCAGAGCTTCTTTGCAATGAATGTAGGTAGTTGTTCCAGACACCCCACATACGATCCAGTCCAGTCCATCCTGTGCCGAGGAAGGGAATCACAACACGAATAATCCAACAAAGTAGCACCTCTAGCTTGGGCGAGGTCTCACCATCCCAATGCTGTTACAAAAATATCCGATAGCATGGTGGTGACTGCTATCTCGACCCCTACTTCAACTGGGGTCTGCGACGGCATCATCCACAAGCTAGGCAACGATGGCCCCGTCGAATTCTATCGAGAGGCCATCAATTGACGAGGTGACGGTGATGCAGTGTCGATCGTTGCCAGCGGGACTCATACAGGAAGGCCACCGGCTTGGCCATATGAAAATGATGCCGTCGATCGAGTCTCGAGGAGATGCCCGCGCAAGCTGACAGTCGAGCGGATTCGTCCTGAGAGGTACACCGGGGTCCTCTATTTATTGTCTCTGCAGCGGCCAGCGTGCCCTACCAACCATTCAGAGTCATCAAGCTCAAACCAGATGGTCGGGAGCCTTTCCACTGAAAGGTATCTTCCCTGTCCTTCATTTGCAGAAGCCCTCATGCGATTGTGCATCTTTCGTCCGGGTTTGACTCACCCTTCCGGAGGGGATTTCCGGTATATTCCGGGCCGGGGCGGAGAAAGAGTGGATACGAAGCACCGGATACCGATTTTGGGGTTCAGACACGGCCCCGCATATCCCGGGTCGCACGGCGCGGGGTAGAAATTACTCATTGCATCCGGCCGGATGCGTCACTGAGCCCCCCAGCCGACGCTGTGACCAAGATCTCGGGCTGTTCGGCTATGGAGAACCAATTGGGTCTAACCAGCGAAGCTCGGAAGCATGCCGTGTTCCCATCCGCCAACGGGTAAGGTAGCGGGCGTGTCTCGGGCTGCAGAATGACAAGGAGAAAGGAGATGGTCGCTTCCAATGCTCCAGCGGGAACCCGCGAGATGGATGGCACACCTCATGTTTTGATGGATCCTCGCGTACAAGATGCAGGGGCATCCACACCCGCACTCTGCTGTTGACCGCGGGAGCGTGTCGTGCTTGACCATTCTCCTTCAAAGGGATGTACCTATGGCGGGGAAGCATTCCCGCCCATTTGATCTGTCTCACCAAAATTCACTAGCTCGTAGATCTCATCACGCCTCACCATCGTCGTCGGTGAAAACCATGACGAAATGCCGCAGAGCTACGGAGGGAAATTGCGGTTGCAGACACGATGTCCAATGACGCAGCGCACTATATCGACGCCTGAGAACGGACAGTCTGGCAGCAGCAGAGGCTTGCAATGAAGACAATGCGCCCGGTGAGGCGGAGAAGTATGCCTTTCCAATCTCTCGCGTGCCATTGATCTCATCAGCGCGTAGCCTGCAGAGAGAAGTGAGGGGGAGGAGGATGCGGAGTCTCAACGTTGAGGACTTCCTTGCAGGTAGAGTGAGACATTGTCTGACATGTGAATGTGGGCGGGTATGTGTGGCTGGTGCAGTGGAGACCTCCGAGACGCCAGAACGCAACCAGGGTAAACACAGGAGAACGCCGATACCACGTCAAATTGCCCGATGGTTATCGTGGGCGGCGGGACCAGGGCGAGCTAGAGCCACTCGATCGCCAGGTTGCAGTTTGGAAGAGACGAGGTCGCGGGTCGCCGCGTGGATGAGTGACCGGCCAGGCAGGGCTAGGAGAGAGTGGCGACGTGTTGTGGGTTTCCCCTCTCGTCAGGCCCTACCCGTTAGCTTGCTTGCCTGCTTGGTTCCCGGGGTGTCAACGATGATTCTCACCGGCCATTATACAAAGACAGGCATCGCGGTCCAGCGAGAGCCGCGGCAGCGGGGGGCAAGGGGGCGAGAGCGCAAGCTCCCATTCCAACAATAAGAGGCTGGCCCAGATGAAGATGGGGCCCAGGGGTCAGGGGAAAGGAGCGCGGTTGACATGAGCATCGTCAAAGGTGAGAAATTAAGTCGAATAGCCTGGCGCATTCGCAGGTCATATTATATCTGGCCGGCGGCAGCCCAGATCCAAGAGAGACAATAGCACTGGCGTCGTGGCCCATCCGCAGAAAAGAATCCGAACCAGGGAGGAAACGCTGAGGCCGCCCCCCCCCTCCTTTCCTCGGGAGCAAACTGGGCTGAAGTTGTGAAGGCTGCACCCGTGTGGTATTGCGTCGCATCGTGTCGCATCAAAGCGCTACGCTACCACAAGGCTCAGCCAAGGAGACAGAACCACCAAGGTTCAGGTGTAGGTGCAGGTACCTTGGCCCTGGCAGTACAATGGCCTCGAGGCGGCTCACAGTCGCCTGGATTAGCGCCATAGTTGGAGCTCTCGATGGCGCAAGCTCGCCCACCGGCATCGCGCTATTTGCTGCGTAGGATACCTAGGCAGTGGCAATCGTTGGCTTGGGATCTTCCCATGATAAGGTTTGAGGGATGATGCGTAGCGATAAGCTCGGGGGCAGGGTATGGGGCCAATTGGGTTACGGCAAGGTACCTCCCTGGCGGTCCTTTCCTACCTAGTGTAATTATAGATGGTCTTCCTCTCATTTCCCCCTGCCTGCCTTTCCTTAGCACAGCTTTTTACCACCGTCACTGCATGTCTACTTAGTATTCTCGTCGAGGCAGCAAACCGGGGTGCGAGGGGGGGGGGGGGGGTGGGGGGGGGGTTCGACAAGGTGGTCGTGGCCAAGGAGCCGGCGGGCTCTGAGCTTTCTTTCCATTCCACATGCGTCCCCCCTATCGATCATCCGTCTAGGACAGGATGCCAATGTACCTGTCCTCTGGGACACGGATCAGCGGCGTACTTACCCAGACAAACTATCAGATAAGGCATGCATACGTGTTGAGCGGCGACTCGACCAGTCCGCAGAGTTCCCTTGTTGCTGTGTGTTGCTCGGTGCGTTGGCTCGCAGGTCATCACATTGGAACGTGCTTGCACCACCCAGCCCACCTCTTCCAATGATGACATAATGACGGCCCGGACAGCATGCAGCCGGGTTTCGGACGTGCTCCTGCGGCCCGGGAGGGAGCAGATTAGTGAAGGTGACAGTGACAGTGACAGTGACAGTGACAGTGACAGTGGCAGTGACAGTGACAGTGGGGGACAGGGGCAGACAAAGGAGAGAGAGAGTGAGAGAGAGGCTTCAATGATCCGATCTTTGGTAGCAACTGCCCGAGCAAGCGAACACAGGGTAGGGAAGGGCCCGTCCCTCCTCTCGATTCCTTTATTGCGCAGTCTCCCGTTCCCGCGCTGACCGCATGCCTCTCTCCATGCCCCCTACGTACCTGTCGTAGACGCAGGCATTGGAGCTGCAGCACATCTTTCTTGCATTCCTCGCCTAGATTCATAGCCAATGACCTCACAACGAGGCCGGCCCGAAGACGGGAGATTGCATCTTCTCTTCTCTGGCATTGAGCATTGGGTATTAGGCATTGGGTAATTGTCGAACAACTGTCACGAGGAACAAGATCATTTGGGAAGCGTGCCCGTTCGTCGTCACAGGGCAAGGGAGGGGGTCCGTCCTTTTTTTTTTTTTTTTTTTTTTTTTTTTTGTTTTTTTTGCCTCGTTCTCTTTCCATACTCCAGTCTCTTTCTCTCATTCCCTCGCTAATTCGAGCATGGAATTCCACCTCGACAGGTACGGCGGGGCCATTGTGCCACTTTCACATGTCAACCGGCCAGGATGACGATAGGGACGCATGCAAGCTACGGCTGCTGCCACCTTTCCCATTTTTTTCCCTTTCTTTTTCTCCCCCCCCCAAGCCCCCAGTTGCTGCAAGCTATGAGCTCCTGATACTACTGGAGCTGGATGAGGCACCTGCTTCTCGACCTTAGCATACATAGTATCTACCTAGGTAATCACTCACCTGTCACGACTTGGCCCCCTCCGTTATTTGCTGATGCTTTTCTTGTCGCCGGTTCACTTCCGAACGTGTCCCGCCCGGTTCGACCAATTGCCTGCCTACACGGTACCAATGCCCACACACGCTTGCTCTTCTCTGCTGACAGTAATGGAGCGGCAGGACAGGGGTGCATGAGGGGAGGAGCTACCATCAGCTACAAACCAAGTAAAAGGGGGAGGGGGGACACGTCCCCGCATTGCTTGTGGCGTGAGCCTCCCTCTTCCTCCTCACAAAGACAGTGATGACGAGACGAGGGCTCAATTTGAGAAAGAACGAGAGAGAAATAGGAGCAATAGGGAGGGGGAAAGACGAACAGAGGAGGGGAGGGGGGTAAGGAAGAAAAGAAATAGACCAGATGATACTAAACGGCAGCAAAAATTATCCATTCGGTGCAGAGGAAGGAAGCAACGAGAGCAGAGGAGCAAGCAGCAGCTCGAGCACAAGCACAAGCACAAACGCCAGAACGACGTCCCTCCCCTCCCCTCCCCTCCATTGGCATGTGGCGCATGTACCTTGTTGGTAGGGGTACATGGGCCGGACCCGCAACCACGGCATTCCTGCGCGTCCCTGTCCGCGCACAGCGACTTGAGAATGTCTGAAGCACATGCTAATCTGATCTGGCCTGGCTACTAACGTAGCTAGGCAGTCGAGTCTCGCGTCCTAAGGGGTTCAGGCAAGCTACCTTACTTAGCCCACCTCTCCTTCTTCTGGTAGATAAATACTTTCGTTTCAGTCCATGCCCGTCTGTGGCGTCAACCTCGTCACCATCGTCCGCATCCATTGCATAACAGCTCTCCTCCGTGCCAGCCGTCTCTTTCCCTCCGACTTGCCCTCCTTCAGTAAGTCTCTTTTCTCTCCCTCCCTTTTAGCTTTGCCTTACCTCGCCCTCCCTCCCGATACATCTCCTCCCCCTTCTCCCTCCCACTCAGTTACTACCTGCCCGCCCCCTCAAGAAACTTTCTTCTCGTCCTTGCGTCTTTCCAACTTTCCCGTCAGAAATACCTACCTCCTTTGCTTTCTCAAACCTCACCTCTCCCTCCAACCACTCACTCATACACCAACCAGACCTGCCTCGACATCGACCTTTCCTGACAAGATCCCACTCCTACAGCTCAGCTCAGCTCCACTGCTTGCTCTGCATCTCTCACAGGCCTTGCTCTCGAGCCTCCAACCGAAGCTCAAGCACCCACGAGCAGCACTTGCCAGTAAATCCCATTCGACTTGACTTCGCCGGGCTACGCGCTTCGACGAATCAATAGCACCAACCTTCTCAATCAAACACCCACCTCTTTCTAAATGCCCAAAATGGCCCAAGTCAACGGCGACCTCCCGAGCGTGAACTCGGTTGCAATCCAGGTAAGCACTTGTGTCTACGGGGGCTTCTCTCCGTCTCTCCCTCACCCTTCACGCGGCTTACGTATCAATGCAGCATTTCCTGGACTACCCGGCTGTGCATGATAGCGTCGTCACTTTCAGGAACAACCCTGTCGGCAAGAAGTCCCTGGCCTTCAGCGAATCTGCTTACAAGGCCTTCGCCGAGCCCCTTCTGCCCCTCTTCGCTCGTCCCTGGAACTACCTCCGCCCGTATGCCGAGAAGGCAGACAACCTCGGCGACCAAGCTCTGTCAGCTGTTGACGAGCGCTTCCCTGTCGTCAAGAAGCCTACCGAGGAGCTCTATGCTGGCGCTAGAGACATTATCGCTCTTCCCTTCCGCACGGGCTTCGAGGCCAAGGACCATGTCCTCAAGACGTACAGCCAAGAGAAGAAGAAGATCGGCAACGACAATGTCGTCGCCCTTGGCAAGGCCGTCGTTAGCACCGTCCTCATCTCTACCAGCGAGATCATCATGTGGGTTGGCGACGTCCTCCACCACAAGAAGGAGGAGACCAAGGAGGTCGCCAACGAGAAGGTCAACAACTAAATAGGCTCGCGGCCCCGTACGTGTACAATCAATTTTGGCTGATCTTCCTCTCTCCTGTCCTCCCCCCCCTTTTCCATATACCCTTCACCCTCTCGCAGCCACTCTTGAACTATCTTTTGGTTCTCGGGCCGCAGTCACGATGGCGGACGCTTCAACGACATACAGCAACGGAATGGACTCTATACCTTGGATAAAGGGTTTTTATGTACTGTTTGCGTGTTGTGTGTTATCTTCTTTGTTTATTGCTATTATCGGTGGTGTACGAGACAAAGGTATCTAGTGCGTCGCTCTAGCCCTCTTCCTCTGGGGTTAAACTGAGTTGGGACTTATGCTGTGGGTGAGACAGAACTCTGTCAAGCTATTCGATGACGCCTCAAGGCCCACCACCTGTGCCGAACAAGGGGAGCATAGCCCCGGGTCACCGGGCGAGTCCCGCTCCTTCCCAGAGGAACGTGTTTGGCATGGAGCTGGATCTAGTATTGAACATCTGCGAGAGAGATCAAAATTTAATAGATACTCGGGTTTGATTTCGGAGCTCATCGTTGCGTGTGACGTAACCATCGTGTGAAACTGATCTATCAAAGGCTCCGCCGTGGGTGCATAGATCATATGGTGCGCCCTGCTTGGTCAGCTGGCACGAATCACTCCTATATCAGAAGACCCTGGCCGAGGCAGTATCGTACAGAACTTCCAGCGAAAGACAGAGGCATCGTGGATCCGGGGGACGGCTTCTTGCCCAGGTGTCCAAACTCAGTCCCCGCGTCTCCTCCCCGCCTTTTTCTTTTCTTCGCGAGGGTGGTTTGGCGCAACTCTATCAGTGTTGTAGATCAGACCAACTTAGCGGGATGAGGATGAGAACGATAAAGAAAGACTAAAGGAAAGAATAAACCCGGGGAAAGAACGCCAGTCGCTGATTGGTGACCCTCTGGCGTGCCACCATTGGTCACTACCACTGTGTGGAACATCCATAAAGTGGTACAGTATCCCGCCCATTACCACTGGTTGTGTCAGCATGGAGACGCTACGAGAAGCCAGAGCGAGCTGTTTGCGGCGTCGTTGGGGCGGCGGGGAGCTTGTTGTTGATGCTGAGGTAATGGGGTCCTCTGACCTTGAGTGGCTGTTGGGGGTGTGGCCCAGCATGGGGCGCGCGGGGGGACGTCGGCAGTTCCTGCTTTGCGGATGCTGATGTAAAATTGACTAATGGAGCATTGCTGACCAGAGGCGCATGAGCAAGCCCTCACGACGATTCGATGTCCCATCAGATCGCCCCTTCTCCCTTGAGTAGGATTTACAATGTGGGGTGCGTAGTAACAACAGTTGGATTTATAGGTGGTCCATTAGTCAATTGGGGGTTCTAGAAACCTCATTCTTCCCCATTCTCTCACTCACTCACTTCACTCGCTGCTGGGACGACTTTCGTACAAATAGTACCCCTGGTCGACGCCCCTCATCAATGAGGTCCCTCTCGCTGCTACTCTCCATCATCGTGGGAATCGCATCCATCGTCTTGTTCAGACAACAGATAGCAGAATTGGTAATCACGACCGCGTACGGCTTCTTCGACTCTGCTAGTGAGATTCAGAGCAACGCCGCTCTCGTAGACAAGCCGCAACAGAATCAAGCAGACAATCATCTGTACGCCACCGACATGTCCGTCCCCCGCGCAATCCGCAAGGTCTTCTTGGCCATCGAACAGGCCGAGGGCGCTGGGGCTCGCGTCCGCCGCTCCGTCGGAACCCCTCAACTCAGGAACTTTTCGCCCTTTTTGATGCTTGGTGAGTTACCCCTTGGGCTCGTCAATGTCACCAAAAGCCTCCAGGGATTGCTAACGCGCCCCCACAGACCACTTCAGAATCTCTCCCGGCTCGGGTTTCCCCGATCACCCGCACAGGGGCCAGGAGACTATCACCTACCTCCTGCACGGCGGCGTGGACCACGAGGACTTTGCTGGCAACAAGGGCACCATTGAAGCCGGTGACCTGCAGTTCATGACGGCGGGCCGCGGCATCATGCACGCCGAGATGCCCAAGCAGAACCCGGACGGCAGTGCCAACGTCGGCCTTCAGCTCTGGGTCGACCTGCCCAAGCACCTCAAGTCCTGCGAGCCGCGGTACCGTGACCTGCGTGCCAAGGAGATCCCCTCGGTTGACGTCGACGGCGGCAAGGTTCACGTCAAAGTCATCTCAGGCCAGAGCCATGGCGTTGACTCGGTGCGCGATTTGGCATACACACCTGTCTGGATCCTGGACATTCAGATCAGGCCCGGCGGCAAGATCGCGCAGCCGGTGCCCAAGGGATGGAATGCATTCGCGTACACGCTCGAGGGCCAGGCCATCTTCGGCACGGGGGCGCAGCAGCGGGTCGTGGACGAGTTCCACAACGTTGTGTTTGAACAAGATGGCGAGATTGTCAATATTGAGGTCGATGCTGGCGCGGAGAAGGACGCCCGTCTCGTGCTTATCGCCGGTACGCCGCTCGACCAAGAGATTGTGCAGTACGGCCCATTCGTCCTGAGTTCCAAAGCCGAGGTGTACCAGGCCCTGATGGACTACCAGACCCACTCGAACGGATTCGAGAGGGCTAAGGGCTGGGAGAGTGAGATTGGAAAGACCATGGTTGAGTGATGTAGCTTTGGTCGGGTTGGTTCGGCTATACGTATTTTGTTTTGTACCCTGTATCAACTGGCATTGAGCAGCGGATGAGCATTTTCTTTGAGTTAAGATGAGGGCATATAGACCATGTCAATGAGATACCATGAAATCTGCTCACTTAAACTTAAAAGCAAACTTTCAACGTGGAAATTACCATATCGGGACTAATGGAAAGGAAGTCAGTGGCCTTTGTTACTCGGGCCGCAAGACCCTGTAGAATTTAGGAGGCGTGCACTGGCCTAACACCTCGCTCCCTGCACCCTCCCTCACTGACCCTATCAATTCAAACCCCGCCCCAGCTCTCCTTTTCTCGCCCTGCACTTTTCCCATTAAGCATGCAAGCAAGGTACACGAAACCTATGTAGTCGCGGCACGCATTGCGATGACCTTCGAGCCCAACATCCACTTATCCACGATATGATTGACGACACCGCCACCGCCGCAAAGACACTACACGCTCACTCCCACACGTGCAACTGGTTCATTACCAACTGACAGACCGATCATCCTTACGACTGACGACACCCCGAATTGAATCTAACGACAGCTGGCCAGCCAGCGAACCCGCCATGGATGCGCCCGTGCCTAAGCTTGCGGAGCTACTCCGCCATCCTGACGACCTCGACAAGATTGCCGGTCTGAAGCAGGAGTTTTCCCGCAAGAAGATGGCAGTCGACTCCCAGCTTCGCAGCGGCCTGCGTGAGCAGCTCGAGACGACCCAGTCGGGCATGACGGGACTGACGGACGGCCAGAAGACGGTCCAGCAGATCAAGGAGGAGATGATCAAGATCGACCGCCTATGCTCCGAGTCGCAGAACATGATCAAGGACTTCAACAGCATCAATATCGTCTCGCAGGCGCACCGCAATTTCGGGGCCGTCGAGGCCATGCGAAAGAACCTCGAGACCTTCAACGAGCGCCTGGCCATTGTCGAGCGGATGCTGGCCGAGGACGAGGAGGACAAGGAGAACATGCCCAACCTACTGCCGATACACTACGAGCTGACGCAGCTGAGGAACATCCGGGACGACGCCATGGAGCAGATCCAGAGGGCCGAGGACCCCAGCCTCGAGTCGACACTCGAGGACTATTTCCAGAGACTGGACACCATGATCGACTGGTTCGACGAGCACATTGGCATCCTGGCGCTGAACCTGATCAACCTGGTGGTTAACGACAATAACGGCCTGGTGGTGCGCTTCGCCGTCGTCATCGAAGCCGAGGAGAAGAGCGACCAGAGGGTGCTGGCGCTACAGGAGGCACTCAAGGACCACAAGGAGATGGCGACGCGGTTTCAGAGCATCACAGACGGCGCGAAGAAGGTGCGAGGGTACAAGGATAAGTTCACCCAGGCCATCAAGATCAGCGTCGAGGGCCAGTTCGCCGAAGCCAGAGGGGAATTCCTCGACGATCCATCGGCGTTGGACAAGATTCTGAAGTGGTATTTCAACGACTTGAACGCCGTCAAGATGGGCATGACCCCCCTGATGCCCAAGAAATGGAAGATTCTCAAGACGTACGGTGACATATACCACCAGACGATGCATGACTTCCTCATCGGCATGATCGACGACCCCGACTCGGCCTCTGCCAACACGTTGGAGATCATTAACTGGCCGGAAAGGTATTACAAGAAGATGAAGAAGCTGGGCTTCAAGCAGGAGGACCTCACTCCTCACGTCATCGACTCGCGTGAGACGGAGCTGGTCCGCGACTTCCGGCAGCTCATCATCAAGTTCCTCGACGAATGGATCGAGCGTATTTTCAACGCCGAGCAAAAGGACTTTGCGGAGCGCAACGTCGAAGGCTCCAACCTGGACCAGGACGAGTACGGGTACTTCCGGTCCAGGAACCTCGTCGACATGTGGCGGATGATGCGCGAACAGATCGACGCTGCCGCCAACTCAAAGCGCATCGATGTGATTGAGGGCGTCATCGACGCCATGTTCCTGAGGCTGCGCGGCAGGCAACAGTCGTGGCAGAGGATGCTCGACGAGGAGGCCGCCAAGTTTGAGTCCGGAAAAGTCCCGGAGCTCGAGGGGTTCCAGCCGCTGCAGGATTGGCTCGTTGCCACGGCCAACGACCAAATCGCCTGCGTCGACGACAACGAGGACGAGAACAGATTCGGGTACCTGTCCAACTTCAAGCAAAAGTTCGAGCCGCTCGTCTCGCCAGCGTACATGGAGCGGGCCGAGGGCGAGGTGGAGCTGCTGCGCGACGCCTACATCGACTTCAGTACGTGGTGCATCACCAAGTTTGTGCAGCTCATCTTCTCGGTCGACTTCAAGGCAGTCATGCCCGAGTTCTTCACGCCCAAGTGGTACACGAGCACAGCCATGAAGCAGATGGTGGTGACGTTTGAGGAGTACGTCGGCGACTACCGCCAGGTCCTACACCACTCGCTCGTTGACATCTTCACCGAGATCTTCGCCGACGAGCTGCTCATTCGCTACCTCTCGTCTGTGCGTAACAAGGGCGCAAAGTTCCGCCGTGCCGATCCCATCCAGGACAAGCTCTTCAATGACATCTCAACGGCGTTCGAGTACTTTGGCGCCCTGCCGAACCCGGACGTTGGCAACGCGGTCAAGCAGACGTGGCGCGTCACCGAGTACTTTTTGCAGCTGCTCACCGTCGACAAGGACGCCATCCCCGACACGTTCGAGGGCTTCAAGACGGCGTACTGGGACCTGCAGATCAGCTGGGTCGAGGCGGTGCTGCGGTCGCGCGACGACTTTGAGAGGAGCATGCTCAACGCCGTCAAGGCACGAGCCGCGTCACTCGACGTCGTCCGGGGACCCGAGACCATCATGGGCAAGGTCAAGTGATCGGGCTGAGGGCACCAAGAGTCGAGCAAGGGAGCATTCTTTCACTTGGCCGCCGGCATTCGTGGAGCTTGCGTCAGGGAAACATGAGCCGCCGAGCGTGAGACAAAAAGAGAGGAGGAGAAAATGGGAGGCTCTCCGCGCGTTGGATACCTGAAATGACCTCATGGGAACAGGTATCAAGGTTTTATTTTTCAGGGGGGTTAATGTATAGGCGCGATCCAGATACCCAATTCACAAGAAGGGACCGCGATTTCGAGACGTAGGGGAAAGGATGGGTAATCCCCCCCCTCTGGATGCAAGAAGAGAGACTGAGCCGCGATGGTGCAGAGCTTGGAAGGGCAGGTGAACCGAAAATGGCAGCAGATCTAGGACACACACACGCGCGCGCGCGCGCGCTCTATATGAGAGCGGTAATGAGGAAGGTGAATTTTGTTGGGATAGATAGTACGGAGTACCTCGCCTTGTCTTAGAGTAGAGTTTTTTTTTTGGGGGGGGGGGGGGGGCATAGTAACGCACTTGGGGATCCAGACCCTCAGCATTGAGAAGCAAAATGGCCAACGTTATAAGCTCAGATATCACGGTGGCATTTGGGCGGCAGCCCTCCCAGATTTGCAATACTTTTTACTCGTTTTTGTTTTTTCTTTGCTTTTTGACTACCATTCCATCCCGCCCTCCTGTGCGGTCCAGTCCCTTGGCCGCCGCACCTATCTTCCCTTCCCCTCATAAAAGGGGCGAAGACTCGGGTGGCCGATCGGCCAGGGACGTTCCCCCGTCTATAAACAAAAATAGCACGCGAAAACCAGGGTTTACTTTAGCTGTGATTTCTCTTTGTCATTGCCATTCTCGAAAGCCCAATCCGTTGCGTTTGCCCTCCCCATACCGTTCGTTCACAGTCATCAACCCCCAAGGCCTTTTGATATGCCCGAAGGAGCGGTGTCGGAAAAGGGGTGGGGTTGGCGGGTTACCAAATAGTCCAACATGCTGAGAGAGAAAACCCAAATGGTGGCGATTTCCCAAGAAAGAGAGAAAGAAAAGAAAAAAGGGAGAAAAAGAAAAATGTCGTTACAGTCTCCTGCGTCCAGGTCTCGCTGACTGGGAAACTCCAGTTGAAGTGGTTCTGCACTGGCTGGTAACGCCACCGCTCTCTGTTGATGGAGAGAACTTGGACTGTTGGTGGCACTGATCTCGTGTTGCGAGAGAAATCATGCCGGTAAAAAATGGAAGGAAAAGCAACTTCTGCAAATTCGTTCGAACCCCATGCTATCGTGAATTCGTCATGATACATCTCGTTATTGGGTTCATCCCAGAGTGTCCGCGCCCTCGTTGTATAGAGAGAAGTGGCGAAGTGGGCAAAAGCAAGATTCCTGTCAGAAAAACAGCTCGATGCCAAACCCACCAACTACTTCATGCAGATGACGTGGGCGCTGGTGATGGAAGCCACCGAGATCGAAGAACCCGTATCGTTGCGAACGGTAATGACGGGGGTGACGACCAGCTGCACACGCCAGTGCTCGGCCTGCAAAAGGTGAGGGCCAATGTTGGGCGCGATGCCGACCATGGTCTGGGTGTTGAAGCGTGCGCCGGTGTCCGGGAAACGGAACTCAAAGGTCCAGCGCGAGGTGAGCATCTTTGCCGAGATGGACCAGGCCTTCTCGCACATCCGACGAAGATCCTCGTCGGCCTTCTCCAGATTGGGGCCGCCAGAGGACTCGGGGATGAGGAGAGGCGAGAGCATCTCGCGGAGCTCGGCCTGGAAGTACTCAATGCGGTGATCGCGGTAGGCGTCGTAGCGCTCGTGGTTGATGCATGAGTTGACAATGGCGGCGACGCGGTCGATGCAGACTTGAAGCGCACCACCTTGGCCAGCTGCTCGAGTCAAGCGAGTTAGCGAGGATTCTAGGCGATGAGGTGAAATATAGAGGCAAACTTACCGGGGAGATTGTTCATCTCGTGGCGGATCTCGCGGAGTTGGCGATCAGCATCAACCGAGAAGCCCTCCCAGGCCTCAAGAGCGAAGATGCGGTTGACCAACAGGTCGATTATGGCGCGTGATATCAGACAGGCGCGGCTCATGGGGTCGTTCATGTGCTGGCGGATGTAAGACCAGGCCTGCTGCTCGCTGAAGGGGGCGTATAACTTCGTCATGTAGCGCAGGAGCGGAACCTCGTTGAGGCGCGACATGATGGTGAGGTCAACCTCCGAGGCGAACTGGAGCACCTAGCCCCGGGCAAGACCCCAGACTCCCTCAAAGGCCCGAGCATAGCGCTCGTTTTCGCCACCCTCATCCTCGCTGAAGCCATGATCGGGGGCGAAGGGGCTGGTGACGGCGCGACTGGGGCCGTTGCCGCCCTGGCCGAAACGACCGGGACTGAAGCCCCCCTGCTGAGGGTAGTTGGCCGTATGGTAGCTGTGGCCAGACGAGCTGGGAGCGCGAGTACGGCTGTTTTGATGGGCCATGACGTATTCGTTCTTGTTGTGGACCATGTGATTCGGGCCTGTATTGTAACGAGGGTCCTGGGGTGGTATCATAAACTGAGGAGGGCCACGATAGCGGCTGCAGTAAGGACCCTCAAAGTTACCGAATGTACTGCGGGTAGCAGAACGAGGAGTCGGACTGGTGTAAGGACCGCTGCCGCCGTTGAAGTCACGGCGAGAACCAGCGTTGGATCCAGTGCTGTAACCAAGGTTGTACGATGAATCGACACTGTCGAAGCCATGATCTATACCGCCATTCATGCCAGGATGAAACTCGGGAGCGTTGGGACGGAATGAAGTGTGTTGGTTGGCGGCGCCGCGGTTGCCCATGGAAGTACCGGGGCGAGACGGGATCATGTCAAACCGGCTACCAAAACCGCCAGGTGCGTCAAAGTCATTGAACTGATCGTATCCGCCAGTGAAATAATTGCGAGTATCTCCGGATCGTGAGTAGGAACCCGGAGGGGGTATGTTGTGCTGAGTACGGGCACCGCTAGATGCGCGAGTCCAGCCAGCAGATGACATAGTGCGGTTGTCAGCAGGACGGCGAGCGTTGCCGAACATTCCCGGGTAGGAAGAGGGCGGACCATTCTGAGCAGGCACATGAACCAGAGCGGAGTGCTTCTCCGCGTTCTGCTGGTAGTTGAACGGCTGCAAAGCGTTGTTCGCCGAGGGCATGACCTCGCGAGACTCAGACATCTGAGAAGCATGAGCATCATAGGGTTGCTGGTGAGCCTGACCCGGCTGAGTCTGCTTCTCAAGAGCAGCAATGCTGGCAGAGCTAAGGGCAGTGATGGCTTTGGATGAGTCGTCATTGCGCTCACCATGCATCCAGCGGGAGCTGGGGCGGTTCATGAAGTCTTTCAGAATCTGCAACGTGATAGTCAGCGCAGCCCATTGTCCAAAAGGCCTACGGAAACAAACCTGTAGCAGCTCAGAAATGGTTTGGTTATGGGCCTCCTCATCGTTACCATTTCGAGGGTCAAGACGGGCCAGAAACTCGAGCACGGTGTTTTTGTGGTTCTCTTGCTCGACGTGGTAACGGGCAAGACGATCCTCCAGATCTTCATACTTGCGATGATACTCGGCGATATCTCGCTTGAGCTGCTCACGCTCCTCCGTGATAATGCTGGCCTCTAGCTTGCTGGAACAGAGTACCTTATCGTTGTACTCGAGGTCGATTTTGATATCGGCGACCTCATTTACCGCTTGACGAAGAACGTTGTTGACCTGCTGAGCGTATTTCTGGAGGCCTTCACAAAGATCGTTGGCGATCTTGCTGGGAATACCAGGAGTCCGACGGATCGCCTGCTGGGTAGTCATGATACCAGCTTGGACCTGGCGAGCAGGGACCCACGCAGGCTTCCATCCTGAAGTCAGTACATGGGTCGGATGGAAAGCGCATTGAAAAAAAAAAAAGGGGGGGGGGGGGGGGGGGGGGAGGAATTGGTAAGCAGATGAGACTCAACAACAGAGGAGAGAAGCAAAAGGAAACAAAACATCTGACCATGAATCAAGGGTACAGAGAGCATGGTAGAACGAAGTGAGTGTGACTTACGTGGTTTCGGGCAAGCTCAGAACGCCGGCTTTCTCGAAGAGGCCCAACCAAAGGACCGTCAATTTGGCAGTGGGTAGCCATCTCTGCAATGATCTTCTTCGTCTGGCCACGCTCGGTTGTATGAGTGGACTTGTTTTTCTCTTCCGAAATGGTAGCGAGGCCTGAGCCAGACTGGTTGCGTCGAATGCTGTTGTTCAACGAGCCGGGAGTGGGTTGACCCGGAGTCTTGACGTCGGGGGTAATGGGTCCGAACTCGCGGTAGGGAGTGATGGAAGGAGGCGGGCCAGACCGATAGCCAGAAGCAGTGGGCTCGATGACAGAACGGCCAACAGGAGTCGCAAAGACAGTTCCTTCAGAACGGACAGACGCCTTTCCAGCGGAGAAATTGCCGGGAATCTGAACGTTCGAGACGTGCTGAGAACCTTCCCGACCGTCGTTGAAAGTGAACTTTGCCTGCTGGAACTTGGGAGGCTGAGGTAGCTGGTAGTCTCCGGGGTGAAGCTGCGAATTCTGGTTAGAAAGATCGGCGGTGAAGACGTCAGACGACGACTTGGAGTCGCGGGCAGTGCCATCCGTTGAGGACGGGGTCGATTCGAACGACTGGCGAGTAGCAGCGAACAGGGGAGAGTGCTCCGAGAGACAGACGCCTCCACGGTGGCCTTCTCCAGAGCCGGAGCTCGCGTTGCCTGAGTCGGCCATTATAGCCACTCAGGTCTTGTCAATGCTTGGGGTAAAGGATGCTTGTAGGGGATGACGAGGCTTTGATACTCTCGATGGAAATGGAAATATCGAGAAAATAATTCCAAGATGATGAGAATTAGAAAGGGAAGGGGGAAACACTAGGATGTAGGCTCCTGGTAAGGGCTGGTGTGAGAAGAAACTGGGAGGAGTGAAAGAGTTGTTGATAGTTGGGAAAAGGTAGATTGTTGTCTGCGCAGGAGGCAGGAGCAAACTGCGCTAACCTTTTAAGGAGAGGCACCCAGATGATCTTGGAGGATGAATACACAATATGATGGGGTGGTGGTGCAGGTAAGCTGTGCATTTCCTGAGCTCATCAGGTGAGCCAAGGTGAGCCAAGGTGAACACCCAGGACCAACGAACCTCATAACCCCCTATCCCGTGATTCAGGTTACACCCCCCTCAAACCAATTACAAGCAGATGTTTTTACAAGGATAAAGAAGAAGAACAATGGAAACCATCATGCTTGATCAGTGTTGACTCATCTCTCAGACACTTGCTATGACAAGAATACCAGTAGGGAGAGAGAGAGTGATCAGCATGTTTGTCATTGACATTACCCAGCAGGGAATGCTGAGGATTACCAGGCATTGAATGAGAGAGGGGAGGAGGAAAGCAGACGCGAAAAATATGCAGAGAGTTCTCACATACCGACACAAATGACCAAGGCTACCAACGCGACTTGATAAATGGCCAGAGAAGTCGTTTGTTCTGCCCTGGGACGATGTAGTCCAATGTCTGGAGCGAATTGCTATGGCGGAAGGCAAGTACTCTGCCGATGGAGCCAACTGAACCCGGTGCTGTCTGTTCCATCGTCAACTGAAGTTCGATGGCGTTCAACGCTTGATGTGACTTGCCTATCGAGGACTCGGCCGAGAACAAGAAGCTCTTCAATTCTTGACCAATGTTGCCAGACTCTCGTGTCAAGAGCAAATACTGCCCCCAAGCAAAAGCACAAAAGTCGACAAGCTGTTCTTCTTGTATATTGTCAAAAGCACGTGATACCGTGTATGATCTATACTAGAGAACGAGAACGAGTGTCAGCGATTTCATTTGAGACAATGGAGAGCGAGCGAGGTATTGGCAAAGTGGCGAAGTGGGGGAGAATGTGGGAGAAGAGAACGAGGTCTTACATTGATGTCGATCTACGGCTTTCTTCCAAAGCAATATTCAGCCGTAACCCTAAGAAATGGTTCCGGGTAGCAGACTGTGGGAGCTTGACGTGGAACGTCGAGAGGTTTTGAAGAACCGAGATCCAAAAAGAGGATTAAAAGATGGTGGAAAGCCCAAGGATGGCGTTTTTGGAGTGGTTAGGACGATTTAGTGTAAATGGCGAGATTGAGAGAGGAGAAGAGATGGGAATGAACCAGATGGGTATGGAGAGAGTTTGTGGTGAATAGAAAAACGAGGAAGAACAACAAGGTTGTGAGATGTGGAGTGAAAACAGAGAGAGGAGTTTTATCCTATCTTCCACTTGAAAGGGTGGGACCTCGCGAGAGCCATGAAGAGTTCCTGTTCGAGAATAGTCTATCGACCTCAAGGGGCGAGAGAAGAGAATGGTAGTTCTCGCCCAAACTGATCAAGGCGGGCCTTGGTGATGTTGAAGTCGTGATGCTGGCCAGGGCGCTCTTTACAGTAGTGTGGAGGACTAGTTATCGACTCGGCTTCTTGGCTCAACATCAAGTCTAGGGCTCATGGACCAACGCCTTTGAGCAATATGTAAAGAACTCGTAAGTAGGAACAATACAGTATATTGGGTCAATGGTGTGTATATCATATGCCCTGTGGCTGGAGGAAAACTGTGTTCTGACAGTAACCACAGTCACACATGATGGAAGAGAAATAACGGCTTATTACTAGAGTGAAAGTAGTGGTGAGGAGTTTAGAGAAGGAAAGTAAGTCTAAGCAAAGAACGGCAAGAAAGAAAGGGCGGCAGGAAAAGAATTCCTTATAGGGCATCGTAAATCACTGAGAGCTGTTTGAGCTTGATTCCGGAAGCAATACACGTTGTGACCAAGACGCACACCAGGGCTTGCATGCCTCAGCCAAGACAACTAAAGCTGCTCTTGCGCTCCATCCCCATTAGGGTGAAATATGAGTGAATTAAAGGGCTTCCGAAACAATGGGCTACGTTGAGGCAGCACTTAGACAAGGGGAGCCGGCATGCCCAAGGTGCTTCTATAACTTCATTTTTAAATAGTAAGATTACCTTGGGGCTATTTTACACAAAGAGACTTGTCTCTAACTAGGCAACTGTGCGCAGAAAGCAGTAATTTGGGGAAGAGAAGAACCCATGTGTGTTGTGGGTTTCGGACTCGAGGTGCTTGCTGCATATAAGAATTTGAAAGGGCCCATGTTCCGGACCATGGTGAAGAGGGAGGTGATAGCAACTTTGAGTCAACCGTTGGGATGGAGAGGTTAGACTTTCCAAGCTTGAGCATGACAGCAGGAACACACTGGTGCCTGAAACCGAGATAGCCTTCATCTGGCCAACCAAGTCAGTACAAGATGGCGCACTTATGGTTATGAGCCAAAATATGCCAAGGGAGCAGAATGGATACATCATAGTGAGAGAAAATACAGCGAAACCAGGCAGGCCGGTAAGCATGTCAGTCCACCCGGGGTACAGCAATTATACTAAAAACAGATTTAGTACCTAAGTGGACTTCGTAGCTATAGCTTCCTTGTTCCTTACCCAGACGCCGTTCTTGGCAACATGCCATACAGGCTCCGCATGTAACAGGAGCGCATTTTAACGAAACAACCTAAGGTACAAATATCAGCCAAAAAATGGTTGGCGATCGAAGGTGCAATCAAGTATGCTTTCTGCAGAGAATCAGTGCGGAGTCGATCTGCTCTCCAATGTTGCTGGGTTAAACCTTTTGCTCCGAGGCGACACAAACTTGGCTGGACACAACTGACGACTAGAGAACAGGGGACCAAAAGTCGTTGTTCCGCGGTCTCCGTTTTTTTCGGGTGGAATGGATATCAGGGACATCGACTCGCTACTGATGTCAGAGAAGACTTTTGTTTGATGGATAAGATTTAACCTACTATGTGGATCCTAGACGATGCTTTGCGAGGCCATATATTAGCTTTCAGATCGCTCTTGTGCGAGAGAACAAACTGCTGTAGACGGCATCTACAACAGGTGACGCGTCGATCATCCTGCCTCCGAAGTATCGGCCGTTGAGACCTCTGATAGCATTCTCGCCACCCTGGACCTTGTCGAACTTCAGGTAAATGTCACCCTTCGAGTTCGGGTCGACGGAGATGTGGACGACACGGCCGTATTTGGTTTCTGCCTCCTGCCGGACGTCATCCTCCAACTCCTTGACCCAATCGTCGCCCTCTTCCCTATATTGAGGTTAGCATGCGAAGGTAATGAATGCTTCAGTACATGATTGACTTACTCTTCGGGATCAAACATGTTGTGCAAGACGACGCATCGGCTGGCCATGTTGACGTTGACAGGCAGAGGCTTGGTCTCGGTCTTGGGCTTCAGCACCTGTCGCTCATCTACTCCGTTGGAAGCATCGTCAGTCCTGGCAAGCTTTCTCATCAGGGCATCACGGCTGTAATTGTTAAAATTGACGCCGGCGACATCAGTGTCGTCGAGGGCGCTAGCGCCGCCAGACTTCTCGCTATCTCTGCCACCCGCACGATCGAACGCCGATGTCTGAGGGCCGCGACCGCCCGCGCCAGAGAATGCAGAACCCTGATACTGCGGGTTTTGGCCAGGAAATCTCTGCAATATGTTGGCAGTGCTCTCAGGGGTAAACTTATCGTTTCCGAGGCCAACGCGAATCGGGCGACCAGCAAGATCGAATCCGTTCATCTTCTCAAGGGCCTCTCTGGCTTGGCTGGCTTCGCGGTATCTGGGGTTGGTCAGCAGGCCTGTCCAAAGCCGGAGGTGGGAAGGAAACATACTGTACGAAGCCATAGCCTCGGCTGCGTCCGTTATCGTCCTTCTGGAGCTGGACGAACTCAAGCTCGCCGAAGGGTTCAAAGACGGCCTGTAAGTCCTGCTCGGTGACGTTGAAGTGAATGTTGCCAACATAAAGTCGGTGGAAGGGGATGGAGTTTGGGTGAGCGGCTGTGGTTTCGGTGGTGCGAACCTGTCGGTTCTTCTCGGCCTCCGTCATCTGAACAATGATAGGGATACCTAGCAATTTCTGTCCAGTAAGTTGAAGAGCTTGGGTGACAGAGTCCTCGTTCTTGAATTCAACGTAACCGACTCTGTGGAGCATGGTTAGCATTGGATCATATAACGGCCTGGATTCAAACACACATACCCCTTGGATCTCTGGCTGATACGGTCCTTGACAATCTGGGCCTCGGTGACAGGGCCGACCTTTTCAAAAAACGCCTTCAGGTCGCGTGTGCGAAGGCGGGCGGCGAGCTGCTGGACAAAAACAGTGCGGCGATCCCGTTCATCTTCAGTAAGTTGTGGTGTGGCCTCACGCTTAGAAGAGGCCTCTGGGCGATCATCATCCTTTGCCCGGCGATGGTCCCCAGAGTAGCGATCGGATCGATCGCGGCGTTCGCGGTAGTCGTCGCGGGATGAGCGGTAAGAGCGGTGGGGCGAGCGAGAGCGGGAGCGGGCTCGTCCGCCTCTGTAGTAATCACCATCTCCTCTGTGACGACGTGAGTGACGGCGGTCATCATCGCGGCTTCTGCTTCTCCGCCTACTCTTGTGGCTGCCCGCGTCGCTTCGAGGGGTAGATGCCTTGATGTCGTCCGGAGTCCCGCGACGGCTTCGTGTCGTGCTCCGGTCGCGGCGGTCGCGGTCTCGGCGACGACGGTCGTAGTCCCGATCACGGCTTCCATCGCGGGCACGATCGCGCTCCCTGCGCTCAGGACGGTCGCCGTTGGGACGTTCGTCAACATCGTGTGTCTTGTTCTCGGTTGAGCTTTTCGCGGTGGCGTCAAGCAACGCCTCTACGTCGAGGCCCGACATCTTGTTCTTTGCGTCAACTTGGTGAGCAGTAGCAAATTTGAATGGTGTTTCTGCGCTTTTGCGCACTGCTTCTACCTGGAAAGCAGAATTTGCTGTGGCGTTGTTGGAGGGAAAGCGTGTGCGTGAGATGGGGAGAGGCTGGCGTGGTCTCGGAAACAACCAATGCAGTAGCAGACGGGCGATTTCTTGGTTGGGAGGCCCGCAAGTAGGGACCATAGCCAAGCATGTCTAGAATGTGACCGCGGAAAGAGAGTGTCTTACCTAATACGAAACAAGGGCGGAGCTGACTCAGAAAGACAAGTTCCAGGCACGCCGCGGTTGCACTGCACTTTCCCACGATTGAACCTTCGATACCTACCTACTTGGCTGGAACTTACTCAAGGTACCCTTAGTGCGGATTCCAGAAATCCAACAGATCAGATAATCACGTGACCAAAGATTTGTGATCCCAAGGGCAGGGGCGAAAGATGCAGCATTACAACATGCAAAAACTGACTTCCAACTGAAGGCCCGACCAGACCCCCCCCCTTTGCGACTGCCCGTGAACAGCGTCTTCAGATGTGCCCATGGCGTCAACGAATATACTCTATTCGTTCCCTAGCAATCCGTAAGAATCGAGGCCAAGCTATGATCCTCTCGCCATGTACACACCAAACTCGTCACCTGCAAGGGTCACGGGCAAGCGGAATGAACGTGCAGTCTATTTGCTTTATGGCATAATCTCGATGTGTGTGGTATCATTCAAAATACTCTGTACTAAAACAGCCTGCCATGAGACCATGGCGGCTCTTCCTAGCCGCATCACAGTCGGCTGGGGCGCTGTAAGACGTAAAGCTCATCTTGAGCTATTTCCTAAGACTGCCCTTGAAACGAACACATTACAGCGTTAAAGTAATCCTAAAAAACGTATATACAAGGGGGCAAAGTGATCACGAGGACAGATGCTGCTCCGTCAGGCATTAGAAATAGGCCCCGAAATTTGTCGTTATGACAAGACGTATGTAATAGTAGCGGTGGTGATGGTAAAGTGGTTTTGGTAGTTTGGGATTAGTTAGCCTTCACAATGGGAGGCAACTCCGTGCCAAAGACGCTGTCCCAGAACCGGCTGGTGACGCCGAAACCGAGTTCGTAATCGAGAAAGTGGTGCTGAAGGTGGTACTTCTTGAGCTCCTTGTACCAAAGAGGTAGGTTCTGGTGGTGGAGGAAGTAATGGGTCAGGTCGTAGCAGACGTAGCCGAAGATGCCTCCACAAAAGACAGCCGTGGCGGCGTGCCAGCTGTACGAGAACACACAGTGTGCAAGCTTGTAGAATGGCGTAGCAAGGACAACGAACAACGTCGGGGGCATGACCAGGCGGTACTTGTCCATGGGGAGGTAGTGGTGAATACCGTGGAGGAGGAAGTGGGCGGTGATGCCAACTCGGTTGTCGGGAAGCCACCTAAAGGTATTGTTAGCTTTGCAACTCTTCTTCCAACCGACCACAGAAAGCGCCGAGAATGACTTACTGGTCAAGATGGAACAGGAAGCGGTGCAAGATGTACTCGATCAGAGTCCAAAGGAAAAGTCCGAGGCCAAAGTAAAGCGATTCCTCCATGGTGCTTTTCATGCCGTCCCTAGCAAGGTAAAGACTGTATGCCACGGGAGGAAGCCACGCCAGCGGAACAACCCACCAGGGCGTCTTGGACAGAGGCTCCAAAAAATTGCCAAACAAGGGCGCAGACTCGCCACCCTTGTAGTGCCTGGGTCGGTGAACTTGATCGAGATAGAACTCCTTGCTGAAGCCGCCGTACCAGATCTGGGGGAAGAGAGGGCGACTCAAGTCGAGGAACTTGTGCTTCTTGTAGTCGTTGGTGTAATCCGTCTCCTTACTCAGATCCTCTTCGCTGGCCATGCCGGTTCGGGGGTGAACCCACCGCTCGCCGTCCCAGAGCTCGCCGCGTTCGTTCATTTTGACTCCCTCGTTTTCGGATTTGGACACGCCGTTGTCGTTGCCGTTTCCGTTGGCATGCCCGTTCACTTTACCGTTCGCTGTTCCGTTGGCCCTGCTCACTGATCCATTGACCGTCTTCTGGTTGATGACAAATCCGACCAACGAGTCGTCGAGAACCTCGTAAGCTGCCTCGGAGTGGGGATGGGAGGTGGGATCGCGCAGTATCGCCTCGACGTCCTTGCCGGCATATTCAAAGACCAAGTCGGCGCCGCCAGGGTGATCATGGGCGAAGTCAGTCACGTCGTAGACGTTTGCGCCAATGGTGACATAGCAAGACTTCTTGTTGTTGTGGGCCTCGACCTCGGCACGAGTGAAGGTAGGCAGAGTTCGCGACGGCATGGTGCTAAGTATTCGGCGGGTTCTCCGCTGAATAGAGATGGTCGAAAGGGGAAACGAGTAGGACAGGCCGTATCGGTGCGTAGTCGCTTCGAGTGTTTGGTGATCAAGTCTCAAGTGGGCAAGACGCGAAGGTTGAATAGCAAACAACAAAGGGAGTGGACGGGTAGTGTCGCAGCAGAAATCGCAGTAGCAGTTGCAGTTGCAGGCCCTATCAATAGGGACAGAGACAGTGGTCGATGCGAGGAGGGGCAAGGAGAAAGAAGTATTAAGATATGGTAAAGGAGGCAAAAAGCAGGCGATCTACCCATGAGAGAGGGAAGAGGAGCCAAGAGCCGGGAGGGCCGGGAGGGAAAATGGGAGGAGGCCGGGGCGATGTGACTGAGGCTCAGTGGGACGGTGAAGGGTGGTGAGAGAATCGAGGAATTAATCGGAGGGGGGGTTGATTTGGGGATGGGGCTGGAGGGTATCGGTAGGAGAGCTTCCCCCTTGGCCTCCTACCATAGGCCGTACCTTTACGCGACGAGATAGTCTAATCTCGAGGACAAAAAAATTACAGCACGGTGGCGTTACTTTGGCACATTATGGGACCTGGCGGAAGCTTGGACAGCCCATGTGTGGTTCCACTAGCCGACCACCCTCACCCGGTTTTCCCCCCCCTTCAGGGTTTACACTGTGAACACTGTGTGATTTTTTGCAGGATGGATATCCGTACAAACCCCGAGATTACGTCTGCCTCAGCTCAGTACAGTACAGTAGAACAGCAGAGTTGGGCAAATTCACAAGGCGAACATAACAAAGCTGCATGGCAGTTTGAGACAGAAGGGAAATGGGAGGCAGGGATAGCGACGCTACATGGACGCCCACTATCCCCATGGAAAGTCCGCGACAATCACCGAGCCAAAGCATCCCAGGCCCAAGAGAATTACTGTGTACAGATATGCCAGGCAAATTCAAACGAGGCCGGCTAGCGGCCCAGTTGGATCGTCTCCCGCCTGCGAGGTCTGTGCAGAGGGGTCCCTGGCCCCCTCGCTGGTGGTGTGATGAATCCATTCTAGTGAGGTGGCTGTTTCTATCGCGTTGATAGACAACAGCGAACACTTGTTGTTTCTCACCATCTATCTAACTGGCTTTCCGTGGTCTGGAAACGAGGGGCATGTCTTGGAACACTTTAGATAAGGTGGTGCGAGGGTGCGAGGCCATTCCTCATCTGAGTACTTTCTGGCAAATGGCCCGTGAACTCCCATTGACCCAGACACCAAAAAGAATGACTGGCAAAGTGGCATCTGCTGGCAGCAGCGGCGGTCTGTGACAGCGAGCATTGTTGGGGTCAAGTAAAGGGGGTGTGTCTTTGCACTGCAGATTTGCATGAACCATGTCAAACCAGCTTTGAGGTACGTACTCGCTCAAGTCAATTTATTTAGTACTTACACCCACGATTTGTCTCGATCGACCCCGCGACGCGACGACCGGGGACTAAGAGATGGTGGCTTTGCATAGCGTGGCTGATGAGCCGCGCATTGAATTCGTCCGTCTTTCGGAAACAGCGAAAAGTGCCTTTTGATTGCTTAGTAGGCGCACATAATTAATTACACATGGAAGAAGAAGAAGCAGAAGGAGAAGAAGAAAAAGCATCGACTTGCAGGGGCTCTACCCAGCCGACCACCCAGTACCTATATCTAGGTATCACAGTATCACCTCATTCTTGCGCGCAGCTGTCAAACCGTAAAGTTAATTCGCGCCCAGCTTTGGACAATCGAACAACAATGGATGAGGAAACGAACACGGCGGCTCGAGCAACCTTATGGTATAAACATGTATGATCATCTCGTTGGACTGGCGATGGTGCTGGGGACAGGCCTGAAGTTGGCCAGGGACGCATGGCCTTTGGGTCAAGTACCGTCTACAGCTTTGGCCAACGGCGGGGCTCTGCTTATTCGCGCCTAGGGCAAAAGAAAGCCTGGGCGCTTTCGGATGGAGGGGCATATTGGGTGCTCAGTGCTAAGAGGGGGTTGCTTTGGGGGGCCATTCGCTAGGCGCTGTTGTGCTGAGCTCAGCGCATAGAGAGGAGGGGCAGGGGACCGGGCTGCTAGTTTAGGTGCCAATTGAAGGTTATTCAACTTTTCCTTTCGGATCTGATGTCGCCAGGGCAAAGTACTCTCTACCTCCCTTGCCACCAAATGCTGTTTTCAGATAGCTTGAGAAACTTTGCAGCTAGGGAAGTAGGTAGGTTGGTAGTTCCGGTACGTTTGCAGCTTCCATGAACCAAACAGACAGCTCTACTGTCATGCCCTCTGTTCGAGCTTGCTTTGGGCCAATTAACGGCCAACCTCACGTAGATGAGGGAAGTCAACCAGGCCACCAACGCGACCCTGCCGGGCACATTCCAGTAACGGAACTGTTTCTATCCAACCTCTACTGGTGGTCTGCCCTCCAGTGTATGCTACGTGGTATATACGGAGTAGAAAGATAGCATACTCGCGTACTACGTACGTACGTACGTATGTGTGTGTGTATATCCGTATATGTGCGCGCGCGTGCGTGGGCGCGCATCCCACAGCAGTTGTGCGTTGGCACACACGTGACGCAATGCAACAGTTAAGAAATTATCCTGTTAACAGCCAAGCTGACGGCTTTCTGGGGTTTCCCTTGATAAGGCAGGAAAGTATTTCCCTGCCATCGGGCATGAGAGCGCAGAGGTGTCGTCAGCATGTGTAGGGGCAGCCGGCCAGTATTCCACGATAGCATGCTTGCCCCGCACATGCCTGGCGTATTATCTAAGAATACTCTCAAGGCCCCAGGTTTGCGACCCAAGCCGTCAAAAGTCTTTGCGCGGCATGTCTTTGCCGTCCAAGTCCTACGTAAGGTGGATGTAAGGACAGGATTGCACTATGTAGTTCCTAAGTTTGCGCAAGCATCTAGGTCATCCAGCTCGTCCATTCCAGCTCTGGCTCCCTCTCTGCCTCTCACTCAACCCCCCCCAATCATCCTGTTTTGCCCTACCTTATCCTGCGTGTCTTGCATCACCCGAGGCAACTGCTTTTGAAAGCTTACCTCGTCTTGCCGAACCTGAACCTTTCCGCTCACCTAAACGCACCTCACTCACCTTTTACCCCTCCAAGGCTGATTCTTGACCTCGTGGACCCGACCGTTTTGCGTGACCCCTCCATCGCCCAGAACCTCTGACGCAACAGTGCGACTGAACTTTACACGCAGTCTTTACCGATTTTTGGACTAAACTTCCGAGCCTCCCTGACCCTGAATCATGGCGTCTTCCGGTCTCGGGAGAGGTTCCATCCTCCTTGCCTTCTGTCTACTCCTGGTGCTCCTACCAGGTCGCGCTGCCGCCTTTGGCGCCGGCAACATCCCCTCCATTGCTCAGGTAATTCGACACCACAAGGTCTTCGATACAACACCACTTCGTTTTGCATACTAACGGATTGTGATCGCCAGGTCGAGGGTCACAACTGGCGTCATGGAGGTGAGTGATCTGCTGTTCCCCCACTTACGCTCAACGGCTTGCTGACATGTTTACTCACAGATATCGAGGATATGCTCAAGACTATCGCCTTCTTGCACGGCAAAAAATGGACCTCCATGCTGGTGTCTCGTGTCTACTTTGGAAATTGGCTTCGCGACTACTCCCAGGCCGTCGATGTAGGCAGCTTGAAAGGAGTGAACGCTCCCACAATCAGAATTTTGGTCTGTATCATCCCCATGGCAAAAGTTGCTGCGTCGCGCTTTGTCCTGACTCTTTATCTTATTATTCCAACAGATTTGGGTTCTGTCATTCATGGCCTTCGGCTACGCGACGGAAGAGTTCGAGGTAACTGAAGAGCGTCTGGGCGTCTACCGTCCAGAGGAACATATCGACAACCCCCTGGGCTATGCCGATGGCATGGACGCGCGCAAGTTCGACCCTCGCCTTCGTGGTCCCGTCGACCCTATCGAAACTCAGATCGATTCCCGCACCGGCATGAAAAACTACATCGCCAACGAATCTGGGGGTTGGGCGACCAGCGCTGGCTACCTGCGCTTTAGCTTCGCCCGCAGCATCCACTTCGGCCGGGTCTACACAAGCGGATCACATGGCTCCGGAAAGGAGGCCGACCTTTGCGAGGCATTGCGTTGTCTCGGACAGGCACTTCACTGCATGGAGGACTTCAGCGCGCACAGCAATTACTGTGAGCTTGCTCTGCGAGAGCTGGGCTACCACGAGGTGTATCCCCACTGCGGTACTGCCACCGAGATTAATCTTAATGGCCGCAGGGTCTTCCCTCTTGTCACCGGGACCTTTGGCGCTGTTGATTTCCTACACTCTGTTCTCGGCGAAGCTACGGACCACTTCACCCAGTCTGAGGTGGATGAAATGAATGTTGCCCTCAAGAATGCTGAAGGCATGACTTCGAACATGACTGGCGGCAGCACTGGGTCTCGTGGCTTTCTGGGACTTGGCTCCTCGAAGCCGACCGACTTCATTTCTCTTATCAGCCAGCTCCCAGGCATTGGCGGCGACCTTGCTGGCCAGGCCCGCAATTTGCAAGCTCAATCAACCGCTCAAGAGCAGCAGAACACCCGCTCGGGCAGTGATCTTAGCCGTGGGGACCTCAGCCGCGATAGCGCAAACCAAGTACCCGGCATGAGCACCAACTTCGACCCTGTCGAGACGGCCCGGAAGATTTACCCGATCCTGCAGTTCCGAGATAAGATTGTCAAGTCTATCAGCAACATGATCTCCAAGATCCCCGGCTTGGAAAAGCTCTTGGACCACATCAGTGAGACGCTCACTGCCTTCATTCTGGGGCTGTTGGCGCCGTTTGTCAGGCCCATCATCACGCAGGTCTCCAAGGTCCTCAAGGACGGTTCCTCAACTGTCATTGATGCCAGCTCCAACTCTCAGCTGGAGCCCTGGAAAAACCCTAGCTGCGATAATCCTACCCACTCCATGCTATCCAAGGATCACTTCACCAACATCCTGAACTCCTGCGCGGGCAGAGTTGCTGCTACCATTTTGCAATATGTTGTCCCGTAAGTCACCAGACTGCGATCTTTGCCTTTTAAGGCCAAGCTGACAATGTTGTAGGCGTATTCTTTACGCTTGGGAGAATCCCGGAGTACCTGTCGATGAAGTCGTCAATGACGTCCTTCGTGCTTTCCACCACCCGGCAGCCCGCGATGACAGAATCCAGATTCAAAAGGACATGTTCGAGACGGTCCGCAAGTGGGCAAACGAGAGTTCCTACAAGCACGAGCTGTCTCACCTGCTCTCGTCCGAGTCAGTCAAGGCTGGAAGGAACCATGTTCTCACCGGCGGTGACGGAACGAAGAGTGTCGGAGGTCCGGGTCATACTCACTCCCATGGAGCTTTCGACAGCTTCGGTGAGCTGGGACATGGCAAGGTACAGGGTTCGCTATGGAACCAGATTCGCACGCGCGATCTGAGCTCCATGGAGGGCGATGACACGAAGCCCTTGTCGAGCTCTCCCCTCCCTCCGTCGCGACCAGATTACGGATACCACGAGAGCCAGGGAGGAAGCAGTCACCACTACTCGGCTTCCCAGTCATCCCAAGGTCAGGCCTCAAGCTACTACAGCCAGCCTGGACCGCAAGGCTATGACCAACAGCCTCCTCCGCCCACCGGTCAGTGGGGTCCTCCGCAACCCCCGCAAGGTTACGGCGGTCCGCCTGGGTATGGTGGTCCTGGATACGGTGGACACCCTCAACCCCCGTATCCCCCTCACCACCAGCAACCGCCTCCTCATCATCAGCAAGGCGGCTGGAACCAGTATCCGGGCCAGTACGGCGGCTACTAGGTGAGTGCGGGATATCGAAATGAACAGTGCCAAGAGTTGGCGATCCGGGTCGAGGGATACGGGCTGGGAGTCCTTGGGGAAACACGGAAACGGGCCGGGCCGGCAAGAAAATATTCATTTGAATCCATTTGGACTCACGAGACTAGGACGATTCCCTGCGTCAGTGCGTAGAAGAGTTGCACAAAGCACGAAGCGCATGATTAATATCTGCTTTGACGGTATTCCTTAGTATATCACGTCTATTTTTTTGTTACTTGATCCAGTGAATATGATCCGTCCCACCGGTGTATTTACATGGACCAGAGCGTGCTTGGAAACCCCGCTTAGCTCCCAAAGAGGTAGCAGTTGTGGTGATAAATGGCCCTTTCCCCTCTACCTTCCTCTCTCCCCATCCTTTGAAACCCACAACCATGTATTACCCCGTCGCGGGGTTACTGCTTACCTCGCCGGGGATCCAACGCCTCGGCCCTCCTCTTGTCGCGAATCTCCCTGGTCCCGAGACTACCGACGCCGCCCTCGGACCGGCGCTCCCAGCCACCCAGCCTGACGACCAGACACGTAGCGTTGTCGCCGTCGTAGGAGACCTCGGTGGCATAGTTGACCACGTCCTTGGCACCCTCCTCGGGCGTCCTGGCCTCCTTGATCACGTCGACAATCTCCTGGTCGCTGAGCGTGCCCGAGATGCCGTCGCTCATGAGAACCAGGAACGAGTACTCGGCCGGGCCGATCTCGACGCGGGTGATTTCCGGCTCGGCCGACACGCCGATGCGCTTGCTCCGCATGTCGCCGAACGCCCGACTGTTAGCGAGTCCCGCGATGCGGTCTTCGCCGAAGCTGTCCGCCGAAACCATGGATCCAGCCGGCGCGTATCGCCGAAGGCGGCGGCTTTCGGTGGGCGTGGTTGGATGGTGGTCCGATGTAAGAGGCTGCGCAAGACCGGTGGTTGTTTGGCAGAGGAGGATGCGTGTGTCACCGACATGCGCAACTATCAAGGTCGATTGCGCATTGGGATGCCAGAAGGGCGCCGGGGTGGGCGTCGAGATGAGCGCGATGGACGCCGTCGATCCACCCTTGAAGCGTGAAAGACCCCCGATGCCATGCCCTGATGGTGGTTTATGCGGCACCCCGAGGATTTCGTCGCTGTTTACAGGACGGTCGCCCGCGTGCGGGTCGTCGGGGTCGGGCTTGCGAGCCTGGGCGGAAACGAAGTCCAAGTCTGCTCTCAGAAAGGCGTACATGAGAACCGACTCCACCGTGACTCGAGGCTCGTCATTGTTGCCCTCTTTGTCTTCCAAGAGCTTGAAGTACTCGGGATTGAAACGCCTAAAGTACCCACCAACGGTCTGCCGGTACTCATCCACCAGGTCTCTCGTCAGCTTGACAGCCTTGGGGATGTCATCTACCCTCGCCGAGACTGGATCGACTCCTTTGAGAGGCTCCTTTCTCTCGGGGTTTTTCAAAACGCCATGTTTGTCTTGCTTGGGCACCAGTATCTCATCCTTGACATCCTCTTTAGTTTTCATGAAGAGCTCTTCGGATCTTCCAAGATCCTCGTCTTTGCGACCAGTCTCTTGTTGGCCCGTCTTCAGGCTGCTCTGAAGCCCAAAGTCTGCAGAGGCTTGCTCGATGTAACCATGCAATTCGTCCCGCAGGAACTCGGCACACTGGGTCCCGCCATGGCCGTCAAAGATGCCAAAGTAGAAAACCTGAGGGTCGCCGAGTGCGCTGTCGGCGGATGTTGCCTCGTTGGGTTTCTGAATCGGCCTTCTCTGAAGACTGATGGGAGCCCGCTTGGCAAAAGCTGGCATGCTGATGGTGCCAGCCTGATTTGTGTCCTCGTTGTACGAGCGTTGGCCTCTCAACGAGGCAACTCCGAAATGATGCTTGGCTCTTTTGAGTGGGATTCGGACCACGGTGAGATCCCGACTGGGCATGTTCAGGCCGGCAGCGGCTGGCGAAGACCCCGGTGTCTGGGTGTGGGGGGTTGAGGCATCACGGGGCAGCTTGTGTCCAGGCCCAGCTGATGTCCGAGAATCCGGGTGTAACGAGGACGACGGAAGGTGGGTGACAAAGTAGTTGTGAAAGAATCGCCGGTTCCGGAAGGACGGCACTTCATTGTCGCCCAGCAAACATCGCCGCTGACTCTTGGGCCTTGGAAGCCAGTCAGCAGGCCGTCCAATTCCAGGACTCTCGGAGTAGTCTCGCCGCGATGCATGTATCGGAACCGTAAGAGAGGCAGGTTTGTCGTTAGGTTCTCGGGTGTGTGTGCTTAAGCACGGACGAATCGGCTGGACGGCTGGGGTTGCAAAGGCTCGGATGGCTCCATGGTGTTGCGCTACTTGTCGCGTTGAGCAGCGTGTGAAAGCCGGCATTGTTTTGGGGAATGACGAGGTTCGGACAGAGACGTCAGGAGCGTCACTGGCACTGCAGCAGCTCAGATAGGACGGCCTTCCTGCTGGCGAAAGCCATGGGCTTCAGCTCGTCAAGCTGAGGCGGCGGTAGCTTGTGAGGGGTCGAAGGTGGAATCTCGCGGCTGGTCCTCTTCAGGGGTGCGAAAGGAGGGGGGTCGTCAGCTATTGCGTCGACGACGTCGAGGCATTGGCATGAAGCTCCCGCAATGCTGTTAGGTATCGTGGCGCCGGGGAAAGGTAATCGGCCGAGGGAATAGGCAAATGGATCGCAGTTAGCGCTGGGCAGTGTTTGTATTTGCTTCTGGCCAATTGTTTGGGTATGACACAGTGGTAGGAGGAGGATTGAGTTCGACCAAGGCACACACGGTTGGCCTCGGTTGGACCATGGATGGGCCCGGCGACGTAATGAGACGGACCTGCAAAGGAAGTACGGGAGGGATAGGCGCTGGTCGTGGAGGTTTCTGCTCCGTACCCTGCCGCCAGCTGCTCACCGTGTCCGTCTTTAGGGTCTTTAGGGGGAATTACCACATCTAGCTGCAGCCAATCCCGCAGGTCACCACCCTTGGATTCTGGTAAAGCCGACTGTACTTTACACTAGTGGCGTGGCCGATACCTGCCATCCAACGACGGATTCGGGCTCACTTATCTAATCAGCTACCAAAGCAAGGACTGTGTCAAAACCGGCTTCCAGGAACAAACACACACAGTGCTGGACCCACTACCTTGGAATCAGGCAGAGGCAGATGCACCAGCACTGGGCTTTCGAGAGCCGAGTGGCATGTGGGCATTCACTTATATCAGTTGCGACATTTCATGGTCCAAGATTCTCGCCCTTGGTTTGACCTCGACGCCGAGTGATGGAAAACTGTCTCTTCACCCTTCATGACACTCTTTGAGTTGCGGCAGAGACCCCAAACCCCTGCGGTGCTGTCTGACGATGGAAGACCCGGTACCAGTTCAGGATGACACATCGGATCCGTCCTCGGGCCAGGCTTTCCCCGTCGTGCTCATAAGCGACGACGGAGATGTCGTTCTCGACGTTACATTCGAGACGTCCAGAGAGACCATAGCCGCCGCTCGGAAAACTTGGCAGGCTGCCAGCAAGAAAATCGGCGCCCCCTGTATACCGCAGCCTAACCTGCGCCCGGTCATCAGAGTCGCCTATCGCGTCAAGCTCTCTGCTCTGAAGAAGCATTCCCGGTATTTTGATAACCTTCTCGGCAACAAGCAGTTCTCCGAGGCGAGCAACGTCGAGGAGACGCTTGCCCGCCTGGCTGCCGAGAGGCTCAAGCTCGCTGAAGTGGACCCTCGGGAACTGCCCTGGATCACCATCGTTGATGATGACGAAGCTACGAGGTCCATCGGTCGGGAGAAGGTCTTCGAGGACTTGATGAGGATCATGCACGGGAAGCCGATACAATCTACGACTGTCAATATGCTCCATGTGACAACCCTGGCCATCTTGGCCGATCGCTTCGATTGTCGGTCCTTGGTCTCAAGATACCTTAGTATCGAACTCAAGTTCAAGTGGCCCCTGACGAGTGCTAAAACAGCTCGAGCAGGGGCACAGAAGAAAACCCTGGACATCGAGAATTTGCTTAGACAGAAGATTCTGGTCGCCTGGTTGTTGGAGCAGCCGCCCAGGCTCCACAACTACACTCGAGAACTGATTCTCCGTGGCTCTGTCCGCTGGAGTGCCTTGTTCCCCGACGAGTTCTCACGTACTGAGCTGTGGTGGCACCTGCCGGACGGCTTGGAGCGTGAGTGACTGAGCCTTCACTGAACCCCAAATATGTGCTGACCTCAACTAGGAGAACTACAGCACCGCCGAGAGTGTGTGTTGAATACCATTGCCTCAGTCCATCGCCACTTCATTGCCCTGTATTCCTCCCGCGAGAGGCAATGTAAACTTGGATACGATTCAAGCTCCGCCTGTGACTTATTCCAGCTGGGCCAGATGCTCAAGTTCTTCACGAGCAAAGAGCTGATGGGTGTCGTCGACTTCGGGCCAAGCTCGTATGACAACATCCCAGACTCTTCAGTCATTGACGTTGAGGAAATCTTGGCTATGTTGAAGCAGGTACCGGGCTATCAGATCGACAAGAACCACACCAACTGTGGCATTCGAACACGTCTTGAACCCATAGTGGAATACATAAGGTCTATGCTGTCGTCAACCGTCCTGTCAATATCCCAGGTTGATTGGAAGAACAACAAAGCGTCGGCCTCCTGGGTACCCGATGCCGACGGAGTTATGAGATTGGACAATGAGGAGAATAAGTTTGAATTCACTAGAGGCTTAGCGAGCGATCAGCGTCTTCGGTATGAGGGCAACATGTATGCCGACAAGATGGCGCGGAGGCTATTCACCGCTGACAAGTGGGATTGGACGCCCGAATATTGATAGAGTTTTATGGCACCATTACTTGGATACCGGTATTCTCAAAGCTCATCGGCTACTATTTGCGCCCTAGCGTACTTTGTATGTCGAGAATGCTGAAATAATACGTGGCAGCCGGAGAGCCCTCCTTTGCAGCGGTAGAAACCCTATGCCATAAAAACGTCGCTTGCCACACCATACTTCGTGACTTCTACGACAATTCGCAGCCTACTCGCCTTCACTCAATGGCTTCCACTGGTTGTTCCAAACTACCCATTTACCCTGCATGTGGGGCAATGTTGGGGGGAGGGGCATGAATGGATGCTTTGCTTCGGCCCTCCCCTTTTAAGAGGTAGTGATGGTCTTTGTAGTGGCTGTACCCTTACCCTTCTCGGACGTTCTAGACTGTTCCTCGCCCCCGCTGAGGTCGTCAGAAACACGTTTGTCGCCATTTTGAAAGGGTTTGGGCTTCGTCAGCGGCCAACGTCCCTTGGTCTCGCGGAATCTCATGAGAAGGAAACATGCGATGACAAAGATCCAGTACACATTATAGGCGATGACGGACCCATACGTCGCAGAGTTCGTCCAACCGAAGACGGCGTTGAAGATGCCCCAACCGCCGCCGCCGTTCAGCTCGGGGCTACAACACTTGCAGCAAATCAGTACATGAGCACACGGTACTTCAAGTCAGGAGACTCACGTTGACGTGCCAGACGCTCTTGTCGATGTCGTATGAGCCTGGGCCGCTTCCAAGCTCTGCAGCGTCGCCGCCGACAACGTTGTTCCACTCCTGCTGCTCGAAATCCCAAACTGCTCTGGAGAAGAGGCCGGCTGCGACAAGGTACAGAAGGCAAGTAGATACGACGAGGAAGACTTGTAGCTTGGCCGTAGACCCACCCCTTTACGAGGATCAGCAGGACAATCGCATGTCGCTGGACGCAGGGCACTTACTTATACAAGACATAGCCGACCAGGGCGCCTACTGCCAACCCGACCACTGCCGGGAGCGGCACGGCAGTGGCAGGGGCGGAAAAGGAAACACCGGCGACGAAAACGATGGCCTCGATGCCTTCCCGGAGAACGGTGATGAAGGGAAGGAAGAACATGGCATACTTCTCGGCGAAGTGCTTCAACCACCCCCGGCCGGCACCGGTCTTGATGGGGGTCTCCATGGCCTTTGCGAGCTTGACACGCCACTTCTCCTGCATCTTGCCGATGCGGAGCAGGGCGGCCCCCATGATTGTGATGATGATGGCGGCAACGAGTGAGAAGGCGCCCTCGTAGTAAAGTTCATTGGCATCCCAGCTGTTACGACCGAGCTTGTAGAAGACGCCGATGACGGCGCCCGCTGTAACCAGGCATATCAGGAAGCCAATGCCCGTACCGAGCCAGACCTGCGGCAGGCGCATCAGCAACAAATCCCGGCGTGAGGATGAGGTGAGGGCTCGTTACCTGTTTACGCAGGGACTTGTACACAGCCAAATCTCTGTTTGGCCCGTCGAGGGTCTGCTTGAGGAAAGCGAGCAGGACCGAGACAATGATGACAGTCTCCAGAGACTCTCTAAAGACCACGAGGAACACCGGTACTGAGAAGACGTCGACAGCCATTGCGGAGTGAGGGAAGAAGACGAGAGAAAGGCGATGAGCGTCACGGTTCGAGGACAGAGACAAAGAGGAGCAAGCAAGTGGGAAATTTTTGATCACTTCGGATGGGGAGAACCGCTTGATCTGATAAATTGAATCAGATAATCCTTAGGTCAGGGTGTATGTCTAGCTCGGTACTAAGAGCGGCCCCGATGGTGGAACGCTAGCAGTCCAGAACAAATCAGGGAAAGCGGGCATATCTAGATAATCAGCAGACCATGTTCAGAGGTAACAAAGGAGCGAGCAGCAGCCGAGATGGGAAAGATGACGCGAGGACAGGAGGGGTATAGCTGATGTAAGTTCAAGGGGTGACCAATGAGACCGCGGTCGACCAGAAAGGCTCGAGGTTTCATTTGATCACGACAAGCTTGTCTCAAAAAATATGATCTTAATCGGCGCCGGTTGCTGTAGTGGTACCGGTAGCTCGCTTCGTGTTGAGCTGGCCCGCATGCATGGGAGATGCTAGTTTACATTTCCAAGCTGGCTTAACCTGCCCAGTGCGGACCAATGGGGTCTCGGGGCGAAACAAGGATACGGGCGAGGCATTTCGACGTTGAGTATGCTGCATGTCCCGTCCAGAGGCCCGTGGTCTCTGAACCTGAGATGACACAGTCGGCCGTGGGAATAGGTAGCACCGGAGCTGGGGCCCGCCGTTTGCGATGGAGTTTTGACCGAAGCCTGTAGATCGGCAAAGGACGATCCTCATTCGCCGTTGGCGCAGCTGTTGAAGGTTTAGCTCGATATTGACGAGCAAGCCTCCGGCGGATTCTAGTTTTTGAAGAGGTCTGACTAAGGTGTCAGTAGACCTGTGCGGGTCCCATCATGCCATCGAACCACTTTGTACAACTCGTTGGGAATATTAATCGTAACACCATTACCTACTTGCTTCTCGGCGAATGGCGGAGTCCCCTCGGTAGTACTGCTATCGCCGCTGAACCATCCCCGTGATAGTGGGTTGAGGGATTTGGAAGCAATTTTTACGAGGAACCAAACATTGTCTTCTCTTGGTTCCCAAGACTCTGGGGGCATGACAAATTTCGACCACACACTGGACATCTCTACAGCCAGAGTTCGGTCCTCAAATCGTATGTTTCGGTTCTGTCATGTCAGTCAGCTCGTTCAGCAATCATAGGTGGTAGAAATCCAGGGAACAAACATTGCAGAACAGGGGGCTACTGCGTAGGCCAGACCAAGATTGCACTAGCGCGGAGAGACAAGCTTTTTCCTGAGTGGAGCGGGACCCCAGTATCACCAATGCCAAGAGCCCGGCGAGCCAATGGGTCTGGCACACTACTTGACTTTTGTTTTTCTCTATTCTGTTCGAAGGTGGGAGGACTAACATAACGGGCGCGCGAGAGGGGGGGCGCTAGTGGCAGCACGCGGTTTGACTTGATTGCATCTGATATGATGATTTGCCTTGCACTAACCCAATCTACCCACCACCTCCTCCGGCTCCAGGACCTGGAACGAGTGGCGTGTCGGGGCCATGAGATCAGATTGATAAGATGCATTTGGAGGGGGAGGTTACCCTGGCGGGCATGCCCCCCCCCTCTCGCTAGAAGTTGCCGTTTGATCACGTCAACCAGCGGTAGTGAGTAGATGTCCATTTTTCTCAACTGTAGTCACCGCTGGGACACTTCTTGTCCCGTGGGACGATATCTGACAGGATACACAAAGACGTGACCGTGCCGTCCTTCCAGATACCCTTCATCCTCTGGTCGTCTTCTCGAATTCCCCAGGGACCGCGCAACGATGACAGGCACTACAGTATTGACTCTCATCTCTGCTCTCGCGGGGACCGCGTGTGCCGCCATAGTCTCGCACGACTTCAATATCGGTTGGGTAACGGCAAACCCGGACGGCGCCTTCGACCGCCCGACAATCGGCATCAATGGCCAGTGGCCGATTCCTCGCATTGATGCGAACGTCGGGGACACAATCCTCATCAACGTTCATAATGGTCTGGGGAACCAGTCGACATCCCTTCACTTCCACGGCTTGTTCATGAATGGCTCAACTCACATGGACGGGCCGGCCCAAGTCAGCCAGTGCGCCATCCCGCCGGGCTCGTCATTCACGTACAACTTCACCGTGAGCTGCACCCCGGCAAAACAGTGACGCGAAGCTTGCCTGACATTGTATAGATCAACCAGCCGGGCACGTACTGGTACCACTCCCACACCAAAGGCCAGTATCCAGACGGTCTCAGGGCGCCTCTCATCGTCCACGACCCCAACTCCCCGTTCATTGGCAAATACGACGAAGAAGTCGTCGTGTCCCTGTCCGACTGGTACCACGACCAGATGGCCAACCTCATCCCCGCCTTCATGAGCAAGGGTAACCCCACCGGCGCCGAGCCCGTTCCGCAGGCCGCCCTCATGAACGACACGCAGAACCTCACGGTGGCCGTCCAGCCCGGCAAGACTTACCTCTTCCGCTTGGTCAACATGGCCGCCTTCGCCGGCCAGTACGTCTGGATCGAGGGTCACAACATCTCCATCGTCGAGGTGGATGGCGTCTACACGGAGCCGGCGGAAGCGAGCATGATTTACGTGTCCGCCGCCCAGAGGTATAGCTTCCTAGTCAAGACCCGGAACAATACCACGTCCAACTTTGCCATTGTCGGCAGCATGGACACCGTAAGCTGCACCCGAGCAAAAGCCCTCAGTGCTTTGCCACCGAACTGACGAGCGCAGTCCCTCTTCGACACGATCCCCGCAGGCCTCAACTACAACGTCACGGGCTGGCTCGTCTACGACACCTCGAAGCCCCTCGGCCCGCCAGCGACAGTCGACACCTTCGCCCCCTTCGACGACATGACCCTAACTCCCCACGACAGGCAGCCTCTCCTTCCAGAGCCCTCGAGGACCGTTGAACTGGACGTCATCATGGACAACCTCGGCGATGGCGCCAACTACGCCTTCTTCAACAACATCACCTACAAGGCTCCCAAGGTTCCGACCCTCTACACCGCCCTCTCCGCCGGCAGCGCCGCCGCTACGAACCCCGAGGTCTACGGCACTTACACGCACAGCTTCGTCCTCGAGCGCGGCGATGTCGTCCAGATCGTCGTTAACAACCTCGACTCGGGCCGCCACCCCTTTCACCTGCACGGCCACGAATTCCAGGCCTTGTACCGCGCGCCCGAGGAGGGCGGCACCTTCGCCAGCGCCAACGTCACCGAGGCGGACTTCCCCGCCACGCCCATGCGTCGCGACACGCTTGTCGTGTGGCCTAATGGGAACATTGTTCTTCGCTTTCGGGCGAATAACCCTGGTGAGTTTTGGCCCCCCTCCCTCTCTTCCGGAAACTCGAGGCCAACACTCGGAATCTAGGCGTCTGGCTTTTCCACTGCCACATAGAGTGGCATGTGACATCAGGCCTGTTGGCCACCTTCGTCGAGGCGCCCCTGGACCTCCAGAAGACCCTGTCCATCCCCCAGAACCACCTTGACGTCTGCGCGGCAGCCAACGTCCCGACCGCCGGCAACGCCGCAGGAAACACCAAGGACTTTCTAGACCTGACCGGGCAGAACACGCCCCCCGCTCGGCTTCCCGATGGGTACGTCGCCCCCAAACTAACTAGCCCCACGGACGCTCCCCAGCTTTCCTTTTGATAAACGTAGGCTGACACGCGAGCAACTAGCTTCACCGCTCGAGGAATTGTGGCCCTCGTCTTCAGCTGCATAACGGGCATCCTCGGCGTCCTAGTCGTGGGATGGTACGGCCTGGCCAAGACAGAGGACGGTCCTTCCCGGGCCGGACACGCCGGCCCGGCGTCGGTGGCGCACATCGGCGACGGCCAGAAGGAAGAAACAGTTATAGTCGGCGCCGTGTCCGGCGGAGCGGGAGCCGGTCGAACTTGACGGGCGTCGTCTGCCTAACGTTCGAGAAGGTGAAACCGAGGAAGCCACGTGCACCCAAACGTGATTTAAAACAGTTTGCTTCTGCTCCGGATGAAAAAACCTGTCGGCTTGGGTTTTCTGAGCCACCAGACGATGTTTAGCACAGACGCAGGGCGACGCCCCGTCGGACTGCTCAGCAACATGCTCCCGCTACCCAGCCCGACGTCTTGAATAGATAAACCATCAATTAGTCTAATGTGTGAAATAAATCGAGTTAATAAATGGACAAAACTCCTGACTCCTGATTCTGACACTTGGCCGATCATTTCCTTCCCCCATAGCTGGCCTCAGCTGTCCTGGCTGGGCAAGTGCCAATACCGCAGCAACTGGTGTCATTATATCTACCGTAGAGTCTTCTTGAGTCCTCCGGGTCCGAGAAAGAAAGGTTGCTTCTCCAGTCTCGCCATCCTGGGCACTTCCGCAGCAGTAATGTGTCTGCTTGGAGTCATACGCGTACTGGATCTTTCTCCTCGTGTGGCCTTTTACACATCTTCCCTAACAACGGCAGCAGGCACCGCAATCGCCGGCTTGACGCTGTTGCCAGGTCGTCTGGCCTCCTAACTCGCACCGCTGCGTTGCAGATTACGTCTCGTCCAAGGAAAGTCATGGGCGACAGACGTGGTACGCCGCGGTCACCTATGCGCTCGCATCCAACACTGTTAACTGTTGATTCTAGGTGCTCTTGGTCTTCTTTCTAGGCAAGCCCTTCGCCCGTCTCGCGGCAACATCGCCCTCGGCCAGCCACTTGCTCGCATTGACAAGCTGGATGACGTTGATGCCTTGCTTGATCAACATGACAGGGCAGCTGATGGAGGCAAGGATCCACGGCCAAGTCGAGTCCATCTTGTTTGCCCGAGCAAGCTCAAGAGCGGCAGCGCTATAGGGGTTCGGGAAAATTTGGCTCAGCAGCGATGTGTTGACTTCCGCGCCCGCCTGGATCTGCATGGCTTCTTTGTTGGATACGGAGCTCAGCAGAGACGGCGACAGCAGCGGGGACGAGAAGCTCAGCAGGTAAAGGGCGATAAAGAAGAGCTCGTTCAGGGCGCAGAAGACAAAGAGGACGGTCTGGGAAGTATTGTCAGCAACCGTGTCGCGGAACGGCATTCTGTAGCGAAGCGAACCTTGTTGGTGTAGTACAAGTGGAGGATCTTGCTGCGGCTCTCGTCGATGTTCTTGTGGCTGCTGTCAGAGCCCGCCATAGAGAGTGTGGTGTACATGTGGATGTAGTGACTGGAGAAGTCAAGCGAGAGAAGCATCTGAAAAACGATGGTCCAACGAGGGAATGCGCAGGACAAGAAAACCAGCAAGCACGAAGTTGTGCACCTATCCGTAACCATGTCCAGCACGGCGCCAAAACGAGTGGATTGCTCAAATGCGCGCGCAGCGTATCCGTCGAGAGCATCCAAAAGGCACGACACGCTGTATAACAGAGAGCAGGTTCGCGGATGGAGGGGCATGTAGTAGAGGGAGGCGATGGCAAGAACGATGCGGAAGTAGCCTGTGATGACATGCTAATTAGCGGCATGTTGGGAATCTCTGGGGCCGGCAGGCAACCATACCGATGATGTTGGGCCAGAACAGAAAGATGTTCTCCTTGGGGCCATGTTCCGAAGCTTCCGCTACAGCAGCTTCGTTGCCATTTCCGTTCATTGCGACTTGTCGGACAGGTTCATCGCCAGCGACCGCTCCCTCGGGCAGCTCGCCAGCAGCGGCTTGGGCGGCCTGGGCGGCTTGGCGCCTCGTCTGTCGTACCGACATGGTGATGGGATGTGTAGACGACGAAGCTCGGCAGATGGGTGACGTTGAAGTGTCAGGTATGGGGCGTGAAGAGCTTTCAAAGCGTGGGCGAGGCGACCAAGGCAGCCGTTTGTCGTAGTGGAGGTTGCACGGATGATTGATAAGTGGCTCCTCTAGTGACAGTACCCGTTTCCGAAAGTGAGGGATGAAGATGGGAAGAGGATTGCCAGCTTCTAGCAGATGGTTTATCGGTGACGAAAGCCCTTTTGGCGCAAAAGACTGCAGATAGGTTGAGGGGTAGACGACGCGCGTTGGATGACTTGGTAGATGGTGCCCAACAAAGAAGTGCGAGCAGCAGCAGTTGATACATAGAGAGGATGCCAGTGCTGATGTGGGATCGGACGGGACGGAAGTGGTCGGTTGAAAATGTTGGAGCACCTCCCCTAACCTACCTAGGTAGGTAGGTAGGTAAGTAAGTACATAGTAGATACCTTGGTTTAACGGGAGCGATGTTGTACCTATGTACGTACTTGGGCGTTATAGGGCAGGTAGATTGCTTGGCTTTTCTGCCTTTTGTAATAACTTGTAAGGTGTCTTATTCTCTTTGGTTCTGCGAGGGTACAAAGCGACCGCGATAGGTACATACCCAGTACATACTGAACAGTTGTGCCCTGCCCGATCCTATGTAGTACCCGCAGCACTTCGCTAGCTATTCGGCCATTCTTACGTACCTCATCTGCGGTCCGGATCTGCAGTGGGTACAGGCGCTTTCGAAATCGACCTTTTAGTGGACTTTTGACAGGGGGTAGGCGGCGCTGGGCTCCTGATGCCAGCTTCGACCTACCTACCTAGGTACCTAGACGAGACAGGGCCCAGGAAGCGGGTTGTTGGGTACCTACCTTAAGCAATGATAAGGGACAAAAGAGGACGTTCCATCGCCCGTGAGACTGGCACCTCTCACGTCTGGCGTCATCACGACGCCATATCAAGGTTTGTAGGCAGGCAACCACGCACTGCTGCTCAGTTATGGATCAATTGATTATTGGGATGCGACGATGGCCAAACCCAAGGCTCTCTCTTATATGCTCGTCCCTACGCTCCTCCGCCCATGCCTTTCCGATATCAATGGCAAAGTACGAGACGAACTCGAGACCACCACTACCTCGGACGTTATCCACGCGCGTACACAGCGCTTCTGCACGCCGGTGCGAAGGGGAAAGTAGGCATGTCTTACATTGCCTATCTCAGCATGTTGCGTTTGTGCGCTCGAGGTAGCCTGTTCCCTGTCTAGTCAATATGGTGGCTCCAACTTATCTCGAGGACCTTCTCGTCTTGCGATAAGCTGACAGACCGCCAACACCCCGTTTTCGCACCTCCTGAACGGTACCCCGCACTCGGTTCTGTCCATCGCTTGATGCTCGACAAATGCTCGATCAAAATCCCCAGCAGCATACACGGACGCGCTGCGCGCACAAATCACTAAAACTACGTTCGAGCTGATGGACGTATGTTTTATCGAGGACCGACAGTTTGTTTGCGTACGAGACTGGTGCGCTTGCCCCTAGTCCCGCTGTACCCTGATTCGAGCCATATGGAAAGGTACTCTTGGCCTCTCGAGTTGAGATCAGACTTTGATTGTCAGTTGCGAACTCGGTCAACTGTAAGAAATAGAACTGTGGAAACGAGCTGTCACGTAGGGTTGTTTAAGGTAGAAGTCAGGATAGAGGTTAGGATTAGGGTTAGAATGTGGATTTGTTTGGATTCATGTGTTTGCGAGTGATTAGCCAGAGCTGGCGGCGGGACATACTCACGTACCTGAGCGACCCGACGAGGGACCGCCTCGGCTAAGTATCCCAGACAAACTTCTGAAGACACGGCTGTCGATGTTGATTCCGCTTGGGGTGGATCATGGGCCGCGGGCTCACCTAGACGACTTCACAAAGCCCAGGAACCAACAGAAGTTTAATGCAAGTAACCTTGGGCTAGTGTCTTGACTACCAATGGCTCTGGTACACACCCTCTCAACCCTTCAGTTCATGATCGCCTTCGCCAGCACTCGGTAACAGAAGCCCGAACGTGTCGCTTCCTCGGGTGTGACTGGCGTCGCTTATCGAATCTCACAGATAACCACGATGCTGCTTCGATCACGACCGATGCTCAGGTTGGTCTACACAGTAAGACTATCCTGGGGATAACTTGGAGACCTCGGCTTGTCTCACGACCCCTTCGGCCATCCTACGCTACTGTCGGTGGAAGCCGTTGGAAAGGAAACGAGGCCAGGCAGGGCCTGACAAAGGGTAGCATGGCTGCGGGGGCAGGCAAGCACACACCGTTCTTTAGTTCATCGGGCGTCCCGTCACTTCCGCGCAAAACGGCACGAGGCCGCCATACTTGGCGGAACTAAGACCCAGGGAGATGGTACGATATTCCCCAACCGCTCCGAATTGATAGGCCAACAGAGTCATGGATTGCTTGACGTCTATAGCATCCGGCCAGCAGCCCTCGGGGGCAGCGGCCACACCGCGCACGACACATTGCTTCCAAATGCGGCGTTGAGTCTTCACGGCTACGGTCAAGCCCAGGAACGGAGCCAGTTGCCCAGTTTATGGAGCACGGCAACTGATTTGGCTGGCCTCTGTCTCCAAACCTCGAGTCACCAATGGAGGCGGCAAAATCTTTCATATATTTTTATCCGACATTTATCAGCTTCTTGGCGTCGGGGCTGGACCCCTCCGCCCTCTGCAATGAACCGAATGTGCGATTCGTCATGTCCCTTAGCAATACAAAGCAAGACGCGTAGCTCCGGAGTCGGTGCACTCGCTCCGCCTTGCCGGCGTTCCAACGGCAATTGTACACCGAGATCACACGTCACATTATTGCAGGGGTCTCGTGGGCGGGAGGGAAAAGAAAATTACTTTCGCTGGGCGTCTGGTCTGGTTCCAGAACGTGCAGAAGGGTGGGTTTAGTCTATCTCATCTGGTTGTCCAGGTCCCTTCTGCCCTTCTGCCTTCTGCCTTGGAAGATCGACTCAGGCATTCTGCATTCTACCGCCACAAGGGATAGAAGCCGTGACTCGAGCCTTACTGGTTTACTTTCCCATGGTTCGCTTCGGGTTGGGATCTGTTGCCCAGCTGCCTCTCAACTGGCGCCAAGGTCGCCGTGAAGCAATGTGAGCCGAGGTTGGTTATCAATCGAATCATTCACTTGAACACCTTCCTGGCGCGCGCGCTAGAGAGGGAGACAGAGAAAAAAAGAGTGCGTCCGCCTGCCTGGAAGAAGTCAGTCTCTTAGTTTGGCACTGGTGCCGGCATGGACTGGTGTTATCTTGGCCGGGATACTACATAGAAGGTCGGCATGCATCCTATTCGTACACTACCATAGTGGTCAGACCACACACCATCTGTTGTGGTCCGACCAGGGGTGCTTTAGATCGAATTGAAAAATGTCGGGATCGTCAAGCTTGGCCCCTGGCTAACCCAACCCGGATTACGTAGTATAAAATGCCCCCCCCTTTCGACAGGAAAGCCGGTGACTGGGGCGACAATTTTGAGTACCAGGACTTCCTCCACAATTCAAGAATTGAGCAATGTCAGGAGAAGCAAGAGAATGAACCGCGGTGTGGGAACGAGAGGAAAAGTGACCGAGAAGGGAGAATGGTAATCCAACATCTCTCTGACGCACAATCAATCCATTAAGCTATTTCCAAGCCAAAGAGACAACATCTCCCCCCTCTTTCTCTCTCTGTCTCTCGGGGCTCTCGGGGTTCTCTTGTCTCCTTCCACTTGAGCCGTGCGTCGTGCTCATCAATAAGCCTCTCTCTCTCTTTACAACCAACAGATGATTTGATCCATGCACAAACTTGTTGGTTTCTCCTGTTCTTTTGCCCCCAAACAGGCCCCCTCCCTCTCCCCTCTCCTTTCTCTTTCCCCCCTCCAATCCCGTTGTAGAACGAGGCATGAAGAGCGAGAACCCCTCTTTCCCCCCCTCGTCATTTTTTTTTTATATTATTAGTCGGCTGCCCTTAGTACTCCGTACCTCTCTGTCTAATCTTAGCCGCACCCCCACAGCCCATGGCCTCATTAATAACTTATTATTTTCTGTTTATTCTTCACTAAAAAAGTCCAGCCCACCACCTGTCTTTCCGTTTCTACTCTCCCTTTCGTTCTTTTTCCCTCATCCTGCCTCCATCTACTTACCTAGACGCGTCTTGTCTTGCCTCCGAAACCCGCCTCACCTCTACGTTGATTCAGCCAAACTCGGACCCAGGCTTAGGCCACTGCAACGTGCGTGCTTGTACAAAAACCTTGTTCCAAGCGCCGTCTCGTCACAGACCGCCCCATCCGTTTTGCCAGCCCCCCTCCTTCATCAGCCTCGCCTCGCTCTAGCCAAACAGCCAGACATTTCGCAATCTTCCAGGCCGAGCCTTCAGTGTTGGGCCTTTTAGTGACTTGATCACTTTTTCACGTGAACTACTACCGCCTTACGCTTACAGTCGGCAGGCGTGCTCCAGGACTGGAGACATATGCTAGGATGACCTCTCACGGCACCGTAAAGGCGACTTTCGCCAGCCGCGCCGAATCGGCAAGCCACCCACTTACAGCCTACCTACTCCGCTTGATGGATCTGAAGGCTTCCAATCTATGCCTCAGCGCCGATGTCCCGACCGCAAGAGAACTGCTCTACCTGGCCGACAAGATCGGACCATCCATCGTTGTACTGAAGACGCACCATGACATTGTCGCCGGGTGGGACTACAACCCGCAGACGGGCACTGGTGCCAAGCTTGCCGCGATAGCTCGCAAACACGGCTTCCTCATCTTCGAGGACCGCAAGTTTGGCGACATTGGTAACACGGTCCAGATGCAGTACGTTGCTGGTTCGGCGCGGATCATCGAATGGGCCCACATCATCAACGTCAACATGGTACCGGGCAAGGCTGCCGTCACGGCCCTCGCCGAAGCTGCGGCACGCTGGCGCGAACGGTACCCCTACGAGGTGAAGACGTCGGTCACGGTCGGAACGCCAAGGTCGGAGAGCTTCGACGACTACGAAGAGGACAATGGAGACGGTCACGAACATACGGTCGGCACGCCGCGACCGGCCGACATCAACGGACGCAAGGGTAGCATCGTCTCCATCACAACACTGACCCAGCACTTCGAGCCGGCGCCGTCTCCTCGCTTTCCGAGAAACGAGTCCCACAACTCCGACGAGGTCTTGTACGCAGGTATCGAAGAGGCCCCCATGGACCGTGGCCTTCTCATCCTGGCCCAGATGTCGAGCGCCGGCAACTTCATGAACAAGGAGTACACACAGGCTTGTGTCGAGGCCGCGAGGGAGAACAAGAATTTCGTCATGGGTTTCGTGTCCCAGGAGAATCTCAACACCGACACTGACGATTCTTTCATCCACATGACGCCGGGATGCCAGCTGCCACCGGAGGGTGACGAGGATAACGAGGGCGGCGTCGCGGGAGACGGCAAAGGACAACAGTACAACACGCCCGAGAAGCTCATCGAGCTCTGCGGTACTGATATTGTCATTGTCGGACGTGGTATCTTGAAGGCCGGTGATCCCCAGTCGGAAGCGGAGAGATATCGCCGGAAGGCCTGGAAGGCGTATCTCTCCCGAGTTGCCTAAGCAACTCTTCCATCTCACGCCCGCATACACACACACACACACACACACACACACACACACACACACACACACACACACACACACACACACACAAATACTCACAAATACTCACAAACACACACCCAAATCAAATACCCAGGCGTGTTTATTCTTGTTATTTCCCCCCTCGGCCGCACCGTTGTCGGGGGCTCTTTAGGGTGGCTGTTTCCTGCAATGGCGAGTACTGTCCGTGGGTTTACGCATTTCGGGTCTGCAACGACATTCATGTTGTAGAAGAAACGGGAATCATTCGGCACTGAATCGGATTTTTAGACGGGGACTCGGTGACCCGGGATGGGCACAAAACGAAAAGAAAAAAAAGGGGGACCGGCGTTGAGATTGACCAAGTCACGAATGGAAGCTATCAAGTGGACAGTCACAATTCATATATCACTGAATTGACCATGTATTGCCCATGTCTCGATCTTTGGCTCTGCTGTATGCTCTCTGGATCGTGAGCACACGGCCTTCCGTGTGTCCATTAGGAGGCGATCCATCGAGGCATTGACATTAGGTGTTAGCCCGGTCTTAGTCAGTCAGTGTCGGCGGCAATCGGCAATTGACAAGATGGAGCATAATTTGCATTTGCCGTTGACCTTCGCAACTTACTCGGGAGCACACCACCACGGTATGAAGGCAAAGGTTTACTGACATCAAGGTGTGCGACGGGCGAGGGACCGGGCAGAGCAAGGTAGCACAGGGATGGGAGCTGCGGAGTGTTCAGGAAACAAAAGGGGCCAAATCTCGATCGCACCTAGGCAATACACAAGCTTTGGCGGAGAAGGTTCCCGATGTGTGGCATATTCAACCCCTCAGAATCCCGACCTTGGGCATTCTCGAAAGTACCTAGGTAAAAGTGAGATCTGCGAAAACCCGAGAGAGCTACTTACCCTCTCCCCAAAAGATGGTGAATTTATAGTCCAGCATTACATCGTTGCCACGCGCTCGAGGAGAGGGTCTGGTGATGGGAGGGGTTAGTTACGCAGTACCGTATGCAAGTAGGGGGAGGAGGATAAGGCTATAGCGGAACAGGTCTAGCAGCACACGCACAAACTTCGTCCTAGCTTTGTCAGACGACCTACCTCCGAAGGCTGCAAAGGCAGTGGTGGAGGAGCGATGGATATGCGGTAACATGGTCGTTGCATTTCTCGTTCGGGCCGTACTCACTGTCGGCAGGATGCCGGTCCTAACCCCCCGCGGCCGTCCGAGTTGCTCTTATATTTACTTTCCTCCAGTATTCTTGGAAAAGAGCACCTTCCAGCAATGGATTCCTCCGGGCCAGACCAGCACGAAGCGGTGCGGGCACTTGCGACAGGCATCCCGCTTTGACCCGCAGCCGCTGCTTGTCGCCCTGTGCAAAGCGTGACGCAGTAGGAAATGGAAGCGTGTTCTGTAGATGCAAAGGCTTGGTTGCGGTGGGAAGCTGCAAGTAGGCGAAGCATAAACGGCAGCTAGCTTAGGTTGGATGTGTCGCGAACTTGCTGTCAATGATATTAGAGAAGGCCAGGTCCTGATGTCGACCGTCCTGCTTTCAGAAGCCCGATCAAATGTGACGCTCCTTACCCGCTTAACAGCTTACCCATAACTTGGGTATTAGCTATCGGTAATACGAGATTGGAACAAGAGTCCTCGACAACGTGCCTTGACTTCCAGATTTTCACATACAAGCACCTGCAGACCAACAACTCAAACCCCTCCCGGCCCCACCGTTGATCTCGGACACATGCTCTGCCGCGACGAGGCGCAACGTCCGGTGTAGAAAGGTGACGTGAGAGTGTGGGAAAGCACCTCCCTACCTATACCTACCTAGGTACGGAGTACCTCACCTTGCCATAGGAATCCGGAACCCCGGTTGCATATCCGCGCCTCACACCTCAGTCTTCCCACCGTTGGGGCGTTCCTTGCACAGTGCAATGTGAAGCTGGCACCTACGTACCTATCTAGTGTACATACCTAGCCTACGGGACGATCGTGGGTCCTCGTTTCCTGCTTTGGTAATCATCTGTTTGTGCCGCTCAACCCCACGACGAATTGCGACGCTGCTGGTTTTCACCTTTCCCTCCCTTCGCATTCTCTTCTCGGCGTTGCGCCGCGTGATCACCCAGAGTACACGCCTCGATCAAGAACGTGCCGAGCCTGTGGAGGGGATTCGACCACCACGTACCCACAGATCGAGTATTTGACGATTCATCCCGCGCTACCAACCTCGAGTCGGCGGCGCCGACGACCCGAGAAAGTGTCGACACTACGACCCCTCCACATCCACGACAACCGTCCTCACTACTACCACTACTACCACCCCCCGTCCCTACAGAGAGTTCGTCGTACAAGCGCGGCCGATCATGGCCGACGACCGGCGCGACGGCTCCGAGAAACCGCCCTCGGCGCGCGAGAGCCTGAACTCGAACTCGAACCCGAGCCCGACGCCAACACAAAACCAGCCACAGGACGCCCGTCCGCCGCCAAAGAAGCGCAGGCGCGTCGTGATATCTTGCACGGAATGCCATCGTCGGAAACAGAAAGTGGGTGGCTCCTACTCTCCCTCTCTCAACAACACTTCCCGCCGACGTCGCCATTGGTAACTGACGTGCTCTCGCGCAGTGCGATCGAGATTTGCCATGTGCCAACTGCAAGTCGCGTAATAAACAAGATGCCTGCAAATACGAGACGGGCGCGCCTACGGCCAAGGAGCATCGCAAGGCCGAGGCCGAAGGCGCAAAGCCGACTCCGACCCAGAGCCTCTCCAATGCCGCCGCGAACTGGGGCTACTCCCACGCCGGTGCTTCCACGCTCGGGCTGATGCGGAAGATTGAAAGCGCAAACGACGATGGAGCTCTGTCGCATCTCGGCGGCTCGGCGCACGTCGAGGACCAGTTCGCCACCAAGGAGCGGTACAAGTCTCTGATCAGACAGCTGCCCGCCAAGGGCTACATCGAGAAGCTCATCGATGTGTACTTCCGCGAGTTCAACCACCAGTACTACGCCCTCGAGGAGGACCTCTTCAAGGAGCAGTTTGCCGAGTGGAACAACATACCCTTTAACGTACTCTCCAACTCTGGGCCGCAGGGCCTCTCACCCGACCTGAGGGTGTTTCCCGCATTGCTCTTCCAGGTTCTCGCGACGGCGTTACTGACCCTGCCAGAAGGATCTCACGAATTCTACGAGCATCTCAAGTATGCGGGCAACATGACGTTTGAGGATCTCGCGGCGGACTACAGCGAGTCCGGCGTCGGCATTCTGTCACTGCTGGGCAAACGGCAAATTACTCTCACGACGGTCCAGGCCGACTTTCTCCGGGCGGCATTCCTCAAGTACATGGCCAAAGTCACGGAGTCGGTAGGTTACCCCTTGCACAACCCAATGGTCCCCGAAATTAACAGTATCGGCAGTGGCATGCCATTGGCAACGCCATCCGAGACGCCCAGGAGATTGGCATGCACCGGGACAGCCTTGACCCCTCCCCGAATAGTGATGATACCGGGGACATACTCGAAAACATGTGGCTGATCCAGCGACGAAGAAAGTTGTACATGGTTCTCATGACATGGTAAGAACCTGCCAGGAAGCAAGGATGGCAAGACATGGCGCGGCTGACAAGAGCTAGGGACATCCACTGTGCGCTCGTGCTAGGACGCCCTGGCAGCATCGACTGGCGCATTTGTCCACCAAGCCTACCGGTAGACACGCCTCCGCCAAAGGACCGCCGCAAGACTCCCGTTGCGCCCCGGGACGACGAGAGAGACCCCCCGACGCCGCTGACGAGGGTCATCTGGGCGTTTAGGCTCGTGGCTCCGATGCGTGAGATTCTCGAGTTGGAACAGGATGGTCCGTGTCCGAAAGACTATTCCAAGGTCGATCGAGTACACCAGATGTGTTTGGACTTGGACGAGGCGACGCCTGCGTACTTCCGCTTGGAGAACCCGGATATGAAGTGGGATAACGATCCATCGTGCTACTGGCTGCAGTCTGTACGGTTTTATTTACCGCAAATGAACCTTTTCAACTTGATGGCGCTGCACCGGCCTTACATCTTTAACCGACAGAAGAGCAGGACAGAAGCGCTCAAGGCCAGCATCGAGATGCTTCACCGTCAGATGCTCACGTTCCAAGGCCTCGATGCTGGGTCTTGGCGAAAGTAGGTCTTGTCAACGACGCACTTGGGCTAGCTAATGCTGACCGCGTTACCCAGCTTCACGCTGTTCTTTGGCAGTTTTGATGCCGTGGTGCTCATGGCGTCGATATACATCCTGTTTCCCAAAGAGAACTTGGAGATGGCCGGCAGCGCCATGCAGCACTTCCACTGGACGACGGAGAGATTTGAGGCGATGCAGGAGAGGAACCTCCTGGCGAAGGCAGCGAAAGGTGTCCTGCAGGCGATTTTTGCCAAGTTCAAGAAAGCGGTAGGAAACCCAGCGCCACCGCCAAGCCTATCGAGCGTGGCATCCCAGACACCGGCATCGACGTCGGACAGCGGCAGCAGTTTGTCTGCTCGCGGATCAGTCTCGGCGGCCACTGCGGCGACGACCGACACGCCAGCGAGCAAAGGCAGCACAGCGGCGACGCCGACATCGCTGCCGACGGTCCCCGACACATCTTCATCATATCCGCTGCCGTCGGCACACTCGGAATGGACCATGCCAAACAGCTGGGACTTCACGTCAATTGCGCCGTTATTTCCCATGGGAGACCTAATCTACAACGATCTCAACGGAATACCAGAGGACGGGTCTCTACCGGCATGGGGGGCAACAACACCGCCCCTTCCCGCCGCCGGGACGACGACGTTTGAGGGGGATTTTGGGAACGACAGCGTATGGAATTTGCTAAACCAGTACGACCCGACATCCGTTTGAACACCCCTATACTATATATATATATATGTGTGTGTATATATATATGCGAGACTGGGAAAAACATTTGAACCGGGTAGAGACAAAAGCCGACTCAGGACATTTGAGTCTGGCTCGTTCGCTTGACGCTGAGAATAGCACGGAAAGGCAGGGAAAGAAGGGCAAGGGAACGGCAAACAGGAGGGCGGGCTTGCAGAAGTCGCAGGCGAGTGAGATGGGCGTTGCTGCGAAAGCGGGTGGTAAGTCATGGTTGTGGTGACGGCTGAGTACATGAATTTAAAGTCGTGTTATTGGCTGCTGCATCTATTGGCTGTTTGAAGTTGGAGTAGTTCCCACGGATGATTAACCGCTGGAGGGCACCCTGATCGCGATCCCGGCCAATCATGGGTCGACGACGGCATGGATTTTAGCGCCAGCGGGCAAGGAGAAAGGTGCATCTCTACCAGTTCTACGGTGTGGCGGCGCACGCTGGGAAAGGAAGGGGGAAAAAAAAACATGTTGCGACGTACCTGACGTACAGACATACAGACATACCTACTCAGTAAAAAGTTGAGTGAAGTGCGCATAAGAACTAGGTGTAGACATACGTTGTAGACGGCCAGACAGCACAGCGCAGCCATGGCCAAATATTAACTTCATACCCCTGGACGTGCCCGATTTCCCCAGAGCCCTAAATGTCGTTCAGTCATGTACGCACCTAGTACAGGTATCTCGCTGTGTGTATGTGTGTGCCTGAACCGAAATTGATGTTGTATCCAGCGGCGCAGTCGATCGGAACTCCTGAGACGACTAAACGGTGGATGATTTTTTTTGTTTATTTTTTTAGTTTTTGTCTTAAAGGGTACTGGTCTCAGTTGACAGTGCTGATGGGAAAGGGTAAGTAGGTAAGTAAGGGAAGGGGGGAAAACCAATCTGCGCCAGCCAACGCGTCGCAGTGTGTGCCAAACATCTTTCTTGTTGGGCGCTTGCTTTTTTCCCATCTTCTATCCGTACCCCGTCTGCAATTTTCCCCGGCCTTTCTGTTTTTGTTTTTTTCCCCTTCTTTCTCTCTCTGTCTCTCTCGTTCTTCATTTCTTTCCTTCTCTCTGGACCAAAGTAGAGACTGAGTCAAAACAAAAGCTCTACTCTTTACTCCCTCGTCATCACTGTTTTCCATCACCGGGCCCCGGCAGACGAGAGATAGAAATCCCGCTTCACCGCTTTCTATCCTTTCGGATTTCTCAGTATCAGGAAAGACGAACCAGACAGACAAGGCGCCAGACAACGGACATCATTAAACCATAACCAAGACCAGACCCAAATGCTGTTTGCTGCTGCGTTGGTCCGCTGTGCAGATCTCCGGTGGCTACCTACCTACGCTTTGCTCTTGGCTAGCCTGCCACGTATAAACCGGGAAAGACAGGCACTCCTTTTTTTCTTTTTCTTTTCTTCCTCTCTTCTTCTTCTTTGGGAGAGAACGCCAAAGTCAAGGAATTCCAGACCAACGGGCCATTCCCATCCAGAGCTGCTCTTAATCCCCCCCGGCATCCACCGTTTTATTGACTCTCCCATCCCGATCTCAGACAGGCAGAGAGGTAGACTTATTCCTCCCACCTCACCCCGTCACACCTCGTCCACACATCGCCAATCATCGCTCTAGTCTATCCTGAACTACTCTATCTTGCCCTGTTTTAACTTGTCCCACCAGATTTCCAGCATCACATTGCATCTTCCCACCTCCCTGCTCTACCTTTGCTCAGGTACATTGCAACACCTCCTGACTATCTTGAGCCTCGTTTTTGGCCCCGGACCCAGCTCTGCACAGCTATCGACTCCTTACTCATTGCCGATCGAGAGAAAAGAGTGACACTTGGTCGGGTGCTGTCCCATTATCGGCACGCAGAGTTGCATTGGTAAAGAGGCCAGCCACAGACTTTCCCCAACTTCACACTTCGCACCTACCTTGCCTGCGCAATCCCTCTACCTCCCACTTGCGCGAGCCTGATTGATACCTCCTACCTCTGCACCTCTGGTCAACTGTTACTTTTCGGCAAGAGAGAAGGAAAGAAAGAAACGATCTAGTCTATTTGGACAAACACACTATCGACAGCAACATCTGCAGCAGCTGCAGCTGTAGGGCTCACTCTGGTCGTGCACAACTCAAAAGACGGCACACTAAGCATAATCGCAGGCATAAACAAGCACAAGACGCAGGCCCGGTACTTTCGCATACCTTCTTTGATCCTCATTACGCCGTGCATCCCTTGTCACTCTTGTTCTCTATCACCCACCTGCAGCTTGGCGCCAATAGAGACTGCAGCCATCCAGTCTCCCACCGACTTCCCATACATACATCGACTCTCTCTCGATACCACACAAGGAGAAGACGTGTGCGTCCGCCTTGCCTTTCTTCCCCTCCCAATCCCCTCTCTCTCGCTCTCTCTCTCTCTCCCTCTCTTCCTCTCCCTCTCTCTACCTATCATTTATTTTACCTGAGGTAGTAAAAAGCTTGATCCAGTCAGCCTTGGAAAAAAAAAATGCCTACTACAACCCATACAACGACCAGGGTCAGCTCTGGTTCCAACAGCAGCTACCTGGACAACATTAACGCCAACACAAACGCGGCCCCTGTTCTGCCTTCTTACCTTCGCACCAGCAGTCAGTCCCCGTTGAGCTCGTTCCCATTTTCTCCCAGCAACGCCTTCCCCTCCGCCATCGGAACTGGTATACCAAAAGATAGGACAGGAACGACTAGGATGTCCTTGCATGAGACCGAAATCATGGACTTTGTTACTCGATATCAGACGTTACAGGGCTACCAAAATGCCACCGACCAGCTGATTAAGGTGCGTCCCGCTTTCCCTTCGCTTGTTCGCCTTCTACCATGAGTTGTCCCCTTTAAACATCGGCCTCTCTGCAGAGGCCAAAGCTCCGTTTCCCTATCATGCTGCCCCCACAGTCCCGGTTTCCCGTCCAAGCCCATCCTGCTGTTGTCGTTGTGCCTGGTGCATCGATGGGTTGGCATTTGGCATTTGGCATTTGGCATTTGGCATTTGGCATTTGGTGTTGGTGTTGGTGTTGCCGCCTAGCTGAAATGCGCCGCGGCTGCATCTCCTATTCCTACCCCGCCAAGTTGTGTCCGTCCCATATACCTATGCAAGAGACGCGACGAACGCTCCTGTCCCCGTCAACTCGACACGACCCTCTGAGCAAGGTTATAACCCTTGTGATCAAAGCCGCATCAGACTAACTCTATTTTTTTTTTCTACTTTGCAGGACCTTTTGATGTACTGCAAAGAAGTCCAGGGCCACTATGGCGAGGAAAATCATATGCTCAAGCAAGAGTTACACAATGCAAAGCTCGACCTCGAGCACGCCACAACCCATAGGAGAGAGATGCAGCAGGCGCTGCAGGGGCTTGATTTTGATAACAAATACATAAAGGTAGACGCCTGCTGCGCAGTAGCTCGTTTTTATGTGTTCGGAGTAACTGAACTTGGCAGAACCGCAATCCATACGTCTTGATTCTGATTGATGGCGACGGCCTCCTCGTATGCGCCATCCTAATTCCCCTCTACACTGGAATCAACATACAGGTTGCTGACTCAAGGCTTCCCTCCGCAGTTCCAAGAAAGATTTATTAGACAGGGAATCGAGGGCGGCAAGCAGGCAGCTTACGCTCTCCGGACCGCCGTCGCCGAGTACGTGGGCAGCCAGTCGGGTGAAGTCGAGATTGTCGCCAAAGTTTGCGCCAACCTTTCGGGCCTTGGACGCGCCATGCGCAGAGACGGCTGCTTGGACAGCGAGTCTGAGCTCAAGGACTTCTCTCTAGGATTTACTCAGGCCAAATCCTCGTTTGATTTTATTGACGTTGGCTACGGTAAGGAGCGTGCCGACTCGAAAATCAAAGGTAAGCCGTCTTACACAGGGGGGGGCGGGCACCGAAGCTCTGTTGTCGCGCAACTAGCAGAGTTGTATCAAACGACTCCAGGCGCCACACGAAATGTCCACTGACTTGACCTTGATTTAGAGGCCACCCGTTGGCATTTGCGGAACTACAACTGCAGGCAGATATTGCTGGGCATTTCCCACGATGCGGGCTATGCCCCTTTTCTCGACGAGATCCTCCAAGATGAGCAGATCCGCTCAAAAGTCAGCATCATAGAGGGTGTCTCAACGGTCAGAGAGCTCAAAAACACCAACGTCCATATTCTCGACCCGCTGCCCGGCCTCTTCAGAAACCAAAAGCTCGTAGACCGTAGCGGCGATCGCGCTGCCGAAGCAAACCACCCCAGACCGTTGACCGTGGTGACTAACCACACATCGCCGACAGTGTCAGTCGCCTCGCCGGTGACCTCGTCAGCTGCAACGCCGGCCCCGTCATCCTGGGCCGGCGTCACCGCCAAAGCGAGCCCCCCACCAGTCATCACCACGCCGTTAGCCAATAGAAATATCAACGTCCCGACTCGACAGGCCTCGCAACCCAAGCCGGCGGCCTTGCAGTCGAAACCGCAGAGCCCGGCATGGAGCCCCGGAGAGCGTGGCCTCGATCCTCCCATTCCCATCAACCCGACGGCTCTCGATAACATTAAGAAGCGTACTGGTAGGGACAAGCTTTGCAACAACCATTACCTCCGCGGGCCTTGTGCCAAGGGCGATGAGTGCTGCTTCGAGCACAAATACAAACCAAACCCCGACGAGGTCAACGCCATTGCCTTGTTGACTCGTCTCAACCCGTGCACCAACGGCCAGGATTGCGACGTAGAGAACTGTATATATGGACATCACGTAGGTTTGGCCCTTTGAAGAGCACGATAACTCGACGCTGACCAGCTACGCAGTGCCCTAGCGTCACGGGCAACACATGCACGCATCCGTTTTGCAAGTTCCGGGTTGCGGACCATCCCCCTGGCACGAAGTTTAAGAACGCCAAAATCCACGAGAATTGAGAAGAGTTTGAAAGCCCTTTTGCGCATACGAGCGACAGACAGAGTAGACCCGCAGGACAAAGTCCTGCAGATGGTTCAGGCTGCACGGCCAAACACACAGGAGGAATCAATCAGGAACCGGATTTTCAGGAAAGGGGGTCGTGTAAATGTAGGCTACGTACTGCCCATACAAAAAGGAACGTGTCATTGTCGGATTAGCCCTGTAGATATTCAAATTGTTGGGGTTCCTCTTTCAACCCGGTCTTCCTGAGCATTTCAGCGCATCTCGCCAAACGGTTTGATAGGGTGATTGCTTGTCTCGCTGTCTGTGACGTGACAGATGTCTTCTCGAAACGCTGAGGAGCTATCGCCGTAAGCTTCCCACGGCCAGGCAAGCTATGTATGAGCTCAAGCCGACATGCCTGTGCTGAATGAACCCTGGCGGGGCCCAGTGCGGACCCCACCCCCCCGACGGGCCAGTCGGCAACCCCCACCACGAAGGTGAACGAACCTTGGTTTGCTAACCCCACACACGTCTGCCAAAATCCCAGAGTGGACTAGTAGAGCCTCCTCTCAATCGACAACTGTATCCTCACCTCACTTCAACCACCACCACCACCACCAACATCAACGACGTCGAGCGTGCCCGCAGACGACGACATCCACGACGAGCGAACCCCCAACGCCCCACACGCGCGGTTCAGTTCATCCCATAGACTCCGTCCGTCGTCGCCCTCGCTCACCCCCATCCGAATCCCTCCCCCATCAAGACATACAAACACATATACACACACACACGGCCCACGATGTCGCACCCCCGCATAGAAGAGGTCGAGGACAGCGACCTGGAGGCCTCGGACCCCTCCGAGGGCGACATTGACGACTTCAGCGACAACGATATCATGCGCCGCGTCGAACCAAAGTCCTCGGCGGCGTCGCAGATCAGACCGGCCAACATGCCACCCGCGGCCGCGCCGCGCCCCGGAGCCCCGGGCTCCGAGTTCCAGACGACCAACGACGCGAAGCAGTACGCCGACTTCCAGTGCCTGTACCCGGTGTACTTTGACGCGCGCCGCACTCGCGCCGAGGGCCGCCGCGTGCCCAAGTCGCTCGCCGTCGCGAACCCCATCGCCCGTGAGATCGTCAACGCCTGCGCGGCCCTCCGGCTGCCGACCCTCTTCGAGCCCGCAAAGTTCCACCCCAAGGACTGGGCGAACCCCGGCCGCGTCAAGATCCGCATCCGCTTCGGCGGCGAGTCCGGCCGCGGCCGCGACGGCGGCGCCGCCGCCCCGGGCCACCGCCCCCCCGGCATGCCAGATATCAAGAACAAGCACCACCTGTTCGTCCTCGTCGCGCGCCACCTGCAGGCGAACCCGACGACGGAGCAGAGCGCCGCCCTCCGCGCCCGCGTCCAGGGCGCCCCGGCCCCCGACCCGAGCAAGCCCTGGCCGAGGCCCGCCGTGCCCCGCGGCTGGAAGATGGGCGAGCTGCTGCCGTACATCAGCCCCGCCATGACCGGCGGCGGCGTCAGCGAGAACCTGTTCAAGGACATGATGAAGGAGATGCAGGGCGGCGGGGACCCGATGGCCGCGCTCATGCAGCAGGCTGGCGGCGGCGGCGGCGGCGCCGCCGCCGCCGAGGAGAAGGCGGGCAAGAAGAAGAAGGGCAAGGGCAAGGCATGATCCGGAACTTCGGCGTCACAAAGGGACTGAGCTTTCTAGTTGGCGGCGGAGGGTGGGGACTTGCAGCATATCTGAACCTCGGGGTTTACTTTTTCCTCAACTCGTTGGAGAGAGAGAGAGAGAGAGAGAGAGAAAAGAAAGGTAAAACAACACTGGCATGCCGCAAAGGCTAACCCGGACGAGCGGGACCGGCCAGCGTCACGGAGGCACAAGAAGACGTAAAAAGATCAATAGAACGAGAGCCGTACAAAAAAAAGACGTATGAAACCCGAGTCAGCATAGGAGGGATAGGGAAAGGATTCCTGGAATAAGGATAAGAATTTGGGTGGGTGGGTGGAGGGGTATCTAGCAGCCAAACTAGTCCTACTACTACGGAAGCATCGTCCCGTATCGCATGAGAATCATATAGCGGCCGCCAGGCGGCCCTGCATCCCCTCCCACTCGCGCGATCCCACAATCTGCACGTCCCGCCCGCCCCCAGGAACCGTCTTGCCGTCCGCGTCCGGCAGACGGATCTGCAACCTCGCCGCCACGCTCTTCATCATCTGCCGCTTCTCCGCCGCCGCGTCCTTGCGGCCCAGCACCACCTCCGACTTCTTGAGCACCGAGTCCCGCCAGCTCGTCCACGCCGCGAGGTCCTCCCTCTGCTTGGCCGCGTGGTACTGTGGCGTGCTGCGGGCGGGCCTCCACGCGAGCTTGTCCTCGGGCAGCCCCGCGAGGTCGTACACCCGCGCCGACGTCGCGAACTTGACCAGCTCGCTGAGCGCGTCCTTGCCCTCGGCGACGACGAGAGCGCGGCGCTGCTCGACGACTGACGGCGGCTTCGTGAGCGGCTCCGCCAGCCAGTCGTAGCTGTGCTGCTCCGTCGTCCTCGCGCGCCGGTTGTCCTCGCGCAAATACCGCACGGCCGCCTGCAGGCTCGCGATCTCGCTCTTGAGAGCGTCCATCTCGCGCGCCGTGGCCACGGCCCGCTCCTGGCCGGCCTTGGCGCCCGCCGCGCCCGCACCGTCGGCGAACACCTTGCTGTCGCCCGCAATCTTCTTCCACTTGTCGCGGTCCGTCTCCAGCGTCTTGAGCTCGCGGTCCTGCTTGTCAATGTCTTCTTGGAGGCTGGCGGCCTTCTGCTTGGCGGCCTCGATTTGCGCCTCGAGGTCCTCGATGCGGGAAGCCTTGGCATTAGCGTCCTTCATCCGCGACTCGAGCGTCTCGATCTTGAGGTTGGCCGTGCTTAGGTTCTCGTCGCGCTGCGCAATCGCCCGGCGGGCCTCGTTGTGCTCCTCCTTAAGGCGGCGCAACTCCTCCTCCGCGTCGACAGGAATCGTCTTGGTCGCCTTGAGCTCCTGGGCGCGGAGCTTCCAGGGCGCGGGGCTGACCTCGAACTCTTGTGTCTGGGACAGGTCCGCGCTGAGCGCGGCCAGGTCCGAGATCTGGCTGGTGAGGGTGCGAAGCTTTGACAAGTACGTGGAGAATAAGTCAGACTCGCTCGACATGGTGACCTTGGTGGTGGCCTTTGAAATGGTGTCCTGGACCTCGCGGTACGTGTAGGGCTCGGTGCGGCCCTCCTCGTGCAGAAGCGCGTGCAGGTCGAAACCAATCTCCCTGGCCAGAGCAGCAAGCTGGCGGGTAGCGTCTTGGCATTGCTCGAAAGACTCCTTGGTCTCCTGCGGCAGGGCCAGGGACCTGGACTTGAGGTCCTGCAGGGCTCGTACAGCCTTGCCGGCGATGACCTTGGCGCTCCGGGTCTGGTTGACGACAAACTCCGACTTTTTGCTGAAGTGCTGCGCCATCTCGTCCTCCTCGGACTCGGCAGGAATGACCCTCTGGACCATGGCTCTCAGGGTGGCAAAAGTCGAGCCAGCAGATTCCAAGTGGCTCTGCATGATAACAGTCTGCATGTAAGTGTCCTCGGCGAAATCGGGCAGCTCGTTGGTGAGGTGCACCTCGGCGAGATGAGACATCAGGGCAATCGTGCGCTGTAGTTCGTCCGCGCACTTTTGCTCCTTGAGTTCGTCCCGGCGCAGGCCGTCGATCCATCCGTTCAATGCCCGCTCCACCGGCTCCAGCTCGAACAGGGCGTTCTGGAACCGCTGGAATTGCTCAATCGAGCAGTGGCTGATGGAGTTGGTAAACCGCTCGCACATGGACGCGACCCATGTGAGCTTGTCGATGGCGTCGCAACCGGCAAAGATGTCGTCCTCGTGACCGGAGTGAGGTTGCCCGTTGACGCGCTCCTTAATGAACGACTGCAGGAGCTGCGCCTTGAAGGCGAGTCTTCTGAACCTCAGCAGAGCGAGCACGGAATCTTGGTCCTCCTTGTAGGTGTCGGGAAGGAACATCTTTACAATCTCCAGGTGCTGCTCGGCTTCTTGGGCCTCCAGGCGCCGCAACTCCAGGTCGATGGTCTTGACTTGGGCCTTGGAAGCGGAGATCTGGAGCTTCATGTTCAGGTCCATCATGGCGCGGGACTTGCTGTTGAGCTGCTCGGACTCGGTCTCGGTGACGGCGTGCGACGCCCGCATATCCTCGAGGTCGCTCTGCAGGCTGGTGACCAGGCCTCTGAAGCGGGACAAAGTGTACTCCATATCTTCCAGGGCTTCTTCCTGCTCGGCTGCCCGTCGGGCCTGCTCCGTGATGACGCTGTCCTTGAAGTCGAGCTCCTCCTGCATCTCCTTTTCGTTCTGGACGTGGTTGATCTCCAGTTCGTCGTTGATCTCCTTGAGATTCTCGAGGTCCTCGATAACGGCCTTGAGTTCCTCAATCTGCTCAGACATGCTCATGTTCCGCTCAGTAAGCTCTTCAATCATGTCCTCGGCACCCAGAGCGTTGTCCAGCTGCTGTCGGAGGTCCTCGACGGCTGCCTCGGACTGGGCCAGCTTATCCTTCGCTGTGGCAAACTGCTCCTTGACGGTGCCAAACTCCTTCAGGTCGTCCTCCAGAGTCTTGATCTGGTCCCTCAGCTCCTCCTCTTGCTGCTGTGTCAGGTCGCGCAGCCGCAGCAACGCTTCGCGGAGCCGCTCGTTGGTCCTCTCCATTTGCAGCCAGCCGGTGCTGGCACGCTCTTCCGACGACATGCCTTGTTCAAACTCTGCGTTCTCCTCACGAAGAATCTCAACCTCGAGCTCCAGCTCTTCTGACTTCTGCTTCAGAGCCTCGAGTTCGACTTTAAGGACCTCGGCGGTCTCTTCGGCCATCTCACGGTCCAGCGTCGCGAGCTCCAGGGCCGTCTCGTGCTCCATCTGCATCGCCTCTATGGATTCGAACCTCTCCTCGGCCTCCTTCAGCTGTTTCCGCAACTCATTATTCTCAGTCTGCTGGGGCTGGTACTTGGCCTGCAGCTTCTCTATAATTGACTGGAACCTGTCCCGCTCGCCTTGGACCTGGTCCAGCTGCTTAATCTTCTCTCTATCTTCTAACCTCTTTCTCTCGAGCACTTTGAGCTTGGCTTTCAGATCCTCGATCTCTCTATTTGCGGCGGCGGCGTTTGTCGTAGGACGGGCGGTTGTCGCTGGTTTAGTAGAGCTTGCGGGTGTGGTTGCCGCCGAGCCTGACGTTAGCTTCTCGAGGGCTTTCGTCCTGGCTCTCACGGGGCTGTTCTCGCCATCCTTGTTGGGTGACATCGTACCGTCGTCCCCGCCCAAGTCAGCAGACGGTCGTCTGGCAGAGGTTGTCCGCCCAGTCATGGAAAGCCGACCGCTCGTAGGTCGTCCTGGGGTCGGCCTTGTCGGCGCCGAAGATGTCGAGGGCTGTCGAGTGGTTCTGGATGCGGGCATTGCTGGAGGGCCCATGGATGTGCGAGATGGTCCCACGCCCGGCCGTGCCTTAGCGCCGGTGGCCGGTGTACGGGTGGTGGAGGGTGTGTTAGTGCGTGACGGCGCAGTACTCGAGGCTGTTGATCCAAGCTGTTTTGTGGGTGACCTGGTCGGTGACTACGAATATGCGTCCATCGTTACTCGTTGCCCCTTGCATGAAGCAGGTTGCGTACTCACCCTCAGTGTGCTCGACGGCCGTGACGCTTTAGGCCCCGGACTCGGACTCGGGGCATTGAGGCTCATTCTCTTCGTCAATCCCGCATCGCTGGCCGTCCGTCCCGAGCCCGGGTTGAAGCTGCTCGGCCGACTGGGCCTACGAGCGGGCTTCGGCGCCGCCGCGGGGGCCTGGGCGGTGATGACCAACGTCGTCGGGCGCACAAACATGCCGTGCCCCATGTCGCAGTCAAAGTAGCGCTCTCCCTGGACGCTGCCATCGTTCTTCCCGCTGTCATCCTCGAGCTCGACGCCGACCCAGTCGCCGCTGGCGAAGTGCGTGCCGCCGACGAAGCGCACGATACCAGTCCGGCCATCAGACAGACGCACCGTCTGGCCAGGTGCTAGGTCCGACATTCTTTCTCGGCTGTGTTTCCTATTGGGAGATAACCATGTTCGTAATTGCTATCGGCTGTCGTGGGCGTTGAGCCAGTCGTTGAGGCTACGTTGTGGTGGTGATGCGTGATGAATATGTCGGGTCGTGTTTGGATGTCACTTAGGGGCCGCTGGAAGCGCGTCCAGTCGGATAAACGCGCTGGTGCTTGGAGCTTGCAGCGGTGCGTTGCTGCACTACGTACCTGCAACTAACTCTGACAGGGGGAGAGGTGATGTCAATTGAGACTCGCTCGTGCCTGATTGGTCTGTGGGTGCCTCGCATTTCAGGGTCCATCACTACCTACCAGGTAGTGTATGAGCATAAGCACAACTTGAGTATCTGCATAACTTCATAACCCCCACCCCAGTTCCGATGCAAACAACACCGTCAACAACAACACCACATAACACAAAGCAAACAAACTCGCAAAGAACCACACCACACAGCGGCATTGTCTCACCGTCTCAGTGCAAAGACTGTCGGAAATCATCGTGCATATGTTTCCCAAGTACTCAGTGTGATTTGTTCCCCTCACTCATCGTGCTGGGTATCGATAGCTCTCAACTCATAAGCAACCTCAATAGGCACTCACTCACGCGCAGACACCAGCAACTCGGGAGTTGGCTCAAGTCATAGATGCTCTGCGTTCCCCCCCTATCTACGCCTACGCTATGTAAAGAGAAGACAAGAGGCTATTTCAGCCACCTCGGTGCAAAGGAAATTATGAAATCCAACATTCATCCCCCGCTACATCATCGCATTACTACGTGGGCTTTTGTCAACTTCGTCCGAAACCCTCCTGGTAACTACCGCCTCGAATCCACTCCACTACTTCGAAAGCGATGCGTCGCTCAGTCTTCTCGTCCAGGGACTTATTATGCGCAATCCTAACCACCATTACGCCGGGACCTCTGAACTCGACAGCGCCTGCGCGGGTGGCCTCGTCCTCCACCACCGACTTGACGTAGATGACGAGGTCTGGTCCAATGATTCCCCTCCATAGAGTCGACATCCACTGCCAGTGGTCGACGGGGGCGTACGAGTCCGCAATTGGTATCATGCAGGCATACTTGTCAGAAATAGACAAGCTGAATCCTGCAGGGAGCAGGGCGATCGGCGTCTTGCCTGTACAGGGCAACGATACCGAACTGTGCCCGAATCCGCCAGCATCCCCGTCCGATGCTCGCCTCGTGAGAGGCGACCCGCTCAGTCCAGATACCGGCCTCGTGGACACGTGCTTGACAATCTCCCGCGACTTCTCGTGCCACTTCATCATGGTCTGCATGTAGTTGGCGAAGAGCTCAGAGGTTTGCAAGCTGGGTTGCGAGTGGCTGCTTTTCCTGCTGCTCCCAACGGACGCCGTATCGTTCATCTTCGCGTCTTCCTCGGCTGACAAGATAGGCGCCGCCATGTTTGGTCCGTCGCTCCACGTTTTCAAGTCGATTTCGGCCAGGCCAAGGAGGGATCGGTGAATAGTCGATCCCACCTGCTCCAGCTGCCGGGCATCAGCCCCCTCGACGGCAATTACCGCTCCGCGAACCTCCATGTCCGGGCTAGATGGTCCTGGCGGGGTTAAGGTTGGGCTGATTTTCTGCAGCACCTTTAGCTTGCTCAAAAAAGGAATCGTCATGATCATGGCCTCGAGGCTTTGGGCGTAGCTATCCCGCGGGTTGGTGATGCCCAGACCAGCGGCAGGGTGGGCGCTCGGGCGGTCGTTTGCGTCGTTTTCTCTGTTAAGCGGCGGAGATGTCTGGGTTTGCAGCGGGGGCAGGCGGAGGCTCTCGTCGAAACCGGGACCGCGGCTCGGTCCTGCGTACGCAGGATGATGGGGTCGCGGAGGGGGCGCCATGTTCCCGGTCCTCGCAAGTGCTGAAGGGCCGGGCAGCGGCCCGTAACCCGCTAGCGGCGGTGTGGGAGGCATGCTCAGCGACGATCTAGGCTGCCTCGACAAGGGATGGCCCGTGTAGGGCCCTGGTGACGGGACGGCCTGGTAGTGCCCCATTCCGTTGAATCGGCGCCGTTTGAGCTCCAGGGACGGTGACATGGATTCGTATTCTTCTTCCACGTCTCGCATGTTGTTGGGTTGAAACTGGTGTTGTTGCTTCGCGCCGGGCAAGGTGTGCCGGTAGTGGTCACCGTCGCCGTCACGACCATCTCTCGGGTGAGGGGGGGACATGTTGGATTTCGCGGCGGTCGGCGTTCCGAACGGCGTTGAGGGTGTTCTCGGAGTCGCGATGAATCTGCCGCCGCACTTGGAGCACCGACCCGTATCGGGCCCAGACGATAGGCTTGGCCGGCTTCCTGGTCTGCCGCCACGTCGAGGCTGGTAACGGTAGTCCGGGTATTGGCGTTGATGCCGAATCTTCTCTTCTTCCGCGAGTTTCTTCCAACTTTCCTTGACGTCGTCAGGCTGTATCCTCCACTGCTCTCCTATGATTTTAGAGATTTCCGGGTTAGAGAGACCTGGGTGCTGAGCAATAACCTGTGCTTGGTGGTGCTGTCTGTACAGAATGAAGGCTATCATAGAAGGATGTCAGCCGACAGGGGTTGCACAAGTGTCCAGCTGTCTGTCTGTTTTGAATCACTCGACAAAGGAGAGGCCTTCGAAGGCATCTCGAACCACGTCTGCGACGAGGACCTCTGGCCAAGTTGGACAAGCGAAGAGCAAATAGTGTGAGACTCACCGTTACGAGGTCTTGGAACCTTGAGGGCAGGCGTGCAGAGACAGATGTAGTCCTTGCCGCTCTCGCTACCCGTCGGACCGCTCTCCAAGCTGAAATCTCGCCCTCTCGAGCTATTCGCTTCCTCGATGTCGATGGAAGCCGCGCGCTTTCTGCTCGAGCGACTGCCTGCAGAGCCTACAGAGTCCGGTCCTTCGTCCGTCTCCTCACTTGCCCTTCGTTCCATGACCGAGTGGGCAGAGTTGCCTCCGGAGGAAGAAGTCGACCGCCGCGGTCGAGGAGTAGAAACCACATCTGCCATTTTTTTTGGTGCGGCAGGGGGTTAGGCGAAGGTGCAAACGGGTATGCGGTGACAACGACAAGAAGGTGGGTGATGTGGTCAAGCTATGCGACGCCGGGACTTACACCATGCCTCGAAAGGGGGCGTTTGAAGAAACGGGTGGAGGACGGGAGGGGGGGCGTGTGTGTTGTAGACGGTGAGAGACACAAGTACAGCGGGTTGCTAAGGTTGGGTTATGGGAGTGTGCTGACAAGAATGATCAAGTCGTGGACTTGGACGAACGGGGGGAAGCAACAGGGACTTGGGAGGAGTGGGAGAGACAGATGGAGCAGTATATCGAGGTGGGAACTGGAACAAGACGAGAAGGGTACGAGAAATCCCCTTCCACTCCAGGGCTGATTGTCCGCTCCGATGTTTTCCCCTCTCCCCGTTTTGTGATATCGAGATGACGGCCGGCCTTTCAGCAGAAACGGAGCAGACAATGACCGTTCAGCTCAATGACCTTATGCTCAAAGATGCGGGTTGCCATTATAGGAGAGGAAGGACATTAGGGTGGCAGGGCGGTATGACGCTCTAGCGGCGGCGGTGACGAACAGACAACCAACGAACAGATATCGCTCCTGGAGACGGAAGAGGGAGACGGCTCCCGGGAGGTGAGCAAAGGGAGAAGCGGAGAAGACGAACAGAAACGAAGGAAGAGACTGGAGGCGAGAATAGCAGACCAGACGCGAGAAAGAGAGAGAGAGGAGAAAGTGACAAGTCTTGGGTGGTGGGAGAATGTGTCTCGGGAATGTACCGGACACCCAAGTTTATTGCAGATGGGGGAAAATGGGCTCCTTTGTGACGAAGCGTTTGTTCCTCTCTGGTGGCCGGCGGCCCCCCGTCCTCTGCCTCTGTCGCCCTTTTCCGTTCGCATAGGGTGGGAGAACGAAAGGGCCAAGACGAGGTAAAGGCCTTTCTTCCTCGCCGCGGCTCGGGGACAAAGTCAACGGTGGGCTTTCCAGGTTCAAGTCCGAGGTTCGGGGGGGACGAAGAAAAGCAGACGACGAGTCGGGCGAGACGAAGGGGAGAGCGGACGAGACGGGTGACAAGGAGCCCCTCCCCCAAAAAAGGAAAGAAAACAACGAGACTTGGGGGGGGAAGGGGGAGGGTCGACGACTTTGAAGAATTCACGCCCTCCTGGTCTCAAGTCTCGTTGAGCGGGGAAAAGGAGATTGTTCCCGTTGAAAGAAGAACGAGGGAGGGAGGCGGTGGTTACAGCTCAAAGCAGCGCTGCCCCCCCCCCCCCCCCCCGGGGCGTTATTTTCGGCATGTTGTTCTTGTCATGTCATCCTTAATTCGGTCTTGTCTTTGGCGGGGAGAGTTGTGACCAACTCCCCAAGCTTTTAATTGTGTGTGTGGTTTTTTTTTTTTTTTTCCTGCTCCCATATGCAATGTCGTCCTCAAGAGGTCTAATGCAGCGGCCGCTGCCTCTGCCGTCCGCTACTGGCTCCCCCGCGTCGCCCGGGTGTTGCTTCTCCTTCCCCTTCTCCTTGCCTCGGCCAGCCCATCTCGTCAAAGAAAGATGCAGACCGACTGCAGACTTCAAGTTCCAACCGCCTCCCTTCCTCTCTGGGGAGCGCTGGTGGGACAGCAGAAACAATGACCCTCCGGGGGAGGGGAAGGGCGAGGTGTAGCTGGGGCCAGGGCCAGGGGGGAACAGTGCCGAGGGAATCAAAGACTGCGGCGAAGGAATGAATGCGCAAGAGAAGAAGAAGAAGCAGGAGAGCACTGTCCTCCGCCGCCGCCGGAATGCTCAATCATGAGCCTGCCCCGGTAAAGGAACAAAGACAATGCAAGAAGGTCGTCCCCCCTCCCCTCCCCTCCCCTCCTTACCCCGGCCGAAATTAGGCTAGGTTGGTTGAACATCATCCACGTGATGTGACAAGGGAAGGTGAGTCCTCAGCGAGTCCTTGAGCCAGAATTCATCTGCTTCATTCTTCTACTTGTTATACATCGGGGATTTAAAATTTGATCGGCAGAAGACAATGTGTTTGGCGTTGTGGTTGTCTCTAATGACGGACGCGCAGAGCACAGCACGGGTTGGATGGAAGGGGAATCGGGGGGGGACCGGGGTTCGGCACGGGAACTTGTGGGAAAGGGTGGGAAATAAGACGCGGTGAAGGAAGAGGGAAAGAGTGACATTGACATGTCCCTGTGGTTGGGGTAAAATGGGCATGCGGCATTGGCATGGGCGCCGCGCGTGGATGTCTCTCGTTGGGTCATGTCACTCACTGTCACTTCTCCCCCCCTTCTCTTTCTCTGGTTCGCAGCCTACAAATGTCTTATAACTCTCGGGATGGGGGCGGCTCTAACTGTTTTATTGTACTTTTTCGTTGTATCCTCATTTGGCGCGGTTTCTGTTTCGCAAACAGCCGAGCGAGCGAGCTCTCTTCCTCAATCCTCAGGACGCCCAGCCAAAGCGAGCGTGAAAACAAAACAAAATAGACGACTAGAAAGGAAGCGAGCCATTACCTTGCTCGCAGCTCGGAGGCGTCATGTCGTCTAACCACACTCGTTTGCCAACCTCATCCACCTCCAGTCCAGTTGAATCCCGCATTGTTGCTGGACAGGTTGGATTAGCACCCTCCAGTAGGATGGGTACTGGTCCTCTCACTATCTCAATCTCTCTCTCTCTCACACACACACACAACACAAACTCCGTGGATTACCCTGTTTTGGTCTTGATAAATGTGACAAGTTCTTTTACAACGCCGCCGCCGTCTTTCGTTCGAGAAAGAGACCGTCGGGAGCCGTGACCGCTTCTCGTAATTCAGCCAACCATGATGCTTTCCCCGTGCCTCTCACGAGATGTATCCTTTGCCGCTTTCGCCGCTCAAGAGGCTGGCACTGCGCCGCGAGTCCAAAAAGAGGCTCTCGCACTCGGCCACGTCCTGAATGTCGATTTGGCTGCGACCGTTTGCCTTGGAGATAATGCTTTCAATGGGTTAGCCTGCCATGTCTCACACTAGCCGCTTGATCCACGATCCGCGACGGAGAGGGAGGTGAGGGAGAAACAGCATGGAGATGAAGACAAAGGCGGTGGCAAGTAGAGGGCGATGAGGTCAGCGATTGTTTACTCACCTGGCGGGTGTCAACAGCTGCAGGCAGTACCGCAAGCTGATCCGGACGCCGTGCTCGGCGATCTTGTCCAGGGCGGCGTCGGTGATGGGCACACCCTCCGTCGTCGCCCTGATGCGAACAATACGCTTGATCTCGTCCGCCTGGTACGGCGTGGTTGGAATGATGAGCAGGCGGGCCAAAAAGTCTGTCGGAATACCGTGCGCCGCGATAATGTCATCTGTGCCGCGAATGGTCGCCATTCCTCTGTTTGACGCCAACACAACAATCGGCGAAATGGGCGATTCCAGGGCCCGGTTCAGGTAGGTGAAACACTCGACATCGAGCATGTGCGCCTGTTGTTGAAGATTAACCCACAAGTCTCAGTTCGCGCCAGGCAAACAACAACGACTTTTTGCTTACCTCATCAATGAAGAGCACACCGGGCACGAGCTCGGCCACGCCCTGGTCAATATACTTGCTCACCACCTTGTTGATCTCCCCGCGCAGCTTGTCCGTGATCTCGGTCATCTTGGGCTTCATCAGCTGGCCCATCATGCTCATGATGTCCTGGCCGCCCTGGGGCCGCGAGTTGGCAACGTCGAGGTCGTGGAGTGTCACATCCTGGACGATTTCCTTCTTCTTGTGCACCTCACCCTTGGGGATGGGGACGTACTCCTCGGCCTCGAGGTCGAACTCGGTCGCATAGGCGTCTGACCTTCCCACGCGTTTGCAGGCGCCCGTGTTCGCCTCAATGTAGATGACGTCTCCCACCGACACTCTCTCCTTCTGGATGGCCTCGTATATGCTGGGGTCTAACCGGAGCTTCTTCTGGCCCTTTGCGCTCTTCAAGCCGATCAGCAGGGTGCTGATGGTCTTGCCGTACCCACCCAGAGGATTCTCGGCCTCCTCGGGCGTGAGCTCCGTAACCTCACCCTCGTACACCTCCTTCGTCTCCCGGACCTTGAGGCCGATCGCGCGGCGGAAGTTCTCCATCAACATCTCCGTCTTCTTCACTTCTGTCGAGTAGATTTCGCTGCCGACGATGGGGCAGAAGGGGATCTTGGTTCCGAGCTCTTGGCTAATCGCGAGAGCGACCGCCGTCTTGCCCGTGCCGGGGCCTCCTGCCAGCAAGACGCCGCGGCCGGCCATCTTGTGCGCTCGGATGAGGTCAACCACAACACCGGCTGCCTGTTGCGCCAAGTCAGTCGCTGCTTATTTGTACGTACGGGGCACAGATCCGTCAGAGAATCCAACGCACCTCTCTCGCGGTCGTCTGACCGACGAATCCGGCCGCCTGCTTCTCTGCGGTTCCATCCTGCTTCAGTCCCAGGCCCTTGATGTGGGTGTGGGCAGCCGTGCGGTTCTCGCGACTGTTTCCCTTGACCTCGCTGATTTGGACCATCTTCGCGGCGGGGGCGTCGGTTGACGGCGGTCAATTCTTAGCGCGTCAATTCAATCGTGTGGGATGAACGTGATAGGAATGTCGGCGATTTCGTCGTGGTAGTGGTTTATTCGCTGGCGATGGGGGTGTGGTAGGTGTTAGACAGGTTTGGATAAAGCTCCAGAAGATTTTGGGGCGACGCGCCTCACTCAATCCCTGCAAAACTTCCACGGCCGCACAGTGCAGGCGCCGACCTGCACTTTAGGAATCCGGGCGCCCCACACGTGACCTGGCGATAGCTTCCCGTTTGCGCCTCATCCAACGTCAACCCGAGCTAGGCTTCCTCGTCATGGTCTAATGCAGCTTGTGAAAAAAGCATATTTTTCTTTCTCTTTTTCCTTTCTAATCTTCCCTTCCCTCCGCTCCCGTGACTTGTCGATCAGGTCTGTTGGAATTCCCGTTCGGAACCTGTCCAAGGGTCCAGACCGTCTGCGCATCCGCAGCCACACCTCATCTCATACGGGAGGGTGTTGCCGAGACCGAGGTCATGGGATGAAGCGGTCCCTTCTCATTTCGCGCGTCGGAACAGAGAATGCGCAGTATTCTCATGTTTCTCTGAATCTTCCGGCGAACTCGTTCATTGTTACGCAAAGCGTCTCCCTTCCTATGGAAAGAATCTAGCATCGGACCACCACGGGTCATCCAACCGTCAAACTCATGTGCTCTGGCTGGCCTGACTCAGAAGCTAATTTCATCGCGACTCTCTTCCCGCGTTCGGGAATGTCGAGACTCGTGTCTCACCGTGATTCTCTTTCGACCCGTCAACACTTGGCATCCAACAGCGCCCTGCACCCTGGAATTCGGAGAGCCGCCCCTTGGATGCACACTCCATTCTGGCATTGGTGACAAGTTTTCCTCGTCATTTCCAAACAATGCCTGGAGGGTCTTCTCCCGTGTTGAGTCGATCAGAATGAGAACTTTAGCCGACGGCCAGGATGGTAATCGGGGCTGTCTTTTTACTTCTTATAACCACATGGTGAAGCGCTACTCCACAAGTACCACACGAAGGGACTCGTCGCCTTGAGCCTCACCCTAATGTCATGCATTCTAGCATTTGTGCTTGCGCCAGACCTTGCCTTGCGCATCGCATACTCACGAGGCTCTCACGCAATGCTGACCGGAAGCCTCCTTGTGACAGCTTGTAGCGCGTCCCGAGAAAGCCGATGTGTTCAGTAGAGGGCAGTTTTGTAGGCCGTCGCCGAATCAAGCCTGCTACTACTGGCATGCTCGTTTCTGGTGTCAATTCTTCGAAGCCACCTTTGACGACACAATCACATGCCTTGCAGATAGAGGAAGCCATCGTGAAATAGCGGCAGGTAAACTCGACAGAAGCGAGCTCTCGTGCTGCACACATGAGGTGAATCCCGCACCCTATTTCTGCTCGGCGATGCTGTCGTTGCGTGAGTGGCACGAATTGTGTACGTGTCTCATCGTCTCATCACTTTCAAGAGCATGCATGCTCGACACCAGCTTATATCACGTTGGAAAGTCTGCCCCTTAGTCTTGGGACGGATCCCGATACAATATGCCGAGAGTTGCGAACATCCGACTAGACGTTCATCACGTACTCGTGAATTCCGGGCTGCCCGTATGCTAGTTTCCAAGATCCCATGCCCAATATCTATATCCCCGGCAAACCGCCTTTATACATCATGACCCGTAAATGTAGAAGACCTCACCTCACTCTCTGAAGCTCATAGTCTTCGTCCCTCCCATCGTCCATATCTGCCAACATCGGAACGGCCTCGGTATCCCGGACGTTCGCGACCTCCACGTCCGCCACGGCCTCCCTCTTGGGCGCGGGCGTCTTCTTGGTCAGGACGACCCATAAGGCGCTCCCGATGATGAGGCCGCAGCCGGCGAGACTCATCCACCCCATGACGTTCCCGAAAATGAACCGGTCAAAGGCCGCCGCGAAGAGCATGTGCGTGTACACCATGGCATTCGCCCTGTTGGACCGATCTATGCGCAGGCCTGCCGTCATGAGGAACTGCATGATGAACCCGAAGATCCCCAGCAGCACCATGAAGAGCCACTGCCGGCCCGTCTGTGGCAGACCCCACTGCAGCACGGGCTGGCCGACATCGAGCAGCGGCGCGGCCGTGAGCGCGATGGTGCACACGACGGTGTTTGACGCCGCAAAGTAGTTGACGGAAATCAGCGGGTGCGCGCGCTTCCCGATCCACCGAATCGTCGTGTACACGCCCGCGGCGCCGAAGACGCCCAGGATTGCGACCCCGATGGCCGTCAGCCGCTCCGTCGTCGTGGTCCGGTGGTCCAGTCCTGGCAGCGCCAAGGTCGCGGTGCCGTTGCCCGGGCCGAGCTGCTCTGGCACGGTGGACGCCGAGTCGCCGGAGAAGAGCGAGGCCGGGTGGGCGATGAGGACGACGCCGAAGCATGCGATGACGGTGCCGATCTGCTCGTTGCGGGTGAAGGGCTCGCGGAGGACGAGGTAGCAGGCGAAGCCGGCGACGCTGGGGGCCAGGAAGGTGATGACGGTAGCTTCCGCCAAAGGAAGATAAATCATACTGAACCACATGCCGAAAATGCCGAAGAAACCCAGCACGCCTCTGGCGACGAGGAGCCACCTAATTTCCTTTTTGCCGAAGGGGAAGTCGGGGGTCTTCATGTAGTACATGTAGGCGCAGCAGCAGACCATGGTGAGGCTTTGCCTGGCGAAGAGGACTTGGAGCGGGTGCATGCCCTCGCCCTCGAGTTCGAGTAGTCGTGCTGTCAGGTTCATCAGAGCGCCGAACAGTTGTGAGAGGGCCACCAAGATGGCACCCTTGTTGGCCAGCCAAATCCGCGCCAGCTTTGTCGTCTGCTTGGGAGGCTGTGTCGTTGGTGGGGGATGGCTTGTTCCTGGTAACGGCGAGGCCCGGCCGCTCCGGTACGAGCTGGCGGAGAATCTTCCAAAAGAGTCCGGACCTGGCAGTATCGTGAGACCTTTGGCGTGCTCGTGTGGCCAGGTCATCTTGCTGTCTGCCGATAGCCTGCGGTGGGTTTCATCTGTGGTTTCCAACGCATCATCAAATCCCGTCTTGGTCCCAGGGTCCCGAGAGACCGAGAGAGTTTCATCGTTGTGCTTCTGTTCGTTCATAATGGCTATGTGAAGTCATGTCTATATCTCCGAGGTCGAGTACGGTATAAGCGATGCCGAAGTGGCGCTGGGGTCTAGGGATGACGACAAGCAGAACGGCAGGAGTCGAAACGGTCTATTTCTCTGTGTAAAACTCTTGACAATTCCACCTCGTCACTTGAACGAGAAACCAGAAAATTACAACCGTGGCAAGAGTCGGGGTGTAGTCGAAAACATGTGCAGAACCCAAGGGACCCCCCCACCCCCATCGTTCATGGGGAGTGGGGAGGCTGGAGTAGAGATATGGTGGGCATGGGGAAGACGCGTGGATGGCCGAATGCGGACACAGGAGCAAGCCACCTGCTTGATAGGTAGGGTAGGTAATCCATCACCATTGTGTTCACGCCCTTACCCTCCTCTGCTGTCTGGCTAGTTTCTTGTATGTGTGGGGGTGTCAAGGTGCGCGAAGTGGCTAGAGACCGACGAAAGCCGCAATAGTGTAGGAAGACGGTCCAGAGCCAGTGAATGCAGAAGTGCGACCTAACAAGGGCTGCAGGTGGAGTGGATTCCGCCAGGCTTTCGAATGAATGGCCATGGCCCAACCCGCTTGCCTGCTTAGAAAGACGCCCAGAAGCAGTTAAGAATGCCGGCGGGCGAACCAACCTCAACCAACCGACCAATGCACCTCTAGCGCCCACTGGCCCCCTTCGGAGGTCAGCAGCAGTGTGATGATGCGGGAAAGGACTGCTGCATGATGTCTGGTTGTCGCCCCCCCCGATATCGCACCGCATGACATTCATCCTACAAGTAAGCTGGGGAAAGGCTTGGATCATCTTGCTGGTGGTAAAAAGGGCCGGATGTCGTTAGCCGGCGGAGCCAACCCACTTTCTCGGCACGGTCCCACTCGCACCAATCCCGAGACCAGTGGGGGGCCCGGCGGCGATTCGGCAATGTCGGGGATAATCCCGCGTTTCTTCATCTACCGCAACATTCTGCCTCAGACTCGAGGCAGATTACCCTTTTTGACTGAAGATAGGATTCCGTCTTTCAGAGCCTACAAGGCCTCGGATGTGTTCCTCCAGTGAAACACATGTGCAGTCTGACTAAAGAAGGGAGATATTCCAAACGTGCTGTGCACCATGCCCACAGCCGCTTCCACGACGCCTATAGCATGACTAACTGACATACGGCCTTTCGATGACTCAAGCAGGGCCCGAGAGACCGAGTGGGAAATCCGCGTCACGGGCTCTTCCGAGTTCTCAGACAAAAGAACAAGGCCAGTCCATCTCCGCATGGAGAGGTAACATGGAAAACGGGAAGTAATAGGGCCGCAGTGTGTAGCCAACTTGATGAAATGGTTCTATGTGGCTGTTTGGTGACCACGAGGCCCCTGAGGCCTCGCTCTAACCTACCCCTACCCTTGAAAGAAGTCCAAAAGAGCGGCTTGTGTCTAGAATACCTCCACCGTTGCCGGTAGCCGGAGCCTCCTGGGTAAGAGAACGCAATGTTGCTTGCCCGGCTGGGCTCCGAAAATATTGGCCTACTTTCGCTGCACTACCTACCTCTATCTTGGCGAGACCACGAATCACGATGTGAAAAACTCTCGACGCGCCTTGCAGGGGAGGCCCTCTGATATTGATTATATTGTCATTCTCATGGTCGTGTTCCTTTTTCCCAGTCTTGTCCGTGACGGGACCCTCTAAACCAATGCCCGATGTCGGTCATCCAAAAGAAAAGAAATAAGAAGAGAAAAAAACGCCAAGTCGCTATGCCGTGAACCCAATAGAAAAACACCTTTACCGTTCGCGTCCGCCTTTCGCGGCGCCTCGAGACTCACTTCGCCTCCCCGTCGAGCCGGACCCTCTTCGCCGGCCGTCCCGCAACCTCGCTCTCGGCGTCGGCGTCGTCGTCCGCCTCGCCCAGCTCCTCCTCCTGCTTCGCTGCCGCCTCCGCTGCCGTGGGGGGCTCGCCCGTCCCGTTCGCCGGCTTGTCCTTCTTGTGCTCCTGGTCCGCCGCGTCCTTCATGAGCACGGCCTCGTCATCCTTTGTGAAGATCTTTTTGGCCGACTCGATCTCGCCCTTCTTCTCAAACACTTCCTGCACCTTGCCGAGGAACGCGTCGTTCTTGCGGAACGCGAACTCAAAATCCTCGTACTTGACCTTTTGGCGACCCGCGTAGTTGGCCGCGCGAGTCGCCTCAAAGGCCATGCCCTGGATGAACTCGGTCACAATCTCATCGAGCACGCGGATCGTCTCGGGCAGCGGGTTGCGGACGTCGCCGTGGGCATAGAGGAGCTGTGCCACTTGCAGAGGGTTAGCCTTGGTTCCTCCGGATCTCTCCGCGTGGGTACGCAAGGAACGTACGCTCATTGTGGCTGAAGTTCATCTTGCCAACATTTTTGGCGGCGCGGGCGCGAGGCTCCATGGCGGGCAGAGTTGATTCAAGAGTGCGTGGCAGAGGTCGGCAAAGTCTCGGTGGGGGATATCTCTTTCGCTAACAAGATGCGTAAAGCAGCTGGCTAGGGTCTCTCGGATAGGAATTGGGGGTGACGGGTCCCGGTCGCGAGCTGAGGTTGAAATAGACAGGTCGTGCAAGAAAGATCGCCCAAGGCCGCGATTCATAGATCACGTCGCACAGGGGAGAAGCAGCTTGCTTTATCTTATCAATGCACACAGTCAGCCTCAGGTGCTGACTGTGGGGGTGGCGCCTACCTGGGAAAACGTGGCTGAGGGGTGTGGGAAGCTCCCAGGTCGGGCCACACGTGGCTTGAACGTTCTCCGGGCCACCTTGTCCATTGGCGAGAGGCTGAAGTCGACCGAACCCCTGGGCATACTATTATATCGCGACCTTCAATCTAGCTTGTCCATTTACACCCGAGAGTCGCCAGTGCCCCGCCGAAAGGGACAACAGCCGCAACCATGGTATGTCGCGCAGCGCGAGATCTCAGAGAGAGCAGCGAGCAGTGCTAACGCGAGATACAGACAGCTATTTTCAACTTTCAGTCGCTTCTCCTCGTCATCCTCCTGCTCACCTGCACGTGCGCATACCTCCACCAGCTCATACCTGCTATCATGGACCGGAACAAGGACGGGTAAGGGCGCTCCAGCCATTAGCGACCCGATATGCAGACACAGCCGCTGACCGGACGATAGTTTCGTGGGTATATTCTGGAAATTCGCAAGGGTGGGCGAGCGGTTAAGTCCGTATATCAGCTTATGCTGTGTCGTCATGGCGGCAAGTGTCTCTCGCCTCGGTCTCCACGAGTGCATTGCTGACAAGATACGACAGGTTTCCTTGCTCATCAGCTAAGCTTTTTTTGTCTGCACGACCGCGCGCGGCCCCTCTGCCGGGGCCTTGTTACATATTTAGGAGTTGGTCAGGGAATTGAATATTGCTTTGTTAGACGGGAGCAGCGCATGGCGCAACGACGGGGATATGCCCGGGCCGACGAGGCCCGTATGACGAAACTCAAAAGACCGAGGGGACATGCCGTTCTAATTTGGCGGCCTGGTAATAATTCAAGAAATTCACCTCACCTGTGAAGGCTGTGCCCATCACGTCTGGTCAGGCGCTCATGTTGTCATTTCCTACATTTGAGAAGGACAGGCCACCAGTTTCCCAAGATGGCGGGAGTCGCCAGCCTAGCCCCTTCACCGTAGGCGCATCGCCTCTGGTCAGCCCTGGTCCTGCAAAAGAAATTCCTGGGAGACTGGCCCTTGGGAGCTCCCCCCTTCTGCTCAGAACTGTACAGCTATCAAGGGCCAGAGGCGATCCAGCAGCTCAGTGATAAAAACTTGTCAATTGGCCTTCTTCTCACTTCAGGGTGGGCCTTGCTTTCTAGTAATCTGCATTTCGCCGCACAATGCCGCCCCCTTGGGAGTTAAGGAGTGGCCCACGGTAACCTGGCGAGACCTCCTTCGTTTGGCGGAGGATGGATTTTCGAGAAACATCCAATATATGTGGCAAGCTCGGTAGTATCTCGTTTCTCATAGGTATTTTGGTTATGACCAGAATGAATGTTGCTCAACTCCGACTGCACAAAACCAATGTATCGTGGCTCGGTCCTCGAACACGGTGTAGCTTCTGCAGCTGTCCAGTCACGAGCGGCGTGGACAAAGATTACCCGATGCCACTTAATTGACGGACGAATTCTTGTGGTAGCCACTCTGTCATTCCGTTCCACTCGTCTTCAATGCATATCAATAGTGGGCGCATCTTGATATAAGGTAGGTCGTTTCACTATGGTCGTAAACCCGATGTTGTTATTCCCCCCAACGAGATCGTCGACGACTTCGAGCGAAGCCTCACCGTGGACGAGTCTCGGAATAGCCTGGCCAATATCCCTCTCACCCTGGAAAGGTATGTTCACTGCTGGTATTCTGGTACCATCATATCGGTTCTCACTTGGAAATACGGTGATATCAGCTTCCCATCTTCCAACTCTGCACTTTTCCATGTGCATTTCACTCCCAGACGTGCAAGACCGATACTCACATTATCTTCAGAAGGCTGATGGAGGCAACGATAATGGCCGAGGGTCTTGTGTATGACAATCTTCAGTCCCCTGGTGGGTATTGTCTTGTGGCATATGTGAAGGCGGCGTTGGACTGTTGCTGCTGTAAGACCTATCGCACAATCCCACCCGCACAAAACAAGAAGAAAAGAAGACGCAACAAACCACACAGCGATACAAGTCCTTTATGAAGCCTGACCCCTCAGGCATTGCGTGTCATCGAGTTTTAGGACTAGAACCACTCTCTTAGCAGCCTGTACCTGTCAAAAGCCTCCGTGTCTACTAAGTTATATCACCGCTTAGTTAACAGCCCGTAACTACCTGGTCAGAAACTTCAGGACTTCCTAATCAGTAGCTATGACAACACGCTGATATATCTAGATGTTGGCCTTGTCGGCAGACTAGGCTCTTGAGGCGGATATCTTCAGGTGTGTATACGACGACGGGAGAGGAGGACGAAAGCGACAAGCAGCGAGGCCTACTCCTCACATAAACACACAGATCCCAACTACAAGAGAAGACTGCCTTTGCACTGCCTTTGTACACTCTTGTCCCGTGCCCCTCGGGAATGATGGACAACGCGCCCCCCAGCAACCCTACTGCAACTGCTGCAAAGAGAGAAAGCATCCGCGGCTTCGAGTATTGACAATTCAATGCCTACATGGCATTAGCCCGTCACCATATCCACAGAGCCCTGAAGCTTGGACCCATGCAAAACTGCAGCTCCCAGGCCGACACAACGTTTCCCGGTGGCCGCTCGGGCATCGCCAGTTCAAAAGGCACGACGGGCGACGAGGCCGCAAAGGAAACATCCATAAAAGCCACCGGCCTCCCGCAGCCTCCTCGATGTCAGAGAACCCCGTCACGGAGGCCAAATCGTGAGCCTTTCAAAAGTCCACGGTTCCGAAAAAAGGAACGGTGGCTATTGCCGGTACCGAGAGCCTCCAAGTAACCATGTTTACGTACGACCCCGAAAAGCCGGGCTTGGCCCTTTCAGTTGGGGATACGTAGTCCGGCAGAGGAGCATCCCCATGTCTGCACGTGAGTAGCGGAGACCGCCTCCTTTTCCACAACATTGACATCGCGCCCTGTCGCGACTCATCATACATGCACTATGTGTGTGCGTCCGGAAGAGTGGGCTTCACCGGCGCAACGGGGCCCCATCCGGGGAAGACCGGGTCGGTGCCGTCCTGCCAAACGGCTGCCTCCCCCCCCCGCCATATGAGCAAATGACTCGTCTCTTGTCCCTTGATCTTAAACCGGGCCGGCTTCCCCCACGTACCTACGCGGTCCACCGCCCCGCGTCCCCGTTTGCTGGCTCACGCGATAATACGAGGGGTGAGAATACGATGGAGAGGCAGAGGTCGACGTCGGCGTGGGGGGCCAGCAGGGCGTTTGATTATCCCCAACTCGGCCCCCGACCCCTGGCATCGTAATGCATCTTCTTCCGTGTTCGCTCTTCTACCGGGACGATGCCATCGACGGCAGCCTCCTGGGCAGGCCGAACGGTCGCCGGCAAGGAAAACCCGAGAAAGGACACACATCCCGTGCCCTTCTACGCGGATCCAGAACAGGGGGTGTGGGGGGGGGGGGGGGGGGGGGCCGTACGACCCCGTCGTCCCATAGCGATAGGCTTGATGCAAAGGACGGGCAACGTCATCGTGTCATAACCGGGCCTGGCCCCGATGGGAAGAGGTGGAGGTGCCGAAAGCATACCCGTACATCTGGTACCTACCTTGTGACCAATGCCGCGCGGCGCGGTGCATTCGAGGTGTTGAGCCAAAGGGACAAGGATACATGCGGAGTGGAAACCAAGAAAGAAAGCAAGAGAGAGCAAAAAAACCGAAAGAAGAAAAACCAGAAAGATGGACTAGGATGTCTGTCACTCAAGAACAATCCTTTTGACCCCCCCCCCAAGCTACCTAAGACCACGGCAAGCAGAGTTCTCTTTACCCCGACCTCTCCGGCCGGAAAGGCGTCCCATCTTGCGTTCTCTTCCGAAAAGGTCCTGTTTCGTGCATGAAACCCGCGCGTGCCCCCCCCCCGCCCCCCCCCCCCCCCATCTCCCTAAATCCGCGGCTCCAACATAAAAAAAATCGGATATATAGGACCTGAAATGGCAAAAATAGCCAAAGAAACCAGCCCCTCACCTCCCGCAAAGGCCGTTTGTTAAATAAAAAAAACAAAAACCACCAAACAACGCCATCCCTCCCACGACCCCTCCCCTCCCTCCATCAAACATCATGCATCAGAAGAGACGGTGTGGCCGCTTATATCTCAAACTCGTCTGTCGGGTCTGTCATCATGCAACGGCGTGCGACTTGTGGTTTGCTTCTACTTACGCCACCCACACACCCTTTCCTCGTCGTCTGCACGGCAACGGTGAGATATGCTTGGCCAATTGCTACATCGGCTGAAACACCCATGGGGGGAAGGTGGGTTGGGCTGCCCATGTCATGGTCAACGATTAAGCAGACGTCGCATGTATGGGGTGGTGCCTCTGCATATCACAAATTGGATCAGAAGGATAAATGTGACCTCAGCCTTGAATGACAATCGGGCTCTTATTTTTCTGTCTCTGCAATGCGAAAGAAAAGAAAAAAAGAAGAGGAAAAACAAGCGTGCGCTATGTATCTGGATGTAACCGCCTCCCCATGCAACGCCTACCCAACTAGTCAACGCGGCAAAAAGCGCGAGCTTGATGTATTGAATCCCCAAACACCGTCTAAGGTTCCGTAAACCCCTCGTAGCCAAAAAAGAGTCTTGCGAGAAAAAGCGGAAAAATGCAAGATTAAAATACTGTAAAAAGGGGTATTGTTCGGCCAGACATAGTAGATAAGCCCCCCTGCGTGGGCGTGTCGGGTTTGCTGGTTCGTCTTGCTGCCAGCATCTCCCTCATTAAAGAGATTGGTGTCCTGGGGTCTGATTGTTGTGTGCCCTAGAACTGATTCATCTCCATCATACTGTCGGCCTGTTCGTCCTCCGTGTATGCAAGGCCGGCAAAGACTCTCCAGTGAAGGATGCCGAGATGTGCCAAGCGAGTCGCCATGTCCTCGATACCGCCGTCGTCACGAGACTCCCGGTTGCTATTGTTGTCAGAGACAGAACCCTCGCGATCCGGGCTGCTGCTCCATGACCGCCCTGCGCCGTGAGCGCGGCCGCCAGTGGCCACCGAGAAGAGGCCAACTCCCGTCAGACCACGGTACTCCCGGACTCGCTTTTGCAGCTCCGTGAGGAGTCTGTGGTGGAAGTGCTGCTCAACCTCTTGGAAGAGGGGGCTGTTGATGTCGCAGACGTGCGAGGCGAGCTTGGACTCGAAGACTGGTAGCATGTCGGCCGGGGCGTTGGTAAATCGGAAGATCTGAAGAGCCAACGAAGGAGCAATAGCCTCCCAGCGGGACTCGTGCCTGCGAGGTGGCGGCGAGGTATGAAGGAGCGCGACGAGAGAGTTGTAAAGGTCCCGGGCCTTGTTCAGAGATTCCGTGGGATCTGAGGTCGGCTGGGGTGGGAGGATTAGCGAGGATCGCGGGGACGAGGTGGCCGAGTCAGCGGAGCTGAAGGCCAAGCTCGAGGGACGAGATGGAGGCGTGTTGAAGTTGAAATCGGGTGTCATGGAGAGGGGGCGGCTCCGGGGCTCGTCGTCAAACTGCGAGAAGGAGCTGGCGAAGAGGGGGGCGTTCAATCGGCCAACTCTCTCGAGGTCGTCGTACATACGCATGCAAACCTCCAGGTTGATAGCGTCTTGCATGTCGGCACGAAGCTTGACGAATCTCTCCTCGTCAAAGATAAAGGTGTTGGGTAGCGCCTTTTCCGATACCGACGGCAGGATCAACCGGGAGATGGCCTCGAAAAATACCGACATCTCGCCAAAAGAGTGAGCGGCGATGGGCGACAGAGAGCCGCTATACCTCTGCTCGGCATCCCGGTACCAGGCATTTGCCTGGGTAACGTCGAGCTTGCTGCCCTGGATCTTCTTCTCAAAGAACTTGCGCTCAAACGGGATGGTTCCCTCGATGAGGATGGGGCGGAGACATCTGATCTGGTGGTTTGCAACGTCGAGCTTCATAGCCTCCAGCACACTAAGAAGACTCTTCATGCCCTTGACAAGCTCCTCCACGTTGTTGGTCCTGTTGCCGTTGCTCAGCTGCGAGTACATCTGGTCGACCCACTCGTCGCGCATCGGGGCGCAGTGTGACTTGAGCACTCTAGACAGCCACAGGGCGAGCTTCTCCAAGTCGGCAATGCCCCTGTAGAACTGCTGCATCAGCAAGTCGACGTTGAGTCCCTCATCCAGATACACTCTGTCCCTTTGGGGTACAAGGGTTTGGATGATTTCCTTGACCGCCTTCAATAGGGACGGCAGACACCAATCGTCTCCCTGGCCGTGCGCTGCGATGAAGGCCTCCGGTTCCCTGACAAACTGGGTGAGCTGCTCTTGCAGAGTGTTCCAAAACAGGTCGGCCTTGTGCTGTTTCCGCTTGCCCTTATCTCCGTCAAGATTGGGTCTGAAATGCAGTTCGGGATCAAAGTTGATGTCGTGGCGCAACTTGGGGTTGTGCATGATCTTGCACACATCCAGCTCGCTCAAAGTCACCTTGGTTACTGGGGGCTCGACTGGGCGGGAGACCCGGGGGGCGGGAGCCTTGACCTCAGGGACGCTTCCAAAGTAACTGTCCGTCGGGGCACTCGGTGTCGAGGAAGTCGAGGTGTTGGATGATGCCCTCGCCATCAAAGGCGCTGTCTGAGGTGTTGATGTGTTGGAGGGTGGGTTGAAGCCCCTGGGGGAGTCTTGTGACGACTGTTGAAACTGTGTCTTGGTCTCTTCTTGTTGAGTCTGCTTGCCCGCCTGGGGCTCGGCCTCCTGAATGGGTTCGTTCTCGGCGCTGGCTCGAGTCGATGTCGACAAGTGGCGACGGTTGCTCTCTATGCCGCCACCGGCACCCTGTTCGCCCGCCATCGTGAGGGGATTTTCAGATTATCGGTCAAGTGATTTGTAGTTTTCCACTCAAGTGGCGTCCAAGCTGTCTGAATCCTCAGCTATTCCAGAAAGATGTCGTCCGGAACCAGAGTCAGGTCCACGGTTACACACTCGAGATCGGCTTCGAGACAAGGTGCAAAGTCTGCTAGACCGAAGAAGAGGAGATGGGTAGTATGGCTAAATGTTCCCCGAGAGAGCGAGTCAGCAAGAGTATATCTAGTCGACAAACGGCAGACAGGCGTGCGTGAATGATCTTTGTCAGACGAGGGTCTCGTGAGCGACACACGCGGGCGAATGCAGGTGCTGATTTCCGAAGTGCCGTGTTCTCAGGGCGGAGAGAATCGATGAGTGGGGAGGGAGGGGAGTGCGAAGACTGCGACGTTGGCGCACTCGTGGGCCGGTCCTGTCAAGCAGGCCTATGGCAACTTACAGAACAAGGTTGTTGTTGGCGTGGCGCGGAACGCAGCAGCAGAATGCAAGTGGTCGAGGGAGGAAGTGGTACTGGCTCTCAATGGGGCCGAGGGATGTTTGCTGATGGTGTCGCCGACCGGCCGAAAAGCGCAGGAAGGAGCGGCTGGACCACAGAAGGAGTCCGGTGTGCGTAATGGGAGGGTGCTTGCTGCAGATGCACAGCTGAGAGGCAAACAAGTGGCCCAAGTCACTCGGGAACCTCGTTGGTTGGAATAGACGGGAGCTGCGAGCCCAAGGGTGCGTTCAAGGGGGTATGGTCGTATGGGGTACTGGCTGGCGGTATGGTTGTTGTTGAGGTGGGAGTGTTTGTCTTCGTTGGCCGAGAGGGAAGTTGCGAAGCAATGGCAAGTATGAAAGTCTATTGGAGGGCGAACGAGGACGAAGCAGGTATAGGTTTGGGTTGCTGTTGTTGTTCAAGGAGAATGCAGTGACGGAGATTGCTCGGGGGTGCGTGGGTGGGTGGATGTGGGATATCCAGTGATAATGAGACCAGGTGACTGGGAGAGAGAAGTCTAGAGCAGAGCAGCCTCGAAGTATGAGAGAGAGAGAGAGAGAAAGAGAGAGAAAGATCCGTCTGTTAATTACAAATTGGGAAGGAAGATACAACCGGAGAAGGAAGGAAAAGAGGAAAGGAAAGAGCCTCTAAGAAGTAGGGGACGTGGGAAAGGCAAAGAGAAATACGGTCGCTAAAGTGGTGTACGGAGTAAGGTACGGTCAGGTCAGGCCCCAGCCCAGGTTAAGGTCAGGTCTGGTCAGTGCAGTGCAGTGCAGCATGCAGGCCGGGGAAGGGATGGAACGAGGAGGGGGAAGGAAAAAGGAGAGAAAGCGCCAGGAAGGACTGGAGCACGTTAAAGCTAAACAATAATATAAGATGGTATGGTATGGGAGGGTAAGGTAGGTACACTACTGTAAGGCAGGTACATGCAGCAAGAAAAAAGGTACGTACACACCAGTGTGTTATGTATTGTGTGTTGTGTGAGTAGGTGGTGTGTGTGGTGTGGATGCGTGTGTGTGTGTGTGTGTGTGTGTGTGTGTGTGCTTGAGTGTACCTGTGTGCTTGAGTGTGTGTGTACGTGTGTATGTGTGTGTGTGTGAAAGGCCCATCTAATGCATGTATGAGAATGGTACAGAGTAGCGTCCAAACGACCAAAAGAAAATAAAACTACAAATTAAAAAGGGTCACTAGTCTCCAGCAGATGAGTGGAGAGGTAGGTACCGTACATCGTACATGGACTCGGCTGAGCAATGAGTGCCTGACCCTCTCTCTCTCCACGATAACCCTACATTACTCTACTGCACAGTAGCGTACAGAGGGTGCCAAGCGTCGACACACACTAAACTCGCCCGTAAAGAGGCACCCTCCCCCTGTCCCCCCCCCCCCCCCCCTTTGCCTCCTGGGCTGGAAAAGCGAATCTGGGTGAGGCAAGGAAAGTATGGATACATTGTTGGCATAGTCTCCATCCGTGACGGGGCGCTAGAAGGTACGTACCGCCTGACTGGGAACTATCTACCTACCTACATACCTACTATGTACCTACCTAGGGGGAACTCATATGCGCTTGGATGGGTTGGGTGAGGATGAAATTGCCCGCAATGCACCCTCCTTCCTCAATCAATGTACCTCAGAGAGAGAGAGAGAGAACAACTCAGAGAGTAGATGAGAGGGCACCGCCAGAGGTGTCGGGCACCGTCCGTCCATCACACGCACTATTCGTACACTTCATAGGTAGTATCTATCTTAGTGTCAATATCCACTGAGCATCCATTCCCTCGGGCCCCCTTCCCATCCCCCTCCCTCCCCCTTTGGGACTCACCTGCTACTCACTCACTACAACACTACTTGAACTACTTGACTGAGAGACACTGATGATGAAGTGAGCAGCGGCGGTGTTCATGTAGTATTCTGTGTCTACTGCCCATGTACTTCCATGTAACGTATGGGCGTGTGCGTGTGTCTGCGTGGGGCCGACAGTACCCCTTTCGTATCTTGCTGAGGCAAAGGTTATGCGAACGGAACACCGCCGATACATTATACTGTACATGTCGCCCACACCCCGACATGCCATGCCATGCCATGCCTCCCCTCCCTCTTGTTCAGGCTCTTCCCTCGCATCGCCCATCACGGCATCCCTTCCAGATGCCGTCCGTGGGTTTGTCACCTTGCTCGATTCTCTGTCAGGTACACCACGCCTCATCGACGCCCCAAGCCGCAGGTTCCATTAACACCCCCTCCCCCCCTTCCCTCCATCTCCGTCTCCGTCCCGCTACCGCGCTCTAGGTGGCCTAGCGCGTCATCGTGGGACGACCCTTTGTGAAGTCCTTCGTGGCTCGACCGCCCACGTCCACCGTACATGGACAGAGACAGGCAGCGGCGACAGCAGCAGCAAGCAAGCAAGCAAGCAGAGGGACGAACACCGAGGAACGGCGGCTCGCCGAGTAAGAAACGATACATGCAAGTCGCATGCCTGCCACGCCATACAACACCACGGAGCTGGCCAAATACATACATGCGTATATGCATGTAAGTTGCCCTCCGCTCCGGCCGATACACGTTGTTGCTCTAGCAGGGTGGCACCGGGGGCGTATAGACATGGAAATCGGCGCCCGGAGGGAAATTCCTTTGCCATCGGTGGCCTTGCGATCGGCGAATCGAGGCATCGGTAACAGCGGTGGCAGCCCTCGTCATTTGATTGCCATTTGCCATTTCTATTTCCATCCTCATCCCTATTGGGGGAGAACTTGGAAGTCACTACCACCCACCCACCTACCCACCACCGATACCAACAGACGGGTCACCAAGGCGGAATGAATGGTTACCCATGCTCCTGTGCCCCCCAATGCCGTGCCATGCCACGCTCATCGCACGCTGGGGCGATTGGCACCTAGGCCATCCTTGCACTGGGCCGGGGGGCGTGGGCGCACAAGTCGTTTGGTGCTCGCGGAACTTTGGTCTCTTGGCCCTCTCGGGCCTGTTCCTGCCGGCTGGAAAGAACGGCGGCGACCCATGCGCCTGTCGGTGATCACGAGGAACGGAACGCAAAATGGATACCTCATGGAACACGCCTACCCATTATCCTCCTAACCTCCCTTCCTTTTGTCTGGCTCTCCCGAGTTTCGTAATGCTTTATCCTCTCCGAGCAGAAGACGAAGGGGAGAAAAAAAAATAAGGGGGCGAAGAAGGGGTGGCGTTCCGTATAACAGGCCGATCAAGCGTCGTTGGACCAACAAATGCCCTATTGTATACTACGTAGGGTATCCGGGCGGCCCTACCCAAGGGCAAGGAGGACGGCACGCAGAAGGCGACTATAATGTAGTGGCTGCAGCCTGAGAGGAGACAAGAAGCTGAAGGCAAGGAAGGTAAATGAATCGCTGGGCGTGTGCGGCGGAAAGGCTGTCAGAGACGGCGGCCGGCGAGTCAACGTTGGTGCCACCGGCAACTCATCCCAATTCCGGTAGTTGTGGCATGGATGGAGCTCGATGGTCGGATGGGCAGAACAGAGCGGAGATAGGATCAAACTGGTGCTTCAGCAGCGGGCGAAACTGGGCACTTAGACGAGGCCACTGTCACTGTCACGTCGAGCTCTCGTCATGTGCCTTGTCGTTGTGGCGGGCATGGCGTCCTCGCAAGACCCCGATGCAAGCAAGGTGGACAGACGGGCGACGATAGGTCGAAACATCACCCCCTTGTGCAATCGTCCGCTCCTGAGCTCGTCGGTTTTGGTCTGGCTGGTCAGTACGGATAGCGTGTGCGTGTGCTGGTAGACTACGGACGAATAGCGCCATGGGCAAATAAGGACGGTCGCGGGAACCTACATAGTAGAGCCCATATGGCAGAGCCCACATGGCAGAGACACAAGAGATGAGGGGTGCGCGCCTCTCTCTCCTGCATGGTAGCTAGCTAGTCTTTGCTCACACTCGACCGCTCGGGAGGTTGTGTGTCCGAGCGAAGGGCAATGTCTCTCTCTTTCTTGACACGGTAGGGGGAGGAGGATCGCGACTCCAACCCCAGCGGGAAGAGGCTCAAGAGGGTTAGGGGGGACAAAGGAGGAGAGAGCAGATAGTCTAGCAAAGTAGGTAATGCGCTAGGACCGAGTGAGGCGTGGGGTTCTTACTCGGACAAGGGGCAGAAGAAAGCATCCGAAGAATAAGAAGGGACAGAAAAGAAAACAAAATCAAAATACTTGGAATGGTAGCACGGGCGACCAGGACGAAAAGAGGCAATGAGCAGCGGCAGGGGTCAGATACAACCCAGCAAAACCCGCGCCATCGGTAATGGCCTTTTGCGGGTATAGAGAGAGAGAGAGAGAGAGAGAGAGATACAGAAAGAGAAGGCGCGCGCGTGTGTGGGCGAAGGGGAGAGAGAGGGAAAGAAGATTACATACTCAGTAGTAAAGTTCGGTGTGTGTCTGGCCATTAGGGACCGGCGCCGTCCTAAGGAAGGAAGGGGCCAGGGGTGAGGTGAGGATTGCTGGGACCGAGGGCGGGCGGCAGGGGGGATCCCTTGCAAGTCCCAGGTCCCGGGAGCCTTGGATTGGGCTTGGGGGCGCCTCGTACCTGGGAATCTACTACGTGTGTACTATGTACAGTACTACGAGCCTCTGGCAGCATCTCGCGACGTGCACCTGATACCCTGCCTGAATTTGGGATCCCACGAATGTGGGTACACGCAAGGTGAGTGAGAAGGGAAGGCACGGTGTGTGTTGCACCTTCCGTCAAGTTGTTGAGATGTACGATGTACCTACCTAGGTAGTTAGGCACGCAGCCATCACCCAGGAGAGAGGTTGAGGAGAGTTGCACGTTTAGTTCAGTTTAGCGTGGTGCATCCTGTCAATCCATCCATCTATCTCTCTTGCAACACGGCCTGATCTTCGTGGCGGCACTTCCATCGTCTCCTAGACGGCAAAGCAAGCCGCCTCTTTCACATCGATACGACACCGGGCCAAGAAACTATTGCGAAGCCACCGTCCATCGCCTTGTCTGGAGTATGATATAGTGCACCAGCCTGCATGGTCGGCCGAGGAGGAGGCGTTGCATCGTGCTGCTGGGGCCTTTGGGAACTGAAGACCTGGAGACCTGGAGCTCGCTGTTTTAGAATGATCGGGGTGAATCAATCAGGGAGGCGGGAGAAAAAAAAAACCCCACCATCTTGGAAGAAACAAATCGGTGCCTCCTCCTACCCAGCAGCGTTCCATGCTTCCTTTTGTTCTCTCTCTCTCTCTCTCTCTCTCTTTTTTTTTTTTTTTTTTTTTTAGCCTATCATAACACTTGTAATGACATCTCAACTCGGGACATGACTACTTGCATCTTACGGTATGCCAAGATACGGTAGGTAATAAATCATATGCAGTCAGTCGTCCCCAAGACAGTCGCGACTCACAGCACGCACAACCCTTGAACCACAACCAAAACCACCATCTCAGCCATCAAGCCCCTTCCCAGTACGAGTCTGGACTCTGTTAGACCTCGTCATTCCTCGTCCCCCGTCCCTGCATCAAATCTGCGTCAAACGAGGTTGAAAGCCGCCTGGGAGGGGTGGTCCATTCTTTCGTACGAATACACCACCTCCCACCTGTATTTTGCCCCCAAGCGAGCTTTCGCTACGGTCTCTGCGGCCGGCCCTTGATGTCTTCAAACCGATTTTTCGGAGCCGGACCACGTCCAGCGCGCCGGGGCATCGATGCGGTTTCGTCGAATCCCCGCCATTTTTGGCAGGCCATTGTCACATCTGATACGTCGTCCACCCCTCGCCTCAGCTGGCCTGGGGGGCCTAATGTTACCGTTTCTCTTATGTGCCCCCTTTCAGTCTCGCTTCCGAAAGGAGAAAAAACAAAAAGGCAACCTCCTGCACAAGCGACAAAAGTTGCACCGGGCGTCTGTGTGGCTGGAACGGCGCAGAACGGATACGGAATGCGCTCCGCCGTCTACTCTTCCCGTTTTCCGTCATTCCCAAGGGAGTAGGTGCCCCCTACGCTACGCGGAACTACCGTAGTATGCTTATATAATACAATACAAAAACACTCGCCATCATACCGAGGGAGGCATTACTAGGTACTTGGTACGTAAGCAAGGAGGAGAGATTGGACTCTGTTTCGCCTCCACTTCCTTCATGTCGGTCGCCATCTTTCCTTTTCCGACATCTAGGGCAGGTCGCCGGGGCCCCATACGGCTGAGCCTTCTCCTGAATGGATGGTACTCTTATGTTGAGGCAACAGAGTCAGCCCTGAGGCAAGGCAAAACTCGAGCGTCGTGGGGCGAAAGAGGTAGCCAATTAAGGCCATTTCCCCCTCCCCTAGGGCCTTAAGATTGGATCTCGCCTACGGATATCGCACCCTGTATTCGTAGTTGCGTGCAACAATCCACGATCCACCAGGTACGAATACTCTTCCACTCTTCCCACTTCCACTCCAGATGCGACCACCACCCCAAATCAGCAGCAAATCACCCTGCTGATCGCCCCTTCGCAATCAATAACCAATTCATCTCTCTCATCTCTCACCTTGCCGCGGGCCCCGTTCATGCCTTGCATGCATAGCGGATACACGCCCACGCTTCCTCGCCGCTCATGCGACGCAATACGACGGGAGGCGCTGTGCGAGATGAATTACATCACTTCTCATACGACCATGCAATGAATATTGCATCCAACGCTGCACTGCCGGTCGATGCAAGATTCGGATCCGTTGCAACGCCTGTACCATGTAGTTTGGCTTCCCTCGACATTGGCGCCGGGGAAAACAAAACGACAACCGGCCGCAGCATTCGGAGCAAACAAGATGCACCAACCACCCTGCATTGTCCGCATTCCTCATTTCCTCACTTCTCGGCTCCCTGCCACCCCGACATGGAGACAGCCGGCCCTGACCGTCACCCTTTTTTGCCTCCTTCGCTCTCCGTCGTTGGAGACTACCGCCCAGGAATCTGGATATGAATCAATCCTTCACCAAGCGGCTGGTCGGATCTCCCCTAGGGTGTGGCTGCGAATTAATCTGTTCTTGGGTGCAATCGATTGACATTTATCGAAGCCAGTGTGAAAGTGGCCGACAGTTACGCCAAGTGCTTCGCTAACCTCCGCCCGTCTGATGCCACCTCTGCCTCTGCCTCTGCTTGGGCTTGGGCTTGGGTTTTACATGGCATAGTAGGCTCCGACGTTGCCCGGGAGCATGTATGGCTGTCTCTTTCACGCCGCCCGGGGTCCCCGTCACTTGATCCAAACGCCCAACGGCGCACGGCAGATTTATTTTTTTCTTTCTTTCTTCCAAGGTCGTGAGACGCCGACGACTGCCCGATCCTCGGACCTGCACGCTTCATGTCGGCGGCGGTATGCTCTGTGCATGAGTAATGGATGCACACCCGCTGCTGGTCCCCTCACCCCCGTTGTGGCTCTGTCTGGCTCGATACCGGTTCGCAAAGCTATGCTGTCCGGGGGGGAGGGCGGACAAGACGAACAGTTGCCATTGGGGGAGGGACGTTCGATTCGTTCCAGGAAACGACTAGGTTGGCCATGACGAAAGATGACGACCGTCGCAAGCTCCTGGGCTTCCAAGTTCCGTGCATGCAGATGGATGGATGGGTGGATGGATGGGGCGCTGATGAGCCGAGATCATCTCATCTTTTCCCGGATGCCGACTCATAATCCTTTGCGGAACCAGCGCTGCATCTAAAATTGCCTCTTGGCTGACTCTTGCCCGAGCCACCGCCCAGCCTACATAGTACGACGGCACGAGTCAACCAAAATTTCTGACGTCGACAGTCGACAATCTCCTTTTTCTGGACAATGGCCGTGTGCATCTGCGTACGTGCGGAGCAACCTACGTGTTAGCCAAGACACCTCGGCCATGGGGGAACCCTCCATCTCTTCTGTCTTGCCTTCCTTGCCTTGCCATGTGGTTGATGGAGCACACTAAGGGGTCCGCAGACCGGGACCCGCGGCGGTTCGCCGTCGAGGATGATCCTCGCACAACCGAACCGCCGCTGAGAACGAGGCTGCACAGCTCACACCCACCCAAACGAAGAAGCCAACTACCTACACTGCCCCCTCTTCAGTTTTAACGGTCCGACGGTTGCATGTCGTCCTCTCTGGCCCTCGCGTGTCGCAAAGGGGAGGTTGGTTCTCTTACGCTCCAGCGCTCCGTCGAGCACACCACTACAGACTCAGGTGAAATGCACACGCCGAGCAAATCACGGCAGCGCCGGCCCATGGATTAGTTTAACAGGCTTCGTATGGTCGTCCCGGGGTCCGACTTACAAACAAAACTTGATTCCTCTTTCGGTTGGGGATGGCGGCCGCCGGCATGCCACCGCTTCTTGACCTGGCTGCCGTCTGCCGCCTCACCGAGATTGACCACGGTCTAGGTACCAGGCGATACCCGGTCACGGAAGCCCGGTTCGAAAGATTGGTCGAGATTGTTGCTGTTGCTGTTGCTGTTACGCATGCCCTCGTTCAATCAAAAGTCGCAAACCCACCCCATTACACCAATTAACGCCGTCGGGGCAGCACAGTTTGCTGGTTCGTCGGCCCCTCTGGCGAGACCCGAGACCACAGTCGCATGCATCAAGGCTCTTTGATGGGACGAGACGACCACGACTCAGATGGCCGTTTCCTTGCGTGGTTCGTTTCGGCTTGTCTGCATTACAACATCGCAATACGAGAGGCATAGCGCTTGCACACGCCTTCCTGCGAAGCCAGTTGTGAGTTTGTTGTGCGTTTTGTGCAACAACCCCCTGCTGACCTTCTGCCGCTATCACTTTGCCCGGCGCATGCTTCTCCATCATGTCTTTCCCATACACACACCGATGGTTTTCAGACCATGTCGCCGCGCGCCATCGCCTAAACGCCGCCGCTCTGGCGACGACATGAAAGGGATGAAGCGAGCCCATGACTCGGGCCGTCTCCCACAAAAAAAAAAAAAAAAAAAATAGGAAAAGTTATGCCCCAATCACTGCGATTTCCGTCGCCTTGCAGACACATTGGATTGTTCCGGCCCTTGGTTTCATATGACCAGCAAGCACTCTGCCTCCCTACCGTGTGTCCTTGGACGGGCGTGATGGTGCAGTAACGACACGACCGCCATGCCGCAACCCGCCGACTATTGCAGCAAGCAGCAAATTTCTCTTTTCTTTTCTTTTTCTTTTTCTTTTCCTTTTCCTTTTTCTTTTCTTCCTTCTCTTTACCTCTTCTTCTTCGTCCTCTTCTTCTTGTATTTTAGAAAGGCTCTCGCATTTGTTTTCACTCACGACGCAACGCAATGTAACGCAACGCAACGCAACGCAACGCAACGCGACCTGTCCAAGCCCAATCAGAACTAGCATAGTCCGCTTGCTTGGTTCCCGTCCCGATGCCGGCTGGCGCTAGGAACAGTGAGGCCAGCAACGCAACAGAGCTGTGGCAAGAGCTGATTGATGGCAGCCCACGTCGGCCACGATGCCCGATGCCATGGGATTGATCGTCCTCGATCCGTCGTTGGACCACGTTTAGGAATCGTGCGCGCGACCTGAAGACATGCCGCGTGGGCAACCCGAGCTGTTTGAGCCCTCTGCAACCAAACCACTGTGACAAGTCAGATGCACACAAGCACACCCACACCACACAGAGCTCGTACACGTCGCTGACTCTGCTGCCATGCCTCTTGTTGTCGCATCCTGGGCCGAGGAGGAGGGTCTCTGCTCAGAGGTCAACGTCCGGACCTTGCCTTCGTGCTCACCCAAAGCCTTTCCCATGCCCGGTCGTTGTCTCGTCTCTCCTTCTCTACGGCCATGCCCTGCCCTGCCTCGTCCGCTCGTGTGTGCTCCGACCTTCCAGCATCAACCGTTTCAAATCACATCACAGCGGGATCTGGGCCGAGCTGTGGCACCTCCTCTTTTACCCGTCCATTCCGTGTCTTCTAGAAGGCCTAACCCCCTGATTAAGACTCGTTTTGCGCCGTTCTTGGGACAGCATGGGTGGTCTCGGCCTCAATGGGTCGTGGCGCATGGGTCGTCTCCATCTTTTCGTCGTCGGATTGCATCAGTGTCGGCTGGTTCATATTCTCTCGGGGTTCATTTATCTCGGGGGATTATTAATTCCAGCTTTCCCCCCTTTTTCTCTTCTTTTTTTTTCTTTTTTTTCTTTTCTTTTTACGGTCCTATCACAGTGCCTCACAGATTCGTGTATAGTTGCCATCAGTCGACTACACTTGGCTCTCGCACTTGGAGCGATGGAGGACGCGCGCGCGTCCTTTCTTGGCTTGACACTTGATTCCATCGAATCCACCTAGATGCACCCGGAGCTGGGCCCTCGAGCCATGACTTGACCGCATTTCTTCAGCAGCATCGCTCGCTTGTCTGCCGGCTAGTTTCACCGGGTGCGCTAGAACCATGGATTCGTAGCCAGAAAGACAAGAGCGTCTCCCACTGCTCTGCCGACGACAAGAGCGGTACGCACTCTGGACCGTCGCAAACTGTCCGGATGATACGTCTCATGCATGATGCCTGTTGTTTTTGTTGTTTTTTTGCTGTCCATGATAGCACCAGACTGCGTGACGACCGCCTCGACCACCGCTCTTTGCCGAGTCTGTTTACCACTGATCGGCACGCCGCTCCTCGTTGCGTAGCAGCTGCTCTGTGTCCATCACTTTCGGTTGCCGCAGCCTACTGCGACCGACTCCATTTCCCAAAGGACAGCAGAGACCCAAGCCCTGCCTGGTCTCTCGTCTTTGATGCTCGTGGGCCCCCCTGGATTGCGCTACTCGAGCCGTGGCTCCAATCAAAGATTGCCGGTCATCCGGTTTGGGCGAGTGGCTCCCCCGGTCTACTGAATGTACTCCGTACGAATAAATATTTGGGAAGTCAGCGCCCCCTAAGTGGACAATGAAGATCGGCAACACCATTGCCTCCTCATGGAGAGCTTGACGCCAAAGCGGCACGGGAACAAGACTGGCAAAAAAGAAGAAGGGGAGGTCAAAAAAGGATCATTTCGAAAGAGACCGTCACGCAGTGCCTAATTCGGCTTGCGCGGTGAAAGAGACAAAGGAAGGCAAAGGTTGGGCAACCTCTCTGTGTCTGCCCTGCTGACCTAGGCAGTGTAGTCACTTGATTGCCGACTGGGCCTTCTTTCAATAACCTTTTTTCCCCCCTTCGTCTTGCCCCATCCCCACCCCTTTCGTTCGCGGATATGACCAAGATATGATCTAGGCCTCGAGGACTGCGCAGATCCTCCAAGCCATGTCGACAGAATCCGCTCCCACCATCTTCTCGCTCTTCATTTGAGTAATGCTCGCTTGCGTCTCTAGGGGCGGGATGAGTGTGGAGGAGAAGGGGGGCGTGAGGGGGTTCGTCGTTTTGGTGAGACTCAAACTCGAATGCCGCTAACGCTAGCCCGGATCAACCCCCTTGCTGGATCCATCTCATCTGAAGAGAGATTGAGAAGATGAGGGAACCCCATCGTAAGATCAGCTAGCTAGGCGTCGTCGATCTCGCGTTCCCGGCTAAGGTTTTCTGGTGGGCGAATCCGACGCCACGTTTTACGCTTCGCTCTTTTGCCCCGCGACGGAGAGAGGTGGGGAGGTGAGGTTGGGGTGGCCCTTCCTCCAACAATGCAATTTCAATAATAAGGCGGAAAGAAACCGAGTTGGATTGTGCCGTGGCAATAGGGCGAATAGTCTGGCGGTCATCTGCGAAGAGGGACCATGGCGCCCTCCGTCCTCCCCACGTTGGATGCTACCTGGCAGGGCTAGACCTCTTGGGTCGGGATGCCTTCCATCTTGGAAGGACGTCTGGGTGCTACCTTTCCGTCCGGGTCAAAGAGAGACACGCCCGTGCTAGGAAGGGAAAAGGAAGGATAGCGTTCTTTCATTGGAATTATCTCATTTCATGGGCAGGTCACGGAGGGCACCATCCGCCGGCGAAGTCGTCACGGGCGGAGGGGGCGGGACGCAACAAGCCGGCTCAGGGTTTGTCCGACGCGCTCTCGAAGGAGACAGACGGCTTCACCGGTTTTACGCCATTTCGCCAGGGTTCGCTTGCCCGCCGACCATGATACGGAAGAGAACCAAACGACGAGAGCGAAGGGGTTTGGTCGCATGGGGAGAAGAGGCTTTCCCTAAGCCCCGGTCCGAGGACGCTCGGCCGACGGCGAACCGTCCGCCGCGCATGGAGGGTTCTTGGTCCACCTACCCGGCGCTGGTGACATCATTGTCGTCGTCCGTCGCCGTCGTCCGTCGCCGTCGTCGTGTTGCTGCGTGCAAAGAGTGGGAGGGGGGAGGGAGTGCGGGAACGAAATCGAGATCCGGGGGGGCGGGGATGGAACGCAGACGGAGTTGCCGTGGCCGACGACGGTGGAGGCATCGGCCATCAGGGAAGCTGATATATATATATATATATATATATATATATATACATATATATATATATTAAAAAGAAGCATTTAGACCGTCGGCATATCTTGCAACAGCATTCCAGCCCGGGTCGAAGGGTGTGGACATCCAGTGAGAGACGAGCAGAGGGCTAGGAGACACAGACGAGTGTTCGACAGTGGTGCATAATGATTACTACCGGGGCGCTCTAAAACGAGGAAGCCATCCTTTTACAGCTACGGTTCTCCATGTCGGAACGGGGCGGCGACAGCGATGACGGAGCAAGTACTTGCGTTCCTTTTCGCCATCCAACCATCCGAACAAACGTTGCGTCCGCTTGCGTGGGCCCTCTCCGTGTCCTTATGTTAACGAAGTCCGGCCCCGGAAGCTTGTCGGTGGCTCTCCCCCCTTACCTCCCCTCCCTCACCCAGAACACGACCCCCAACCCCCCCGGGGCCGTTCGTGGCCGGCTTCACTCCGCCATCTTAAACGGCCTCTGGAGTCGGCCAGGCACATCTGACGTGCCGAGATCGGGGGAGGGTGGAGAGGAAACACGAAGCCAGAGTCACCCCCCAGCCCGCCTCTGCTCCTCGAACGCCGAGGCCGCCGTGACCGTAATCGCCATACCCCGTGGGCGAGCTCTTCGATGCTGGGTTAGCAGGCCACGGGGCCCGTGATGAATCCGGAACACCCCGAATGGGATCGACTGCCTGCGTCAGGGGCAGGAGGCAGGAGGCAGGAGTGGGAGGGGGATGGGAGAGCAGCATAAGAGGCCGGTGGAAGAGGGAAAGGTTCCGCCTTCCCCTTCCACCCCACCGAGCCCCCTTCGTCCAGGAGACTAGGGGGTGGGAGGAGAGAATGCCCATCTGTGAGAATCGAACGGCACGATAAGGATGAAAAGAAAATGACGGCCAGGTCGAGGGATGGAGGGGGGGATATCGGCCGGTCCCTGTCTGGTCATGGCGGGTGAGGGAACAACAGACGGCGATAGAGAAACAGGAGGGGGAGAAGCAAGAGCGATGCCAACACATACTCCGAGAACCTCCGTTCATGTAGCCGAAGGGGGGGGGGGGGGGGAGAAGAGGATCATCGACGGATTGCAAAGCTCATGCTCCGTCCATCATTGCTCCATGACGGCGTCGTGTACGTTCGGAAACCAGCTCCCAAACAAGAAAACAGAAATAAATATAAGCGGTGGTTCCGGGGGGCACACCGTCACTAAAGGAGAGCGTCATCACCGAGAGAAGGGGGAGGAGAGGAGAGGAGAGGAGAGGAGAGGGGCCGGCTGGGAAAACAGGCACAAGACGTAACTTCAACTTCGTGATTCAATTCCTTTCAGCCCACATATCTTCGGGCCTCCTGCGTGATGGTATCCAATAAAAAAAGAAAGAAACAAATGTAACTAAATACAAAAATCCGACGGCAAAGGCGCCCGGCTTGAAGGCGGGAAAGGTAATACAAAGACGGGCTCGACAACAGACTAATTATCCCAGTTGTGGTACACTCATTCCTGGAGGGCGTACGCCAACACGCAGCCAGTATTGGTAGTAATAGTAGTAGTATCCAAAACCAGGAGGAACTTGGATAGAATAGGTCTCAACCTCCCTTTTCCCAGCGATCCCGCTATGCAAAAAAGAACGAAAAATGAATAAATAAAGAGGTGAAGAGCAACAAGCAAGTCCGTATTAATACACGTTGTAGTGATTGTGTTGATCCGAAGACGGCCTGCATTAGGGGGGCGCATAAATGCGGGCTCCACAAGCAAAAGGCGGGTGACGATATCACAGTTCAGATGGGGGGCATCGTCGCCGGTGTTCGGTTTCACCGAGGGCTTAGGGGACTCCGTCCAGGCCCCTGGGACTTCTTGATCTTCTGCAGCTCCTCTTCGAGCTTTCTCCTCTTGCCTTGCTCCTCCTGCGCGCGAATGGTTAGCATGGTAGCCGGCACGGACGGACGAGCACACGCAGACTTACCCTGAGATCCTCCTGGAACTTCTTCCTCTCCTCCCTCATCGTGGCGCGGAACTGCTCGCTGAGCATCGACGCCCCGGCCCCGCGGGCGCCGGCGCCGGGCGTCACCTTGAGGCGCTCGCTGTCGAGTTCCTCTTGTAGCTTGGCCAGCTTGGCCCGGGAGTTGTCGACCTCGGCCTCGAGCTGGTCCTTGAGCGAGCTGATCTCGCCCTCGAGGTTCGACTTGTCTGCAAGCGCGTCGTCGAGCTTGCTCTCGACATCGAACTTCTCCCGCTCGGCCTTGATCGTCTCGGCCGTGATGTTCTCCAGCTCCTTAAGCGTCGAGCTGAGCTCCTCCTTGAGCCGGTCGACCTCGGCCTTGAGCTGCGCAGCCTCCACGCCGCTTTTGATAGCCGCGGCTTGGTCGGCCCTCTCCTTACGGGAGCCGTACGCGCCGTCCAGCTCGGCTTGCGCGATGGTGAGCTCCGTCTTGAGCTCGACAATCATCATGTTGAACCGGTCCAGCTCCTCCTCCTTCTCCTTGACTTCCTTGTCCTTGGCCGCGACCTCTTGCTGCTTCTCGACTGCCGCCTTCTCCGCTCCTGCGAGCTTGGTTGTCAGGAGCGCGATTTCCTCGTTGGCCCGGCTCAGCTTATCGTTCAACTCTTGGACATTTGTGCTGAGGCTCGCCAGCGTGGTTTGGGCCTCCTTAGTGCTCGCTTCGAGAGAGGCGATCTTGGCGTCGCGCTGCTTGATCTCGTCTTGCGTTTTGGCTGCGCTGGACTCGTTGGCCATGCGCGTGGTCATCGCGGCCTCGGCCTCCTTTTGGGCCTTGGCCAGCTTTTCCTGTGCCTCGGCCACTTCTTCCTCGGACCGCTCGAGCAGCGACCTAAGCTGATCTAGCTGGTCTTGCTTGAGCGTCAACTCAAGAGTCTTCTCTTCCTCGGACCGCATTTGGGCTGCCCGGAGTTGCTCGAGCTGGTCTTGTTTCGCCCTCAACTCTTCGTCCCTCTGTGAGTCCGACTTGCTGTTCAGCTCGCGTTGCTGCTTGATCTGGCGCTTCAGGACCGACTTCTGCTCCTTCAGACTGGTGGTCTGTCTGTAGAGCCACTGCACCTTGGCCGAGAAGGCCGACAGCGAGTACGGCTCTGCGGTGTCGACGGCCTCGTCGTCTGACATGTCGTCCTCGTTCTCAGACAAGCCCTGTTCCATCCGCGTGCGGCGGCGGTCTGCCTTTTGCTTTTGGATGCTCGCGAAGCCCGATTGGATGGTTTCCCACAAGCCCACCAGTGCAGCTTCGACTTGCTCCTCGTCTTGCTTCTTGACAGCCGACAGGCCGGCCGTCTTCTTCATTTCCTCGTCCACAACAGAAATAGCACGCTGGAGCCAGTCGAATTGGCTGTCAAGGCCAGAGTTTGCCACCTCGGGATGACTCGGGTCGACCGCGACAAGAATATCGCGCAGCTGTTGGTTCAAGTCGTCGAGACGGCTCTCCGCCTGCGAGAGGGCGATTGCCGCCTCGCCCGCGGCGGCCTCGGCCTCCTGGAGAGCGCCAGAGGACTGTCCCTGAAGTTCTTGCTCCTCGCGCACTGCCGACAGGCCTGCCTCTAGATATTCCAGCTGACTCCCTAAGGCTGTGCCGGGCTCGACTGATGCGTCGATCGCTAACGAGGGGGGCGTACGGAAGCCTCCGTTCTTGGTGGGATTAAAATTTATAACTACCTCTCTCAAAGAGTTGTTGAATGTCGTAAGTTTCCGTTCGGTATCAGAGACGGACTGCAAGCGCTGTGCCTTCTCTCTCTTGAGGCCATCAATCTCAGCGCTCAAGGCGTCGGTCTGCGACCGGAGCCGGGCGTTCTCCTCCCTTAGCTTCTCCGCCTCCTGTTGCAGCTGGGTATCTTGCTCTCGACTTGGTGCCTTGGGCGGGATGTTGAGTGGGCTGACTTTGACTTGTCCGCGAGACATATTTTCGCCGTTGAGATTCTGATATGGACCATCCTCGTCGAAGGAGCCGTCTCCCACCGGTTCCAAGCTATTGCGGCCGTTTGAATAGGCATAAAGGCTCTCCGGGCTTCCGGGGATCCCGTTCATCATTTGCGCAGGCAGCTGACTGGTCGGCTTTTTGGAGGCCCTGTGTGTCAGCTGGAGGATACCGGCCGTGTGCTCCAGGAGATTCCTTTGCGATTCCATCAGGCGTTGCTCGAGATTCCGCAGTTCGTTGGATAGGTCCTCGACTCGTTTTTCGCTCGCCTGCCGCTCTGCCTCGGCCTCTCGCAAGGACTCTCCCATGCTGTTGCGGTTGTTGCCCAGCAAGCTCCTTCTTCTACTAGCCTCGGGCTGTGTGTAGAGCTTGGCCATGGAAATGGCGGCGTCTCGATACTTTGTTTGAATCGCGAGGTTCGCGCGCGTCTGCTCGACGCGCAAGCTCAACGATTGGATTTGCTTCTTGGCACCATCGACTTCTTCCTGAGACAATATTCGGTATTGTTTGCTGTCGGTCAAAGCCGTTTCCGTCAACAAATGAACTTGGATGGGGTCCTTGAGATCGACGAGCGCGGAGCTTGGGGGCAGTTTCGTGCTTATCTACAGGTTGTCAGATTTGGCTACGCGGCGTCAACGAAGACTGACGAAGACAACTGACTGGATCAATACGTAGCGACGCCTTTTCTAAGTTGTTCATAATATCCCTCCTGAGGCTATCCCCGCCTAGGGGCCTCTCTCCGCCTCCGGGGCCAGCAGCCCGGGGCGGCGAGGGCCTCCCCGGGGAGTACCCGTTCATGGTGTTGGATCGGACCGGCAGTAAGCGTTGGTGGTCGTCAAATCATTATATTACACAAAAGTCTTAGAATCGTAGGTGGCTTAGGGTGTCGTGGCGGCCTTAGGGAGCATGTTCATCCGGCGGGTTACGGAGACTATTCGCAGGCACGTTTCGATAGGGGTGGGTGTTGGAACCGTCGCACAAGCCAGCGTAGGAAGGGACAAAGGGTGGCTGGCGGCTGGCGGCTGGCGTGTGGGACTTGGCGTGGGAGGTAAGAAGGGGGAGGGGGGTTCGCCGTTACGGGAACGAAGTTGCTATCGCCGTGGAGACGGAAGACGAGTCGGGACGTCGTCGGAGCGGGATAAGCACCAACCGTGTGGCGATAGGCAGCCGGGGAAGGGGAAGTAGCGAGGATAGGGGGGGGGATTAAGGGAAAAGACAGCGGAATGAGAAGAGTGATCTGCCTGTTAGCTAAAGAGGCATATCATTTCCCCCCCTCTAGCGATGTATGCACTGGCGGGTGCAAAGTTTGCCGTCCAGACATGACACGCTTGACACGAGTGCAACACAGCCGGACCTCCCCTTGCAGGCTGTTTACATTTGGCGATGCCTCGCAGCTTCCACCTTGGGGTCATGGCGCTAAGCTCATTCGAGTAGTGTATTGCTGGCGTCGTACCCGTCGTTGTAGGTACTATTGGTGGACGGCCGTCCGCTCAACAGTACGTACTCTCTGCACTTGCATAGGTACTTCTACAGGTACTTACCTGTCACTGTCACTGTCACTGTCACTGTGCACTTGTATTCGTATGCAACCATCACCAGCATTTGGGATGACAAAAGCTCCGCCGTGCTCATAGGCGCTTGAGGTCAGCCGTAGTTCAAACTCAAACGTCCCAAGTGACTGTTGTTGTATCTGCTGCATAAGAATGGAGGGAACACACCGTAATTTCGGGTTTCTGATTGCTAGGATCCTGCGCCGGGATTGCGATGAGCTAAACCACTTTGGAAACACGACCCAAACCTTTTCTGGCCCACGACATTACTTTTTTTCCATCCCAGGAACGATCGTCGGCATCTCCAGGGCCGCGGCTAGTGTACCTACACTACTGGACGTGTACGCTGCGGATGCGGTTGATGTGGTTCTAATGCGGGCACGACCCTCTTTATACCGGTAATTGGATTGTGAGCACGCCGAACGGCCTTGTCAATAGTCCAACGGCGTGCTGGATAGTCGCCCACATGTATATTCCACCGTCATCGCATCACGTAAGGCCGATTGTTCACCGTTCAATCCTAAGGCCCAGCGAGAGTTGACAAAGCCCAGGCCTGAGGGCAGTCCGCTCCGCCAGTCGGAATACGTCCGAAAATGTTTTTCGTAAACGGCTAGATCACGAATGACTGCTTGTGTCTTTGGGCTGCAGATCCATGCCATTCAGTCCTCACGTCTGCCCTGGCCCGCCGGTCTTCTCCGCCCAGAGTCCCCGTCGACTTGTCCCTGAACGCCGGATGCGGTGGCAGACGAGCCTTCGCCTTCCAACCGCCGTCGAAGGCCTTCAAATTCGCTCCGACTTCTCTGTGTCCTGACCCCAACCATCCATCCCGGGAGGCGCCATTTGGTCACCGCTCCTGGCAGCAAGTCGTTCCTCCACGAGTATCCTACAACCCAGCCAATGACAGCCCCAAGCAGTGAGCCCGGCCATTGGAAGAGGGCCAGCTGTAATGCGAGGGCATAGCGGTATGACTTATCCGAGAAGGTCAATCCGACAAATGGGTCGTCCGTAGGTGGCGCAGACGAAGCTGCGACGCGGTATCTGTAGATGTGAGGAACCACAGCGTGGTACTGCGCCAGTATCGCAAAGATAATCGGGGTTGGTCCAGCCGGCATGTAGTTGAACAGACCCGCCGTCAGTGGACGCAGGACGAGGGACAAGAAGACGGGAGGTATGATGGCGGTGAAGAGCGCAGATACAGCTACGAACGACTACGGATAGATCAGTGCCGCTCGACCTGGTGCTTTTGCGTTGGTTCGGTGACGACTTACGGCATATTTCCTCGAGCCCCATATCTGTTCAATGACCCTTAGCTGGTAAAGGGTCATTGAGGCGAAGAGCACCTCGCTTGAGTTGGTGCAGCATAGCTGGTACGTCAGGAGGCGCCAAACTTGATGATACCGCCAGAGGTGGGTATCGACGACGATGTAGAAGTAGTGCTTGACGTCTAGCAGGCTGGCCGCAATGGAGCTCGTCACCAAGCCAAGGACGAGAGAGCGCGTCACTGGCGCATTCGTAAAAGACATGTTGGTGATTGGAGGGCTATCTCATTGTGGTCTGGCGTACCCGTCGGCTCTGTATCGCGATAGCGCTGGATCGGTGCCTCGAGGGAGGACGACGGATCCCTTTGGATTGAGGTAACCTTGTTTGGATGCCCCTTGCTGCGGGGTGTTCTGCAGGTGGTGTGTAGCTATGTATGTACTTGAATGCAGCGGCGTCGTCAGAGTAGCAAAGGCAGAGGCCGGAAAGCGAGGCGCGGTCGGAGGACCGTTGATGCCAGGTGGTTTCTTCGGCCGTCGTCAGATCGAACCCACTCGAAGCTCGAACCAGAGATGGGATAGGTAGGCAGGCACAGAGGCATGCACTTGTACACCCCCTCCATAGTGGTGTGGACTTTGGGGAATGGATGGTCCAAGCCTCAAGGGCTCACGTCGACGCCACAGGTACCCGATCCTGTGCAGTGCAATTACTAAGGCACGAATACAAGGCGGCCCCTCTTGTGGTCGCACAGGTACACAATAGGTGCAGTGCAATTACGAGGCTGGCGGGCTGACTGACCGTAGCTTCCCCACCCGCTTGAACCCCCCCGGATTCCCATTCGCCCAACGAATTACGCCACAGTGCCCATCCCTCCCTTGCTTCCCTGTCACGACGTGTTTCTGTGAGGCGCAGAGCTCTGGGCACATGCCGCCGTCGCCGCTACCGCCGACACTCTGGTAGCTTCTGCTGGTCCGGAATAATGAGTCCAAGGCGGGTACTCTTCCAACCTGCCAACATACTTGCTGACGCTCATCACATACTAACTATACCCGTTTCTTGTTCTCTTTTGTAATCTTCTCGATAGGGTGTCCCGGCTTTTCGTCCCTCATTCGCACAATTTGCTTTACCTTCGAATAATTCTTTCCTCAACGCGCAGTGCTGCACCCCTTACAGTCTTCCTTGCGTAAAACGTCTGCGCCGTAATAACATCAAGAACAGCATGTCGGAGATATTCATCAACCACATCACGCGGTGGCTCTTTAGCTCACCGCCGGCCGAATGGGCCATTGAACAGCTCCGCGAGCTCCTCATTGGCGCACTGAAGCAAGGCCCAGTCCCTCAACATGTCGCATTCGAGATGGACGGCAACAGGCGGTATGCTCGCGGCAAGAAGATGGAGACGATCGAAGGTCACCACCACGGGTTCGAGGCTCTGGCCAGGGTACGCCATCCCGCCGCTACCTGCGGCTGACGCGCTCGCTAATCGGGAAAGTCCAGGTTCTCGAGATTTGTTACAAATGCGGCGTTAAAGTCGTGACGGTTTACGCCTTCAGTATAGAAAACTTCAACCGCCCGCAATACGAGGTCGATGGGCTTATGCAGCTGGCCAAGGTGAAGCTCGAGCAGTTGACGAAGCACGGAGATATCCTGGATCGGTACGGCGCGGCGGTGCGTGTGCTCGGCCAGAGAGACTTGATCCGCAAGGACGTGCTCGAGGTAGTTGACCGTGCAGTCGACATGACCAAGTACAACAAGCGGTGAGCTAGACGCATGCGGTCCTTTGGGCGAGCCAAACTGACTGAAGCAGCAACGTGCTGAACATCTGCTTCCCGTATACGGCGAGAGAAGAAATGACAACGGCCATACGATCCACGGTGCAGGAGTATATGATGCCTCCAGGCCCCAAGTTCACGCCCTTCCCGGCCGCTCGCATCTCGCAGAAGATCATGTCGAAGCAGCTAGAGCGTCGAGAGCCCCTCCCCACCATTCGCGACACGTCGCCCGCTCCCTCCTCCCGGTCGGATGGTGACGATGGCGCGTCGTCGTCGACTACTCTTCCACCCGACTCGCCCTCGCCGCCGAGACATCGGTCCGGCGCCGCAGGCGGCCTCCATCTGAAGAACCCAGAGACAATCACGGCCGAGACGCTGAATAACCACATGTACACTGCTGGGAACCCACCGTTGGACATCTTCGTCAGGACTAGTGGTGTTGAGAGACTCAGCGACTTCATGCTGTGGCAGTGCCACCAGGATACGCACATTTTCTTCTTGAAGTGTCTCTGGCCAGACTTTGACCTGCAGCACTTCCTGCCGGTGCTTTTGGAGTGGCAATGGAGGCAGAAGAAGCAGATTGAGGCCGACGAGCATCCTAGACAAGCAAACACGAAGGCGCGGAAGCTTGCCTGAAACTGCTCGAATCAGCATACGGTCTGCTCTGATTTCACTGCGAGGCGTTCTTTCCCCTTCATTTTTCGTGATAGTGTTTGCGCAAAATATTTGCCCAGGACTTGTCCTTGGCTGCGCTATTGGGTGGAGGTGGCCGGAATTGATACCACGAGAGTGTGTTTGTACCATATTGATATCCATCAAATCCAATTGCTGTTTTTAAAAGTAGTTTGCCAGGTTACGGGATGAGGGGCGTAAAGAAGAAACAAAAAACAATGAGAGAGAAAAGGAAAAGAGAGAAAGGAACAAGGAGAGTTATGATTCGGAGTTACAACGATGCGAATTCGATAGGTTACGAGATTGACTTGAAGGCTCTGGAATGAAAACGGTTATGGACGAACGCTCTCTGGAGCTTATCGGATCGTGGCGCAACAACGATAAGAGGCCGACGAATGACGACAGTGGGTGTGGCTGCCCCCCCAGTTGCGCGCATCGCATCGGTGGATCGGAGGGGGCTTCTGGCCGATTTTCGCTGCCGAGTGTGGCTGGAGAAACAGGCACAGGGGGCGTTGGGGTCTCGCAGGTTCGGGTGAGCTCACTTGGGCGGCCTCAGGCCTAAACCACTCGCTAAGTGAACGGATGGGGTCACTCCACTCACCCAGCCGGTCTCTCAGCCCGCGGCAGATACACTGAGGTCCCCCGAAAGTGCGTCGAATGGATGATGGAAGATCCCGAGGCGTTCTCTCTTGATTTTCCTCGCGCACTCCCCTCTCCCACGCCCGCCATTTTGCACCTCCCAGGCCACCTTGTTCCTACGATGAGAATGCCCTAGGATTCTTCAGTATCCTCTTTCAATTGTGCAGACCTCGTCTTTTGCTGAGACAGGATCTCTTTACTTTTTACCCGTCCGTTCACGACAATCCACCCCGTGGCACTTCGCTGCTGCGCCAGGTCTTCGCTTCCTCTTCCACTACTTGGACATCTCCCCGCGCAACACGCCGGCTGAAGTGGCGATGAAGTCGGCCAAAGCAGCGCCAGGAGACACTCCGTCAAGTAGGAGGTCCCAGCCTGTCCGACAGACACGCACCAACCCGCCGCGCGTATCGTCAGGCCTTCGTGGATCTGCCAACGGGCGGGATTCTCTTGCTGGCGGCACTGCTTCCGACCAGCCCATCGACATCTACCCTGCGATAACCTACTTCTCCGATGCCATTGCAGCTCTCCCGAAAGAGCTTGTCCGACACTTCACCCTACTGAAAGAGGTCGATGCCAAAATATTCGCTCCCGAAGATGCGCTCTTCAAGCTCGTCGACGCTGCCATGAACGCGCCCCCTCCGCAGCCCCGACCGGCGAACGATGCGTCTAGTAGTGTCGCGCCTGCGTCAGCTCCAATGAGTACGCAGAACAGCTCTAGCGGAGGTCCTCTCGGCAGTCAAGCTCCCCCTACGGCATCCTCGACCGACGGCTCGTACACGACATCCATCTACGACCCTAGCAACTTCCCGAGGAGACAGTTGTTTCGACAGACAGCTTACAAGATCCAGGAGATGCTCGGATCGTTGGAGGAGAAGAACCATGTCATCTCGACCGCGAATGACGCCCTCCAGAAACAGCTCTCCCGAATTGACGACGTCTGGCCGTACGTCGAGAACGAGTTCAGCGACGAGGCGAAGTGGGGGAGCACTTCGCATTGGGCATATCCCGAGAACAGGGCCGCAACTAAGGCGGCACACACGGAGCGTTCGCGTCGCGAGGGTGCCGCAGCCATCTCTGCCGCAGCCCAGCAGCTGGCTGAGGAGGCCGCTGCCAGGAGCGAGTCGAGGAAGCAAGCAGTCCAGGCCAAGAAGAGCCAGAAGACGGCGCCTCAGGAATCGGATTTTGATGACGCCGAAGGCCGCAACAAGCCAGAAACAGCCAAGAAGGGTCACGGAGGCGGTAAAGCGCGCAAAGCGGCCGAGACCGCTGCCAGCGTAGGCTTGGGTATCTCGACGAATGGCGCGTCGAACGGGGCGGCCCCACAACCCAAGAGACGCAAAGTCGAGAAGACGCCTAGCGGAAACAACGTGACGGAGCGGGCCATGAGCACTGTCTTCGGGGCTACTGCGTCGTCAAAGGCGAAGACCACAAGCCCCAGGGAAACTCCCGCGCCAGAAGGCGGCCAAGGCGGCCCGAAGAAGCGAAAAGCCCTGCCGACGGGCACGGGAGTTGCCAAGAAAAGGTATGTCTCGTTCCGCAAGTGTTTACTTGGAATCCTTTGTCGTCGGTGTCTGACTTGCATATCAACAGCAAAAATGGAGTCGCCGGCATGTCTCCATCGGTCGCCTCCTCTCCCGTGATGAGTACGTTCTCCGACGCCGTGTTGCCACGCGGCTCTCCCGCGCCGACAGTCACCCCCGTACCTCCCGCTCCCAAGCCCCCCACTGCTTCACGAGCCAAGCAGAGTACGACGCAAGCGGCGGTGGAGGGCGGGAAACAGTCTCGGCCGCCATCGTCCGCCTCGGCCAAGCCGAACGGCTATGTGCCACCGCCGACACCAGAGGCAGCACCTCCAGCGCCGTTGCCGAAGCCTGTCGTCGAGGCCAAGCCGGTTGCCAAGGAGCCTTCCGTACCGCCTGCGCCGGAACCTACGAAAAAGGAGCCTGAGCCAATCGAGACGATCATCAAGCCAAGCATACCCGCGGCGAAGCAAAAGAAGGAAACACCAAAACCCGAAGAACCGGAAACGCCTAGCGAGACGCCGGTGCTTCAGACGGTAAACGCCGCCACGGTGACGAAGAGTGGACGAGCCAGCAAGCCATCGACACCAGCGATGGCTACATTTCAAGAGGCAGCAAGGCCAAAGTCGGCCCGCAATACGGAGACCAACAGCACGAGCAAGCGGAAGAAGAGCAACATAATGACAAACAGCAGGGCCATCAAGACGGCAGACCAGACGGAGGACAGCGAGGAGATTGAAGACGCGGAAATACAAGCCGGCAAGCGCAGCTACGACTACACGGAAGACGAACCGACATATTGCTACTGCACCAGCGTGAGCTACGGCGAAATGGTGGCTTGCGACGCAAACAACTGCGAACGGGAATGGTTCCACCTCAACTGTGTGGGCCTCAAGGTTGCCCCCAAGGGAAGCTGTAAGTGTGATGATGCCCGTCGCATCTCTGAGAAAGAAAGAAAAACCGAGAGGCTAACCGTCGACACAGCGAAATGGTACTGCGAAGAGTGTCTGCAGCGTTTCTCGAAGCAGGGCAAAAAGCTCAGCCACAAGTACAACGTGCTACCGGACTCCCTGAACATGCGCAAGCAACGCGGTCCCCAGTATTGATTGGGCCGGGCCGAGCCGACAGAGACGCGTGTGGCGTTTAGGGACAGCGGCGGGCACGAGCGTGATCTTTCGAAAGCGGTACATGCCACGATTCTATACGGCGTTGGTTTTCATTTGGCCACCTGGCATGGAAGTCGACGAAATGCGGGTTTGTCGACTCCTGGATACCTTACCAGCATCGGGATGGAAGTGTGGTAAATCAATAAGGGGGGAGGGAGAGGGGGAGGGCAACAGTACATAACACTAGGCTGCCCCGTTAGGAAATGGAGTAACAGCACATACTGCCGGGACGGCAGAGGGCGTACGGTGTTGCGTGATGAGTTTGCTGGGCGTGCGGGCGATGATCTGGGCCGATATGAGGAAGGGAGGTTTCCCCCGGTGGTTTGGGGATGAGTGTTGACCACCTCTGTCTTTTTTTTTTCTTTCTTCTTCTTCTTCTATTGCGTGTCCCCGTACCGGGATTGGCGGACCTGCATCTAGTTGCGAGCTAGAGCCCGAGCAGCACGAACGTTTCCATTGAATGAGAATTGCATGTCACGACTACTCGAATATCAAGGAGAAGGGGGGAGGGGGGGAGCGCCTTTCCCCGCACCCCATCTTTACCCCTTTTCCCACTTCTCTCTCGTCCGAAGGTTCTCGTTTTGGACTTTTGTGTCGTGGTTCCCCGGTGTTTGAGCCCGACGGGTTTCAACTTTGTGAATCCGGGGAAGCTGTGCCGGGGCAGCAGAGAGAGCGTTCTGTTTGCATGAAGTGGTCGAACCTCTCGTTTGTCCAAGAAGCGAACGGGAAATGTGGCCAGGAAGGGAGGGTGGAAAGGGGGAGGCTTTGCACACGTTTGTAGGTTCCAAACACGGTGTCGGCACTGGAGTAAAAACAAACCCTCCTCTCCAGGCTCCGACGACGGGGAGAAGCGATAGAGACAAGATGAGGAAGAGAGCTCCTTGGGGGGAGGGATATGATCGGCGTCAGTTGTGCGTTTGGGAAGGCCTAAGTAAGACTGGGGGGGGGGGGCGAGTCTCAGAGCAAGCTGAGCTACCTAGGGGTCGGGGTTTCCGGGGTAGAGGATTTGTTGATGAAGACCGCCCCCCCCCCCCCCCCCCCCCCCCTTCTTGGCTCCCCTTTTCTGATAACCATCCGTTGCCTCTTTTTTTTGCTACTAGTAACGTAGGTACGAAGTAGAGGCGAGAGAGAGAAGAACTAAAAAAAGAGTGTGCGGTTGAGCCGCCTTTTTTGCGTGTGCGACCTGGAAATGGGTTGGGCGTCGGAAGAAGCTCGGGGAGGGTTACAAAGGGGGAGGGGGGTGATTCTCTCCCCCCCCCCTCTCCTTCCGGTTTTGGGGGAGAAAATCTGGGGTAGGTTTGGCGGGCTGTGAGTGGACGGTGCCTGCCAAGGGGAGAGAGCCTGTGTGTTGTCACTTTGATGGCAGCGGGACAAGCTCGAGTTCGTTTGGCTGGTTCCTCCTCCCCCCTCGTTGGAGATAAACTAGGCCCGCTTGCTTTGATGGCCTCTCCGTGCATCAAGTTTGGCAAACGATGAGACACACACACACACACACACACACACACACACACACACACACACACACACACACACACACACACACACACACACACACGCGAGCCAGGTACGCCAGCTTGACGGAACCTAGTATCTATGGCCAGGGCATCATCATATGGACGTTTGTGTGTTTTTTGGGGGGGGAGGAGAGGGGGGGAAGAGCGAATGGAGGGTTATGGACACAGGAAGTGGTTTCGAGAGATGCTGGTCGTCTCGCTGTGTTTTCTTTTGCGCGCGTGACCTCGAAATTCGAAGGGGCGGGGAGGGGAAGGGGGCGGTTCTTCATTACTATGACTAACACGCCACGATGCAATGGTCATGAGAAACTCGACGGGTGTTGCAAGGGGCCTGTCTGGCGGCACGTGGCTGGGGCATCGTGCCATGCAGGGGCATGGATGCAGACATTTCTAAACTAATGGCTACTACGGCAGGATGGTTGTGTCGGCGTTTGGACGGCATTTCGTGTGTGTGGCCCTCGCAAACTAGCGTCCGTTGGTCGGCCCTGTTTTGGTCTCGGTAAATACTTGCTCTGTCCCCGGCAGGCATGAGGACAGGGGGGGGAGAGAAATCGCAAAGTCTATCTACTACTAGGTAACAAGCTCTTCTATTTACAGTTTTGCAGTCTGTTCCCCATGCTTGAGTTGAGTATTGGAATGTGGGGGAACGCATACAGACGCTAGAAAAGGTAGGCTCGAAACCGACAGGGTAGCACGAGGCGGCTGGCCTCGGCCTATCAGTTTTCTTTCCTTCTGTTTTTCTTCTGTTTTTCTTCTTCACTCCAGTTTCAACTAGAGTTTTTTTTTCCTTTACCCTCCCGTTTGATTTTTCTTCAGGGTGGATAATCTGGGGCAACAACACGCGGCCCATCCGAGTGCAGGTGTGTCGTCGAGCTCGAACCCACCCAACCGGAGATCCGGCAGGGGTGTCGGGCCCTAAGACTCCACTCGTACCTTTCTGTTCAACGATGAGACGAGACGTCTCTCTACCGTGCTCACCTGCAGCTCTCAGGCCTCGTTCTCGAAAGCCTTCGTACATGCGGCTTGGAGGAGGAGGGTGGGGGGGAGCGCAGAGGGAGAAAACTCGGAGCTGGGCCATGCCCTCTTGACGACCACTGGTATCCATCCATCTATGCCGGAGTTGCTTGGCCTGAGCTCGGGAACGCCTTCCGGGAGAACAGGTCCACCCGGTTCTCCCAGCTCGGAAGGCTGCGTTGCCGCTCCAGACCCGAAAATCGCTTGCCCTGGGCACGTCTCATATACGCACAGCCAGGCTCGCGAGGTGAAGAGAGGTCAGACGACCGCTGGATGGGGCGGCTGGGCCCCCCCCGTGGTCCCTGGCTCAGGCGGGTTGGATGCCAAGCATGTCATCGCCTCGACTTGTCTTCTCCCCAGCATTGCTCTCGCCCGATATGCCAGCGTTCGGGTTTGCGATGACACTAAGGCAGGTATTTTGCCATCTTGCCATCGCGGCCAGAGGGGAACGGGCAACCCAGTCCGGGTCGGGCGGTCTATCCAACGACCAGAACGGACGGACGCCTCGGGTGCGGTACACCGGTGGTGGTGTCGGGTCCTGAAGGTGCGACATGGCGGTGTCCCGCCTGGCACTGGGTGGCTCGGTGTTTGAAACGGGTACTAGGCATTATAGCTAATGCCGAGGAGATGTCTTTGACGGATATGTCTCAGTGGGGTGTGTTGGTATGTAAGTGATTAAGTGAGTACGCGAGTGATTGCGTGTGCGTGTGTGTGTGTGTGCGCGTGCGAGACTATGCGTGTGAGAGCAGCTCAGTCGGGGTAGCTGGGGAGACCAGCACGCTTGTCGTCGACGATCTGGATGCTTGGGCTCGCATATAGTTAGTGTATGCAGCTGACCGAGTTTCCTTTTCCGTCTTATGCGCCTGTTTCCTCTGACGTTCTTGTCACGACATGGTGCAGTTGGGGATGGGGAATGCAACAGTACCTATTTTCCTGGGCTTAGCTTAGGTAATTATTGGTCGCCTCAGATGTTCCCATCTCACAACGTGACTCGAGAGAGAGAGGAGAGACGGAGGAGAAATACGGAAAAAAAATAACTAAATAAAAAACCCCAGGTTTCCATTAGTCCACGCTGGTATCCATTACGTTTCCGAACCGCACTTCATCGCCTCATTTGACCACCTCCCCAGTAATACCAGATTTCCCAACAATACCTAAGCATGGGCAGAACACGGCAAGCCTGCCCAGCACTCACTCAGCTCGGCTTAGCGCTGGGGCCGTTGGCTGCGCTGTTGCCGGTTTCTCGTTCATTCTTCCTATGGCAGTCAGCCCATGGCCCTTGAACTTGGACTTGGACTTGGGACCTAGACTTGGCCCCGGGTTTACCTCTCCACTCTTTTTTCTTCTTTTTCTTTTCTTCTTCGCCAAGCAATCCATCCGTTGCATTGCGCCATGCGCCCATAGCATGGCCTTTTGGTCTCTCGTCATCATCTGCGCTTGGCTTGACTTTCCGTTCCCGACGCACGGCCTCTTCCCCCCCCCCCCCCCCCCCCCCCGCCAGCATTGGAGAGGATGACCATGACCGCACACTATCTATATACGCTATCCTCGGTCAGGTGTTACGGCGGCCTGTCCGGCGAATGTCGGACAAGCAGTGGCGGAAGATGGACATTCCTTGACACATTCCGCGCCTCCGTCGTTCAATCATCGAGCGAACCTCAGCCATGATGATGCCGTGCTTCTTTGCTCATCGGCGGCTGGCCCCAAACTCGATACACACGCAAACACACATAGGCACACAGGCCATTTCCATTACGAAACCCCCGTCCAATGGCAGCTTGCCTGCTTCGTGCGTTGCCAGCACCTTCTTTTTCCTGAGGCGGCACGCCCATCTGGCATCCCATCCCATCCCATCATCCCTCCAACGTGGAGTTTGTCCCTGAACCTGGACCTGGACCCCGACCCCGATCCCATCCATCTCAGGGGGGGCGTTAGACAACGGAACCACTTGCGAACGCCGTCTCCCGTCCGTGAGCACGAGAGAAGCATGTCACCCGGGGGCGTGGCGGTGGTGGTTTGGCCTGGCCTGGCGTACCGTATGTATAGTGTGCACTACCCGCGCCGTGTCATGTCCTGGGACTGACAAGCCCCCCCCCCCCGCCTCCATCTGGATGAAGCTCTGGACGCTCATGTGACGAGCCAAGTCTCCATTCCTTTGTTTCTATTACCCAATTTTTAACCAAGAGTAACTCTTTGCCTCTTCTGCTTGCTATAATAATCTGCGGCCAGCGCGCTCATACATACAGATAGATACATGCGCCCGGCTACAAGCCACTCTCTCCGCATGACGACCGCCCACAACTGCCTGCCTCTTGCGATACACTCCCGGTCTTCAGTTCCATCACCATCACCACCATCACCATCATCACCATAAGCCAGCCCAGTCGCGATCCGTCGTCGTCGTCGTCGTCGTCGTCGTTCCCCTCCTTCGTCACACTTGTATTTCTATCTTTGCCCCTGGTCTTTCAAGTCTCACGCCTAGTCCATATACTTGTCAATCCTCTCTAGTTCTCCCCCCTCCCTTCTCCGACAGACCTGGTATATCACCTCAACGATTGCGAGGAGCACGTCTTGTCTTGTGCCACGCATGCCCTCCCCCCGTCTCGAATTGTTTCCCCCAAGCTGCTCTTCTCGGTCTAGTAACATCACAAATCGGTTGAGGCCGGACCACCTGAACACGCCAAACCACCATCTTCCCCGCATCACCACAATTTCCTCTTACCTAAAAGCCCCGGTCTTTGACTAATAGAAAAAGGCTCTTCTGGCTTTGCTCTGTCGACGCTATCGGCCCCCGGCCTTTGCTGCTTGTCTTCTTCCCAACTCATCCAGCTAGCTCCTCCTTCTGCGTATTGCCCAATCCATTACCACTCGACACACCTACCCGCACCTACATACCCTCATTTCTCCTGTTCCCACCTGCTCAGGGCTAGACAAACAATAAGAGGGACAAACGTGTGTGTGTGTGTGTGTGTGTGCGTGTGTATGTGTGTGTGTGTGCGCGCGCGCGTCTACTTTTTGTGTGTCGTACAAACAATTGAAACAGCAAGCGCAGCGGCCTGCGGACCTTTGAGGTCAAAGTAGAGTTCCCGCAGCTATGGCAGCTCCGCGACCTCTGCAATCGCAAACCTCGTCGTCCCAGAACCACACCCCACCAAGAGCTGCTCCGACAGGCCACAACCAATCTCACACTCTGACCGAATACAAAATGGGCACCCCGGAGCCGCACCGACCTGCGACCCCGGAAAAGAATGGCAGGTCCTCCTTCTCATCCATCCGCGAAAACGACTCGGACCTAGCTCAGACCTTCACCTCCTCCAAGGTCTCTTCCTACGCCCAGAAAATAACCTCTGCCGTCTTCGACGACTCCCCCTCACCCTCAACCTCGCCCGTTGCCTCCCCTTCCCTCGAGATGGGCGAAGTCCAGTTCATGCCACCCGTCACGCTGCCCAGCAGCAGGCTTCATGGCGGCTGGTACCCTGCCTCCAGCTTCAAGGGCTGGAAGCAGATCAACGTCAGGGGCAAGACGGCGAGCAGGAGCTTCAGCGACCTCCAGGCCTTGCACATGGCATGGAGCACTCCCCCGCCGTCTCCCAAGGGCAAGAACGAGCGCGGCAAGGGCCGTGCTCCCATGGAGAGCCTCCCCCTCGAGATACTCGGTGAGTTGCCGTCGTTGTCTCCCTACTTGGAGACCTAACAAGGGCCGGCCTTCTGACTGACTTGGGCACAGGATCCATTATTGAGCTGCTCGTTCTCGACATCCCCCCGCCGTACGGCACCGCGCGCCGCAACGTCGACCTGATGTCGCTCCTGCTGACCTCCAGGACGATCCATGCCGCGACCCTGAACACCCTGTACAAGCACATCACCATCCCTCACTCCAAGATCTTCCGCAAGTTCCTTTCCAACATCACGACGCACCCCGCCTTGGGCACCATTGTGCGGCGCATCGACTTCAGCCACTTCAACAACGCGACCCTATTCGCGTCCGTCAGCGAGCGCAAGGGCACCCGGAACCTGACGGCCGAGACGTTGCTGCAGTGCTTGGAGCTGACGCCGCACCTCCAAGAGTTCCTGGCCATGGAACATATCGACGACGACCTCGGTGCCGAGGTGCTGCAGAAGCTCTTCTTCGACATGCCCCGGCTGCGGGCGTTGGACTTTGCCGGGTGCACGTCGCCCGCGTTCAAGAACGCCTTCACGTCCCTCGTGGCCATGAACTGGCCCGAGATGCTCTCCATCACGCGCCTGTCGTTCCACAAGTGCCTGACGCTGCCGTCGGCGCTGTTCGAGCAGATGCTGCCGCGCCTGGCCGGCGTCACGCACCTGGACCTTGCCCAGACCAAGATCACGGACCGAGCGTTGCAGTCCATCCCGAAGACCGCCAACATCACGCACTTGAACATTGCCAAGTGCACGCTGCTCACGGCGCCCAACGTCATCAACTTCCTCGCGACCCACCCGGCGGTCAGGAACCTGGTCTACTTGAGCGTGGCCACGGACGCTCGGAGCCACCAGCTTCTGGATGTGGATGACGTCTCGCAGCTCATCCCCGTGCTGCCCAAGACACTCAAGTCGCTGAGCCTGAAGGGCAGCCGCATGGACGAGGAGCACATTGCGCTTCTGCGGCCCTTGACAAAGTGCCTCGAGGAGCTTGCCGTCGGGCGCGGCCTGGATGTTAATGCCGCCGCCAAGCTGCTCGAGCCGGCCGACGAGAAGAAGACGGAGGAGGAGCAGGCGGACGAGCCCCACACGTTGCGGTACCTCGACCTGTCGGACCTCTGGGGCAACGAGCTGGACATTGTTGACCTCTTCTCGAGCCGAAACTCGCTGCTGAAGCCGAGCTCGATGCCACTCGAGGTGGTGGAGATCTCGGAGCAGTCATTCAAAAGCCTGTCTCGGAACAGGGCGCTGGAGCGCATCGGCTGGTCCCTGCAGGAGATCGGAAGCCGATGCTGGATGGTCCGACTACAGGACCACAGCAAGGACCAGGAACGCGGTTACCGATGGTGGAAGATGGGCGCCGACAACTGGGGGATGCGCAAGATCCCTGTTGCGCGCGCCGAGGTCGGCGGCATGTACGGGTCCTTCATGTTTGGGCGCAAGCTATGATATGTTTACACACAACGACTGCGCTCTTAAGTTCAGGGGAAGGCGCAGCATTTTCATCCGCAAACCCGTCGACCACCAGCAGCAGCAGCATCGTTTGCATTGTGGTTTGCTTTATTTTATCTTCTTCTTTTTCTTCATCTTGTCTTGCGAGGGATTCCTGGGTTTTCACAGTTTTGACACTTTTTTTTTTTTTCCATCACTCATCAGGCGGCGTTGGGATATACCACAAAATCAAAAAGTACTTTGTTTCGCGGATTGCGGAGTGGAAGCATGGCGCCGATCACGACCAACTCGGAGCTGCGACGGGCAAAAGAAAAAAAAAAACCAAGGCGAGATTTTGACGGCCTCTCAACATTAGCACAATACAGAGGAGAGACAGAGAGAATGAATCCAGAGAAGGAAAGCACTGCAAGCAGCGACGATGGATGACTGGCTTGGATGTACGTTATCTTACCTAGGAGCAGTAGCATAATCCGTAATCGTTATGCTTAGCGCGGTGCGCCAATGAAATGCTCGTGATGACCTACAAAGTTCTGTCTGCCGGCTGGTGTCGTGACGGTCGAAAAAAAAAGGAAAAAAAAAAAAAAAAAAAAAAGAAGCTCCGGCCCCTCCAGTACCTGCAGGGAGGTACATCATTGTGCCGTCATTCCTAGCCAGCATACCCCTGTGCCGGAAACAGCTCCTAACTTTAGTCGCCCGGGCAGGATGTCACCTTAGGTAAGCCGCATCCAAGCTTCTTGGCGGGAAACTCAACCCATCTCTGTGTCGTGTCCCCCGAGGTCACTAGCCTTACGCGCTGACCTCCCGGAATACTAAAAAAAAAAAAACCACCAAAAAAAAACCCCGATAAAAACAAAGGCCAGTTTGTCAGGCCTTGTTGTCGCGCAAGCTCGAGGACGACCGGCTGCTTTTTGAAGCTTGCTTCCTTTACGAAACACCCGGTCCCCGTGCACGATCTGCGTGTCGTCGTCGTCGTCGTCGTCGTCGTCGTCGCCCATCATGGCCTTTGGCTGGGCAGAGTAAGTAGTAGCCACATGTCCCCCTGCTACCCCAACTACATCATCGCCCGGACCTAACATCACCACCACCACCACCATCACCATCACCAATCAAGCTACACGCACACAAATCACGTTGACGAGGCTAACGGCGCACCAGGATTCGATCTCTGCTCCTCGTCTTCGGCCCCATCCTCCTCCCGAAAGTCATCTCCGCCTACAAATCCATTCGCGATGCCTCCCGCCATAGAGCCCAACCCATCGCCCCCCCGCCCCCCGTCGCTCGCGCGCTGGCCATCCTGACGGGCGTCGTTCTCGTCTACCTCGCCAAGTCGCTGCCGCCGTTCGCGCCCGAGAACGTCTTCGCCCTCACGCAGTCTCGCCTGCAGATCCCCGTCGACGTGCTCTTCAACCGCCTCTCCTCCCTCCGGCCCGAAGGCCTGCTGTCGGCCGCCGACGAGCGCCTCCGCGCCCGCTTCGTCAACCTCGAGTCCCGCCTGCTGTACCTCCACCTCGGCCCGGACACCCTCGCCGACTGCCCCTTCTGCAAGTCCGAGGACCCAAAGTCCTACTTCTACTACGCCCTGCCCGCCATCATCCTCCCGCACCTCGTCAACCTCATCGTCCTCGCCGCCGTCACCTCCTCCGCCCTCACCGGTCGCGACGGCGCGCGGTGGCGGCCCTACGCGACCATGGCCGCCGCCGCCCTCGCCTTCGCCGACGCCTGCCTCGTCAACTCGTACGACTACTCGGCCAACTCGACGGCCACGCGCCTCCAGGACCTCGACTTCTTCTACTGGAAGGCCCGCGCGCTGCGCCTCGTCGGCCTGGCCACCCTCGACGCCGGCATCGGCGCGCTGCTGTTCCTGAGCGCCACCCGCCGCGCCTTCGTGCTGCCGCCCTCGGACGCCGAGCGCATCGAGGCCGGCAACCGCGCGCTGATGACGGTCAAGAGCAAGCTCAGCGCGCTGGGCATCGTCAAGAACACCGCCCTCCGCGACGAGGAGCTGCGCGCCCGGAGCCAGGCCTACTGGCTGCGCGAGGGCCAGATGGTGCGCGAGGCCATGGAGGAGCGCGAGGTCGTCGAGAGCGTCAACGATGCCCTCGAGAACCGCATCAACATCCGCCAGGTCACGGCCGACGCAGAGATGTACACCGAGGGGGTCTTTAAGCTGCCCGGGGGGATGGCCCAGGCGCAGTAGACTGGGTGTGCGTGTGCGTGTGTGTGTGTGTTAGTCGATGGAACAGCAGCATGTGTAGAGAGGTTCGAGCCAGCACCCGCTTTCCCAGGGTCCCCGGAAAGCAGAATACGTGCAGTTAGGACCCCGGCTGGCTGAACCTCGTGGCCGTCCGGAGCGGGCAGACTCTCCGAGGCAGTCACATATGGGGGGGCGGCGGGGGAATATATAGACAAATGCGCCACAACCCGGAATTGAAGACCACGTTTTTTTTTTCTTCTTCTTTTTTCTTACTTTCTCCTCTCCTTTAAATACGCCTCTCGGGGCTGGTGGTGAGACCCATCCACCATGAGTGTAATTGTATATCCCTTGACCGATCGTCCGTCCGTCCGTCCGTCCGTCCGTCCAACCCGTTTCGCGTTCCTTCCCCCGACCCCAATCGTACACTCTTCGAGTCCCGACCCGGCCTGTTCTTTGACATCTATAACTAAAGGAGTGGGGTGGGTGGTAACCCGTCTCCTCCCCTCCCCTTCTTACCGGCAGGAAAAAAAAAGAAGAAAAAAAGGGCGAGAGAAATTATGCTGGACGCTCTCGGCGCGCCTAAAGATGCCTTCCCGCCCCCCCCCCCCCGCGCCCATGTCTCACTCTCACAGAACGCCAGAGCAGCTTTTTTGTTTTGTTGGTATAAACATACGTCTTTTTTTTTTTTTTTTTTTTGCTCGGAAGAGTGTATGAGAAGTGATGGAAAGCTCTGGTATACCCAAAACCTCTCGAGGCTCTGCCTCCACCCCCCGCTCCCTCCCTCCCCGCCGTGAAGACCTGAGAAAAGGGCTTACTGGTTCGACGACAACGCCGCCCCGTACCACGACGGCCTCCACTATCCGCCGCCCCGGGTTTCGGGCCTCGTCGGGCCCGTCGCCGCGCTGCTGCCGCTGTCCTTGCGGTCGCGCGGGGTGGCGCCACCGCCGCCGACGGCCGAGTCGAGCCCCTCCTCGGCGCTGCGCTCGAGGAAGCCCGCCCACAGGTCCGCGAGGGACTCCTTGTTGGCCGACGTGGGCGTCTCGGAGAAGAACTCGGCGCTCAGAGACGGCGTGCTGGGCGTGCGGTGGAAGGGCGAGGGCGGGAGGCGCAGGTTGTTGCTGGACGCGCCGGGCCGGGCGAGGCCCGCCTGCTCGCGCTGCTCGTCGGTCCAGTTGAGGTAGCCGGCCATGACTTGCAGGATCTGGAACCGCTTCGGGTCGGAGCGGTCCAGCATGAGGAAGTGGATGAGGTGGTTCGTTACGACTTGTCTGTGTGGCGAGAGAAAGGAAGCGTTAGCGGGGGGTCTACGTGGCAAGAATAAAATAACAAAGAGTACCACGGAAGGAGGAGGAGGAGGGGGCGCACCTGTCGACGTTGTCCTCGGGCTTCGTCTTCTTCAAGTACCGGAGGGCCTTGGTGAGGTGGTCGTTGAGCACAATCGCCTCGTGCCGTAGCTTGCCAATCAGGAGGTTCTTCTCCTTGACCTCCTTCTCGAACGGCGCCGTCCGCTCGAGCTCCTTGGTGAGGTTCTCCTTGGCCGCCTCAGCCTCGGTGGCCCGGGAATCCGCCTCCTGCACGAGCTTCTTCATCGCCTGGAGCTGCTCCTCCGATGTCTCGACCATCTCGCGCAGCTCCCGCTTGCGCGCGTCCTGGATCTCGCGCAGCGCCTTTTGCAAGTTGTCGATGACGTGCGACTGGTTGTCCCGCTCGGCCGCGGCGCTCTCGTAGCCGTCCCGGAGGTTGGCGACCTGCTCCTCCAACTCCGACACCTTCTCGGCCAGGCTCTCCTTGACGGAGCGCTCCTCCATGGCGATCACCTCCCACTCGCCCATGGCGTTGGTCGTCGTCTCCACCTCCTCCTTGAGGTTGGACACGAGCCTCATCAGCTCCTCGCGCTCCTTGACCCAGTTCTGCTGGGACAGGTTGCTGCGGCTGCGCAGGCTCGTCGCCTCGCGTGACGTGTCCTGGAGCTCCTCCTTGAGCTTGGCCACCTCCTCTTGCGATGCCTTGGCGTCATTCTGCAGCTCTTCGTTTTGCGACTCGAGCTCCTCAATGCGCTCCTTGGCCTCTTCCAGCTCGGCGCGGTCGCGCTTGAGCCGCTCGCCGAGCGTCGACTTGAGGTGGTTGACGCGCTCGAGGAGCGCCTGGTAACTCTCCTCCGCCTGCTCCTTGGCTGTCGACGTCTCCTCCAGTTCCGACTTGAGCTGCGTGACAGTCTCGCTGTGCGTCTCCTGGATGGTCTCCAATTGCTTCCGCAGTTGCTCGACCTCTGACCTCAGCGCCTCTCGTTCCTTTGTCAGCGCATCCAGCTTTGCCGTAGCGTCGGAGCTGACTGGCTGGTGCTCTTCCTGGGCCGCCTTCTCTATCGGGGGTTTCGCGTGTCCATTGCTGGTCGGTCGCTCGATATGACCATTGGCCGTCGTGTCTTTGTCGGCTGGCTCGTCGGGCCCGGCTTTTTCTGTGTGTGTAGAGGCCTGCGATGGTATACATGATTAGACACCTGTTCGGTGGAGATGGCAGGGGAGGGATCTAGGGAGTGCCACCTGCACCAGGGCTTCCGGTTCATCATCGCCATCCTCAGCATCCTCGGGCTGGGGGTCTACGCCATCCGTCTCTATGGGTTCCTTGGGGTTTTTCGCATTGTTCTTCTTCTTCTTGCCGCCCTTCTTCTTCCCTGCAGGTGTTGACCATCCGTGTTAGCCCATTCCATCGCATTATGTTGGCGGGAGGGAGTCAATCGACGAACCTGAAGATGCATTTTGAACCGGATCAGTAGAGGGAGCGGCGGCCGACATGGTGACTTCTCAGATGCATCGGGAGGTGGGTTATAGCCCTTTGAGCTGGTGGGCGCGGACAGGAAGCTCTACTTTCTTGAGGGTCGGTCGTTAGGGGAGGGCTGCGAGATGTCGACAGTTTGCAGCTGGCGGGTGTGTATGTACTTACACCACGTAAGCTATAGGTCGCAAATTAGCGAGCGTGTTCACTTGCCATGCGGGAGGTGCTGCTCCCCTAGGTACTCCAGGTCCCCCCACACTGGTCGAGGGGCCCACAAAACATGCCGCCGATAGCGATAAGCGCTTGCTTGCTGGGATGCACCGGCCATAGCCCTTTACCGCTGAGTGCGCGAGTGCGCGAGTGCCACAGGTCAGCCACCCTTTGAACTTTGGCTGTCAAAGAATTGACTCCCTAAACGATCTTTGGTTATTCTATTATGACTGATGGCGATAAAAGTCATATCAGGGGAGTAGTAAGCAGTCCCGGGCATGAGCTATTACGGTGTTCAAAGCACATAATCACCATGTGAAACGGCGGCTTGGACGGCCGGTCAACTGACTAACACGGGCCATAGTAGAAAGAATCAAAATAGGCAGCCAATACGATGATCAGAAACCCCGTGTAACCCCCATCTGTCATCGTCTTTTGATCGTCTTTTGGGTCGTCAGATGACCCTATACGAGCTGCATGATATGACAGAGGCTTACCAAAGTACTCAAGGTATATAAAATACCTGTATACGACATGCATCCCCACGGCGCAGTACGAGATGCAAGGTAAGGTGCGCCGCGCTGTGTGCTGCTAACTGGCGCAAACCTCGGCCGGGCGGCGGGTCCGGCGGGATTAGTCATCCTTATCTTATCGAGCGACGACCCCCTCAAGAAGGGTCTGCTCTGTCTGGAAATTTTTCCCTTTCCTCTTTTCTTCTTCACATATTTTACCCTTCGCTGAAATATCACTCGAACAAGCGCATCTTCCATTGACTTGTTCACCTTTGACGCTGAAGCAGACCGATATCCGCCTTTTATAATCCCGGTGCTTGCCCAAATTCTCATGAATTTCAGATGGGTGCGACGGGTTCGCTATGCGCGTACATGCTCTCATCCCTGATGTTACCTATGTAGATGTATACGTACATGTCCGTGTTTTTTGATCTGACTGGACTCCCGAACGACGAAACGCAGTAGCATACCCTATGCGGAACAATACTTTTTTTGATAGATGGCCCAATAGACAGACGGGGAAAAAACACTTCGTGACGAGGGGATATCATTAAAGAGCTTTCAAGCCTTGGACTTTCTCCGGCCCCCCTTCTTCGCCTTGCCCTTGGCAGATTTGGGCGTCTCAACCTCTGCGGCCTCCTCCACAGCAGGCTCCTCCGCGGTCTTCTCCTCCTCGACCGCCGCAGGCTCGATCGCCTTGGGCTCCTCGGGGGCGTCGACTGCCATCGGCTCCGGCGGCGGCGCGACGGCCTCCTTCAGCTTGGGAGCCTCGAACTCGTACCCGATCTCCTTGAGCTTCTGGGCGCGCTCCAGCCTCTTCTTCTCCTCCTTGGACACCTTGTGGGTCCAGCCCGATTCCGTCCGGGGCTTCGCGATCTCGCCGGCGGCGATCTTGGACCACGGGATCTTCTTGAAGCGCTTGTTGGCGCCCTTCCAGACGTCCTCGTGCAGCTGGTCACGGGGGACGGTCTTGACCTTGAGGATGTGGCCGAACAGGAGGTAGCTGTCCATGGTCTTGGAGACGATTTCGGCCGTGCTCTCCTCGGCGAACTCGATGAAGGCGTAATGCTTGCTGGCGCCCGTCTTCTTGTTGCGCGCCAGCCTCAGGCGGTTGATGGAGCCGAATTGTGAAAAGTACCCCTTCAGCTCGTGCTCGTAGAAACCGTGGGGCAGCCTCGAGATGAAGACGACGCCAGGCTCCTCCTTCTTGCCGTTCGTCAACTGCTTCTGCTTCTTGGCGTGCTTCGGGACCTTGCCAACGTCCATGCCCTCCTTGAAGGTTCCGTTGCCGGCGGGCGCCTTCTCGGCGTCCGAGTCGAGGCCAGCAGCGAGCGCCTGGATGTCGGCGTCAACCTCATCGTCCGAGTTGCCGCCATCATCCAGAGCAACGACAGACTCCTCTGCAACCTCGGCGACCTCGGCGGCCTCGGGCTCGGCCTCCTTGACGGGTTCGGGTTTCGACTTCTTCGACTTGGCGCTCGCCTTGGCAGGCTTCTGCTTCTTCGCGGCGACGGGGGATGCCTGAGCCTCCTCGGGAGCTGCATACGTCGCACGTCAGCCGATGCACACATGTGACATTATATCTGAGCATACCTTTACGCTTGGTAGCCTTCTCGACCTTCTCGACCTCCTCGACCTCTTCGGCCTTCTCGACCTTGGTTGTCTTCTTGGTCGTCTTCTTGGTCACCTTCTTAGGCTCGACCTTCTCGACCTTCTCGACCTCGGTCGTCGTCTCCGCGGGCTGCTTCTCGGCCGCAGCCGTCGCCGCTGTTGTAGACAATTAGTCACTTGAACAACAGTCGCGCAGCATAGACCAAACTCACATCTGGTTCTTCTTCTCAATTCGGGGGCCATTTTTGCGATTTTGTTCTGGCACTTGTTGTCGGTCCCTGAAAAAGCAGTGGTCTCCACACATGACCGAGTACAGGCGCGAAAGCAAAAAAAAAAACTAAAAATTTCCTAGATTCTGCCGCCCTTACACAGAGGCGGTGAGGACGGAGCCCCGCCAATGCGCTGCTCGCAACCGCCCAAGCCAGCAACTTTTTAGCGGGGCACCAGTGCTGAGAAAAGCGAGAGGGCCCATCCTCTCCCAGCACCACCGGCGCTAACCTTAATTGTGAAGCTGCTGCTATCAACTGTAGAAGCTCACCAATGAACCGCACTTCCCATGTTAAAGCTGTTGATGCCTACTTCTTCTTCTAGCAAGAATCGCGAAGCCTCAGGCTGATGAATCGATAACGACAAGAACCGTGAATTACATTCCGCAGTCAGCGCTGTCTAATCCCAGCCAGGCTCAGAAGACAACCATCTCACACTTACCGATCCCGGAACCACAACGATCCCAACAACACACAGCGCAAATAACCCGGAGCTGGTCGGAATATCAGGTTCCATAACAGAATAGAGCCGGCCACAATCGGCAATTTCTCAGCAGACGGATTCACGAACAGCTACTTGGGAGAACCTCTCTTCCCACAGCTCTTTGGGCCTTGACAGACGCTTTCTGGTCTCACAGCCTACTGCGCCAGTCTCCCGTTGCTTCAGTGCTTCTGCTTTCGACAGTCTGAGGTTCTCAGCAGGCGTCGTAATTGGTGCTCAGATATTTTTCTGTCAACATTAACAGACTAGGACCGGTTCTCTCAGACACGGAGGATCGAGCTCAGCAGTATGGCTGACAATCATATCGAAATGACGCATGCTGAGATGTGGGATGACTCCGCCCTCATAAACTCATGGAATGAGGCGCTAGATGAGTACAAGGTGAGTGATCCCCCTCCGCGTCTCAGAACGGGCGACGGTTCCGTTGTGAGCAGTAGCTGATGGTCCTGGCAGAAATATCATAGCATCCACGCCAAAGGGGGCAAGCTCGAAGACGGTGATCTCCAGGGGGAAACAGAGCCCCAGTACGGCTAGCCCTACCCCTTGAGCATCGCGGAAACCACCCTAGGGAAAGAAAAAAAAACCCCTCTGACATGTCATGATCGCCGCAGGACCATCGACACGCAAACGGAGGCGGCCGATCAGCCAGAGATCGTGGACGACGATGAGGGAGGCAACAAAACAAAGGGGGCGGCTTGCAGCAGCACGGATGTAAAACAACCCATCGCTCCCTCCCCTCCCCAGGTGAAAATCCAGGCGGATCAGAAAAGCTTGGCTTTTTTCGTTCATGCGTTCTGTTCACGTCCACTAACGTGTCCCTTGCTCGCTCCCAGGTTCAGACAAACCCAAGCGGCGTGGCTACCGCCGAGGCAATCCCAGGTCCTGCGACAACAGGCCCGCAAAGCCTCCTCGGCACAGGTATGCAAACACTCCCGGCGGTCGATTGGGTGTTGGTTGGAATGACATTAGCCGCCCTCTCTCCCTCCTGGGTGAAAGGATGAAAGAAGCCGAGACTAACCATGGAGCTTGCAGTACAAGACGAGGGCCTTAAAAGACTCTTGATGTCGTGGTACTACGCTGGATACTACACTGGACTGTACGAAGGCCAGCAGCAGCAACAGTCCAAGTAGACAGGCTCCGAGGATCCGGAAGGACGGGGCTGAGTGGCATCCTGGGGCCTGCGACTGGAAAGCAAGAAGCTGTGTGGGGAATGGGGTGAGGTTGACGGCCTTGAGGGGCGGCTACGAGAGAGCCTATCTGATCGGCACGCGGAAGGGCAAGTTCTGTGACAAGATCCGTTCCATCGTCCGATGATGCAACAGCGCCACACGGTTCCTTGTCTGAGGTTGGCCGTGGTATGTGTCACACGAACGCCAGTGGCAGCTCACGAATCCTACTACACCACTCTGGGTTTGCCGTGCTGTCCGTCGTCCCTCTTGCGCACCAGCCTTGGGGGGGGAAGGAAATTGGAGTACGGTCGGGGGGAACGTGGGGCCCGGCAGACAATTAATTCCACAGAAATTTAGCGCGCCTTTTTTGTCCATCACCGCTGCCCAAGAAGGCGTTTTGTTTCACCGCCGGCCGGGTCTAGGGCTTGGTTGTTTCTATTGAGGTGCGCACCCCGGCATTCTTTTTCTCCTTCGTTTTTCTTGACATGCATAAAAATCGGGCTTTCACTGCGCTTTTACTATAACCCCGGGAAATGAAGGGCAGGGTGAGGCCACGAGTCTTCGAGGCCGTACCTGGACGTGGGAGGGGGCCAAGACCTGACAAGGCAACGGCGCGTCCGGCTCGTCCGGCTCAGAAGAGATGACACCGGCCTAATGATGAGGCCGGGGGTGCTTAGCGAAGACCGGTTTTTTTTTTCTTTTTTTCTCCTTCTCTCCTTTCCCAATTTCTCGGAGGGGCCTTGATCGGAAACAAACTGCGAGGCATTGCGATAGAAGAAAAACGTGGAGTTGCAGGCGATCGATCAGCGGTTGCGGACAATTCCAGGCCCCGTTTTCGGGCGTGCATTTGACGATTGTTTGGCGCACTCCTGCAATGTGAATGTTTCTCAACGGACGATGTATGTATTGATGTCCAACAGAAACTGCGACACGCATGGCGTTGGTGCTCCCCCCTCTTGGAGAAGGTATTCTTTCTTGGAGCGGCCCATCATCGGTAGTGCACGAAAGGGCATGAAGATCCTCTCTGATCAGGCGACATCATCGTCGACATGATTAGCCACAGATGGCGGGCAACGGCTTTGGGAATAGAGTTGGGCTGGGCGGGAGGCCAAAGCTTCCATGCCCAGGCGCCCAGTGACGTCGAGGCCAGGCTCTTTTTCGCGACTACTCCTCCGCGACCCGGGCCCGGTGTGGCGGAGCGTGAGTGATGGCAGTGCTGGAAGGAAGACCAGCCGACGACACTTGGGCTCTGCGGCGTGCCGTGGGATGGATGGCCGGATCTTAGAGTTTCATTTCATCTTTTTTTTTTTTTCTATTCGTAGATGCTTGATTTTCCCTTGGTCTCCTTGTTGCTTTTGGGCTACCCCAGCATTAGGATGATCAACGGGTGGCCAGCTGGCCGGGTTGAAGCATCATGCTGGAAGCGAGCGCAGATGGGTAGGCAGGGCGCATGGATCTATGAGGAGGGGGCCGGGATGTGATGGGACGGACAGAGTTGCGGTCGCAGTGGTGTGGCTGCTGACAGTAGGCGGGTTGATGGGCAAAGTTATGCCAGTAAGAAGGAAAATATCATTTATAAAAATAAAATAAAATAAAAGAGGGGTCTGGATGAGGGGTGACATTGGATCGACCTGTGGTTGAGGGTGCGAGTGAGAGAGCGAGCGAGTCGAGTTTGGGTGGGACGGGCTCGGGTTGGCCGGTGCCGCTGCCACTGCCACACTCTCGTCACCTCTGCGACTCTTGGGACTTCTTGGTAAGGTGGACCGGGAAGAGAGTCGGCCGTGATTGCGACCAGAGCGAGGTGGAAGCCGGCGGGCGTGCAAGAAGAGACACAGAGAGGGGGGGGGGGGGAGAGAGAGAGAGAGTGTGTGTGTGTGAGTGGAAGGGGAGGCGAAGGACTCAGGGCGGGCCTGTTTCACCGTCCAGGTAGGCTTGTTTGAGGCGACTGCACGCCCAGCATCAAGGTGTTTTGGCAGGTCGGGCCCGGGTTGAGTCGTGTGTACGATGCGATGCGAGGTCATGCTAGCCGTGCCGATGCCGGGTTCAGTGGCCTTTGGGACTGGCTGACTGGCTGGGTGACAGGGCCAGAGAAGCCGGAATCCGAGGCAGGGAAAAAGTACGATGGGTGTAGAGGCCCGACGCAGGACTGAGACGGAAGCAGGCGCCGTTAGTTTTGCTCTTCTGTGACAGGTGCACGTGCCGGGTATTGGTTTGTCACCGTCTAGACGGGGAGATTGGATGATTTGTGTTCTGGTCCGTAAGTTGTAGGGAATCGGGAATGGGTATGCGTACCGTTGAATGCGGTGTCTCGTCTCGTCTCGTCTCGTCTCCGCCTCTCTTCCTCATTCTCTACGTGTACCAAGTAGTCCGAACCTCCTGCACGCCAGGCAGGCTAGATACCTAGTGTACGAGAGACGTATCTTTCTGGCGCCGGCGAGTAAGGTTGAGAGTAGAGTTGTATTCAGTCTGGGTACCTGCAGGAACGGATGTGGCCCAAACGGTGCAGAAGAGTGGGAAATGATTTGAAAAGAGGAAGAAATGGTGGGACGCCATCCCGTCGCTTCGGCAGCTAGCCCAAACTCGTTTAACGTGTCGGGGAGGAGGTTCGACCACCTTAATTGGCCACATTAAGGTTTAGCACCGTCCCCCTTTTCCCAAGACGGCGGTCGACGGAAAGAGTTCGATTGAGTAACTCACCACGGAGAAGAAGTAGGTATGGGCATTCTTTGATACCCTCATTTTGGACATGAGGGTCGTTGCGAGATCTGTCGGGGGGGGGGGATTAACATATCGGTCTACGATGTACGGGTAGATACCTATCCATCTACCTACCAACTTCGCGGAAGACAGGTAGTAAGCGAAGTGAGGCAGGCACCTTTGCCTGGTGCGTACTTACCCAAAGCGGTGGAAGTACCTAGGTACCTAGTGTAGACTGACGTGCAGCTTGCACCCACCCACATACAACCCCAACCGTGGGTTTTTTTTTTTTCCCCCTTCTTTCCCTTTCATCCCATCCACGACAACCTCTCGACTCCCGCGAGAATTGCGCAAATCGGAGCCGAATGCTCTGTTCCAAATGGTATGCCGTCTTCCCGCTTCAATTCTCCCCTCTTCAATGACTGAGAGGCCTCCTTAGCCACCGTAACATGCAGAACCCTTGGGTTCGACGCTGCTCAACGTCTGAGCCAACCACTGTCTTCGGAAGAGCGGCCAGGGGGAGGGGACCACTTAGCGAGATGCCAAAACACGACTCGAGACGAATCTGTCACAGCTCCCGCCCGCCTCCTGGTGCAGCCTCCCCGCCTCTACCACCTCTTGGTGCTTGCTCTCTCTCTCCGGCCAACCTGTTGCCCGAACTGCTGCCTCCTCGACGAGCCACCCGCTACCGCTGGCCGAGAGACTTCAACCTTTGTCAGTGCCAAAGAGAGAGAGAGAGAGAGAGAGAGAGAGAGGAAACAAGGCCATTCCAAGCATCAGTCTTGCCCTGTGGCACACTAAGCTCCTCATGCATCATCGACCTTGCTACACTGCAACCGCGTTGCCTTCGTGCTTGCTTACTGCGCCCAGCCTTGGACCAGTACCTTAGTCCATCATTCATCCCTTCGCCAAACCCCCACCCCTGCCTCATGTTCCTCCCGACCCTGACCCCTGCACACCCCTACCACCCTACATCCACATCTCGTCTTGGCTTTTTCTTTCTTTATTTGCCCCAGCCTTGGGATGGCAATACCACCATCGGCCTGTGCTTCGCGTGCTTAATCGGACGCTGCGTCCCCGAGCGACGAACCTCACCCCCTTCTCGACTCCATCTCCCACTCACCACCCCGTAGAACCTTCTTATAGAATAGTCTATCGTCCAGGATCCCAAGGGGGTGCTGCTTGGCTGTGCTTGGCCGGGTCAGGCCGGGATGCAAAGTGCCCTCCAGACCCTCCTCTCGTCCAAGGACGGGCTGGCGGAAGATTTTCCTCGTCCTGTTTCGTCGAGGTCAACGTTGTGGCCGGGAAGGGGCTGTCCCATGCCATGCCATGCCCTGGACAGGCCTTTGCACACACACGCGCACACACACACATGCATGCACTCGCCCAGTTAGTCCACTGGCCCAGGACATGGATGGCGAACTGATAATGTTACATGGCTCGCGCTCCATTGTGCTTGCGAGTTTCGCTTGATTTAAGCTCTCCATATCCCCCCCTTCCCTCAGCCCCTAAAAGGTTTCTGTTTTCTCCCCCTCATCTCCTCTTCATCCGCCTCGTGTCTTCACTCATTCCTTGTGTGACTTTCGTTCTCTTTCCGATTCCGTGTTTATTCTACTTCATCACGAGCAGGCCCTCGCCATTTACGCCATCCAGCTTTACTAAACAGTTTATTCCTCTGTCGACTTTCGATCGCCCAGACTCTAGTAGTCTCGCAACAAAGTAAATCTTCCCGAAAACAGAAGGAAAAAGAGAAGGCAATTCAAAAGGTCACCGCCCTAATCGACAACCGAAACAACCGTCAACATGAAGTTCTCCGCCGTCCTGTCCCTCTCCGCCGCCGCCTTGGCCTCGGCCAAGTCCGCCCGCAACAGCTACCCCGTCCGCCGCGATGCCCACCAGGCGAGGACTAGCGAGCTTCTCGCTGGCCTTCCCTTGGGCATGACCGGTGCCGGTATCACCAACTCCCAGGTTACTGAGGTCATCATCATCTGGGCGAACCCCGGTGCCGGTGCTCCCACGGTCAACATCAACCAGCCCGCCGGCGGCGTCGCCGCCCCCCCCGCCGGTGCTCCCCCGGCCGGTGCTCCCCCGGCTGGTGCTCCCCCCGCCGGTGCTCCCCCCACCGGTACTGCTCCCCCGGCTGGCGCGACCACTCACCACGTAAGTCGACCTTCCTGGCCGGATTCTGGAAAGCCTGCTGACTCCCGCTTCAGGTTACCGTTGGCGGCGCCGCTGGTCTCGTCTTCAACCCCGATCAGGTCAAGGCCAACGTCGGTGACATGATTGTCTTCACCTTCATGAGCCAGAACCACACCGTCACGCAGTCCGCCTTCGCCACGCCTTGCGACCCCCTCGCCGGCGGCATGAACTCTGGTTTCATGGCCAACCCCAACAACTCGGTGACCCCGCCTCCCCAGGTCGCCATGCAAGTCATGGTTTCCGACCCTCTGTGTAAGTCGTCCAGCGAGAGAGAGAGAGAGAGAATGCGGCCGGTCCGTGCCATCTGACTAACACGAAAATAGGGTTCTACTGCGCCCAGAACGGCCACTGCGGAAAGGGCATGACCTTCTCCATCAACCCCACCGCCGCGAAGACCCAGGCCATGTTCCAGTCCATGGCCATCGCCCAGAAGGGTAAGGGCGCTGCTAGCCCCATCACCGGAGGTACTCCTGCCGCCCCCGCCGCCCCCCCGGCCGGATCTGCACCCGCCGCTGCCGCTCCTGCCGCTCCCGCTGCTCCCGCCGCCCCTGCTGCGCCCGCTGGCGGCAACATTCAGCAGGGCTCTGGTCAGATCAACGGCGCCGGTGCTTGCGTATGTGCCGTCACCTGCTCCTCTGGCTCGTTCCCCGTCAGCGCTCAGGGCGTCGGCTCTTTCGGCGGCATGGCTGGTTCTCTCCCCATGAACATGATGGAGGCATAAATGAGGGGTACGGGTTTCGTCGAAACACGTGGCTGAGTAAGAAGACTTTCCCGCCTCTTACTAACGCACCCCCCATTTTCCTTTTCATCGCATCCGGGAAGAACTACTGTTTTTTACCCACTCCGCTGGGAACGATACCACATATCCGGAGTTGTCACGTCACACATCACGGGGGGCTCTCACGACCTTTTCTCTTTTTTCTTTCTTTTTTTTTCATCATGTAGATTTCTGTTTGGTTGCCGAGACGATACGGCGGAAACGGGAAAAGGAGCTGGGGAAAATCACAGTCGCAGCCCGCCCTTCCCCCCTTCGGCCTGGATGGCCTTGGGTGGGCTGGATGATAGAAACCTCCTTGTCCCTCTCCTCCCCAGCTTGACTTTAGCTCGGGGTCGAGTCCCGCTCCCCCTCGTCTCTTGGAGGGGATGTCTGGAAGGGGTTGAGAAGGTTTTTAGGGGATAATTACAAGAGTATGAACTGGTTCGTATTTCCTGGATGGAAAAACATCACCGATTTTTCGCAACCACCTAATAGGAATAAATGGATGATGAACGATCACGTACCCCGGTTCCGTCGCCATTTTTCCGTCTCGCATGTGAATGTGTGTGTGTGTGTGTGTGTGTGTGCTGCATGACTTTAGACCTGGCAGCGGAATGGAGCGCCAGAACCAATGTGACCCGGGGAGGCCAAGAATAGCAAAGATGCGCCCTCCCCCCCTGTTCCACACAAGAGGCATTTGGATTCTTGTTACACAGGCATCTTCACGCGAACTCGGTTTGATCGACCGATCGAGGCGTCGTGCCCCTGGTTCAGGCAAGGGCATCGTGGGATCTCAAGGAGAGAAGACGAAGGGGGGGGGGGGGGGTGAGATTGGGGGCACAATCGCGCAGGAGCCAACCGAGACCCCAAGTCATGGAAGTGGGCACCCGCGTCGGGTTGTGTGTGTGTGTGTGTGTGTCAACGTCTCTGGCGTGGTATGCTGTTTTCGCGGGGGCCGGCGAGGCGACGGGGTGGGACGGACCGAGTCATACACAGTCTCCAGAACGGGGGGGGGGGGGGGGGGGGGGGGAGCACACGGCGGAAGCTCTTGGTCGTCCAGCCTCGGGGGTTCCGCCGCGGGGAGGTCCATCCCGTCCGTCAGGCGGGCTTCCCGTCTTTTTTGCTCTTAAACGGCCTCGCTGTCCTGGACCAACACGTCGGGACCGGGGGCTTGATGATGACCGACGTGTCAGTTGGAGAGGATATGTCTGAAGCAAAGCGAAGCAGAGAGAGAGAGAGAGAGAGAGAGCGAGAGAGAGCGAGCGAACCGGAGAAGAACGAGTCTCTTCTCCCCCCTCTGCCGTCTTCGTGTGGTTTCTTCTTCTTTTTGCATGTTTTCTTCTTGTCAACTGTCAGGCATATGTGTAGTACATGTAATACGCTGTCCGACCCCGGATTTGTTCCCTCCTGCGCCGCATGCACCTTTCTTGCCGCCGCTTGAAGAATGAGAGTGTAACGGAATAAAATAACATATAAAAAATTGAAATAGAAAGAGAGAGCGCTCTGATATGAATTATTCGTCTTGTCGTTATTGTTTGTTTTTTTGTGATTTTCTACCTTTTCTCTCTTCCTCTCCCCTTGCCCCCAATCCCGTCCCCGTGGTCCGAGTCTCCGACGCTCCACCCATCGCTTACTCATCACGCACACGTCCCTCCGACCACCGAGGCAAGGTGCGCGGCATCACATGGGCCCGAGTGGCGTTGCGGGAACGACGGCGTGAGCGACGAGGGAGGCCGCGGTCCGTCTGGAAGACGAGAGGGAGACAAGAGATTGTCGGGGGAGAGGATTCCCCCCACGCCTCGTCTATTTCTTTTTGGAGCCTCCCGCTCCTTCCGCTGCCTTTCTGGCCTCAGCTGCGCACGCATCGTCAGCATTTCACGCTCTCATCATCATCAGTCATCACTCATCAGTCATCGCGGTGTTCCATCATATCGATTCCCGCGCCTTTAAACACCTCCAGACCACCTGGCCGTTGCTCCTTGGATGAATCTACCTCGCGCCATCGGACCGACGCCCTCGCGAGGCCAGCCACGCGGCATCACGACCGTAGGCGGGCCGGCAGCCGAGGAAGACGGTGGATGGAGGGGAGAAATGAAAGAAGGAGGGGGGAGGACGAAAAAGCCGAAGAGAAAAGAAACAGGGACTCACCGGCGGCCTGCTTCTGGCGCATGATCTCGGCGGCAGTCTCCTTGGCCCGCTGCATCTCGGTGCCGCTCATGGTGTTCCCCTTCTTCTGTACGTCGCGGGCGAGGCGGTCAGCAATTCGTTCTCACTCGCGATGCATGTGCGCGCTCCCCTCCGCGGAGCTCTGTCCCGGGACACACGACGGCCGTCCCCCGTCCCAGCGCCGCCGATCCCCCTTCTTACCCCACGTCCAGAAAGACACACTCGTGCCCTCCCAGCCTTGCTCCCCTCTGATCCCCACCGCAAGACGCAAGAGTCTCCAGACATCTCATGGGCGGCGGCGGCGGCGGCGGCGGCGCAGAAACGGCGTTGCGGGCGAGAGAGAGCGGCGATGGTCCAACACATCACCAGAGAACCCTCCTCGTTCCTCCCCCCTCCGCGGGACGCGTCGTAAGTCGGGAAAAGGGGTGCAGAAAACGGGTCTTACCTGAGCCGCGGCCTTCTTCTGGGCCGCCTCGCGGGCCTTATCGCGCTGGTTGCCACGGGTCATTTTTTTTTCCTTCTCTTTCTTTGTTGATGTTCCTCCTAGTTTTTCAGTCTTTCGGCGTGATGATCTCCAAGATGTTTGCGTTTGCTCCCCCTCTCGCTATCGAGTTGGAAGCAAACAAAACAGATGAAAATGACGAGATTTAAGCTCGCGAAACAAGTTGCGAAAGAGGAGAAAAGAAAAGTGGGCTTCGCGTGGTTGTCGCTGTTCGGGGCCTTTTGTGTCTCACAGAAGGGGGGGGGGGGGGTTGTGAAGGAGAGAGAGAGTGGCGGCGTTAGAGGGAGGGAACAAGTAAGAAATAAAATTAGAATAAAAAAGGGTAAAGGAAGGAGGCCTCGACAACTACAAATTGCGGTCTGGCCTTTTTTCCTTTTTTTTTTTCTTCCTTTCATGGCATGGCATGAGCGCGCCTGCGTATCGGGCTGTGTGTGACCACCCACCACCTGTAGCATGTACTGTAGGTACGGAGTACTCCGTACTGTTCTAGAACCTCCTGTCGTCCCGTGGGGGGACGGTCTGCGAGCCAATCACGTCGCGCCGTTGGCACTCGGTCACTTCACATGCTCCACCCCCTTTACCGGTGTATTTTCCCTGGAGCCGACCGAGTCTATTCAAGAGGCGCCAAATAAAGCTACACAGACGCAATCCTCTTCCAACGCGTGCGTGTCGCGTGTCGCGTCACAAGTCACAGGCGCATCGGAAATGGGCAAACTTTATTCTCGTTCAAAGTTCCTTGTCTTGAATCATCTGCCTAGATACATGCGCGGTCGTAGGGTCTTTGCTGTGGGCAACTTGCTGATGAGCATTCGCAAATCAAGCCAAGTCATCCCCCGCCATCTCCGCTTTCGCCGGCCGAAAGAAGTGAGAAGGAAATAAATTAACGCCCATGATCGTCCCTATAGTTCTCATACACACTCAAGAAACCTTTCTCCCAATTGCAGAAGGCCGATCGAATCTGTTCCAGAAACCCCCTCCCAAAATGCGAGAGCAACATTCGTCCCCCTTGATGAACCTCCCAGCCTTGCCTATTCTATTGTCCTCCCACTCAGAAAGCCGTGGGCGGTATTACCAGGGGGCCCATCGCGAAACCAGCAAACGATGCCAAACTACGTGTGAGAAAGAAAAAGAAAAGGAAAAAAAAAGAAAGAAAAAAGACCCCCCAGTAGAAAATGCCTTCAATGCTGTCATGTCCCGACGTCGATTGACCCCATTGCAATGCGCGTGCATGCAGTCGAGCATCTCTAGTCGTGACTTCGAGTGGAGAGATCCATCGCAACGCAGAGCAGGGCAATCCAATGGAGCCCGCAGCACACCGCAAAGGCCATAGCTCGTAATGGGAAGAAACCAATCTCTTCCGGAAAATCGTCGCGCGTCTCGTGATCAGCGTCGTAACTGGCATATCGTCGAATGAATTAAGCCCATGTCATCGTCGTGAGCCCGATCCAACCATGCACCAAGGAAGAAAGCTGGCAGTGTCTCCCTTTCCGTATGAAGAGCGAGCGTAGAGAATAGAAGAAGAAGAAAAAAGCAGAAAGGTGCCGGAAGAGACAAATGAAAAGCAACAAGAAAGGAAAAAGCGTTTCGTCTATGTCGATGTGTCGCATCGAATCAAGTACAAGCCTATTGGAGGCTCCGCCCGACCTGGTGACGGCTGCCGAGAAGCAGAATGCGATTCTTGTGTTGTTTTGCGCTGCAAATGCCGAAAGAGGGCACTCAATACGCTGCCCGGATCCATAGTGTACACACAAAGCTGGCCTCTGCAACCGGTTGCAAAGACCGCCGTGCTCGACGGATGAAGAGGTGGTGTGGGGTTGTGAAGTTGTATGGTTGGTGGATGATTTTTGGTGTTTGCACAGACAGTCAAAAGGAAAAGAATCATCAAGTCGTTGCTGCGTGTTGTCGCTGTGCTGTGTCGAAAAGAAAACCGTTGCGGAAAGCATCATGCCGCCGCCGCCGCCCATCGTGTCCGTTGTCAAGTGCCTGCGCCCCGCTTCGTACCATTAGGAAGTGGGATCCCGGGTGCCAAACAACATCGACAACGCGTCGAATACAATTACAGCCACTGGGTCTCACCGCCGGCGCCCGTGTCGGCAGCTGCGCCGCCGTTGGTGCGCTGCTGGGCGTTGAAGCCGAACTGCGGCATACGCTGGCCCTGGGGGCCGGGGGGAGGGACTGTGACGTTGCTGGCCGCGGGGTAGCTGGCCTGGTTGCCGCGGGAGGCCATGGCGCCGTTGAGGCCGTTGCCGAAAGCACCGCCGGGGGAGATGACGGAGGTGTTATTGGACATGGCGCGGTTGTGACCGGGGCGCAGGGGGATCTGGCCCTGGCTGGGGTCCGCTGGGGTGACCTGGCCGCTGGAAGTGGCGCTACCACGACCCTCGAACGCCTGGATCTTGGCCTGGATGCGTCGGCCGTAAGGGGTCGAACGGATGGAGGGTAAGATGGGGCGGATGGCGTCGACCAGGCGGAACTTGCCGTGGGGGGTCGCGTACTCAAGGGCGGTCTGGATGACGTAGTTGGCGTACGAGTCGCGCAGGAGTCTCTCGATCTCGCCGGGGGTCAGGAGCTCCTCGACAATCATGTCGCGGGAGGGCTCCTGGGAGCAGCGCAGGCACTTCTCAATGACGTTGGAGCTGAACTTGTGGCGGGACAGCTGGCCGATGCGGTTCTGGAACATGCGGACAATGGGCTCCGTGAAGGAAGGCTCGTTGAGGTCGATGATGTACTGCACAACGTAGTTGCCGAAGGGGTCCTGGACAAGGATCGGGGCGTGCTCGGTGATCTTGGCAATCAGCCAGGTCTTCTGGTCGCCCGAGGCGTGGTCGATGCAGCGTTGGAGGACGCAGCAGCCGTGGCGGTGGGTGCCGACGTCGACACAGTTGGTGCCGACGGCGTCAAAGATGAACTGCGCGTCCTGGGCGCTAAGCTTGTTGAGACACTTCTGGATGACGTGGTTGCCGTTGAGGTCCTGGATGAGCTCGACGACCTGGAAGCGAAGGGCGTTGATGATCATCTCGATCTGGGTGGGGGTGGTGACGAACTCAATCATCTTCTGGAGCGCGCGGGTGCCGTGCTGGTTGAGGGCAATGCGGACCATGTCGGCGGCAGCGTTCTGGATGAGGACGGTGCGCTCATCGTCGTTGCAGAACTCCAAAAGCTTCTGGCACAAGTAGTTGCCAAAAGGGTCCGTCATGAGCTCGATGACGTGCTGGTTGGTCTCGAGCCAGATCATGTGGACCTGCTCCGGGTTGCGCTCCTCAAGCTTCTTTTGCAGATAGCGGCAGCCGTGCTGGTCCTTGCATAGATCGTAGATCTGGCCACCGACGTTCTCAAGGGCAAGGCCGTTGTAGCGGGACATGGCTAAGGGGAAATGTTAGCGGTGCGATGCAGAGACGAGGAACGAAAACTCGACGTACCTTCGTTGTCCATCTGGCGGCGGTGCTGGATGACCCGGGCCTGGCTGTCACGAGGCTGAGGCGGCGGCTGCTGCTGCTGCTGCTGCTGCTGCGGGGGGGTGTAGAGCGAGCCATAGCCGGCGTAGTTCTGAGGGGGTACATGGTGTTGCCGTTGTTGAGGTTCATGTTCTGCATGCTCATGGCCAGGAGAGGAAGACCGTAGGGGCCAGACGTGGGCGGGCCGTTGCTGTTGGGCGAGACGTAGCCGCTAGGGTAGAAGCCGCCGTATCCATTTCCGGGGCCGGCAGTAGCAGTCCCATTGGGGGCCTGGTTGCCCTGGGACGTATGGGGGAAGCCCTGGCCCGGCGCCCCTGGGCCGAAGGGAGCGGCGTTGGCTTGGAGAGCGGACTGGATGGAGGGGTAAGGTCCAGCCTGCTCGCGTTGGCCGCCCATGCTGTTGTCGTTGGACAGCTCACGGCTGTGACGGCCTGCAACAGCGCCGGCGGGAATGCGACCAATGCTAGCATTGTGGTTGTGGAAATGCTGCTGGGCATGGTTGTTGGTGACCAAGGCGCCGTTGGGGTTCTTGACAGTGGGCACGTCGTTGGCAGAGAAGGAACTCTGCAGCTTGGGAGGAGTGGCCATCATGTGATTCCCGGTGGGGGAGACGATGGGGTTCTGGTTGTTTTCGGAGGGAGCGTCGGGGTAAAACTTCAAGTCGAGCGAGTGGCGGACAGAAGACCGGTTGCCGATGTCTCCGGGAGAAGCAGCTCCGTTGAGGGCAGACGTGTTGATGGCAGACAAGCTCTGTTGGGTGCGGTGACGGTTAATATTGCCCCAACCGTTGGAAGAGGGCGCGTCAGGAGCGGGCGAGGGGGAGAGGGCAAGGTCAAGGGCAGCGGAAGATGCAGAGAGCTATACGACGCAAACAAAATGTCAACACTGATACTGAGGCTGACAGTTGGATGGGTGTGGATTTGACGTCGACAAGTTGGAGACTCCTGCAAACCTGACTCTGGCCGTCCGACTGGGAAAGTGCGAGGGACGGTGCAAACGAACAAGCAAAATAGGGCGAATCTCTCTCTTTTTGTGTCAAAAGAGAAAAATTGGGAAACGGAACCAGAAACGGGAAGGAGCATGCATGGAAGCGAGGGATGTTTTCTGGGGAAGGCGGGTGGGTGAATCGGGAGGTGAGGTTGAAGGCAGGTGCAGTTGCTTCGGCTTGCGGCTTGCACCTTCCCGTCTCCAGAGGTCGCGGTTTGGGCCATTCAACCTCAGCCTGCCAGTGGGAAAGCGCATGTAGGCCCTTACTGGCACTGGTTTGCTCATGCATTGGAGGGGAAATATATATATATATATATATAGAAAAAAAGGGCAGGAAGTGTTTGGGTGGGAAGGGGGTTGGTTTGCAAAGAGGGACTTACCATCTGATCGTCCCGGCGAACCAAAGTTGGAAAGTTATCATCGCCGTTGTTCTGGCCGTACTTGTTGTCGCCAGAAGTGTCCTCCTCGCCAAAGAGGAAGCGGGCAGTGCCAGTCTGGTCAAGATCAGCACCGTAGAGACCAGTGCGGGAACGTGTGACCGGCATCGAGTAGCGGTTGTAGCTGTTGTCAGGGGGACCAGGGTCAGCCATTGCTTCAATTGTATACTTGATTTCCTGCAGTAAGTATAGTTCACTTGTGGACAAATCGTTGGTTTGTTTCTGGAAGAAAGAAATGAGAGAAAGGCCTGTAGGAAGAAAGCCTTAAATAGAAGGGGAAAGTGAAGGGATTGCTGCGAAGTTTGAGATCGAAGAGTGAAAGATTGCGGAAGGCAGGCACGCCAGACTGAAGATTGCGAACTTGCAACGGCGAGTTTGAATAGACCAGAAGGTGCGTAGTTGCAAATTCACAGCAAGCGCGTGAAGTGAATAGTCAGAGTAGAAGTCAAAGACTGATTCACAATGCTGTAGGATGGTGCGAAGGAGGTGTGAGGCGCTTGGTTGATGAGTGTGGCTTGAGCGGTCTGAGGTGGTGTGGTTGTGTATCAGAGAGATCAAGAGGTCCAAGGACTCAAGGCTCAAAGCTGGGCCTTTTATCGATCGGTGGTTGAGGCGATCCAGAAGGAGGCAATTGGAAGGAGGGAGGCAGTTGAAGGAGGAAGTCGGTCCACCAATTCCAAAACGGAACCGCGCGCCTTTTTTAAATGCCTTGAATACATCGCAGTATCTCCCAATGCAAGAAGAAGGCAGCAGAACGAGCAGGATTGCCTGTGGGGTTCGAGTTTACGGTCCCTCGACCCGGAAACAACGTTCCCCAGCAAGCCCGGAGGGATCGCGTTTACCACATTTCACCAGACCGAAATACTCACCAACGACTTGTCCACAAGATGCACAACACACAGTACGAAGGGGGCAGGGTCACGGCACTCACGCGTTGGAGGACCGATGGCTAGTCGGGTCCTGGCGAACAGCCTCCTCCTTCTCGTCTTCGTCGCTGTTTCTGCGGGATCCCGGCACGGATCGGGACGGCATGTGGTCGTCAAAGGTGAAGCGGGACTGCATCAGGGTCGACTGGGGCGAGGTGAGCTGCGACCCCGAACGGCCGGGGCGGTTGAAGAGGCCGGGAGGCGACGTCAAGCTCGAAGTCGAGTATCGGTTGGGGCGCGAGAACATGGTGGGGAAGCCCGACGACTCGTGATATTCGGGGGTGTCGTGGGCTCAGACTGGTGGCCGTGGCGGAGGTCGTCCTGCATCTTGGCGAGCTCCATCTCCTCGCGACGCTGCGCCTGCTCCAGCTTCTGCATCTCCATCTCAAAACGGCGCCTCTGCTCGCGGAGCCTCTCGTATTCGATCTTCTTCTTCTCGATCTGCGCCGCTAGTTAGCTTCGGGCGGGGAGCCATTCTCCTGCGAGCAGCCGTCTGTCGCAAGATCAAGGGTCGACGAGCCCACACGTACCAATTGAACTTTGTGCATAGTCTGGAAAACAGAAACGTCAGCCGCATTCAAGCAAAGACGCGCAGAGGAACAGCGGTCCAACGGACGGAGGGGGGGAACATACGTTGTTATAATCCTGACCACCGAGGTCAGGGCCGCGCTGGCTGGTAATGGAAGACAATGTTGGTACACGCCCCGAGTCGGTGGTGAAGCGACGAGGCAGGGAACCTCGGCCGTCGTGGGCAGCCTGGACAGACTGCGGGAGGCGATTGCCGTTCCGCGGGGGCGAGACAAGCGTGTTCATCGTGGAATCGTTACGGGTGGGCGGTTGAGATCGAAAACGTAGCTCGTCCATGCTTTGGCGTACTCCAACAACTCGTACACGGCGCAAGGAGCCAAGTGGCGGCGGGGTTTCTACGATACTGTTGGCATCAAGGAAGACGGGCGGTCAGCGACAAGAACAAGAAGGTGGTCAGTGTGGTCAGAACAGAAGCAGCGGCAGCACCCAAGGCTCTGCTGCGGTTGAGTAGGCTAAAAGGGGGGAGACGGCCGTGACGACGACAAGAAACACGGAGCAGAGAGCGAGAGTTTGGCGGGTTTGGTGTAAACAAGGAAAGCCGGAGGCGGGGTGTTTGATCTGGCAAAGTCGGGCGGTGCTGGCCCCTACCACCCCAGCTGGACCCCCAACTGGGAGAGGGGGGTAACGCAACGCGAGGTAGCGTCCCTCATGGCCCGTCGTCTCCAAATGCGGGCGGCGGCCGGTGAAGCACTGAAGAGACAAGGAGAGATAGAGAGAGAGAGAGAGAGAGCGCAACGATGGCGGCCGGGGCGGGACCACGCGTGGCAACAGCGGATGGAGCTGGACCGCGTAGCGTGAGACCTGAATGTCTCGCCTTGTAACTCTTTCTCTCCTCCTGGCTCTCCTCGGTGTCCCTTGGAAAAGCGCAAGCCGAAACCGTCTCGTCGTCGTTGCTTTCCCCAGCTTCCGCCGCAAGCGCCCCCCAACCTCTTGCCCCCCCCTCTTTTCTTTTAATGGTGTATGATGTTTGATGTTTCTGGCAGTCCAGCTCCGTAGTATTGTGGTTGATGTCGGTGACCGTTGGGCGCGCATCGAAGGTTGGCGGAATGGTGGACTTTGCCGAGTCGGCGGCGCAGCGCGCAGGAATAGGGTACCGTTTTTGTTTATTCTCTCTCTTTTCCGCTCTCTCTCTCTCTCGCTACCTTCTCGGCGGGTATGTTTCTTGTCGGCACGGCGCAGTTGCTGTCTCTTGTCTCTCTCTCTCTCTGGAGAAAGCTCTACAACACAAGTCGATGCAGATGCGCGAGACATCCAACCCCCACACACCCATAGCATCGGGGCCGTAAAAGAAAACACCAGAAAAAGAGAACAAGGGGGGAAAATAAGGGACCGGAACTGTACACTTACCTACGGCGGGGTTTCCTCTCTCTCTCTATATCCTCGGTTTCGTGTTTCTTCCCCGGGTCCAGTACAGAGTAGTACAATCGAAAAAGAAGAACAAAAGTCTCTCACACACAGACACACACACAGAGACACACAGACACACGTCGCGCCCTGGAGAGCCAGGGAGCGGCAGGCTGGGTGAGAGAGAGAAGGGCGGTTTGTTTTTTTGGAATACACGGACACAAGGATGGTGTACAGGAAGAGAAAACTTAAGAAGAGGGAGGGGAGGCAAAAGGGAAAACCGATCAACGTAAGGGAAAAGGCAAAAAGGGTAGCGGTTTTTAGGGTGGTGCGTGTGTGTGGTGGGCAGAGCAAAGCACGGTTGAAGTGGGCGCCGGCAGGCCAGACGGCGGCCTAAGATACCCCTGCGCCGTCGACGGGGGAGCCCAGTTTGACGGGGGGGAGGCGGGGGGTGCCACACACACACACACACACACACACACATGCACACAAACACCCATCGTAGTGTGCGTTACTTGGTAGAGGGGAAAGGAACCACAGACGGGGACCGCAGCATCCTCTCTCAATCGCTGGCCTGCGCGGCTTCTCAAGTTGGGGCGTTTTGGTACCCAAGAGACCTTGCAAGTACGGATACAGTTATATGATATATCCGTACATGGAGACACTGCACCGCTCACGTACATGCATACACACACACACATACATGCATACATACATACATACATTCATACGCACATACAGGTACATCTACTCTGGAGAGAAAAGACTTACCAGAGAGCCAATGTGGGCAAAGTACCTCGCGTCGTAAGCGTACAGTATCTAGGTGTGCTCTGCGTTACCGTCTCCCGACCCTGTCCTGGTCGGGGTAGCGTCTAAGATGTATCTGTAGTCCTGCGCGCGCCGTGCTTGGCCAGGTCGGGGAGGAGAGTTGCGGGTCTGCGTTTATGGTGTGTGTATGTACAATCTACAGGTGTACCTTAGGTACGGGTGCGCAGAGCAGGTACAAAGTGGAATGGCGTCAACGTCAACCGTGCACTGTAACCGCGATGCATGTGGGTGAGAGCTGGCTTGATTAGGTGTGTGAGTGGGTGGGTGAGTAAGTGAGTTGGGTGGGTGGATGGGTGCCCCGACTGAGTGGGAATGACAGTGAGTGTGAGAGTGTGAATGAGAAGAACAGAGAGAGTGAGTGAGAGAGGGCGAGAAAGAGAGAGTCTGACACAGCGCAGCACAGCTGTCGGGCTCGTCATCTTCCCTTTCCCAGTCCCAGAAAGGCAAAAGAAGGGCCGCCGCTCCTGGCAACCTTGTCCAAAACCCTTTCCCGCGCGCGCCACAGCAGCAACGGGCAGCTCAAGGATGAGCCCGCAGATGTGGTTGCACTCGATCGTCGGGTACTTCTCAGGTACACGCAACTACTCGAGAGCCTGTCGCCCGCGTCAGCCAAGTCACCGTCCGTTGTCGTTACGAGCCGTTGCCAGTACCGGTTGGTGTCCGTAGCGGTGGGAAATTGAAAAAAACCATGTGTCCTTCTCGATCCGTCAAAATCCCCGCGTCTCGTTTCCCTGTCTGACTTCCAGTCGTCTTCTCCTCGTGACGTGCAAGTAGCGAGGCAATCTAGGTAGACAAATCATCCTCACCCCTCCTTCTCCTTCTCCTCCACCTGTCTTTTTTTATTGCCTCGCTCTTGAACCACCCCTCTCGTTCCCCTCCTACAGTGAGGGGCTGGCACACTGACAACCCAGTCTAGTCTAACAGGTCGGAGGTCGGAGGTCGTCCGGACTAGTCCCAGTTGTTGTCTTGTTCCGTTTTTCCTGTCAGGGGCTACTTTCCCCTGAGCGCAGTGCAGAGTGGTTGGTCCACGGCGCCCCATGTGGCCATGCCTGTCAAGCTTGTTCGAGCGATGAATACAGCCGTTGACAGAAATGGCGTCTGTCAGTGTCAGTGCATTGGACGCTCTGTCTCGGTCCGACAGGAAGCCCAAGTTTCTCCCCCCCCCCCCCCCCCCCCCTTTTTGGTGCAAAGTTTGTTAGGTTTGGACGCTTAGACAGGGCTGTCACCGCTTCCTCAACTTCGTGCTTGAACCTGGGTCGCATTGGCAATCTGCTCAAGAGGGCTTCGATGCTATGGGGATCGCTCTGTAGCCTGTGCGTGTACGTGGTTTGCTCTCCTGGTGGCTGCACGAGAAACTCCCAATCAAGGACTTGCCTGTCTCGTCAGGCGGTGAAGCGGCAGTCTGTGTGGGTTGTCATCATCATGTACTATGTATGTAGGCAGCCTGTTCATGTCAGCACGTTTAGCCACAGCCCGCCTCTGCCTCGCATGGCTTTTCGGGACTTGGATGGCCCTGCGCGCCGGCGACGCACTTTCCCCGGACCAAGCGAGAACACATCGCAGAGAGTTAAGACTTTGTGCCCTCGACCACAACGCTGCGTTGGTGCTTGCTGGCCATGCTCCATCCCGCAATCCATCTTTGCTCGCAGCGGCCGTGGCCAAGTGCTTGTTAAACCTGACTTGAAGGAGGAGGCAAGGGTTGATGAGCTCACGTCTGTGCCATGGCCGTCGATGATCTGCTCTAAACGGGCCGCCCGACCAGGGCTGTTCGCCCGCCAGCGAGATGTGCGCATGGGGGGCAGAATATCAGGTTTCGTTTGGCACTTTGGCCCCTGTCATTGGGCTGTCCTGTCCTGTCCATCCGACGATGAACGCCTGATGGTAGAGGCGCGTTTGCTGCCATTTCAAAACCTTGAGCCATCCATCCTCTTTCCGACGGCTGTACAGCATTTGCCGTTGGACAATCTTGGTCGAGTCTTGCGGTGAAAGGCATCTAGAGACAACGGCGGGCTCTTGAGCCCATTGGTCAACTCTGCAGCAGGTCGATTTCCGCAGCAACGATATCCCCAACACTCCCTCCGTCGCTGTCGCCTCAGTGTAAGTGCACGCCAGCCGCCAGATATGGATCGCAATCTGGCCTCGGCAAATTAACCATGCATGACACAGTAGAATCAACTGTTCTCTGTGCCCCACCCCTTTCTTCCTCTTTTTTTTTTTCTTCTTCTTTTACTTTTTCGTTCGCAAAGGCGCTGGTGGGGAAAACAGGGTCCTCCCGTTCCTTGGAGGGGGGGGGGGGGTGTTGGCTGGGTTGGGTAGCTCGCCAAACATCCACCGCTTGTCAAGATGATGGTCTGGGCACAAAGCAGAGGGCGAGTATTCTACCAACTTCGGATCACGAATCCAAGCCTTGCAGCATCATGCAGGATGCAAGCCAATTTCGCCTAAATAGAGTCAGTATGTGTGTGCGTATGTGTGCGTCTTAGGGCTGCGGGTTGGCTCTGGCTGTCTGAGGCTCTACAATGAGGGGGAGAGACGAGGAGGGTGTGCTTTTGGCACGACTTGACACATCGGTACCCGGCTTGCCAGCTATGCAGCCTCGTTCTCAGCACAACTTTAATCCAATATCGAAGAGCCGTACAAAAACATACTGGTCTGCCCCGCGATTTGGACGCAAATAGGCGCGAGCAGGTAGGCAGGCTTGTCGGTACCGCAGCTCGTACCGTTACTAGTGGGCTAGCGAGGGTATCGAAGTGACTTGCATCTTCCCACTGCCCACTTCCCACACGCCATATGGTATGCGAGGGGTCCTTGTTCGGGGGGGCAGAAGTTCGCTCCAGGCCTTCGTCTGGGCTGGCCAAATGCGAAAAGGCGCCAAAATAGCAGTCAGAGAAGGTGATTTATTGGGCGGCAAGCATGGGCTTCTGTAGGCTGGTAGTGGCTCGGCTCTACACCGACTTTTTAGAAGGCCCGCATCGAGTGGATTATCTGCGAGCCTGCGACAAAGCAGGCGTGGGCGGCGGCATTGGCGTCGAAAGCGATCAGACTCCAGAACTCGGACCGTGGCGACTTCTCTTGTCAAGCTTGGAGGCGTCCTCCTGTAGGTACCGGCTTTGTACCTTGGCGGTGGGCAGGGTGGAGGGCGGCAGAGAGCGTCTCTGACTCTGGCTGTCGTCCCATGTCACTTGCAGGATGCTTGTTGACAGAATCCTAGTAAACTGACGGCGGGCTCCTAGAATGCTGAATGGTCTTCCATGCCATGTTCTGCGCTAGCCTGATGGATGTCTGCTCGGCGATCAGTTAGTTGGAATATTCCCTCGCCACCCCTTTTGTTTTATTTTATTTTAAATCGCCATTCTGGGACCAACCCCTTGTCGTTGATTAAAGGTTCCATCAGGCAAAGGCGGCAAAGCCCTTGGCTCTGACTCCGCCGTTGTCGCGATACCCCCGCAAAGAGGGGTCGCTCCGATAACAGAGTGGTTGGGTCCTCGATACGCCGCAGAGGTCGGGGCCACACAGGTCGTGACTCGCGGGGTCGACCTGTTGCATCATAGTCGACAGGCCGCTCCCTAAAGTCGAGGTTCAAAGGCATGTGCAACCAGGTCAACGGCGCGATTGGCGAAGCTCGGACTACGCCACGTTTGAACGGTCTCAGGGGCTTCTCAACCGGGTAGGAAGGGGCCGGCGAGGAGAGCGTTTTCTCAAACTCGCCTCTGGGCCTCCCATTGAGTGTGGTCTCAACCATCGAGGGTGGTGTGCTGCCGCAGATGTCTCGTTGTGCTGCATCGTGGGGCAGCTTGATTACCTAGCGGATCTGGATCCGATATCTGGTGTCGGAGAGGGGCCATTGTAGTTGATGGGACGCGACTCGACTCGCTACAAAATCTCCTCTGCCAACACAACATGCAGACGCCGCCACTTCTGCTGCGGGTCACACAGAGGGAGACCCTGCGGGGAGGAATCCGATGCTATGCAGGTGGTGACGTGACGATAGACGAGACGTGGACCACGGAGCGTAAGCAGCGAAACACATGGTCGCAGGCAGCCTTTTGGAGACGACTCTGGCGATGTCTGGACGACACAGCCGTCTCTGCAGACGGCCTTGGCAAAGCATTGGTACTCGGCCGATGGGCTCAAAGCAAGCAGCGTCTCTGTGTTAAGGCAGTGTGTAGGCTGTTGCTGTTATCGTGTTCCGGATAAGGCAGAGAGGTGTTTGGTCCGTCGCGAGGAGGGGTAGGTAATGGTATGAGGAGGTATGAGGTCGAGAGGAAAGATGGTGGATGGCGGGGCTCGCAGGAAACTACCAGGCATACGAGTACCGAGGTACCTAAATGGATACTGCACCTACATTACCTACCTAGGTACTCCGTACATTACTAACCTAGGAAGGTACATCACCTTAGGTGTCTATCAACCTACCTAGGCTAGGTAGGTACTACGTAGGAAGGTAGGTGGGAAGGTAGGTAGGGGTAGGTAGGTCGATATTAATTACCCTTTGCCGAATTGCGCAGCCGCAGTTCCCAAGTGAATTCCCAGAAGAGGTCATAACCCACCCCTACCCCTTCCTTGCATCGTTGGCCACTCGAGGAAAGTGCTCAAGAGTCAACCCCTGGTCTTTGAGGTATTTCAACGTCGATGGGTTCTCGGTCATTTGAAATCGATAGGTTGACTGATGCGTGTATGTATGTATGGCTGGATGGTGTGTGGGCGAGAGTGTGACTAAGTAGGGACGCCGCATGTAACTTGCATTCCATCCACTTCCTGTGACTACTTCGCTCTGCATCAATTTGTCTCTGATGGGTACTCAAGCCGGAGTTGGTTCGGTTGTTCCTGATAATGTGCCGCATAACGTATGTAGACACGGGCCCAAAGGTCCAGGCTCACGGACTCTTACCAATATCAGTGATATATTTGGGCTAACACTCCAGAACCCAGAAGTGAAGTGATGTCGGGTTCATCGTCATGCGACTCAATACAATAATAGGGGTTTCTGAACCATTATGCCACGCTGAAGTACCTAACCTCTCATGAACACACCAGCATGTACACAGCACCGCCATTTGCTTCTTGTAAGCCCGTAAATGCTGTAGTCAAATAAGCTGTGGCTAACTGGTCTGGGGGCTAGGTTGTTGGTAAGCCGGTCACCATGTTGGGATGAACTACCTGCCCATTAACCTTACCCAGGCAAATGCGGACGAGAAACCCCAGCACCCGTGACACGCTTCCTCCCACACCAATCTTCACCTGAGGCTTCGTCGTGGCTCACCTCGGTAAGCGCAGGTGTGTCCCCGCAGGCCTTGTCGCTCTCGTCGCCATCCCAAGAACGTCTTATCGGACTTATCGACATCTGACCCGCTGACAAGACTGGCACTGGCAGAAGATTGATGCTGCCAGCATCCCGCTTCCAGCGTGAGTTGCTCTGTTCATGGACTGTCTGTATAGAACAACAATAAAAAACGGCAATTCGCGTGTAACATTACGAGAACCAACGATAACTTGATGGTCTTCTTCGCTTTCTGCCTGCCGACCGAGGTATTATACTGTATTATTGCAGTCCTGGCTTTCCGCCCCCTCTGCTGACTAAGAAATGCCAAACACTGAGGCAAAAGGTCACCGAGCACCGGTGGGGCAGCTGGCGCCACCCGGTATCGCGGGGCCAAACTTTTCGCTGCCCGCTACCTTTGCTCAAACTCGCGATGTGACTCGACCGACTGCAATCACAAAATTCTGCGGTAGATCCTCTCCCACGTTGCCGACCCGTTCCGACACATGATGAGAGTGGGAGACCTACGGTGACGAACATGCAAGACGACGGCTTCGAGGCTCTCCTGGAGCCTTTCTACAACGGAAAGAAGCTCACAGATCCCATCTCGACAAAGGAAGACAAATTTCAGCTGCTGCCCGCCTTCCTCAAGGTCAAGGGTCTCGTCAAGCAGCACATCGACTCTTACAACTTCTTTGTCGAGAATGAGATCAAGGAGATTGTCCGTGCCAACCGCATCATCCGGAGCGACGTCAACAGCTCCTTCTGGCTTGAGTACGTTGCATTGATCTCTTTCTCTCTCTCTCTGACACACACACCCTCGCCTCATGGGTCACTTTTCTAATTTCCTCTCAGGTTCACTGATATCAGAGTCGAGCGGCCCAGTCGCGTCGACTTCAACGACATCAGAGCCCAGAATGAAGTTACGCCGATGGAATGTCGCCTGCGCGACATGACATACGCCGCGCCCATCATGGTTGACATCGCCTACATCCGTGACAAGTCCAAGATTGTGCGGAAGAATGTCCCGCTTGGCCGCCTGCCCGTCATGCTGAAGAGCTCCATCTGCAGACTCGGCGGGGCCAATAACGCAGAAATGTCACGCATGAACGAGTGTCCCTTGGACCCCGGCGGTTACTTCATCATCAACGGCACGGAAAAGGTCATTCTCATCCAGGAACAGCTCAGCAAGAACCGTGTCATCGTCGAAGCAGACGAGAAGAACAGCGTCATCACGGCCTCCGTAACCAGTTCGACTCACGAGCGCAAGTCCAAGACGCATGTGACGCTCAAGAAGGACCGCATCCTCCTGACGGCCAACATCTTGGTCGAGGGCATCCCGATTGTCATCATCCTCAAGGCGCTGGGAGGCTTGACGGATTACGAAATTATGCAGCTTGTGGCCGGCGACAACGGAAAATACCAGGACGAATTCCTCGTGCAATTCGAGGAAGCAACCAAGGCCGGCGTCTACACTCAGCAGCAAGCACTGGAATACATTGGCGCAAGGGTGAAGATGGGTAAGAGCAGAGTCCCCTTCGCGGCCCAGGTCCGACGGAACCACGTCGAGGAGGCCCTCGACGCCTTGGCAAACCTCATCATCGCCCATGTCCCCATCGAGGGTCTGGACTTCTACCCCAAGGCGATCTACGTGGCGTTCATGACACGCCGTGTTCTCATGGCGCAGCAGGACCCTAGTCTTGTCGACGACCGGGACTTTGTTGGAAACAAGCGTCTCGAGTTGGCTGGCCAGCTTCTCTCTCTGCTTTTCGAGGATTTGTTCAAGCAGTTCTGCGGCAATGTTAAGAGCAGTATCGACAAGGTCTTGAAAAAGGACAACCGAGCCGTCCCTCTCGATGCTGTCAACATGATTAGCAATCATGCCAACATGATCGGCCAGGGCATCAACCGCGCAATCCAGACGGGCAACTGGACTGTCAAGCGTTTCAACATGAACCGAGCCGGCGTCACCCACGTCCTCAGCCGTCTCAGTTACATCAGCGCACTCGGCATGATGACGAGAATCAGCTCCCAGTTCGAAAAGACCCGCAAAGTTAGTGGCCCTCGTGCGCTTCAGCCATCCCAGTGGGGTATGCTGTGTACTTCGGACACGCCCGAAGGTGAAGCCTGCGGTTTGGTCAAGAACCTGGCGCTCATGACGCACATCACGACCAACGTCGAGGAGGCGCCCGTCAAGCGATGGGTCTTTACCCTTGATGCTGGCGTCGAACCCATCAGGAACTTCTCGGGCGGCGAGATGCACCGCGAGACTTCATACGTCATCCACATCAACGGAACGCCCTTTGCGCTCACGAGATACCCGAAACGCTTTGCCGGCAAGTTCAGGACGATGCGAAGACGCGGCTGGGTCTCTCCCTTCGTCAGCATCCACATCAACAATCACTTCAACGCCGTCCACATCGCGACTGACGAGGGACGTATTTGCCGACCCTATATCATTGTCAAGAACGGCAAGCCCAAGCTCAAGGAAGAGCACCTGCGCCTGCTGCAGCTCGGCAAGGCCACTTTTGACGACTTTCTGACCCACGGCATCGTCGAGTATCTCGACGTCAACGAGGAGAACGATACCCTCGTGGCCCTGTACGAGAAGGATGTCACCCCCCTCACTACCCACATGGAGATCGAGCCATTCACCGTCCTTGGAGCGGTTGCCGGTCTCATTCCTTTCCCGCACCACAACCAGTCGCCCCGAAACACTTACCAGTGCGCCATGGGTAAGCAAGCCATCGGCGCGATTGCATACAACCAGTTCAACCGTATCGACACGTTGCTCTACACGCTCGTCTATCCACAAAGGCCAATGGTCATCTCCAAGACGATCCAGCTGGTCAACTACGACAAACTGCCGGCCGGACAGAACGCGACGGTCATTGTCATGTCATACTCTGGATACGATATTGAGGACGCCCTGGTGCTGAACAAGGCGTCTTGCGATCGCGGTTTCGGGCGTTGCCAAGTATTCCGCAAATACACGGCCGAGCTGCAGAAGTACCCGAACGGCCGGCGAGAGCGTATCGGAGACCCGGTGAACGACGAGAACGGAAGAACGACGAAGCACGAGGCCCTGGACGACGACGGCCTGGCGATCGTGGGCTACAAGATTAACTCGGGCGAGGTCATGATCAAGAAGGAGACGCCGCTCGATACGGGATCTACGGGCATCGGCATGGACCGCGGGCCCAGCGAATTCCGCGACTCGTCCATCTCGTACAGGATCGCGGACCCCGCGTACATCGACAAGGTCATGGTCTCCCACACGGAGAGGGAGACGATGGTGGTCAAGGTGCAGACGAGACAGACGAGAAGGCCCGAGCTCGGAGACAAGTTCTCGTCCCGTCACGGACAGAAGGGTGTGGTGGGCATCATCGTCGACCAGGAAGATCTGCCGTTCTCGGACACGGGCCTGGTCCCCGATATCATCATGAACCCCCACGGTTTCCCCTCTCGTATGACTGTCGGCAAGCTGCTCGAGTGCTTGACCGGAAAGGCTTCGGTGCTGGACGGGCGCAAAGACTACGGTTTCGGCGACGCGTTCCGGTCGCATCCGCTGGAGCAGATGAGCGCTGCGCTGGTCGACCACGGCTTCTCGTGGGAGGGCAAAGACTACTTCACCTCGGGCATCACGGGAGAGCCGTTGGAGGCCTACATCTTTAACGGGCCCATCTACTACCAGCGCCTGAAGCACATGGTCCAAGACAAGATGCACTCTCGTTCCCGGGGCCCCAGAGCCATCCTCACGCGGCAGCCGACGGAAGGTCGATCCCGTGACGGCGGTCTTCGTCTGGGTGAGATGGAGCGTGATTGTCTGATCGCGTACGGAGCTTCTCAGCTGCTATTGGAGCGTCTCATGATCAGCTCGGACGGAACACAGATCGACATTTGCCAACAATGCGGCTTGTTCGGTTACAAGGGGTACTGCCACACGTGCAAGAGCACCAGGGAGGTGACGCAGATGACGATGCCGTACGCCGCCAAGCTTCTGGTGCAAGAACTCATCAGCATGAACGTCGGCGTGCGGTTGCAGCTCGAGGACGAATTCCCTCACCCGAGATAGATGATGGCAAACAGTATGTATAGTACCCTCGAGAGTGTATCACGAGAAAAGCCGTATGGGTTATTTGGCGTTTATTGCGAGGGTGTGGCATGGGTCTCGAAGAAAGAAAGAAAAAAGCATTACTATTAGATGGCTAGCTAGCATACTATCAACGTTCGATATAGGCTGTGGGAGGGGGTTTTCCGCACACAAATTGGACATGGTTTTTGGTACGGCCTTCTCGAATGTTCAAAAGTTCGGCCATCTCCTCCGACCCGATATCAAAGTGGGGCACAACTCATCCGGTTGCGCGGGTCCTTCTCCACACCCCCCCGGCTAGCTCAGCTAGAGAGCTCCTTCTCCCCCCTGTGAATTTTGAATAAGTGTATCCGTAGTCACCCACACGGTTTCTTGACATCATCTCTTTCCGCCTCGTCACCCCGGATGATTTTTATTTTCTCAACAGCACCCTTAACCTGTTGCTTTCGTGTCCGCGACATATACCCAATGCATCCCCGTCGAAATCATTTACGATGACCGGTTGTCCAGGACCCATGGCCGCTGCGCGCCTCACCACGTCTCCCGGCGTCCGCGCCGCCGCGGCGTCCCCGCTGACCTCACAGCTGTGGTCCAGCGCGACCGCGAACGCCGCCACCGCCCGAATCGCGGTCCCCGCCGCAGCCGCCGCCGCCGCCGCCGCCGTGGTGGCATCGACGCCGCTGTCGTCGCCGTTCGTCCCCTCGCGCGACGGAGCGAAGCACCGCGATGCCCCGAACCGCTACTTCAATCCCTCCAACACGGTCCTCTCCGGCAATGGCGGGAGTCCCGGCAAGAAGCCCGGTGACGAGAACAAAGCCAACCTCGGCAAGAGTGCGTGCCACCCTCCTTCCCTCCCCCGCTCCTTATCCCTCTTCTTTCCTCTTCTTCCTCTCTCCCTTCCAAGACCCTGCTGACACGCGGTCTCCCACGGTGACAGCCCTCCGCATCCTCCAAGACCACCTCCCGACGGTCCTGCAGTCCCCGCTCCCGCAGGAGATCCTCGCCCCCAACATCTCGCTGCACCTCTTCCCGACGACGCACCCGCACCTGCCGACCGTCTCGGGCCGCGTCGCCTACACCGCCGCCCTCTGGACGTCGCCGATCGCCTGGAACCGCCTGCCACTGGTCGGCAACGTGCGGCTGTCCATCATGTCGGAGCGGGTGACGAAGCAGCCCATCCACTTCGCGCCGCTGCGCCCGGGCGCGATCCCCGAGCAGCTGGTCGTGCGGTGGTGCGCACCCGACAAGAAGAACGGGTCGGCTACAGCCGCCGCCGCCGCGGCGGCTGCGGCTGCGGCGTCGCCGTCGTCGACGACGACGGGGGACGCCTCCGCGACGGGAGGCGGAGACAAGGCGTTCACGGGCCTGTTCGTGTTCCAGTTCGACGCCGAGGGGCGGATCCTGAGCCACACGATCGAGACGGTGCAGGAGGGCGGCGACTGGGAGAAGGGCGTGGGCGCCAAGGTCGTCGGGCTGACGGACTGGCTGTTGGGCGGGATGCGGAGGCAGGGGGATAGCCCCAGCCCCGCGTTCGAGGGCCTGGGGAGGAAGGGATGAGTCGAGTCTCGCTCGTCCAAGGGCGGGCTTTGCCAGTCGACGAAGATTGGTGGCGGGGGGCGGTAGTAACGCTGGTCTTGAGAGCTTCTGGAAGGGGGGGGGGAATGGGCGAAACGGCAACGGCGTTTTTTGGTATTGGGGCATACCCGACTTCATCATCATTGGGCGCGGGCAGCATTAGCAGATCAATCCCTCTTCTCTCCGTCTCCCTACTCTATTCCATGTAAAACCACACTTGTATCATAGGTTCACCCTTTTAAAATAAGAAAAAGAAGATGCCACAAATGACGAAACCAGGTGGGGGTGGGAAAACCAGAACAAAAGTTTAGCCAGAAAACTCCCTTGCGATGCAGAAAAAAATCCTTCGTCCCCCGTTTGCGCGTTCACACCGCGTTCACACCGCGACCTGCCTCGCCCCCCTCCTCCGCTCGCCCTCGTCCTCCTGGGCGTGGGACGCCATGACGTCGGCCAGGTCGGCCTCCCTGACCAGCAGGACCTGGGTGTCGGCGACGCGGGCGGTCGTGACGGTCGTGCCGCGGACCCAGCCGTCCCAGACCTGCCGCACGACGTTGCTGTTGACATGGTCATGGTCGTCGTCGTCGTCGACGGCGGCGGCGGTGGTGGTCAGCGGCCGACACGGGCCCATGGCCTCCTCGTCGCGGGGCGCGACGGCGAGCACGAGGCGGCGGGCGCGGGGGAAGCGGTCGATGACGTGCCACAGGCAGCCGAAGGCCGGGTCGGGCCCGCGCTCGGGGTACCGCAGGGCGGAGAAGGCGCAGGCGAGACGGCGGACGCGGCGGGCGTCGCGGGGGCGCAGGAAGCGGACGACGGGGGTGTCGAAGCCGTAGCGGTCGCGGGGGTCGAGGGCGCCGGCGAGGTAGAGCGCGTCGAGGCGGAAGTTGAACCAGGCGCGGGGCGGGCGGGCGACGACGGCGGCGAGAGGGGCCGGGACGCGCCAGGAGAAGGCGAGCTCGTAGTGCGCGAGGCCCAGGGCGCGGGACTCGCGGCAGACGAGGAGGAGGACGGGACAGGTGGGGTTGAAGACCATGGGCCCCGCCGCCGCCACCGCCTCCGGGCACGCTGGCGACGACGACGACGACGACGACGAAGAGGGCTTGCAGGGGGCGGGGACGGAGCGGGCGGGCAGACGGTCGTCGCGCTCGAAGCAGCAGGCGGCGACGACGCGGGGGGCGACGAGGTAGGACCAGATCTTGAGGCGGATCTCCGGGGGCAGGTCCGGGAAGCGGTGGAAGCGCGGAAGGGTGTCGGCTGCGGCTGCTGCTGCTGCTGCGGCGGCGGTGGCGGCGTCGAGGCCGTCGTCGAAGAGGGAGAAGTCGATCCAGAACTGGGGGGCCGAGGTTATCCGCGCGCCGCCCGGGCGGGTCTCCTCCTCCTCCTCCTCCTCCTCCTCCTCCTCCTCCTCCTCCTCCTCCTCCTCCTCCTCCTCCTCCTCCTCGTCGTCGGGCGGGGCGGCAACGGTGGTGGTGGTGGTGGTGGTGGTGCTTCCGGCGGCGGTTTCGGCGACCGGTTCGGTGTCCATGACGATGAAGATGGGAAATGGGGGAATGGACTGTGGGGAGGCGGGCAGTGGCGGAATAAGAGGGTGGGCGCGCTGTTCCGCGGGTTCCAGGGTGAGAAAAACGGCGGCGCCCTCTAGGGAATGCAGCTCATGTTCGGTCTTTTTTTCTTTCTTTTCTTTATATGAGGGCGGGATCGAGCGAAAACGGCGCAGAGGTGTGCGGCGTGAGAAGGACGACTTCGGGGGGGTTGGACGAGATGAGGTCCGAAGGGGGGCCCCGGCCGCCGGCCGCACCGCGACGACGACGCACGCCCGGACACGCACACACACAGCCAACTTTCCTACTTGGGCCACAACTTGGCCGCCTCGTCGCCTCGACCGTCCAAGGGGCACCGCGTTTACATCAGAGCATCTCATGTTTGCTTGTTGAATTGTTTTCAGCCGCGGACAAGCCACGGCCGAGTTCGTGTCCCGCATACGTCACCGGGTGAGGCGGTCCTTTGTTTTTGTTGTTTCTTCCCGCTTGGTCCTCGGATAGGAGAGGGGCGCAAATGAGAGGTTGTTTGGTCTAGGGTATCTTGGAATGATCTACATGCTTGCTTCCGCGTTGTTCTGGTTTTTTTTTTTTTTTTTTTTCTCTTTTTTTTTCTTTTTTCCACCAGCCACCGTTGCCCTCGCCGGACCAGCACGCAGTCCCCTGGCTTCTCCCTCTCGCGACGTGTGCCCAGATATCGTACCCCGATTAGAAAGTACCAAAAAAGTAAAGAGTTTCGGCGAGCACAAAGGAAAAGTCACCATCTATCCATCTACCGTTCTCCTCCAATGACCTGGATCGCTACAAAGTCGCCTCCCCGTCCGGCTGGTGCTCCCGGGTCCTGATGTTCTTCTCAACGGCACCACCCTTGCGGAACCAGCTGAGGATGTAGACGCCCTCGTATATGGCGTTGCTCTGCTCGCCATCGCCGTCTCCGGCCTTGCCGATGTACACGTTGCCCAGCAAGGAAGCGAGTACAGTGCACTGCGGACACACTCCGTGTTAGCTCTCTGCGACGACGCGGCGCCCTCGGCGAACAGACTCACGAGAACCATAAAGGGGGTGATGGCGACAAAGGCCCAGACGACGCCCATCTTGGCATCGTGGGTGAAGCGCTGCTGCACCGCGTCGGGGAGGCCCTTGAGCGATCCAAAGTTCCTCAGCGGCGAGTCGCTGCCGATCCCCGACGCGTTGTTGAAGACGGTCGTCATGATGGTCAGGCCGAGGGTCCCGCCAAAGGGGTAGGCGACGGCCATGAGGGAGATGACGGCCGCGATCTTCTTGGGGAAGTAGCCGATGCCGTGGAGTTGGACTGGTCCAAAGTTAGCCGTGCGGCCCATGGGCAAGGGCTGAGAGGTCCCGTGAGAGAGACTCACCAGGCATGAGGCGCAGGCCGGTGCCGACGCCGGTGAGCGCCATCATCCCGTAGACGGTCGGGTCGTGCTCGGTGTTGATGGCCCAGGCCAGCAGCGCGACGCCCGTCATCTCGAGGACGGACCCGATGAAGATGGGCGGGAACGTCTTGCGCGGCCACGCGTTGCACATGAGAGCGGACGCGTAGACGCCGACTGGAAACCGACGCGTCAGTAAGCTCCTCGGTTTTGAGCACGAGGGGGAAGGGGCACTCACCTCCCAGGCCCGGAGCGAAGTACAGCAGCTGCACGCCGGCCTGGTCCGCCGTCCTGAGCTTCACCATGGTGAAGTAGATGTTGCAGAAATACAGCACCGAGTACATGGCCATGCCGGTGGCGAACGAGGTGTAGAAGAGGAGGCCGACGTCCCTGTTGCGGATCAGCTCCCACGGAACCATGGCCTTCTGCCACGGGAACCGGCGGGCCAGGGCCATGCCGGGGGCCATGTGGTACTCCCAGGCGACGAAGGAGACGCTGATCAAGAATCCGAGGATGAGCGTCACGAGAACGGCGGGGCTCGTCCAGGAGTACGTCGCGCCGCCCCACGTCAGGCCGAGGATCAGCAGGCCGAAGCCGAACAGGAAGAGGACCTGTCCCCCGACGTCGATCGTCTGGAGACGTTTGACGAACGTCGTCCGTCGGCCGGTATCGGTCGTCTCGTCGAGCTGGGGGATCGGCTGGGGGCCTAGGAGCTCTGACCGGAGGACGAAGTAGATGGCGAGCATGCTGGCGAAGGCGATGGGCAGGTTGATGCCGAAGCACCATCGCCAGGACGACCCGCTGATGATGTAGCCTAAAGTTTTTGGTAAGACGAGGCCGTCTCAGAAGCAAGCTTCCGCGTGGCCGACTCACCTCCCACGACAGGACCGAGCCCCCATCCCAGGACGCCGCCAAGGAAGGAGAAGACGGACCAGTTCTTTGCGTTCTCGCGCAGCGTCACCTTGTCGGCGAGGATGACGCGGACCAGGACGTTCAGCCCGGCGCAGGCCAGGCCCTGGAACGCGCGCCCGAGCAGGAGGACGGGGAAGGCGGTGAGGGGCGCGCCGGTGCAGAGCGCGCTGCCCACGAGCATCAGCACCAGACAGGCCTGCATCGAGACGTGGCGCCCAAAGATGTCGGCCATCTGGCCCCAGAAGGGGATGAAGGCCGCAGACGTGAGGTTGAAGGCGGCGATGATCCAGTTGAGCTGGCCGGTCTCGTCTGTGTATTTGGTTAGACGGCGGGAACGACAAGACGGAGCGCCGGAGGGCGGGGGGGGGAGGAAGCTTACTGAAGTCGGCTGCAATCCAGGGAAGTGCGCTTGCGACCTGTATCAGACGTTGTTTGTCAGTCATGATCCAGACTTGTATGCGTATACTCGGTCGGCTCTCACAATCGTGACGTCCAGGGCTTGTAAGACGAAGGGGAGAAGCAGGCCGGCGAAGACCCTGCATCTGTATGTGAGCTGCGCTCGCCGGGCAGACTTGCACGTCGGACACGGCCCCGCGGTGAGGTCATGTTGATGGTCGCATGTTGACGCGTTCGGTTTTGTGACTCGTGTCGCCGGGCCATTCTTATCACGGTAGGTCCCTTCTTCGGTTGTCGGCGTCGATGTCGGCTGTTGTGTCTTGCCCGGACGCTTGAGTGACCGGTAAACCTTCTTTCCCAAGTATATGAGAACCATGCTGGCGATCTTGTCTGTCTTGGTACTGATATAGACGAGGACCTGTTCTTTATGTTCCTAGTCAGGAGAGCCCGTCCTGGCAGAGGCTTAAAGGACGACTGTTGAGGAGTTCTGGCCAGGGTACAAGAGACTTGATATCCAGGAGAGAAGGGTATAGCTAGTTCTATGGTCTATAGATCTACTGTTTGGATTCATGGGGACAAGCGGCATATATATACATATTTACATATATATATATATATATGTATATATGTATATATGTATATCCACGAACACTTCCCAAATGGGAAGGCGATTCGAAACAGAACAGCCCATCGTGAAGACAGGGCCGTATACCAAGCCATAAAGGCTGGGGCGAAGCAAAGAGGGAATGCTCCCGACAGGGAGTCCATTCGCCGGCGAGTTCCGGCCAAGACTCGCAAAGAGCTGCGTGCTTACGCGGAATAGAGACGAACTAAGCGTTCGGCTGACTTTGGGAGCGTGTGCATGTAAGACGGATCGTCAAGTTAGTGCCAAGTCAGTGCCAAGGCGGAGCCCTACCGCCCAACAAGCTTCTGTTCACGTTGGCAGGTACCTAAGCGAATGCGATAAAGCGGAGACCGCCCGATTCTCTAGTCCTGACGCCAGCTGTAAAGCGTCAGGTGACAGCTGACGGGGGAAAGATGCCAGGTTGCAAGCGTGTCTGTCTCTCTCTCTCTTTCATCCTTCTTGTTACCTACACCTACACCTACACCTACATCTACACCTACATCTGCACCTACACCTTGCTCACACTCAGCGTGCCGACTAGGCAAACAGACAAAGATTCAAAGTATCGCCGAGGACTCTTCGTGACCTGCCGGATCGATCCTCCCCAGGCTGTCCCGTCAGCCCAACGCCCACCGCCACGTCTCCAGCAAACCCAAATGCGGGGGCTCACCCGCCTCGAATGCATTTCCCAAACTGGAAACGTCGAAATTCCTAGCAAACCGCCATGCGGGCCCGCCTCGAATGGATGTCCCAAACGGGAAACGTCGAATCGGAACTGCTGCGCCTCTCAGCGATAATGTCCCTGTCGCGCTAAAAACGACGCCGTTAATTGCGGGCAGCACAACTAACGCCTTATATCACCTCGTGACAGTCCCTATGCGCCTCGCATCGTGGCCCGGAACCCGGCACGGTAGAACGGCGGTTGACGGATCCGTCTAGCCCTCAAACTCGGTCATCTCTCATTATATCTCATTCCAGGATTGCGACATTGGGTGGGACCCTGTCAAGCTGACCCGAGTTCGGCCGCGGGCACAATGATATAGGCAGCCGTCCCCCACTCGGAGGTGGCCTCCGTACCGCAACCACTAAGAAGGCAACGCAAGCTCATCACTCCATTGTGCGGGCGCCTCCCTCGAATGGCATTACTCCAAGTGGGCGTAGCTCTGGTCGCTATCGCCAGTAGTGGCCTGGCTCAGCCTCTTGTCGGCCCCGTCAACGTCCGCTCTCTACCGCTCTATCTCACGAAAGGTGGGCGCCGAGAGATTGGAGGGATTCCTGGACGGTCCGGCCGAAAGGTCCACCGACCCGGAGACCAGGGTATGCGGCACCTAGCAGTTCGGCGAGAGGTGTCATCGACGGTCACATGGCTGCCCACCTCCAGACATCACAACAAAGCGAGTAGGTTTTCGTATCCACTTGGCCCATTCAGGATGTCCTACCGGGGCGGAAAAGATTGTAAGGACCGTCATCTTGACTTTATGTGATGTGGCAAACGAGTGTATTGAGTCTGCAGCGGTAGGGCATGGCCTGGCGACTCTGGTTTGAGGAACGAGCGGCATAAAAAGAGGGTGGTTGTCTGAGAAGGCGTGCTTGCGGGATGGCTTCTTCAGACCGGAACTACTGCCCTTACGCGATGGACTCTCCGTACTTATGTCCGCACTCCCTTCCGCGCCGTTTGTCGCCCGATGCACGATGGAGATGGAGGGAGGAATTGACTGATAAGCTCCCCTGAGACGATGCGTAATTCGACATGGGCAGCACCAGAACCAAGCGTTGCGGTGGTCGCATTGGGTCATTCTTATGCTGTATTAGATACTAGTACTATTGGGTATTATCGCGAGGCTTGACTACGCCTCCCCCAGTCCTACGCTATGCTGGGCGCGCTTGCGTACTAGGCGGAGATGGTGTACGCCACCGAGTCCCCAATGGCGTCCTCCGCCTCATCGTCGCGGTCGTAGTCGTCCAACGTCGTGGCACCGCCTCTGAAGACGTAACCGAACCAGTAACGGCCGCCTGTGCTGCCGCTGTTGATGCCTGCAGAGTATCACGAAGAAACGTCAGCCGAGGGGGACGTTCCCTTCCTCCGGACGCCACGACGGACGTCGGAGTCTTACAAGATCACAAGCGGAAAGCAGGAGGTGATGGAGCGGAAGGGGAAAGGCGCGTACCCGAAAAAGTCATGCTGGAGGTGCAGGCCGTGTAGGTCTTGCACTTTTCCAACACGTAAGCGGCCCAGGTGTCGGAGGTGTAGTCGCCGAGCTCGGCGTGGTACGAGGCGATGACCTGGCTCGGGAAGAGCGGCGCGCCGGCCACCCAGTTCAGGGGGGACGGCAGCGCGACCTTGACAAAGGTGGCGTTGCGAGGCTCGAGGGGGGCAGCGGAGACACCGGCGGAGGCGACGGCGGCGACCGTGGCGAGGATGGACTCGAATCTCATGGCTGCTTCGGTCTGTTGTTGCAATTGATGCTGGATGCTGTTTTTTTTAATGCTTGATGTGTCCGGGGGAACGGAACGGAACGCGGACGAGACGCAGAGGGGCCGGTGCGAGTTCGGGCGACAGAAGAGACAGACAGACAGACAGAAAGACAGAAAGACAGACGAGACTGAAGAGACAGAGAGCGCGTGGGGTGCCACGACTGCAACGTCTACTGGGGCGGTCGCCTTCCATCTACTTATACGCGCCAGCCCAGCGGCCCATAATGGAGCGGAGACCGACCCGCACCCCCCGCCTCGTTGCAACTACCGGCGGCGGCTTATCGTGTTGACGGCATCGTGGGGGATTTCCACCGCGAGGATGCACCCAAGCGCGGTGTTGAACACGCATCGGGAAGCAATAGATCGGGGACACGGGTCCCATGCCCTCCAGGAAAAAGACGATAAAGGGAAGGTGGAGATATCTTGGGATATATATCCTCGCGCCCGGAGCCAATGGGCGGGCAGATTCGGTCTCGCGGGCGTCCCTGTCCGATCCGAGCGCGTTTTGCCCCGACTGATAAGTAACGATGAACCACTTGCCTAAGTCGGCCGGGTTGAATAAGCTTTGTCACGATTAGCCGAGATTGCGTTCTGGAGCAAGGGTCTCTTTGGGAGATTGATCCCGCCGTTGTTATACCTATTGCCTATCACATATACCCCCGCGTCACATACACGCGTACTCGAGTCAGCGCTTGTTTTCAACGTCATTTTCGACCATGTGCAGGCACAGGACGCATTCGAAAGAGCAACAACGAAGTCCTTGATAAGCTGATGCTAGGATATTAGACAGCGGCCGTGCAAAAAAAAGAGACATACCGAACGCGTACACAGTACAGAGTATACAGAGTCAAACATGCGACATGTCCAACCACTGCCCCCCCCAAACAGACGCATCAGCACATCATCAGCGCGTACCTTGGAGCAGCACCCCTCTCCCACTCTCCCACCCCCGGCCAAACGTCTCCGTCTCCGCCCCCCGAGTGGCATTGAGGACCGTCACCGCCGTTAGCCTGCCATGTGGATGACTCGTTCTTGTCCGTCGATACTCGGGTGGGCGATTCCCGTGCCGTTGGTCCTCCCGTTGTTATCCGGTTGTCAGATTACTTCCACCGGGCTGCTCCCGAATTTGTCCACGGATAGGCTCGAATAATTTGTCAAGTACACCTACGTGCTGACAGCTGAGGAGCGGACGACTCCTCTGATCGGGTCGCCATCCCTGATAGCGTCCGAAAGGCGGCTCAAGAACAGCGTTCCGGCCCCTTCGGCCCTACCGTAGCCATCCGCGGAAGCATCGAATGTGTGGCATGTGGGTTTTGGGGACAAGATGTCCGGCTTGGTCGTGTTCATGCGCTGGTCGACCGTCGTGATCATGTTGGGGTCCAGATAAACTCTCTTTGACCGTGGCTGTGTTCTTAAGAACCTGGTCGCACAAGCTGGTCGATTCATCCGGATTACAAACCCCTTCTCAACGAGGCTGTTGAGGTGTCACCAGAGGCATCCTGCTTTAAGTCTACTTGATAGGATGGAGGAAGATCTAGATGTGGTTAAACAATAAGCTATAAACATCCAGCTTTTGCCCCAATTATTAGCTGCCAAAGCACAAAGGTATTTAGATTGTGTTCTATAGCGGCAGTGCGAGCAGGCTAGAAGACTACTTAGCTCAGCTCGCAGAGGTACAGTTCTATAATAACATAGACATCAAGATTTCTGTATTAACAATATAGTACTTAACTAATAATTATTACTACTCCTACTAGCAGTTTCCTTTCTACTTGGCTTCACACTTCATGGCACTATATAGTAGCTTATCATATTGCTACGTCGACGACGCTGGCGATGATCCTGCGCAAACATGACATTTACCAGGCATGGTCTCCCCAGCCTGCTGAGCCTGCCCTCGCTGATCAGCAGGGCAACACTGCCCCGCGGCTCGTGCAGCTTCACACCAGGTGATGTCATAGGCTCGGTTGCACCTACACTTGAAACGGTAAAACTGGTTGTCGCACATGTTGTGTTGTTTAAACTAGTGTATTAACTAGTTTTATGCTAGACTAGGAACTTCAACTTTAATTCTCTACTATTCTGGCTAAGTCTTACCTTGAATTATGTAGAGTTGGACGTAAGAGAGAAAGAGACGAACATAGGGCAAACATGACTGACATTAGATAGTGCCATCTGTTAAGTGCAGGGTCAAGACCTGCCTGTTTCATGCTTGACCTTAATGCCTAAGGCATAAATACTGTTTCTAATGACGACTCCTCAACAACCTATCGCTCTCTTCACCCATCTACCCAACAGCACTTACCATGGAATTAAAGTATTCTCACAAACCAGAACCGGGTGAATCATTAGCCCCTCAAAGGTACTGTTTCAGAGTCAGATTAGAAGAAATTCCTGGTGTGCCTTTACAGCGCTCAATAACCCTTGTCAACGACTTCATTTTACAAAATTTCCAACGAAATTTCACTTGGGATAAAGACTATGTGCATACGCCGCACAACATTGATGGAAACGGAAAGCAATGGATACTTCTCGATGTGGATACAAATACTTCGCCTAAGCCCAATTATGAGGACGTAATGTTGCATGTGTATCGAGTTAGTGTTGTTGGAAACAAATTGTAAGTGTCCTTCCTGTTGCGTTTAAGCTTCATGCTGGCTCACTATTTCGTGTGTAGCAGTTATACAAAGACTCAATATTCAGATATCAGAAGGTACACGTTCATGTTCCCATGGGGTGGTCGGAAACAGGCGACCGACTCTCGGCCAAACACTTGAGGTTGTCAAGCCAAAAACGAGGGAACACGATTAAGGCACCCCTATTTCCAAGGCATTTGAATGCCGGTTATGTGGTCAGTACGGGTTTCTTGAGATTCAAACCCTGAAGTATGTGGAACGCTGTGGGTAGAAATAGCTCAAAGACTGTTATCGATGGCGAAGCGTTTCCGAACTAAATCTCGAAGTGGACGTTCTGCAACTCAGCTTCGAAAGGTTTCAGCGATTCTTGAGGTGTATAAGTACTGATATTCTTTAATAGGCTTATTCTCCAAGGTGAATATCAAGTCAAATACAGTATTATTGCTGAAATACAAGACGTACGTCGCCTAGAAATACCCTTCTCTCTGTGGGCCAACCTATTCGTAATCCACGCCTGTGGCGCTTACCACCGGTACCAGCCACACGAAGCGGTTCCAGTGTCACGACACCTCTTTTTTCCTAGGCCTGTGTAGTTCTTCTCTTTACCTGCTAGACGGGTCTGTCCTATTGTACACAGTCTCCGTTGGCTCCACTCTCTTCTCGCTCGCAGGCCTATGTTCATTAGATGTTGTTGTCTGTGTCGCTGTTTTATAGCACTTACTTGTATCCATTCACGTTCACTCCTACTCCACTGGCAGAAGAAGGTTCCGTGGCGGTCAATGCCGACCTGGTGTGGACAAGCGTAGCCAGTGATCGTGTTATGCTTAGTGTGATTGTATATACAACTATGCATTGTGAGTAGGAACACTTAGTATTATGGGAGATAGGTGTTATACTAGCACCGCAACGCTAGAGATTCTGCAGCTAGCAGAGACATAGTAAAGAGAACGAGCTTCATGATAAAGGATGTTGAAATTGGTAATATAGCGGTTTTCAAAAGGTTAAATATACTGTGTGAGTGTGCTGTTTTAGATATTAACAAAAACAGTGATGGGGAATATCTACGCCTTATATATTTTCTACCCTCTCTATTTGATCAAAGGATGAAGTAGTCATCTGTTAGCTAATATAACCAAAGCTTTTACTCTGACCTCTAATTGGTTACTATGACCTGGTAATAATATTACGTAGTACAGTAGTTATAAGAGTAAGGCATAAACTAATTATATAGTTATTCTTATAATAGTACTTACGTATTATAAATCTCTATACATCTAATTAATTTAAGTTAAAATACTATATACTAGATATATAATCCTTCTAATACTCAAGGCTTAGTAGAGTAAATATAGTGAATTTTATTTACTTATATACTTTTACTACTAATAACGTATACGTATAGCGAGTTGCCTATCATAGTGAGCTGCCTACCTTAAGAAGAGTGGGGTATTCCTGGCTAGGCTGCACGCAAAACCACTGTTAGGAAATTGTCAAGGCCCTTACCAATTATGTAACAGTGTTTTTGCGTGCAGCCCAGCCAGGAATACCCCACTTTTCTTAAGGTAGGCGGCTCACTATGATGGGCGACTCGCTATGCGTGTACGTTATACTTAAGGCAATTGATCGGGATGCACCAGGAATTGATACGGACGCACCGGTCTTACGGACGCAACGCTGTTTCCTTTTCTGATTGGTTCAAAAAATTACTGTTAGTGCGACCAAATTCTGCCAGGCCCACAGGAGGTAGCCCATCGCGGCAGCCCAAGGGGGTCCTTTTTGCGGCCGTGAAGGATAGCAGTGTTAGTGCAATTGCCCTTACCGCCTTTATAGCGATGTACTGTTTTTTCAAGCCAATCAGAAAAGAGAATAGCGGTGCGCCCATAAGGCCGGTGCGTCCGTATCAATTCCTGGTGCGTCCCAATCAATTCCCATACTTAAATACTATTTTAATATATTATAATTCCTAGTGGAAAAGTTACATTAAAGGCGTTCTCGCTCTACTTTGTCGCCGGTAGGGTGTATAGAAAATAATGTAGACAAGGCGTCCAAAGCACTACATTGAGTAGTTAGGTAGTTGTATATTACCTAAAACCTACAAGTTATAATTTACTCTAAATATCGTTGAACACATATATGCTAGCACTTGGCAGCAGTTACCCTGGTCCCCTGTTGCAGAGAATCTTCTCTGCGCAAGTACACCAGAATTTAAACAGAGCCGTTGGTGCAGGTTGTGGCTAAGTCTTATAAGCGCGGATTTGGCTTGCTGTGTCTGCTCATCTTGATTACGCAAAGCACGTTATTACAAACCAGCTTGAAGAAGAACGACTTCTTCGGGGTCTCCTTGCTCAGTTCGGAGGCATTCCTAGACATCCCACCCCGCGAATGATGTTGACGCAGAAGTCAATGGGATACAAGCTTTGTTTGATTGAGATGATATTGGAAGAAGCTTGAATTCTGTTCAAAAATGATCAATATTCATTGAAGGCAGTTGCAGCCCTATATTTACTTTCTGCTTCTTTTGTAACATATCCTCATCGGGATCAACTCACTGCCCCATTTCTGTCTTTATCTCATGCAGAGGATCAACTGCTACTCCATCTTCCACAAGCACCAGCTCACCAACTCTGCCCATGGCATATTCGACCTGCCTCCAAGTCGTCAAGCTCCTGATACTTGAGTCGAGTTCCTAAACCCGTATCCCTCGATAATATAGCGTTCCGCCATACGAGCAATATCCCCCGAACCCACTACCACCTTGTCATACAGTGATATAAGGCGTTAGTTGCTGCCATGCAATTAACGGCGTCGTTTTTGTGTGCGACACACCTGCATAACACAGCCAGGGGCCAGACTGAGGGGCTTTTTTGCCATTCTGCGGCGTATGTTGTGGCAGAAGACCGCAAAAAGTGTTTACATGATCGTGCCCACAGCCGAATGCTGATACGCCTTCTTTGACCAACGCGTCGTAGAAGTGAGTATTGAAACTGGGACTTTCAGACGGTTCCCCCCGGTTGCCGTTGCGTATACTAAGACGAGGGTCACCGAACTCGGGAAGAGGGATGTGTTGGAAAACTAAAGACAGATGAAAGGCATTGTTGCTATTGTCCTTCTCACGCGCACGTGGTTGCGCGCGAGAAGTGTCCGTAAACTAGTCGATTTGGCTTTGCCTGATGGGGTCGTAGTCAGGATTGCGTCTCTCGCTCAAGATTCCACCGTGCGAGTCCAGGAAATATAAAGTCAATACCGGGATCTGCGACGGCGCGGGAGCCAGGACCTGAAGGCAGAAGTTACCGATGCCGTCAACATGCTCTGGGCCTGGCTTGCAGAGGCTGAAAGGCAGGTTCTGAAGTATTAACATTTGTTTAGCGCCTGTAATCTAGTTAGCAACAAGGAACAGCTATTATAGAATGCAGAGGTATCGTGGGAGCAGGGCAGTCTACCCTGTTTGCGAGACTGCAAAGAGATTACTCACGTGATAATGCGTAAGTGCCCTCACTATCCTGATTACCAAAGACGGCTGCAAATGGGATCGAACGCTTGATGGTTGGAGCAACTACCTTGAAGAGGGCAGACTTGCTGTCAGGGATGTTGTGGTGCAACTGATCTCCAGTAAGGATCACAATGTCTAGTTTTTTGATATCTAAGATCTTTCCAATGAAGTCAACCGTAAGATGGTCAGCCTCGCTAGGTGGCAGATGTTCCCCATGGACACCGAGAGCATCATCGCACACCCCGACGCCAGTGACCATGTGTGTGTTAGAGATCTGAACAATCTTGAATTTTCTACCTTTCCTTACTCTTAAAGTAGCCTGATTATCTGGTTTTGGCTTTGGCCTGCCGTAGAGCACGCTAAGTCTTGCATTCGGTACCTCTGGCTGGCCAAGTTCGAGCGATGATGGCACGAGAACCCATTGTGGTCGCGGGTCAACGGCGTCCTTGCCAAAAAGAACGTCCACCTCTGTCACAGACCGGTCATTCATGCAAGAGAACTTGCTTCTTCTCAGCACCCAGATTCCGCTAGGTCGACTCTCCCATGATCGACCTGAGTTAGGTTCGGGGGGCTGGTCGCCGAGTCTGATATCTATGACCAGTAGGTTCCCGCTGGTTCCCCAGATTCATTGCTTCCTGTCTATTCCCTATGAGGGTTAAGTTGGCTGTCTAGATCCCGTGCCGAAGCCCGTTCCCTAGTAGCGTGGACAGATCTCCCGGAAGAAGTTTGTCACGTGGAGGAAGGCCTCAAGGCCTTTTGGGTCAGTCATTAGTCCCTTGAAGTATTGTTCGAGGGATCCAATAGGTCCTATGGGGTCGAGAGGACCAGTTGGGTAGAGGGTGGGCCACTGCTGCCTCCTCGCCAGGATCGCTGGGCAGTAGACCAGATGATCTACGTCCTTTGCCTCCCCGCAGGAGCAGGTCAGCAGGGCCTCGGTGTGGTTAAAGCGTCGGTGATAGTGTTCAAAGTCCCCGTGACTCGACCGGGCCGCTAAAAGGTGGTGGAGGGTGCTCCGTGGTAGGGCGAATTCGGGAGGTCAGGGGAAGTATAAACTTAGGCCAAGCTGGGTATACCGTTCTGTCGCCTCTCTACCCCACCACTGCCTGTACTGATTTCGCAGCCACTCTCTACCAAGCCGTCTGATCCCAGAGAGCGTAGCCAGTTGGCCTAGAGGGGCCGGCAGCGCTGTGCCTTCCTTGGCTAGCCGGTCTGCCTCTTCGTTGCCCTTAATCCCCTGGTGTCCTGGCGCCTAGTGGGTGTGGATGTTGTACATTCTAGCAGCCGCTTGGATCTCGAGCACCGCTGCTTGTGAGGAGTCTGGGGCCTCGCCCCGTATCCCTTGGATGATACTGGTGTTGTTGATGCAGATGTGTATCGGTTGGCCTTGGGAGGTTAAGAGGGCCCGCCGGAGTCCTATCCTCGCACCTTCCGCCTCCGCGTCGAACACCTCTGCTAGACCGGGTCGACCGCAGCCCTGGGCCACGCGCCTGTTGCTGCGGTAGATGACAAACCCGTATCCTGTGGCTCCGTTCGTCGCTCTGGATCCGTCTGAGAAGACAACCATGTGGTTTTCTGGTACGGTCTTTAGCCAGGCCTGGAAAGCTTTGGCTGCTTCTTTCTTAGTCTGTATGACGATGAGGTCTTGTGACCCTGGGAGGTACTGCGGTTGGATGAGTGCAGGTCTCGGGCATTTTGGTGCAAGGTCTGCAGTCCGTTGGAGCTTCGTCTGCTGCCGCCCTCGTTGGGGGAGCCTCGGGATAAGAGGGTGTTGAGGGTCAACCTTCTTTAGACGTGTTGCGAAGCGTAGGCGGACTCCTTCCAGGGCCACCTTGCTTGGTGGTAGTCCAGCATCCCGAAGGAGGCTGCGTATCAGAGTTGTTTTCCAGGCCGGCAGGATAGCCCTTGCCGCTGCCGTGATGACGCTTTCGACCTTACGCGCAAGGCTCTTCTGGCCTGTACTGACTGTGCCCGTCTGGCGGGAAAGGTTGCCGCCGGCATCGGTGGCTCTGCCAGGGGCTGGCTTGGTCATACCTCCACACCAGGTCTCGGCCCCGTAAAGGGCGATTGGCAGGACGCAGGAAACCACAGCCTTGCGTACAGCAGCGGCCGGGAGCCCGCCTTTTGTGTTGTTCAGGTGTCTAAGATGCTGGGCCGCCTTCGCCGCCGCAGCCAGCTTTGTTTCAAGTTTCAACATGGTGTCGGAAAGAGAGCCTCTTGTCGAACCAGACCCCTAGCCAACGGATGGGCTCCGTTGATGCTACGATTCTAAGGTGCCTCGCCTTGATCTCTGGCAGATCTCTTTGTTGGTCATGTTTTCTTGTGAAGTGGATAGTCTCGGACTTCTTCGGGTCAAAGGCGACCTTATTCTCAGTTCCCCAGTCGAGGATACGTGTGATCTCTTGACCGAGGGTCACAGCATTACTCTCAAGGGAGGGGCCTATAGCCAGAAGCCCGATATCGTCTGCGTATCCGAATCGGCGCTTCGGATCTTCTGCTAAGATATCTGCGATATATAGCAGAAAAAGAATAGGTGACAGCGGGGAGCCCTGGGGCAGCCCGCAAGCCAGCGGGAAGTCCTCTGTCGTTGCGTCCTCCAGCCTGACTCTGGCAGTTCGGTTCGAGGCAAAGTGGAATATCAGTCTGATCAGGCTGTGAGGCCAGCCTTGTTGTTGTAGTCGGACAATCAGACGGTTCCGAAGGACAGAGTCAAAGGCCCCTTGGACGTCCATCGTCACCATCGTAGCTGTGAGCCCCTTATCCAGAGCCATTTCGATGTCGTGGGCGAGGCAGGTGGTCGGGTCAACCGCTGACCTGCCAAGTAGAGCCCCCAATTGTTGTGGGCTTGTCACCCCTTCTAGGATGGTAAGGTAGGACATTCTTCTGGCTATCAGCCTTTCGAGACCTTTCCCAAGGCAAGATGGTAGGGCTATTGGCCGCCAAGACCCGGCTTTTGAAAAGTCTGTTTTGCCTGCCTTCTGGATCATAGCGACCTCCGCTCTGCGGAAAGGCTGAAGGAAGTAGCACGTTTGTATGCAGGCTTGGAACAGTTGTCTGACAGGCTCAGATATAAGATCCCAGCAAGCCTGGAGCGGCCGTGTTGTGATCCCGTCTATGCCAGGCGTCGTGGTCTTTACCAAGGGAGCCCCCCTCAGCTCTTCTCTACTGATGGCATCCTGCCAGGGTATCCGTCGTCGAGAGACCGTAGGGACGTCGAACGGGTCCCCAGGGAGATCGTCCTGGGCACTGAACCTCTCCAGAAGGGCCCTTCGGAGTGCTTGGGCCTTACCCTGAGTGTCGTCGATCGTCTGACCCTCCACTATCAAAGGGGGGGCTTTGACCCCTAGGCTAGCCTTTCGCCAGCCCATAATCTTGTAGAGTTCTTGGTCCGAGGTAACTCCTTCGATCTTAGCAGCCCAGTAGGCCCGCTTAGCTTTCCTGACTGTACTCAAGAAGACCTTCTGCTCTTCGAGGACAGCAAAGCGTGGGGTGTGAAGGTGTAGGGTCTGCTCTAGTTCTTGGGCTCGTTGGCAGCAGGCCTCGCGGTACGTTCGGTGGGCTTCTGCGCACTCCTGTGTCCACCAAGGGGCCCCTTTCCTATGCTTTCCTCGACGCTTCCCTACAGCCTGGATGGCCGTGGAGAGAAGGCTGACTATTCGTCCTGCTTGGGTGTCCAAGTCAGCTGCGGTGGGCATGTCCTGAAGAGGAGGCAAGACTGAGGCTCCTCCTCTGAACAGGTCTCTAAACCGGGGTAGAGCTGAGTCTGGGACTGATAGTGACTGTGGTTGGTCTGTCTGTTGTTGCCGGTGCTTTTGAAGCGGGATCGTTGAGATAATTGCTTGATGATCGACCCCTGGGTGAAGGTGCGGGCTGACCGCTGCGTGTGCGAGGGGAATATTCGAGAAGGTAAGGTCAAGTACATGGCCCTGGGCATGGGTCGCCGTCCCTGTCTCGCCGATGAATGTCAGGCCGTGGCCATCTGCCCAGTCTGCTATGTCGTTTCCCTTATTCCTGCTCCTCGATCCGGGCTTCCAGGAGTAGTGGCACGCGTTAAGGTCCCCTGCTACGAGGACCCTTTCTGGCGGCCTGTATCCTAGGAGGGTTGTAGTTGTGTGATTGTGAGGGTCTCCTGGTTGTCTGTATACGTTAACCACAGTAATTGCGTTATCAACTGTGATCTATAGGATGTTCATTGTCTGGATAGGCCTCTGCTGCTGGGCCTTCCACTTCATCCCTTGTATTCGGCCTGAATACCACCCGCAATGACGCTTAGGTAGAGAGGAAGGGAAAAAGAAGGAGGGGAAAGTGATAGAGGAGGGCCAAGGTATAGGGATAAACGACTTATGGCAGAGTATCTACTATATATCTACATTAACACCAGGAATAGCATAACAGGGATAAAGTGTAGGCTTTTGGCACTAGAAAGAGTTTATAGCGATATATTAGCTAGATAATCCAAATCAACTATTGTTAATTAACTAAGTCAACTTTGGCCTTGAGGTTGGTTGGTTGAAGTGAAGCCATTTATAACGTTGACTAGTTGGTTGATGAAGTTGGTTGATGGGGTTGTTCTGAATGAAGCGCTGGTCTCTACTAGAAACAACAGCAGCCCTTTTCGTCTCAGTCTTTCTGCAGGCGGCAAGTCACTCCATCTCATTACAACACTCTCTCAAAAGTTATGTCGGGTACAGATCGTCGTAAAACCCTCAGCACAACTCTGTAGGTGGTTAACAGTAGAAAGCTTATAGTTCTAATACAACTTACATAGTCATCGACTTTCGTATTCATAACACGGCATGCATCCCCTACCATCGACCCCTTACCGCGGCAAGCAGCTTGAGTCTGAGCATCATTAGTCACACCGTCCACACGGCACCTATGCTTAGTTAAATATTGTGTCAGACAAAAGGTTTCAGCATTACTTACCAGCAGTTCCACAATTTGGGAATTTTGGCTGCCTGAGAGGTAGCAAGAAGAAGAGTAAAAGTAAAAGCGTTAAAGAACCTCATTGTGTAGATAGAGAAGTTGAGAGCAAGCTTGGTTTGTAAGGTAACGTAACTAGTAATATTGATTGTAAGAGGTCATCTTTATGTAGTAAAATAGAGGTTTATATGTCTATTCTACTCTACCTTCTTCTAGACAGTTTCTATTAGAGAAGGAATATAAAACAAACGTTTTAAACTTATGTGTACAGAAGAAAAAGTATTTAGAGTAGCCTGAAACTTAAATAAATATCATCACTATTATTAAAAGTAAGAGGTACTTAAAATGAGGTCAATCTTAGGAAGAGTAAAGTCTATATTATTTAATGTAGTAGAGCATAAAATACCACAGGGAATACACAGCTAAAAGTCTTACTAGAAGTGTGATAGAAACTGTAATAGAGATAACCGTATTTATTACTAGGAATGTTGGAATATCAATACTGATGATCGTACGACACCTAGTCAGTCAATCATGAATGGTTCATGATTCAAGTCCAAAGGGCACAGACTAGATACTCAGCCCTCGGTTAATGTCAGAAGGGGATCATACTTTGTACTTAGCCAAATAACTTAAGTTATACTCAGGCAGTATATAACTGCTCGTACAACAACACTAGAGTAGACCTGTTTAGTCACCTAATAAGAAGTTGATTCACCCCTACGTTTGAGAAGTACATGCATGTAGGAGAGTCCATTCAACAAGGAAAGAGTGATAAATAAGGGAATTGATATACAGGCACGAGGAATTGATACACGGGCATGAGCCTTACACGGGCATGAGGGTTCTATCCCTCTGATTGGTATTAAAAAACAGTACATTCCTGTAAAGGCGGTGAACGTAATCTCACTAACACCTCCACTATTTAATACCTAATTGGGCTCTGTGAGGGGCACTCTTCACGGCCGCGAAAAGGACCCCCCTAATGGGCTACCGTGATGGGCTACCTCCTGTGGGTCTGGCAGAATTTTGTTGCACTAACAACCTTTTTTCAGACCAATTAGAGAGCGTGCATCTCATGCCCGTGTAAGGCTCATGCCCGTGTATTAATTCCTCATCCCCATATATCAATTGCGATATAAATATAGTAGTTATCTTTATTTAATTAGGTATATATTAATAGTGTATCTATATTAAGTTTACTGTACCGTATCCTCTCAGCAGATTTGTACAGCGCACATACCACCCACTAGGCCTATTTTGAAAGGCGGTCAGCCAGCCTAGCCACCCACCCACCCATGTAACCCTAACCCTTGCCACCAAACTTGCTGCTGACGTTGACTAACCCCTGCATTTGCCACTTCTAGATCCCTGTTTCTGCCAGCCCGCTAGCCCCTATATAGTAGCCCCTGGTCAGTGCGGTGTACGAATCTACTGAGAGGATACGGTAGTTGTAGCCTTACATTTATTGCCTTTTAACTAATGTATTTGTTATCTAAAGTACTACTTTTAAGTAAGGAAATCTATCTAGCTAATAATAGCAACATTTGCCCTGCTTTTACTTATAGCTAATTACTATACTTTAATATATATTACCTACAATATATATATTTCATAGAAAAGTAATATAAACAGTAATAACCTAAAATATAGAGGATTACGTTCCTTGTATCTTGTAAAACAACTTAGTAGAATCCTTAGCCTTTCCTCTACCGACAGTTATAGCTTTGTTTACCTTACTGTCTTGTGCCTTACCCTCAGATGGCTAGCTTACCCTCGCTTACTCTCGCTTACCCCTAAAGCAGCGTCACTGGGTAAGCCTTAAGAGAGCTTTGAACTCAGGATCCGTGAGATCTTTTGCCATCTGGCATGCATCGTGATAGAGATTGTAAAACTAGACTGTGTGAAATACTGCAACCAAACCCAACAAAAATCATGTCGACAAGGAGCCAGGGCGCCATCCCGTCCGCAAATTGCACCCTGCTGGCTGCCGCTCCTCTGCTGCTCTCCTCATCATGAGGCGGATCCGACGCAAACGTACTCGTTCTCGACCTCAACAGGCATCTGCATCTGGAACGGAAAACCCCGCCGCTCGGCCTCCATGCCCTGCCCGCCAGTGCCGCTCGCGCTGGGAAAACGACCAGAGGTTCGCGTGTCACTGCGTTCCCCTTGCCTCGATTCCCCAACCCACGACTCGGTCCGCGAATCGTTGCGCTTCCACTCCGGGTGGTGCTTCTCGACGACGCGGAGGGTGTCCTGCTGCATATGCCCAATGATTACGTCCAGCAGCTCCTCCCGACGCATGACGGCGCCCCCGTCCTGTCCCTCATACACGTCTGGAAGCCGCCACTTAGGATAGACGTTCATGTGGGGTGACTGAACCGCAAAGTCGTGTTCCAAGTCATCAAAGTAGTACTCGCAGAGTCGGCACGGAGGCTTGCTGGTGGCAATGAACATGTCATTGTCCCAGTAGTCGTGCGGTTCTACCATCTTGCCCCGGACGAGGAAATCCTGAAGGTGCACCTCGCAGTGGACAGTTTGCCTCACCGGCTTCTGCTCCAGTCTCTCTCGGATATGATCGTCCAGACCGTAGTCGCGGAGCTGCTCAATTTGGCTGTTGTACGCCATGACATTTCTGTCGGGGAAGGCTACCAGGATCACGTCCTCGAGCGAAAGCGACTCTTTCGGCAGCGAGAGTTTTCTAGGGCGGCTGGAGGGGATATGCCCCACGGTGAAGCCGGTGAAGAGTTCGGGCCGCTCTTTGTGGGCCGCGACGATGCTGTCAGCTGCTTGGCGGTACGAGTACAGCCGGCCTAGGTGGTGGCGTAGCTGACACCAAGCATACGAGGTGTCTGGATCGTCGGCACCGGCACCCTCGTTCATGGCCAGAATGAAGCCTGAGCCTGGCGCCATCGCGTCTTGGATGGTTTTAATAAGAGACACGCAGTCTTTGAGAACTTGATGCTCATTTTCGTCAGCACGTGTTTGTCTCGGTTCCCGCCCTTCTCTACGGCTGTAACCGAGCGGTCAACTTACACTTCAATCTCGCGCTCGTGTCAGACGGCATGTCGTGTGGAAAAGTGGCATTGGCCTCGATCAGCCTCAACCGTGCAACTATTTCGGGTCCTTCGATCGATGTCAGCTCCATGACAGCTCTGGTCCATTTGAATGCACTTGCCGCCATGAGTTGCCAAAGAATGACTGCTCGCGATACATTTACCGACGAAAGCAAGAATCCGCTTGAGATAAAAGCCGACCCTGGAGAAGTTGAACTCCAGAATGCGCCCAAGCACTTGCTTCTTCAAAGTCTTCTCAGTGAGGTTTTCGGGCTTTCTGCCGACAAAGTTGAGCAAGGCGCCGAGGAACTTCCGCGTGCTCTCGAGCTCCTGCTCCTTGCGATTGTTGGAGGCAAAGAGGTACCCCGGCCCGTTGGCCGCCTTCAGGGCGACCAGGGCAGTGACAGTATCCCCTCCCTTCTCCGTGTCGCAGACCTGGGCAAGCTTGCACAGGAAGGACTGGAAAGGGGAGAGGATGCGGTCGCGGCGAGAGTCGCCGGACGAGTAGGTGACGTTGTGCATCTTCCTGCAGCTGTCGTTCACGGCACCGAACAGGGCAGAGAGATAGAACAGCTGGAGGTCTTTATCATGGGTGCAATCCATGTTGAAGACGGCTCGGTTGGTTGCTACGTTGTATATAATGAGCAGATGTTGGGCAAGGTGAGGGAATAGGTTTGAATGGAATGAAGTCTGGTATCTCGATGGTTGCTGGCTCGAAACCTCAACGTTCTTGGAGCCTTTTATAGAAAACATCTCAGATATTCTGTTGCCAATTCCTTATCTTGAAGCCAGAAACACAGCCTACTTGGGCATTTCTGCCTCTGCTAGGCAGACTCGACGGGCGCCGCGGTTGTTGGTCTCGTGAAGGGCGACCAACAGTCTCGTCCATGCAGACCCCAGCATGAACTACACGCCGCCGCGTGGGGTCGAACTGGCGCATAGCCTGATCGAAACCCAGACGAAGTGTAAAAAAGTACGAAACGATGCATCACTCAAGACGCGCTAGCAGGGCTTTCCACGCAGATATACCCAACCGGTTCTTTGTTTTGCGAACGAAGCGTGGAATATCACGGAGTTGTAGGGAACTTCCTGTCTGCCCCCCCCGCAGCCCCGTCCTCTCTGGTTCTGCATCCTGCAAGCCACCCTTGGCAGACTGCGCAAGACCCGACCAACAATTGCGATTTGGGAGAGATCTACGCCTGATTGGCTCACGCAAAGTCGGGTCGCGGCAATGGGCCACCCCCCTGTGGCCTCTTGTCAACAGTCAGCACTTCTTCTCTTGCGCGTTGCTCACCGAGACCAGCCTGCAGGCGTGTTGGAGGGTGACCGACGACGGCGTTCACTCCATATTCGGACCGGATGCCTTCAAAGCCTGATTGAAGGTCCTTGTTGGACGGCCAGCAGAAAGGGTGTGTGTGTGAGGCCACTTGCAGCAAGTCAGGCAAACGGGCGCACCATTCCTCGTCCCGCTCAACATTCTGATAGAATGAGGCCCCCCGGATCCCTTGGAACTATTTAAGTCTGCTTCCTTCACGGCTTCCGAAGTTTTTATCACCAAGCCATGGTCTTGCACCTATCAAATTTCGATTCTCCCTTGTCCAACTCTGTCTCGCCATTACCTGGCTGTACTCGTTCCAACCTAACCCCTTTTCCGTATTATTTTGGATTGGACGCGTAGCCACCCCCGGGTAGCCCCCAAGGATCGATTGAAATCACAACCGACCTGCCCGTTCAAACAAGGTCGAACCGCGACGGTGAGTGCAAAGGACCAAACACCAAAGACCGACCGTTGATACGAGCGAGACAACAGCTGCCAACCTGCCCCCGCGAGCCAGAGGATGAGCCGCAAAGGTAAAGAGCGCGAGCGTGACCACCGGCACGCCTTCAGGCCGGGAGCCGGAGATCCGGCCCTGTGGTCCCGCGAGGAAGACGAGGAGGCCGACTGGACGGCACAGCAGCAGGCGCCCAGCGTGGCGACAAGCCAGCACTTTGGTAACGGGCCAGGTCTCTAGACAGCCGGCCAACCGCCAGACGAACCGCCGCATGCGGATTTGCAGTCGGGTGCTAACTGGGATTTCAATGACTATATGCACATGGAAGCCCACTCGCTCCCTGACCAACAGGGCGAGCCCGCCTCGCCATCCTCTCATTGTTCTGTTGCCCAGGAACACGAAGAACCTACCCCGGTTGCCGGGTCCTCCCGCGCCACGAAGAATACGCAAAAGGCCAAGACGTCCCCAACGAAGGCGTCCACCAAGGGGTCGCCCCCCAAGCAGCCGGTCCAGTGCGACTGGGAGGGCTGCGGGAGACGGTTCCCGCGGCTTACCGAGTTGAAGTGAGATCCAACCCCCAGAGCGAGGGCTTCCCGGGGCCCTCTGCCGGGCGGGACAGGTGTTTTGCTAACGGCTCTTACAGCAAGCACGTCAAAAAGGACCACCTGCCGCCCTCGATCCCGTGTAAGGCTAGGGACGCCGCGACGTTCCTCGGCATGCCCCCTTGCGAGATGATGTTCTACGAGAACAAGGACATGTACCGCCACATCCGCAACGCGCACCCCTTTTTTGCCGCAGACCCGACCAACGGAATCTCGCCCGAAGGAGGCCACTGTCCGGTGTGCGGCGAATGGGTCGCGCGGGACGACAACCTGAAGCGCCACATCGACGAGCAGCACAAGGACATGCAGAGGGGGGGGTCGCCGACGGGGTGGGTGACGGATATTTCGGGGAGGTCTTTCTGTTTTTGTTTGTTGTTTCGTTCTGCTTTTGGTGCTTTGGGTCTTTTCGCTTTGCTCTGTCTTTCCAAGTGTGTTTGGTTTGGTTTCTCTTGTAACTCGCCGTTTCTCGTTTTGGATCGTCTTGTTCGGGGGATCACGGTAGTATTAGTTGTGAATAGCAGCTTTGCGCGTCTTTAAACCTCATTCGTATTGACTGTCGTGGATATGTTGCGCCGCGACAGCCTTCTAAAGGGCTGGAAGAAGGGTTGGCCCTCATAAGCCAGGGGAGGTCCTCGGAGATCCGTACGAGTCGGGTCTCTGGTTTTTGAAAGCCGTGGGGGAAAGACGCAAGGTGTCTCTGTCGTAAATGTCCATTCAAACCCATAGTTCAACGGAGAGGGATTAGGTGTGTGTCCGCTTCCTGTCCCTTGGACCACAAACTTTGTCGAAGGATCAACGGGGCGCGGGCCGACCCGACATAGCCGAGGGCCGGATCCACTCCGTAACCGCAGGGCAACTCTGCCAGAACTAGATAAACGCCGTGGCTTTCAGCCTCTCGTAAGCTCGACGGAAACGGCGTCTATCGTCAGGGACTCATATGAAGCGCGGAAAAATACGACATTCGCCATCAATCTTACTCTGTTGTCAGGTGCCTGGCGGAGGTCACGGGTTAGAGCTAGTCGGCCCCTATTAGTCAGCCCATAAGGGATAAACCCCTTCCAGCTCACGATAGTTAAGGGGTTAGATTTGAATGCTGTTACAACACCATACCTACCTTCTGTTAAGTGGCCCTATCGTTGACTTCATCACTCGGACCAGCTGACCTCTGACATCTGTTTATCTACGCTCATTAGTATAGCTTCGATCCTTGCGAGCGACTCTTCTGGTCTCCCCTTGCGGAAACCGAAGATATGATAGGGCTTGGTTAGACTTCAGACATTTATTGACAGAGATGATGTGCACCCTCTATCTACAGCTTTTCATGTCTGCTATACGCGACTTCCTCCACGACACGCCTAGTTTGATAGGTCTGAAATACCGCCCCCAAGACCTATAAGGCTATTTGATGTAATGCGTTCGCTCCTCCGCGGGCTGTACCAAGTAAAGCTAGCCCTTTCTTGTCCCCCCTGTGTGATGCTGTCACAGATAGTCTAGTATGCCTTGGCGTCGTCCTGGCCGCGCTTGTAAGCCTTGGCATTGTCTTGGGAAAGGTCGCGGTAGGCCTTGGCGTTGTCCTGAGAGAGGTCGCGGTAGGCCTTCGCGTTGTCCTGAGAAAGGTCGCGGTAAGCCTTGGCATCGTCCTGGCTGCGCTTGTAGGCCTTGGCGTCATCTTGGCTGCGCTTGTAGGCCTTGGCGTCATCTTGGCTGCGCTTGTAAGCCTTTGCGTCATCGGCAGAGAGGTCGCGGTAGGCCTTCGCGTCGTCCTGGCTGCGCTTGTAGGCCTTAGCATCATCTGCAGAGAGGTCGCGGTAGGCCTTGGCATCGTCCTGGCTGCGCTTGTAAGCCTTTGCGTCATCGGCAGAGAGGTCACGGTAGGCTTTGGCATCGTCCTGGCTGCGCTTGTAAGCCTTTGCGTCATCGGCAGAGAGGTCACGGTAGGCTTTGGCATCGTCCTGGCTGCGCTTGTAGGCCTTTGCGTCATCGGCAGAGAGGTCGCGGTAGGCCTTCGCGTCGTCCTGGCTGCGCTTGTAGGCCTTGGCATCATCTTGACCGCGCTTGTAAGCCTTGGCGTCATCTGCAGAGAGATCACGGTAGGCCTTTGCGTTATCCTGGGAGAGGTCGCGGTAAGCCTTCGCATCGTCCTGGCTGCGCTTGTAGGCCTTGGCCTCGTCCTGAGAAAGCGCTACATCTCTGCCGGCTTTATGAACGGTTAGAAAAAAAAAAGTTCCAAGTTCCATCGTATATTCAGTACCGGCAAGGGACCTGGGGGCTTACAGAGAGTGGGGGCTGCAAGGGCAGCAATGGGGGCAATGAGAAGGAGGCTGGAGAACTTCATTTTGAAAAGGTGAATTTTCTTGTAATAATGGTTTCAAACCTAGGAAGCGTGCGTAGATGCTCAATGTCTGTGTGAGTGGGTTGAGATGAGGATGCTGTCCAGGAAATCCAGACTGGAGTGGTCGACGAGAACGGGATCATTTAAAGACATGGACAGATCGTCTCAACTACAAATCCACATTAGGTATCCCATGCGTGATTTGGCCAATACAACCTCGAGCTTACCAGCCTTCACTGGCCTGAATCTCGCGTCTATGCATAGCACAGTCATAAAGAAAAGCGACATGGAGACGTGACTTCTTACTCAGGCTGTACCACCACCCCGAAGAACGAACGGAGACCGCAAGCGCATATCCCTCTTGAGACTGCCGAAGGGTATCCGGAGTTCGACGTTGGACCGCCGAGGCTGCTCACGACGGGTGGCGACTGACGGGTCGGAGACTAGAGCATTGGAGACCCGCTTCATGCACCTAGTCAGGCTTCGTCAGACTATATGATTTTCTGACAAGGTAACTAATAAGATGACAGCTGCAGATCTGTAAGGCATCCTTAGTCAGCTAGCTGCAACCACAAACAGTAAGAATTGACTCAGAATACTCGAGAGTAATAAGTGCCGTAGTTTAGAAGTTGGCTCGGCACTCTACACGTCTTCAATCGCTTTCTGCTCGATGTCAGTCCGGACATTGCATGCTCCCGCAAGTGTCTGATCCAAAATGAGTTGGCCGCGGCTTTGAGCGAACGACTTACAACAACAACAACAATAACACATTGCAGCGCCTCTCCCCCAACCCATGAACCTCCTCAAGTGGCATCTTAGTCTGTCATTTCGCGAGCCACGCTACGAGATCATGAACGAAGAGAACGACTCCGAAGCCGGGTCCGAGGACCAACTCCTCGCCGAGAAGGGACCAAGGCCGACGAGGCCGAGAGCCGGCGGTTTTCTCCATGGCCTCGGAGGGCCTTTTCTTTGGCTTCACATACTCTTCCTTACCTTCTACTCGGCCTTGTTCTTCACTCTTGTGCTCTCCCGGCAGGGCCAGGAGCACGCATGCGCGGACGACCAGACCATGGTGTGGTGTAAGCTGCTCCCCCCGGATTCCCAACCGCGTTTTTGCTGACCGCTTGCCCCCAGCGCCGGCTCGCGAGGCGCTGAAGCCGGAAAAGGTCCTTTTCGGCAACGAGATCCAGGACGACAACGTCTTTCGCGGGCACCCGCGGCCGGAGCTGGACGCCGCCTGGAACACGCTCATACAGTACAGCAACGTCAAGGTCAAGGCCGAGGACCTCAGGCGGATAAACCGCACGTCCGTCCGGCTGCACGACGAGTCTGGCGAGCTGACCGAGTACTACTGGAGCGGCCTCAACGTCCACCACCAGCTGCATTGTCTGAAGATGGTGCGGCAGGCGGTGTTCCCCGAGTACTATTTCAAAGGGAAAAAGCCGCCGCGGCATCTGGAGGGACACATTGACCACTGCATCGACAGTAAGGACATTCCTAACCCCGGCACTTTTTCTTCCCCCCCCACACGGGCGATGAATGCTGACGTTGGCCGGTTTTCGAGACATTCGCATGACGCTCATGTGCAAGGCGGACATCTCGCTCGGCTCCTACGACTGGGTTGATAACAACCGGAGGCCCCTCACCAACTTCCACACCGAGCACAGCTGCTACAACTGGGACCTTGTCAACAACTGGGCGCGAGACCACAGTTTCGACATGTACGACAACACCTCTCTGGTGCACCCCTTCCTCGGTACGTGTTTCCAGGTCCCCCCCTGCGTACACCATTGAGACGAGACTGGGATCTGGTATATTAACGCTTTCCCCTTCTGTGTTGACAGGCAAATCCTACCCTCTCGATTCCGATGGCAAGTACATCTTTACAGAAGAGGTTGATCCTTTCGAGGGTAACAAGATCACGCCACCGCCGGTGTAGGGGGAGGAGGGTCGCCAAAGGCAATCGAAGACACCTCTGAGCGTGGCATTTAGGATAAACTTACTCTATGGCGAACCCGAGGACCTGAGGTCAACTAGGAACAGAGGGAGAAAAGTGGCCACTTTCTCTACTATAGTTGCAGGACAAGAGGCCAGCTATATATTGTTTGATAGCAAGAAACATGAAACAATGCCAATGACCGTTGCCTAGCTTGCAAGCACGAGAGGGCTCCGTGACTGTATGAATTGTTCGAGTCTCTCCCAGCTGCTGACCCCTTGCGTGCTGATCTGTCTCTGCTCATCTCCCAACTCTTGTTCAGACTGCTCTACCGCTCAGACACAAGTGGTGAAATCAAACAAGGCAACTCAGGCAATGTAGGAGCCTAGAGTTTGTAAATCGCGTAGAGGCGCGCGACAAATGCCGTGGCTAAAACTAAAGGCTTCCACGGTACGACGCATCAAAGACAGCACCTAGTCAAATCCTTGTTCAAGAGTACTTGATTGTGCCAACTCCACCGAGGTTGAATATTTTAGTCCGGTTCCCAACTTTAGCTTTTTTCACTTGACCCAACTCCCCCGAACTACCAAGCTAGCGGTGTGAACCACACTCTTGATCACTAAACTACGAGGGAGACGAGTCTCCGCGTTGCGTACAACTCGCCGCACAAAATCTCTCTGGGTGTCGCCAAACGGAGGCTCAGGCCGTGGGCGGAGACTCCGGCTCCTCCCTCGCCCGGCGTTCCAGCTGGTTCATGCGCTCCTCGTCGTCGTTGTACTTCCTGAAGAGGAGGTAGAAGACGGGGGTCAGGAAGCCCATGATCCCGGCGAGGACGACGAACTGGTAAAAGACCTTGGTGTACGTCGACGTCGGCGACAGCGCGAAGCCGAGGAGCGCGCCGACGGAGCTGGTCAGCAGGTTCAGGGCCGATATGAAGCTCTTCATCGTGCTGGGGGCCTTTGTGTAGGCGAACTCGACCGCCGACACGAGCGCGAAGATCTCGGACAGCGCCGACAGGATGAAGATCGGCAGGATCCACAGCACGGACACCTGGTTCTCGGGCTGCCTCATGACCACTGTGTGGCGGGGCCTGTCAGCACACTCTTTTTCTTTTTTCTTTTTTCTTCTTTTTTTCCTTTACCGGCTTTCGAGGACGTTGTGTGGATGGCTTACTGTGTTGGGTGCCGGCTGCAAAGGCAACTGCTCCGGCCAAGGCGGCAAAACCAAAGGTGATGCGCGTGACTGGTCGAAAGGCGATGCCGAACTTCCGTAGGGTCGGGTAGATGACATGGTCGCTGCATAGCGTCAAACCTCTGTTTGCCACGTGCGGCCTCGGCCCTTGGGGCCGGGAGGGTGGCTTGGTTCACTCACAGCAACGGAATCATGATGAGAATTGTCACGGGGTTGAAGCCGCCCACTAGAATTCATGTTAGGCCTCTTCTCATGTCTCGACATGCAGATGTCGACTCTGAAACGTACTAAAGTCGTTGGGCAGCCCATAGGTGTTCGTCCTGGCTGCCAGGCTGATGGTGTTGCCGCTTGTTTGGCCTATACAGACCCAGAATATCGGGCTAAATACATTGTGAGACTCGGATCACTCGCAAGTGGTAGCGGTTGGTGTTGGAAGTCTTACAGAATCGCGCTAGATGAAGAACGGAAAGCCGTTAGTTCCCGACCGCTTCGGGGCTCGCAGCAGACAGACTCACAACACACGACACGCCACTAGGGCTACTTTGATTTCTTCGATGAAATGATCATCCCACGGGACGCTGGCGTTGCCGTGCTGGGCTAGGTAAGACGGCTTCGCCTTGTCCATGTCCCAGTGCTTCATCCCAACCCAGACGGCCTTGAACGCCCTGGGTATATCGGACCCTCGGGGCGGGACCATGACTGCAAAGCGTTTAGTTTTCGCTTTCGCATCCAAGTGAGGGCGCGCCGTGAGGTCTCACCGTATGTCTTTCGGCCGGCAACGAGCACGACGAGGGCGGCAAGGTAGAAGCCGAGGGCCATGAGGAAGGTCGCCCAGAATCCGACTTCATATTCGATCCACTGCGAAAGGTTTCAGCGAAACCGAACTGTATCGCTTACGTGAACTCGCCTTACCGTTGCCAACAGCATAGAACTGGATCCGATATTGATGAGCCTGTCTCTCATCAGCCCCAAGACCACAAACCATCCAATTTCTGGGGCTTGCTTGCCAGTAGTATGTGCTGAAGATGTTCTGAATCGTGACATCGGGGTCGAGAATGACCCGTTCACCACCCTTGAGGGTCTTGAGTCTTCGTGACTTGCCAGAGTACTGGTCCGCGATCAGAGGTCCTACGTTGCTCTTGATACCACCGGTACTGTACCCAAGAATCAATAACTGCTTTGATAGTGTGTATTGGCATACACCAAGACGGGGGGAGGGGGGGGGGATTACCCTAAACCTATGACAAACAGGGCCACCAGTAAGCCTGGAAGGCCAGCACCCGCCTTCAAGGCAACCGGTAGGGACGTGGCAAAGAGGATGACGAAGCCGAGAGTCGATATTCTGGGAAAAGCATCATTAGGCATTCCACATTGTGCGCTGTTGAAGAACAAGGGTAAACAATTCGAACAGGGGTGTGTTCACATACATAGCACCGAGGCATATTGTCTTGAATCTGCCCAGCCAGCTGTCGGCAATGATGGCGCCAAACAAGGGAGTAAGGAAGCACCAGAACTCAAAGATGAAGCCTATGCCTGTCGCGATTGCTTGGCCCTGTACACGTCTCAAGTGAGTAAGAGTCCTCAGGGCCCCAGAAAAGGTGGGTATATCATGTTGGCCCAGTTCGCGGGCGTGGGTTAAGGTGTCTTCTCTCTCTCTCTCTCTCTCTCCCTCTCTCTCTCTTACCTTGCCCAGGGCTCCGGGGCGTTCGTCGGGCCCTCTGTGGCCACCATCAGTGAAGGGGTGTTCGACATAGTTTTCTTTTCCCCCCCGATATTGATAGTAAGCACTAGTCCAAGTCCGGTTCAAGCGACACGCTTGCTGCAGCACGTGTCTGCAGTCGGGAGGGGAAAACGGCTACTCACGCAGCGGCCCAGTCAAGCAGCGGAAAGCGAACCTCTCAGCGACCTCGGCGGCCCCGACGAGGTAGATGGCAATGGAGACCCGATCGGCCACACGCCTCAAGGTCGCCAGCTCCTCGTCGTTGGGAGACTGGCCGTCCTCGCCCTCGGACAGGGAGACGGCTTGCGGCAAGGGCTCTTGGGCGGTGCTCTTTTCATCCTGCGCCGCAGCCGCGGGGGCTGGATGCTGTGGGGTCATGACTGCGTGGAATAACGATTATATACTATCCCGAGAGCTCTCCTCGAGACGGACGGGCTGACGGACGGACGGACGGACGCTGGAGAGAAGGCGAGCGAGCAGTCGAAAACCCGCTCAGCTGATCTGGCGTTTTAAGTATTATGTGGCGGCCGGGAGCTAAGAAACAAGATACGGTACGGGCCGCCGCTCCGACTATTTAGGAGAAATGAAAGCACGGTGAGCGTTTGCCGTGCGCGGGCGCCGCAACGGATGGGCGGATCCTCGCCCGGGGAAGCGATTCCGCATGGGACGATGATCTTTGGCGTTGCTTGGCGTCCCTGCTGGCGTCCCTTGCAACGTGACAACCCTTGTGGGTCTGTGTATTGTGACCTTCCGTATCAGGGAATGGCTTTCTTTGTTCTCCTCGCGAGGCGGAAATCCCACGTTCGGCCATCCATCACTCCCCCATGATGGGGAGCCTGGCACTCGTCGGAGCAGCCCCTTCAGGCTTCGCGGCCAACGCAATTCAATCGGAGCAAGTCGGAGGCCGTTTTTAGCTGCACCCTTGCAGGGCCAATAGGACCCGTCGTTCGTGAGACAATGTCATCAGGAAAATGCCGTTCAGGCTGACCACATTGTTGAAGTGTTGGGCATGCTTACGTTGTGTTTTACCACCTGTCTTGGACATCATCCTGTACCTGTGCGAACTTGAGAAGAAGAGATCACCTTGGGCTGACCACCCACCGTTCTCGTGGCACTCATGACACAATATCGTTTGCGCTGATCGGAGCACCTTGGGAGGAACCAGCCTTGTGTTCGGACTTTAGTGCTGACCAGATGCTACCCACAGTACAACCGGGCAGTGATATGGTATCAGGTTGAAGTCGAGCACATGCCAGCTTAGTTGATATGCCATAGTGTACACTGGGCAAACCTTGTCTCAGCAGAGACTTGCCGGCGAGCGCTGATCAAAAGACCATCTCTAGATCTCTCATGGACCCACCCACCTAGTGGCCACCCTGGCAGACACTTGATAGGTCGGTTGAAGCGGCATAAGAACCTGTCTGCTAGACGAAGTCTGGCCTGCCTGCGACAGCTATCAACTTCGCGAGATAGGTGCCAGGCGATGATCAACGCCACTATTGGCCATGTCACCTAGATTCCGACCTCGGGTGGGTAGTATTGGAGGCGGATAGAGTATGTTTGGTTCTGGGTCATAGGGGGTTTGCATATGGGGGTCCAATATCACTTATACGAAGTACATACTTTGTACGGACGTGGTAAGGGCCCGGTGTGGATAACTCGACTTACATACGACCCCGCAACACCATAGCGTTTCAGTGCTCGTTGATATGATTCGCGTAGCTGCAGTAGGCGCGTGCAGACGTGCTACATGGTGCAATGATGCATCGAGTTGCCCGACGATGCGACTCGGGGCTCCTGTCCTATGCCTAGTTAAGAGGTTGGAGATGTCCAAGATCGCGCGACCTGCTGCTGCTGTAAAAAGAAGTCTTGGATGGCCAGTGGCAACATCTCAGCCTTCATGTTTTCGAGGTTGACTAGATCTCTGTATCGTTCTTCTTCATTGCTGAACCAGCCTCCCTTTGATCCCAGACCGCCACCCCCCGTCCGTCCCTTTTCCCTTGCTGACTTCGCCCCGAACCCTGAGCCTGAACCTAGATCCCCTAGACCACCCTAGACCACCCTAGACCATGGACCGAAACAGTGCATCTTCCGTTGCCGACGAGAATGACTGGACCAATGTGACCGACCCAAAGGAGAAGAAGAAGATACAGAACCGCATCGCGCAGCGTGTCCACCGTACGTCTGCCTGGCGGTTCCCGCTCGGAATCCGCGGTGGCGCCGGCCATGTTTACTGACGGTCAAGGGCAGGTGAGAAGCTCAAGCGGCGCCTTCGAGAGCTCGAAGATTTGGCCGAGGAGAAGGAAAGCAGGAGGCTTGCCGAGGAACAGGGACACAAGAGGAGATTCTCAATGAGCGTGCCCATGACGCCGGGAGCACAGTCCATGGTGTTGCCGGCTTCCTGCCCCTCCAGCATCTCTTTCGGCCCCGCCGGGGCGCTAGAGAGCCTCACGCCGCCCGTGTCCCAGCACATCGAGACCATGTGGCGTGTCTTGAACGACATACTCCATGACCGCCCACTGGCAGACAGCCCCGGCCAGAACACGAGCATCGCGGGGCCGAAAGACGCTCGGGAAGAGCCCGCACCGACGTATCCAGACTGGCGGGCCCATACTCTAGTAGCAGGTCCGGAGACGGGCTCGGACAACAAGTTCGACCTCGCCGCTCTCGCCAAGGGACTGTCTCCCGCGCAGGACGGCAATCTTTACATGCCGGATCTCGATTATTTTCCGTTCCCCGGCGGCACCAGCGACGGCGACGACAGAGTCGTCGGGGACTTTGGCGACACAAGACCCGGCTCGGCCTACGCGTCTTTGCCGCCCGGGCTCCCGGGCAGCGACGCGCCGTTGATCGAGCGGCTGAACTGCCTGAGGCAGTACGCGGGAGCCCTGGGTTTCGGCAGCCTCGACGCGGCCCTGTCGTCGTACTACACGGCCGACCTGAGCAGGTCGCCGACGCTCTTCAACGAGCAGTGTCTGAGCCGCAGCCGGCGGCTGCCCAGCCTCCTCTCCGAGATCAGGAGGCATTCCAAGGGCTGGAACAAGCTGGGGCAGGCCGGGTACACGGAAGAGACGCTACGGAGCGCCGAAGACATCTACGTGGAGGAGTTCAAGCAGGCGGGGGTCGACGTGCACCTGCAGCTCGCGGACGTCGCCGTCGCGGGCGAGGAGTTGACGATGGATCTTGTGCCCAGGGCTCTCGTGGTTTTGCAGAACAAGTTTCCTCACCTCTGGGCCTTGATCACGAGCCTCGCCACGGACGCCGCGGCGCTCGGGGAGCAGCAGCAGCATCCCTACACCGTGTTCGCGACCGTCATGACGTTGTGCTGCCCCGGCAGGCCTCTCCCGCGCGGCGTGCTTGCATTCCATCAGTATCAGTACCACGAAGTGCCGTGATCGATTGGTTGCCGCGCCAGCGGCTAGGTGCATAAAGGCTTCGTACAGCGGCGAGTAGGACCGCGGGGAGAACATATAGTATGTATTCGTAGGCATAAGCATGGGTCTCTCTGGTGGGGACCAAATATGGGGGGGGGGGGGGACGTCTTTGTATAAGCTGAATGATTAAGACAAATTGGTCATCTAGGTACATCTTGCATTAAACCATGCGGGCCGCCCTCACAGCTCTTGGCTGACGATCTCCACGTCTGTATCTACCGGTAGCTTACTGCCGTCTGACTGGCCTAACCCCCGCGCCTTGCTATGCATACTGCATTGTTATATTACGCGTCTGACTGTGCCCCCCCCCCGGTAAGGCTGATGAAAGTCTATGTGTCATGTGCGAGGGGAAACCATTTGATAGTAGCGTTGCATCTCGGCGCTATTCGGACAGCTTTCTCTCCCGGCTTGGCTTGGGGTTGTCTGCGTTGGAGGGCACTACATGCTGTGTGCCATGCTTTGAAAGGAGATCTGCGCACGCAATCCGCGCTTACCTTCTCTTTTCCTCCCTTTCTTTCTCTTTTTTTTTTTTTTGTGCCATATTCTTCTCCCCTCTTCGGGGTGGCAATCGACAACCAATCAACCAGAAAAGAAAGAAGGGGGTAGAAGAAAAAAAAAAGAACAGAACAGAACATGGCCCTCGGGAACCCCGTCGCGGACACACGAGGCATTGTGCTGCCGTCCCGGTACGAAATACGGCAGATCTCACCGGCCGTTGCCGACTGGGTTTTGGCTCTCAACTGGTACACACAGATATGCGGCTCAGAGGTCCTGAGCGGCGTCCACTCTGGAGAGCTGGGCAAGGCGACGCTGACGGCCTACCGGTCTCTGAGGGAGTCGAACCGCCACAAGGACATGCCGCCGTCCAACGGTCTGTCGTACATGCTCGTCGACAAAGAGTACGTCTTCAAGCGGCCCGAGTCGGAGGCTGCGGGGGGCGGCCTGTACTGGGACGAGATCGACGCCGAGGACCCGGCGCTGGCCGACGACCAAGCGGCCAAGCGGCGGCTGCTCGAAGGAATCGACTTCCCCATCGTCTCGCTGTCCCAGTGGTACGACGCCGGCGCCGAGGGCGACCCGGCCATCTGGGCGCTGAGGAGGCGGGTTGCGCCCGTGTACTGCCTGACCAGCGACATGCTGGACGAGAGGGACACGTCGACCTTGGAGGCCGAGGTGACGGGCCCGGGACAGGTACTGCTAGACAAGGGCACCTCCACGCTGGAGGGACACGAGGGCAAGGGGCTGATGAAGGCGCTCGCGCACTTCGTCATGAGGGAGATGAAGGCCAGGGGGTTCCGGGGCATCATGGTCACTTGTCTGTCTCCGCAGGTGCACCACGTCTTCGGGAGCCCGCCAGCACCACTCAGGGGCCACACGCTTGTGGAGATGACGCTTTGGGACTACGAGAAGAGGGACGAGAAAGGACAGGTGTATAGGCCGCTGGCCAAGTCCAAAGTGAACAAGGGTTGGAAGGTGTGGACCGAGCTCGCGGACGAGGCATCGATTGCAGCATGACTCCGATAACTGCATATCGAAATGCACGATGCGCTCGAGCGGAAATAGGTGTAAAAAAGCGATAAAAAAAAGAAAGAAAAAAACAAGGAGTCACACACCCAGTCATTCCCGTTATCCATAACCAAACAGAACTCGCCGGCATCCACCTAGTTATAGTATCCACAAAGTAGGGGGTTTGACCAATCGTTCCTCCTCACCTCGTTTCCTCATCGAATCGATCCGATCTTCGGACCGAAATCAACCCCTCGCGACGACTTTTGACCAGACGGGCGACACGCAACTCTCATCTACGTTATCGTTTGCCTAGATCATCATCACCATGCCTCAAGTGGCTCTCGGGGAGTCCATCCCCCCCGACACGGCTCATGTACGTTTTTTCCAATGAATGTTGTGTGACTATATTATATACCTTGCTGACCTTGACGACCTCTTGCCCACCGAAAGGCCGTGAGCGTTTCGTTGCCGACATGGAAGTCCAATGTAGGGTATGAGGAGGGCGAGAGCTGGGTCGTCGACAAAATGACGACGGGCTACCCGAGATTCTTCATCCACAAGAGCATAGAAGCCTTTGCGCGCGTCGTCGCCTCGACGTTTGCCCGCACGCCGGGGCAGCGGGCCATGCTGTTCCCCAACAAGGCCATCGCCCAGCGGTGCATCGACTTCCTGCACGCCCACGCCCCGGCCCGGGTGCTGGACGGCCTCGACACCGTCCACCTGGTCCTTGACGCCTCGAACCCGGAGGCCGTCTCGCTGAAGCTCATCAGCCCGACCGTCTCGGGCGTGCTGTTCCATCCCGACGCTTTCCCGTACGCCAAGCAGTTCTGGCAGCACAGCGGCGACGGCGTCTCCAGCAGAAGGGCCGAGTTCTGCCACGGCCTCCTCGCCCAGGGCCTGCTTTCCCCCGACGACCCGTCCAGGAAGCCGAAATGCCAGGCCCCTCAGAAGATCAAGGGCCCGCGGCGCTACCAGCGGCCAGTCCTCGCAGAGGAGACGGCGGCGGCGGCGGCGGCGGCGGCGGCATCTCACACGCCGGGTAGCAGCGGCGACACCAGTCCGAATCTTAGCTCGGCGGCGTCCAATTGGTTCGTCGAGGAACGCTTTGGCCGGAACCTCGACATTTCATTCGTCGACCGAGCCAAGGCGGCGATCAAGAGACGCATCGCCGGCACGCTGAGTCACAACGTCGATGTCGCGAGCAGACCCCTGCCGGAGGCGGACCCCAGCGGCCGGGGAATCGCCAGCCTCACGGAGCACGACGTCTACCTGTTCCCCACGGGCATGAGCGCCATCTTCAACACCCATCGCTTCCTTTTGAGTGCCAGAGGGAGCATGAAGAGCATCAGCTTCGGGTTCCCCTACGTCGACACGCTCAAGATCCTCCAAAAATTCGGCCCCGGGTGCGTCTTCTACGGCCGCGCCTCAGAACAAGAGCTGGACGAGCTCCAGCAGCGGCTTGCGTCAGGCGAGCGCTTCCTGGCGCTGTTCTGCGAGTTTCCGGGGAACCCCATGCTCACGTGCCCCAATCTCAAGCGTATCCGCTCCCTGGCGGACCAGTACGATTTTGCCCTGGTGGTTGACGAGACGATTGGCACATTCGGCAACATCGACGTCCTGCAGTATGCCGATGTCGTGGTCAGCAGCCTGACCAAGATCTTTTCGGGTGACTGCAACGTCATGGGCGGGTCGGCCGTGCTGAATCCCAAGAGCCGCTATTACGCCAGACTCAAGACCACGCTCGAGCAGAATTACAGCGATACGTACTGGCCCGAAGACGCCATCTTCATGGAGCGGAACAGCCGCGACTTTGCCAAACGCATCAGCCGCATCAACACCAACGCCGAGGCGGTTGCCGAGCTCTTGCTGGCGCACCCGCTCGTGAAGAGGGTGCATTATCCAAAACACAACGCAGACAGGGCAAACTACGAGGACTGCAGGACGCCGCTCGGAGGCTACGGCGGGCTGATGTCTGCCGTGTTCCACCGCAAGGAGGATGCCATGGTGTTCTACGACAACATGGAGTCGCCAAAGGGGCCCAGTCTCGGGACGAACTTCACCCTGACGTCGCCGTACGTGCTGCTCGCTCATTATGGAGAGCTGGACTGGGCAGTCAGCCTGGGCGTCGACCCGAACCTGCTGCGCATCAGCGTCGGACTGGAGGAGACGGATCGGTTGACGGAGATTTTCAGCAAGGCGCTCGAAGCGGCGGAAAAGGCATCGCAGGGTGCCGGGCCGAAATCGTAATAGATTGCCTCCCCCCTTGCCTTGAATAAATAGTCGTGTGGCCCACCGTTCACCGTGCAAGTCTGTGCTCCAACCGGTGGCCCATCTCGTTCCGTCACACCTTCCGACCATTCACTCTAAATGTACGTGTGAAAACATTTTGTTGAGTTCTCTAGTCTTGATGTCTCAACTGAAATGATTCTGACCGATTATACTTCTTTTCTTCCACAGGGTGCCAGCATATATAAATCCAGGCTGGAACTATCTTGTGATTGAGAGATGATTTTTTTTTTATAGAGAATGGCCTCAGAAGAGCTTCAAATCCTGCCCTGTAGGCTCTTAAGGGACTCGTTCGCAAAGAGCAAGCTGCCTTAGCGCATGCCTAGAGCCTCGTACGCATCGTGGGCTGGCATCGGCGGGTTGTCTTGGGCCAGGCCCGGATAATCGCATAACCGGTGTAGGTTAACTGACCAAGCAGGAGAAGCGATTGAGTCCTGACATTGGAGGGTCAAAATGTTATCTGACAATCAAGAAGATGGCAGATGCGGCTCATCTCTCTGACTCGCATCTTAACGTACAGTACTCCCACAGCTACAGACCTGGATGTTGCAGCAAACACCTTGCTGGTTCTACAACGAGAATGCGCCACCGGGATTACCAGATTGCGACGATGCCGTCTCAAAAATAGACGTTGACTCCCCACGAGGCTGATTCCCCTACCCATCAGAGGTCTCGCCAGTGTGCTGGGTCAAGTATGGGTGCACTGTCTACTGGAACGAGGTGCTCTCCCTCCAGTCTTATATCCAAACGGGCGGTGGGGAAAAGACCTCATAGGATGGCCGACGTCCGGGGTATCGGAGAGGGCTGGGATATGAAGTGCGTCAAAGTTTGACGCCTAAGACCATGAGGGCTCATGACGGCACGAACGCAACAGGGCGGCATGCGGATCCAGTCCAGAGTCGTCTCCGGGAGGCAAACCGTCTTCGACCCTGCCGTCGGGAGAGACGTCCTGCACCGTGCGAGTTGATGTGCCGACGTTTCCAGAGACTCGATGACATGGCGAGATGTTCTCCGTGGGCCAGCGCGCACGGGTGAAGCGTGCAAGGCGACTCGTGAGTCTCACCGAAGTTAGCGGCTGATCGGGGTAGTCCATCATATATGTCAAGGAAGGATTCTGCAGTGGTGTAGGACTAACTTGGGGTGTTGAAGCGTGGGCACCGTTGTCCACTTACTTAGCCGAAATATGTAGGTAAAGGTAGTAGACACATATCAGTGTTTATTTCCAGGATAGCTTTCCCCTCTTCATTTATTTCCCTACCTATAGCTAACCACCTAAAGAGGGGGAATGTAATAATTAGTACGTATACTTTACCCCGAAAGCTACACATTACGCAAAATAACGTGATAACGCAGACAACTTGACAAGAAAGCGACTCGTAGATGGAAGTAAGTAACTCCTAAGTAGGTAGGGATTATGCCGCAATATGCGTACTTTAACAGATGCACGCACTCCAACACTACGAGCCGTGTCGGCGGCTGTGGGAATGACACCGGACCGCGTCCCCGCCTGTTTCCTTTTCTCGACTCTTTTCTTTCTTTCTTTCTTCCTTCCTCTCGTTGGCCCGTTGGTACGACGCGGGGTTCTCGAACCCTCGACGGGCCATGTCTTCCCAACTCTCGTCTTCGTCGTCTCCGTTCCGCCGGCTAACAAAGCCTCTCTCTCTCTCCTCCACCTTCTAGAACGCCGAACGGCACTTTCACGAGCCAAAATACAAAGGCAAGTCAGCCGCCAAGCGCATTCGCACAACACACATCCTGGTCGTCCCTCCATCCGGTTGCATTAAAGCCCAAGCCGAACCCCGGTCATCAATCCGTCCGTCCAACCAGAGCCGCCCATTGCCACGTTCTTGCGATATCCCCCTTCGCCCGAAAGGCTAAGTAAGAATCATCGGCCGTGGTATGGTGGTCCCCCCATCCGCCCATTCCTCCCACGACCCCGTGGGGTTCCCAGCGCTGCACCGGCTCAGCCAAGAGAACCCCAAGTCTCCCAAGCCTCCGCAAATCCTGCGGAGAAGAAGAGGACCTGACGTCGAATTTCTAGAAGCGCCCGTTGCATCGACCGATTGCATCACAGCGTTACTGCCCCGCCATCGCTGCCTGTCTTTCCCCCCTCCATACCGACTCGAGTCGTATCCCGGACTTAATCCACACGTCTTCTTTGTCCTGCATCCCCGTCGTCCCATCTCGACTTCTCTTCATCTTGTGTGTGCTCGACTCAGTAGTCCTCTACAGTCCACCAGACTGTCCCGACCGCGCGCACACCGTACCCAGGTGAGTGATGGCGTGTCTTTGTCCTTGCTGACTTGGCTGTGTCTCCACCCGCCTGTTCCCGTGCCTGTCAGCCCCCCCAAATGATATGGCTTCGCCGGCACAAGCAGGCAGAAGTGTCTTGACAGACGGGCTGACCATCTCCAGTCACACGCTTCTTCAGCAGCGGCCTCCCGCGTCTGAACAGTCGGTTTGCGCTACCGTGATAATCATTGCCGCAATCACGCCCAGCCCATTCATCCGCCTTCACATCACATCATATCGCCAGCGGTCGCACCCACCCAGCCAGTCCGCCTGTCTGGTACGTTACGTTGCCATTCTCCCCCCTGTCCTCGTACCCTTTTTATCCAGAAAGTCTCGGCAGATTGCGAAACTGGCCTGCGTCCAAATCGCCATCTCGCATCGGTCTTGCGGAGCCAGTTTCACAAACACCCTTGCCCTCTGCTGCCCCCCTCCCCCGGCCTGAACCATTCCCTATTCTCTCAGCGTTTTCCATCTTTCCGTCAGCTCAATCAAGCGCGTGCTTCCGGTCCTGTGGTTCAAGTCCTAGACCCGTTCCAACATGTGAAAGGGCTCCTGTCCCTCGAGACAAGACCCCGGGATCCCGGGATAACTGGTCTCTGCACGCCAGCCTATCCCAGTTGCCCCAGTCTGGTCTCCGTGGGGGGGTTCCACTCGATCCCATCCGTCTCTTGTCTTTCCCATCTTGTCCATACACCATACCTGATACCCCATCCGGCTGGCGCCTCTCTCGGTAAGCCAGTGCCTACCACCCTAGCCTCGACTCGCCGGCCTCTCATCCGGCCTTCCTTCGGTCCGTTGATATATATTCCCAGTCCATCCCATCTTCTGTAGCCGAGACGTCCTCTCTCTTCTCCCCCTCCTCTCTCCCCGTCCTGTTCCTCTACCCACGCTGTCCAGATTATGTACTGTTGTCTAGTGTAATGCCATCATATTGCCTGCAAGACTGCCACTACTTCTACCGCACGGCGCTGCGCGGATTGAACGTCAGCACCAACGTCTCGCCTCTCTACGCATAAAGAGGCAGCTCGTCCGCTAACGATCATGCCCACTCAAGTCCGCATCTTTTCGCGACCCAGGCCCCTCGGCGAGACTCTCGAAAAGGCCGTCCCTCCGTCCTCTGTCCCCCGATCCATCCCGGACACCCTCGATCTTCAGAAACCAGTCGAGCACGAAAGGCCAACCCAGAGCACCAAGGACGCCCACTCCATGGCCGTCTACACGGACAAGTCCGTCGAGGGCAGTGTCACATTCGCTGGCCAGGACAAGCTCAAGCACCTGCCCATCCCCGAGTTGGAGGTTACCGCACAAAAGTACCTCACAGCCCTCAGACCTCTGCAGTCCGCACGCGAACATGCCGAAACCAAGCAAGCCGTCCAGGAATTCCTGAGGCACGATGGCCCTCCTCTGCAGGAGAAGCTGAAGGCTTACGCCCAGGACAAGACCAGCTACATTGAGCAGTTCTGTGAGTGCAACCACGGCCCGTCATACACACCCCGGCTGACCGTCGCACAGGGTACGATTCGTACCTGAACTTTGATAACCCCGTCGTTCTCAACCTGAACCCCTTCTTCCTGCTGGAAGACGACCCCACCCCCGCGAGGAACAACCAGGTGACCCGGGCGGCGTCGCTCGTCGTGTCGGCGCTCGAGTTCGTCAGAGCCGTCCGCAAGGAGGAACTCCCCCCCGACAACATCAAGGGTCAGCCCCTCTGCATGTACCAGTACTCGAGGCTTTTTGGCACAGCACGCGTGCCCACGGAAAACGGGTGTCAAATCGAGCAGGACCCGGACTCGAAGCACATCATCGTCATGTGCCACGGGCAGTTCTACTGGTTCGACGTTTTGGACGACAACAACGACCTCATCATGAGCGAGAAGGACGTCTCCGTCAACCTTCAGACCATCATCGACGATGCCTCGCAGACGCCAATCCAGGAGGCCGCCAAGGGAGCGCTCGGCGTCCTGAGCACGGAGAACCGCAAGATCTGGTCGGGGCTGAGAGACGTGCTGACCAGGGAGGAGGGGTCCAACAACGCCGACTGCCTGGGCATCGTCGACTCGGCGCTGTTTGTCCTGTGCCTGGACTACACCGAGCCCGTCGACGCCGACGCGCTCTGCGGCAACATGCTCTGCGGCACCAGCCTGGTGGAGAAGGGCGTGCAGATCGGAACCTGCACCAACCGGTGGTACGACAAGCTGCAGATCATCGTGTGCAAGAACGGCAGCGCCGGCATCAACTTTGAGCACACCGGCGTCGACGGCCACACGGTCCTGCGCTTCGCCAGCGACGTGTACACGGACACGATCCTGCGCTTCGCCAGGACCATCAACGGCCAGGCCCCGACGCTCTGGGCCACGACCAGCCCCGACCCGGCCAAGCGGGACCCCGACAGCTTCGGCGAGGTCGACCCGACGCCGCACAAGCTGGAGTGGGACATGACCCCGGAGCTCAGCATCGCCGTGCGCTTCGCCGAGACCCGGCTGGCCGACCTCATCGAGCAGAACGAGTTCAGGACGCTCGACTTCAAGCACTACGGCAAGAACTTCATGACCTCGATGGGCTTCTCTCCCGACGCCTTCGTGCAGATGGCCTTCCAGGCCGCCTACTACGGCCTCTACGGCCGCGTCGAGTGCACCTACGAGCCCGCCATGACCAAGATCTTCCTGCACGGCCGCACCGAGGCCATCCGCAGCGTCTCCGAGGAGTCGGTCAACTTTGTCCAGACCTTTTGGGCCGACAACCCGGCCGAGCACAAGGTCGAGGCCCTCCGCAGGGCGTGCCAGCGCCACGTCAACACGACGCGCGAGTGCGCCCGCGCCGAGGGCTGCGACCGTCACCTCTACGCCCTCTTCTGCACGTGGCAGCGCTCCATGGACGACGACACCCTCAGCAGCTCCAACGGCGGCTACTCGAGCCCCGTTGACGGGTGCTCGGAGCAGGGCGAGTCCGTCGTCGGCAGCCCTGGAAAGGAGTCGATACTCTCGCTCAACGGCGGCAGCGCCGACGCGCAGTCGACGGCGGGGTCCCGCGCGCGGGGCGACAGCACCACCTCGCGCGGCGGCGGCGGCGGCGGGCACACCAACCAGGGGTCGGCGATGCCGCACATCTTCGCCGACTCCGGGTGGGACAGGCTCAACAACACCATCATGTCGACGTCCAACTGCGGCAACCCGTCGCTGCGGCACTTCGGCTTCGGCCCGACGTCGGGCGACGGCTTCGGCATCGGGTACATCATCAAGGACGAGGGCATCTCCATCTGCGTGTCGAGCAAGCACCGGCAGACGAAGCGCTTCGTCGACACCCTCGAGAGCTACCTCCTCGAGGTGCGGCGCATCCTGCGCATCACGTCGCGCCGCGGTGCCGGCGTCCGGCAGACCCGCGCGCGCGAGCTTGACCAGCAGGCCCGCCCGCGGCCGCCCAGGGGCATCAAGTCCCGCGGCCGCCTCATCACGGCCCAGGACGCCATCAAGCCCTTGCCGGCGCGCTCGTCGACGGGTACACAGTCGCCCACGGATGAGAGCGTCACCCTCAGCGAGGACGACGAGCTCGGCGGATGTAAGTTTTTTTCGTCTTTTTTTTTATTTTTTTTATTTTGCGCTCCCCCGTCTCTTGTCAGATAGGACACATACTTTCTTGGAGCAGAAGTGCTGACGAGTGTTCCCCCGACAAACAGATGGCTTCTTCGACGCCGGCATGCTCCTCCAGGCGCTCAAGGCGCGCGGCGAGAGCATGGACACGGCGGAGACGAAACCCTCGGAGCGGGCGGCCGTGCAGGCGCGCCGGAGGGAGATTGGCAAGAAGCTGCGGCTGATTGAATATTGACGGCCGGGCGCATCGCATCGCTCGTCGGGCGGGGGGGGGGGGGGGGTTCTTCCGGCGCGTTTGGGGAATGTTGTAAGGAGAAGGAATCGGACGGTGTTTGGACCGCTCGGGTACGCATGAACAGCAAGCAAGCAAGCCTTTCTCTTTTCTTGTTCTTTTTTAGAAAAACCATCCTTGGAAACATATACCCTCCTTTTTTATCTGATATCAAGCCTATTTGGAGCCATGTTGTGTGTCTGTTGCCGTGACTGCCAGCCAAGCAAGACGAAGAACTCAACAGGGCTTTCTTTTTTGTGAGAGGTCACAGGTCGACTAAACATACATGCACGAGTCCGTTTCATTCTAAACGCTGATGGGGGGGCGAAGTCCAGAAGAGACGTTTGTGTTGTATGGTACACGTCCGCCGGAGTTCTTGCTCCAGATTTTGTTTCCCCATAAACTCTTATTGATTCTCATCAACAACACACTGCGATGCAGGTTCCTAAGGGGGGGGGACTACAGATGCGTTTGTCATCGGAAGCGTGGAAGATACAATGAAGAAGCGCCTAGTCTAAAAAGAAAACGAAGAAAAAAAACGGTCTTTTTTAGACAAATAGAAAAGAAGAAAAAAGATTCCCGTCCCCATCCTGCGCTGCGCCGTCCCGTTTCACCAGCGCCCGTTAACCCAGAATCATTACAAGACCGTTTGTGATTCTTCCCTGTTGTAATTGATGTTTTTGCAAGTTCCAAAAACGTCTCACGGAAAAATAATGTACAGAGACAGACATAGCCCCCCCCCCAGCACCGTTACCCCAATCCAGACCATCAGATAAATGGCGCACGGCGCAGAAAGCCTTTCAGGCGAGCTCGTGCATGTGCCCACGGTGGCCGTCGGCTGTTGTCGGCGCCTCGTGGATCGTCGGCGGTGGCTGCTGCTGGGGCGGTGGCGCCTGGCCAAACTGCTGGAACCCTCCCTGCGTTGTTTGAGGGCTGGTGGCCTGCATGCTGTAGCGGTCGTTCATGTCGTTGTTGGTGTTGCTGTGCGTCATCTGGGACACGGAGCCGGGGCTCGTCGTGTCGGTGCGGTCGGGCACCGCGTTGCCGTTGCCGGCGCCGGCGGCGGCGAAGTAGGGCTGCTGATGCTGATATCCGTCCTGCGGCGGGGGAGGAGGCGTGCCGCCAAAGGACTGCGGGTAGCCGCTGGGCCCGCCGAACTTGGGGTCGTAGATGGACTGCGTGTGGGTGGTGGCGGCGTACTGCGACGGCGAGCCCTGCGGCGGCTGCGCGTAGCTCATCTGTGGCTGCTGCTGCTGCTGCTGCTGCTGGCCCTGAGGCCCGCCGTTGTGGTTCTTCTTCCGGATGAGAAACCAGATACCGAAGAGGGCGAGGGCGATGACAGCGACGCCGCCCACGACGCCGCCGACGATGGCGCCGACGGGGGTGGAGGACGTCTTGTCTTTCGGATCCGGTACGGGGGCGGGGGAGGTCGACGACTCTTGGGCCGACGCCGAGGTGGCGGTGGGCCTGGTGGCTCTGCTCGACGTGGTGTCGCCGAGCGTTACGACCAACTCGGACCATTGCCGGGCCCGCTGGCCGGCGTACGTGGTCAAGACGACCTGGGGAGTCGAGTTCTCCTCCGAGGCGCACCAGTAGCCGTAGATGTCGTCGGAAAAGGAGACGGTGCGGCAATACGGCTGCCCCGTTTCGGTACTGCGCGCTCAGTGTCAGTTCTCGGGGGGGTTTTGTTTCCCTTGTGGCTGCGGAAGGAGGGAGGGGGGAGGAACCCACCACTTGCGGGTTTCCGTGTCCACGCGACAGCCGCTGTCGCAGAGGCTTGACGTGTAAATGTCCTTGTAGTCGAAACACGTGCGGGGCGCGTTGCAGTTTTGGGTGCCGCAGCAGGCGACCCGGCCGAGGACGTTCGAGTTGACGGCGGGCATCAACGCACAGGTGGCGGTGCCGCCGCAGGTGTACTCGGCGCCGGCGCGGCCCGAGATGTAGCCGCACGTGTTGTCTGGGGCGACGAGGACGGTCACGTCCGACGACGACTGTCGTTTTCTCAGGTCCCCGTACACAGGTGCCTTGGTCGGCCGCGGTGCGAACTGGTCGAGGGGGAAGTTGAACGTCGTCGTGGCCCGGGGCAGCCGGGACGATACTGTGGCATTGGCGAGACTTGCCAGGACCGCCAGGCCGGCGGCATATCGAAACAAAGTCGCCATCTCAGGTCTCGTCGGAGTGGACTGGACAGTGGATTAGGTGTGTTGTGCGGCCGGGCGACTCGAGAGGATTCAAGCAGGACTAGAGGGAGAAGGGAGGGGGAAGGGCTCGAAGAGCAGAGAGGCTGGCTGCCATTGTTATACACTATACAGAGACTGCCGCCGCTGTGTTCCCCCATCCTGTCCATTGTTGTTGTTCCACCACTCTATAAGCACCACTCTATAGGCACGAGCCATGGTCGCGGCGTGCAGGCACAACAGGGACCTGCGAATGCTCGGTCAACTTTGACAGACAAGCCGCAAGTCGCTCAGCCCTGAACTAGCTCTTCGCTCAGCCCAGCAGATGAGCTCGGCTCGAGGGGATTGGTTGGTCAAGCATCCAGGGTCCCGCGGACCCAATCATACCGCAGTCGGGCCCATTGTGGCTTGCCAGAGCTGAACGACAAGAGTAGACTTAGTGTGGATGGGAAAGGCAAGGAGAGACAGCCATGAGGCCGCATGAATCTAGGGTGAGCAGGGAGAAGCGCGGGGACAGCACGAAGACGGAGGGCAAGGGTCTCGGGGGAATGCGCATCAGGTGCTGATGAACATCATAGGACGCCCGAGTAGTAAGAGGCTGTTTGACATGCATACTTTGCCCGAAAGATGGACCAAAGCCCGGAGGCCAAGGTTGCTTTCAGAGCGTTCGGAGACATAACACAGGAAAGAAATGCACCCAGTTGGGTGAGGGTTCCCGCCTGAGGTCTCTGACCGAGGTAACCTTGCTGCGTCGATCATGACCCCTCCCTCGAAGCAGAACAGCTCGGGCACGTCCAGAGACCTTAATATTGTTGCCTGGGACCGTGACCGAAGGCGAAAAGGCGAAGCTTAAAGCACTCGAGGCTACTTCTTTCGGCCTTCCCAGGACTGCGTCGAGGGCACGACAAGTGGGAAACCGTGCCGTTGAGCGTCGGGTTTCCCGTTCTTAGCGTGCCAGCCAGGGAGCATCCGGCGTGTGAGCCTGGCGCCCCCGAGGCCAGAGAAGGTTAGTGGTTTACGCCCAGAGACGACGCTAGCCCTCTCTGGTGCTTCAAGATTAAACAAGATCGCCGCCTGAAGGCGGAATTCAGCCTCGAGCGCGTGCTTGCTTTTTGGGCCAGGTTGACATGGACACGAGATGTGTTCGATAGTGTAGTCCAGTCAGGTTCGGGTCCGCTAGGAATTCCGCCTGCTCGTTCCGTCTGTCTTCAGGTGGTCCACCTTGCGCTTGAGGAAGCCATCTTGCCAAGCGAGTGGCTTCTGCCTGTACATCATCTGTACGTGTAGCCGCATACCATCCGAATGGAGTCCTTGGCTTGGCGTCTGCACATGCCAGGGCGCAATCTGGGGTTTAGCGAGTTGGCGTGTACGGAGCGTCCGCATCTTCGCAGACCATGCGGTCAATACTGATGATTCGCCGATGCCTGATAACGAACGGCAGCTCCCAATACGCACGCCACGAGCTGATTATAATGAGGCAGTTGAAAGAAGCTGGAAGGACGTCGATGCGCCCCACCTCCTCCCGCTCCCCTCCTGTATTACATAATGATGTGGACCATGGATGGATCCACGATCTCCACTAGCTTCTCCTGCCAATGGGCGGCAAGTGGCTTCAGTCGGTAAACCATGTTCGGGGGGGTGATGCACGAATCAACAACTTGAACGCAAGCCGACTTCATCGATTCCAACGCACATCGCCTTTGTCCAGGGGCAACAATCTAGAGTGATCAATGACTATGCTACGTTGAGAAGGAGCATTCCCTGCATCCCGTCCCACCAAGCAGGATCGGCTCGCTGCGTTCGACGCGGCGGCGCGGCGCGGCGTCGCATCGCGTCTCACTCACCTCATCCGAACTTGTCACTTCGACTATCCCATGCCGCTGCACGACTCTCGCATGCCATGACCGACCTGCTCCAGCTCATACCTGACTTCCCAGTTGGGCAGTTTGCTGGGCTGTTGCACAAGTTGGAGCGCCACCAATTTTCCACCACCGACCTTTTGACCCAGGATGTCGTCGAAATAGGCAAACGCACCCAGCTGCCTCTGCTCGACATCAAACGGCTATGCGCGGCGGTCGTGGACGCCCTCCACCGCGACTTCAACCCCGCGAACCGGCAACCGTCAAACGGCAACCCGTTCCTCAGACGCTCGCTCACAGACCTCGAGAACCAGTGGTCCACAATCAGCACCCTCGATGATGACCTTGACCGAGCCCTGGGGGGAGGGCTTCCGACCGGTTACGTGACCGAGGTCACGGGCGAGAGCGGTGTCGGGAAAACGCAGTTTCTGCTGTCTCTGCTCTTGGCTGTCCAGCTGCCACCACCGTACGGCCTGGGCCGTCCCGCCTTGTACATCACAACGGAAGCACAGCTGTCGACGGTACGCCTCTCCCAGATGTTATCGACCAATCCTCGCTTTGCGGATCTGCCGCCCGGGGATAGGCCGTCTTTGGATGGCATTTCCAGCACCTCGACCCCTGATCTTGAATCCCAGGAGCACATTCTCCAGTTCCAGGTCCCCGTCGAGGTCGAGCGCCGCAACACCGGGCTCGTCGTGCTCGACTCCGTGGCCTCCAATTACCGAGCCGAGTTCGAGCGAGGCCATGTCAGCAGCCTCGGGTCCAACATGGGAGCCCGCAGCACCGAGCTGACACGGCTCGGGGCCTTGCTTAGAGAGCTGGCCCAGAAGTACAACCTGGCCGTCGTGGTTGCCAATCAAGTGGCAGACCGATTCTCCAGCCCCCTTGTGCCGATGGCGACCCCTAAGACGGCGCACTCCCCCGGCGGCGACGTGTCCACTCAGGAAAGTCCGCTGGCGTCACGGAGCAGGGGGCCGAGAGCTTTCTCACCTTCGGCCGTCGAGCCGACGTCGTCCATGGCCGAACACGTCCGGTCCAGCATGCCCGAACCCTCAGGTCCGGATGACCTCGGCCCGCCCGCACCTCCCGCGCTAGCGTTGGACCACCAGCAACGGTGGTTCACGGGATGGGGCGACGATCCATTCGCCGACTACGGACTCAAGACGCCCAGCCTGGGTCTGGTCTGGTCGACGCAGATTGCGTGCCGCATTGTGCTGTTCAAAAAGCCCGTGTATGGAGTGCATCGACATATCGAGGACGAGGCCGACGAACGGGGGGTGCCAGCGCTGAAGAACTGGCGTCGGTGGATGAAGGTAGTCTTCGCTCCCCACACGAAGGCGACAGGCCAGGGCCTGGACGGCGCTGTCGAGTTCGCTGTGACGATGGCAGGGCTGAAAGCCGTCACCAAGAAAAAGGTTGATGATGACTGAGGCCTTCAACCCACCTGCGGGGATGTCTTCGGAAGCCTTGTAATCTGCTTAGGTCAAAGAGGCGCCGGCGAAAAAGGCTTGCACGAATGGTGTTCCAGGGTTACCCAGACACAAATCAGCCTTGGCTGTCGGGAGCGACAGCTTTGCAAGTCTGACAGCGATCGCATGCACACTGCTTGGCGATCATGGTCAGTGTTTCATTTCTATGTCGGACGAGCGATGCCAGTCAGCAATTGCACCTGGGTCACCATGAATCAGCAGCTCTCACTCGGACCAGTGTGGCACAGTAGGACGGGTTTGAGATTCTAGATTAGACGACAGGGTTACACTGCGACCCTATATCAAACATTGCGAATCTGGAGTAAGTTCAAGTCGACCGCTGGTTGGGATGAGGTTACAACCCGGAAGCTCCACACGAGCCAAATAAACGAAGTATGCAGGATAGGGCGAGCTGTGGGGGTATGTCAATGAACCCATGCACTCTACGGATAGATCAAACTATAAACCGAGGTATTATGCAGAGCCTCCGCACAAGTCTCACGACAAATAGCAGATGTGCAAGTCGTGGTAAAAAGGGCAGTAAAACAAAGTATGCTTTTATAACCACCCAATGAAACCCAGAATCGATCCAACCTTTGAAGGAAACTTGCACAGCGGCCCGCGGCTTCTAGCGGAGTTGTTTCAAGGAATGCTAGTAGGCAATTGTCCTTCGAGTAGGGACCCGGGTAGTTTGTTTACATAATACAGCAGCCGAAAGCCGATGCCTGAATAGATACCTGGCTTCATGCCAGCTTAGTTCCTACTATTTACCTGCTCAGATGCCTTGCCTGCCTTTGAGGTGGGTACCTTGGTAGGTAGGCCTAGGTAGAGTTGGTCCAGACCACATGCAACAATGTCACGTGCCAGGTCCCGTGCTCGCCGTGCCACTTTGAAAGGGTTTCATTCGTCAGCGGCACACCCAATGAGTCCTGGCTGACTAGGCGGAGGTGGGCCCCGTTCGCTCCCTTCCGCCAGGTGGTGCCGCTACCTAGACGCAGGACTTCTTCTGGGAACAGGACACCAAACACACTAATCAGAGACTGGACTGGCACTGCTAAGTACTCGACACACTGACGCTGGCGGTATCGGTACACCCTCCCGCGCTAGAAACCTTGACGTAGCAGCCTGCCGTACTCCGTTCGACTCTCCTACCTCACTTGACCTGGCTTTGTTGCTCCTTTCGACACCTCATCACGACACCACCGAAATCCATCACCTCTCAACACCCAACGCCCATATAATCGCCCCGCGCGCCCCCTCCAGACCGCCGCACGATAACAACTCTACAAGCCTTCATCGCAGCCCCTCCCCTAGCCTTTCACAATGAACCCCGAGTAGTACGTTGCCTCTCTTGCCTTTCGAAACGACGGTAGCCTCGGGAGCCGCCGCCAAGCTGACCTGCTATCTGTCACAGAGTCCCCCCTCCATCCATCCCGCCCTCTCGATGCCATCGCCATTTCCTTGCGAGGACGACGAAGCCAACGCCGCCCGCTCGTCTCCGACCCGGATACTAACCCGACCGCAGGTACGACTACCTCTTCAAGCTCCTCCTCATCGGTGACTCCGGTGTTGGAAAGTCTTGTCTTCTGTTGCGTTTCGCCGACGACACCTACACCGAGTCCTACATCTCCACCATCGGTGTCGACTTTGTATGTTCCCCCACCCCTCCGCCCGTCTGACACCGATCGAACGGCTGCTGACGTTGAACTACAGAAAATCCGCACGATAGAGCTCGACGGAAAGACGGTGAAGCTCCAGATCGTAAGTTCAAACCCTGCCGCCGAATTCCTGGACGATATCCGTTTGTCGCATAGACTGACACAGGTCATTTCTTGTGCAGTGGGATACCGCCGGCCAGGAGCGTTTCCGCACCATCACTTCCTCTTACTACCGCGGTGCCCACGGCATCTGCGTCGTCTACGATGTGACCGACATGGACTCGTTCAACAACGTCAAGCAGTGGCTCCAGGAGATTGACAGATACGCCACCGAGGGCGTCAACAAGCTTCTTGTCGGCAACAAGAGCGATATGTCCGACAAGAAGGTTGTCGAGTACACCGTCGCCAAGGTAAGCTGGACCCCGACCGTCGCCATCCTCGGCGATGAGCACGCCCCCACCCCCTCGCGTTCTTTATATTATGAGGTGTACTGACTTCCGATGCAGGAGTTCGCCGACAGCTTGGGCATCCCCTTCCTCGAGACCTCTGCGAAGAACGCCAGCAACGTCGAGCAGGCCTTCCTGACCATGGCCCGCCAAATCAAGGAGCGCATGGGCAGCACGACCGCGAACAACACGAAACCCTCCGTGCAGGTCGGACCCGGACATGGCGTCTCCTCCAACTCGGGCGGCGGCTGCTGCTAAGCGGCTCGGCCCTGATTTCCACGAAGCCCGCTTTTCCTTACCTGTGTTCTATGGCATTTTACGGATTTTCTCGGCGGAGGGGAGACAGCTTGGCAGGTTAGGCGAGGGGGGGAGACTGCACAGGTGTCGGGATCGGATTCGGCTCAGATAAAGGCTGCGTCGTCTGCTTTTCTCTCCTTCCCCCGCTACGGCTGCTTTCCAGACTTGTTCTAAGCATAGACGAGTGTTGATTTGGATCGTTCCAGCTCCACCTCCGCATCGCACACGCAATCAACACAAGATACCTTCTGTAATGGGACTCACGACGTTTGTTCATGGCACGAGACGGAACCTTTCGGTGTTGACGTATCCAGCGGTCCGGCTCCCGGACGCTCGTCAGGGGAGGATACGAGTCCATCTCGGCACGTTCATATTTGTGTGTGTGTGTGTGTGTGTGTGTTTGCGTAGGCCGTGTCTTGCTGGCGCACCGTGTATTTTGCGACGAACATGAACGGCAGCGGGGCGAATCACATGGGCAACGAAGCGGGCAAGACCGTACGGTATCTGCGTGTTTTTTTCTTCTCTGTCTGTCGGTGTTCTTTTTGCCTTTCTTGATTTTCCGTCGTCTTATGGCGACTGCTGTTTTCTTTCCCGCCCCCGGTACGGTAGATAGGATAGGATCGAAAGTAATGGACCAAGTGACGTGTTCCTTGTTTGTTCTGCATTAAACAGTCTGCGTTTCAACTCTTTTCTTCTCCCTTTTTTTCTGCCGGGTCGTCTCCGTGTCGTGACGGCTCCTCCTCCTCCTCTTCATCTATCCATCCCAGCCTCACCCAAGACGTTTGAAAATGAGGTCCCTAAAGCCGCGATGCCGCCTGGAGTTAAGCCCCCCGCCCCCCCTCCCCCTTTTGTTCGATTGCCACCTTACCAAATGCCCGGTTTACGTTTTGCGCCCAACCCCAACCCCAACCCCGACCCGCGCCGCGGCGGTTTTGCATGGCGAACACGAGTGTAAACACGAGGAAATGGGGTGACGTGCGGCGCGGCGCTGCGGTTCGGAGACACCGGTCACGGGGTCGGGTGCACGTGGGCGGTCCTAATCTCCCCAGGGGCGCAGAACCACGAGGAAGCGGGAGAGGGAGTGGGAGTTTTGGGGGAGGTGGGTAGAGGATGACACGGGGCGGGAGAGCACATGACCGTCCGCTCGGTCACATGCGGATCAGCCTAGGTAGGTAGAAAATCGAACCCTTTTCCCGCCCGCTCTGCCGCCCGGTCCCCCCGATAAGCCGCCCCCGCCCCCCCACCCTTTCTTCCTCCCAGCCTCCTCCGGCCGATCGGGCTCTAGGGGGTTAGAGAGAAACCTTCTCCCAAGGCCCGCCGCGGCTGGCAGCTCAGGTCGTGAGTGTTTATTACCACCTCTTATTTTTTTTTTATTTTTTTTGACTTTCGTCTCCATCATTTGCGGCTGCCAGGGAAAGCAAAGGGGAAGGGGAAGGGGGAGCTGAAAGCAATTGCCCGCCGCCTAATGCGAGGGGGTTATCGACATAGGATAGGGTAGGCAGGGCGACCGACGGCAATCTTAGTCTTTGACGTCATAAAGGGAGAAGAACTCGGGCCATCCGGCTCTTCCCATCGGGACGGCGTCACCCCTCGTTCCCTTTTCGTCTGGATACCCGTCCTGGAGGTTTCCAAGATGGTGGTTGGTCGTGTACGTCCTCTGTGAGGAGCGTCGCCAAGATTGCAATCAATTCTGGATGGTCGTCAAGTAGCCGAGTACTGCTTTGGAAAAAGGAAAAAAAAAAAAAAGCACTGATGTTCATAGTCGGATCGTTGATGGTCATGATGTGTGACCTGACTTGTCGATGTTGATGCCAGCAGAATGTTAGGGTCAACCACAGTTTTCTCCTTGCCCTTTGATTTCTTTTGGGCTTGCAAACCACTATGCGTTGTGGCATTGGCCTCAGGGCTTTGGAGAATTCAGGACTGAGCTGCATCATATCAGTCAGCGGAAAGTCCAGGACTATCTTCCAGTCCATCTCTCGGATGTCAATAGGGGACTGGTCAGTCCTAGCCACGATATTGGTCTGGCCTGTGCGTCGGTCGGGTTTCTCTTTAGGTTCTACGTTGATTGAAGGTGGGGGGGGTCGTTGACCAGTATAAGTGATGAGGCATTATCAACCTGCATGCTATAGAGGAGCATCGACGGCAGCGCTCACTCTGACGACTTTTTGAGCCCTCAGCGGCAAAACACCAGTGATGGGTTCGTTGGCAAAGCTCGGGTTCGGCGTCTACGCTTGCTCAACATCTGCGGCCTTGTCCGGGAGAACCCCTTACTGAAGAATTCACGCATGTTTAGGCAGGGAGCCACATTGCGAAATCGAGTTTCTACGCTATTTACGGGCCACCTATCTATCCCAGGGTATTGTAGCGTCCGTCCACAACATGAGTCGAAACGACCGTTCATTTTGACAGGCGTAGCAAAGGTGATTGTCAGCTGCTTCAACCGAGCAGCAAGTGTCCATCCATCTCTCGCTTTCATCTCTCTGTACATGAAGAGATTCTCCTTACTTCATGCGAGGTCATCCTCTGCCGTCCTTCCCCCCGTTGAGGACCCCAGCCTTCCTTAATCCACCGGGTGACTATTAGAAAGCAAGAAAGAAATAAAGAAAGAGCCACGTGCTAAACATCAAAACAGTCCTCCAGAGAGAAAGAAGAGTGTGCAGAGCCAACCCGCAGGCTCTTACGACATACAGTATAGTACAAGTCGCCGAGGACCGGATCATGCCAACCCCAGGAACTTCAAGGCCTTGCGGCTATTGCCCTTTCGCATGTGGTTCTTCTTCAGGAACATGGGCATCAATCGCCTTTCCTCGAGGTCTAGATCGCTCTCAAATTCCATATCGACCGTCATGATGGATCCGTCATCGCCCAAGCCCGGCCTTGTGTCACCACCTCTTCGGGACTTGAAGCGGCGGACTATAATGTTGTCCGTAACAGACGAGGTCCTGGGCGAGGACCTAGCAGAGCTGGTCGTCCTGATGTGCCTCCTGCTCCTCATAGAAAGGGGGGAAATCGGAGGGCTCATGGTCTGTTGTGTGATGGGCGAGGGGTTGCCCGTTCTCAGCTTGCCTAGGTTCTTCGATCCCTTATCAGGCAAGTAGAATTTGGAGATGCTGATCAGAAGCGTCCGAACAGTGGAAACAAAGGTGGCAACTTCTTTTTCGGTCGCAGTCGATGCGAGAAGGAGGTTGGCCTTGGAGACCGCCAGTCCGTCTCGTGAGGGCGCAGACGCGCCTGCCTTGGAATCCTTCAACTGAACCGAGCTCGAGTTTGGTGAGACACGGCCCAAGGAGCTGCCCCGGGCATGCGTAAAGGGAAGTGGCTCTTTGGCTGCGGCATCAATTACTTGAGCGACTTTCATCATGTCAACCCCGACTAGCTTTTGCAGAGCAAGAACAGTGGCGAGGTGGTCAGGGGGGTAATCGAGGAGTAGGAAGCGGACTTCCGAGTGGGCAGCCAAATACGTCTCGAGGTGAGGAACGATGAGAGTTGCCAGAAAGTACGAGTTCGAAAAGGGGTTGTCGTGGGTCTGCTTCGCCAGGGGCTGCGCAGTGAACGACTGCATCGCGTTGGCAATGAGGTATCTTGAAGAGCTAAGTCAACCATAATCCGTTAAGCACAATAGCATGGCGAACAACTACTCACCGAAAGTCGAGCCTGCCCGTTCGGCAGATTCCATTCGGCTTACTACCCAGTTTTTCAAGTTGGCTGACCACCCCTGAGACGAACGGCTTCTTGACCCCGCGCTGTGCTCCGACAGCCAGGATCAGGTCAATTCGACGGCTGTCCTTGCCCAAATTTTCGTCCAGGTCGGTCTCGCGGAAAATGGGCTTCCACAACCCTTCCATCTCTGGAAGCAGGGGAAAGCCGAACTGAGAGTATCCCCTTCCGTTGGGTGGAAAGTAGATGTTGAGTACTGAACGGAGAGAGTTCTGCACGGCCACAGCCGTCTGACCTTTCACAGCTTTGAAGTCGCGGAACTTATCCTCCGGCTCCGGGATCGTTGGGGGAGGCGTGTGTGCCGGTGTCGGCAAGGCTGAGACCGTCATGCTCCTAGGGGCAGACAGAGGGTGCTTCCTAGCCAAGACGGTATCATCGTAGGAATAGGGGTCGTACTCCCCTTCACCGACGGCGATGGCGGGAGTAGGTGCTTTCATCAGAAAATCGCTTGTCGGTATTGGCGGAGTGTTGGGAGCTGTCGAACGACCATCGGCAACGGATGTGTTGCTGGAGCTACCCGGAGACGTCGCGACTTGGTAGATACCTTCTTTGAACGACTTGATCATGTGCTCCAGTATAGGGTCTGGGTTTTCGTCTTTGAAATGAATCACGAGGTCTTCGTGAAACGGCAACACCGCCAGGAAAGTATCCTCGCTTTCGTCGGCATCTTGGGCGTCGGTTCCTCTGTCGACGTATCTGTTCGTGATGCGCCTGTGATGCCAAGCCAGTTCCTCCATCGGTGACGGCGCTGGGTTGTTCGTTCGGGGGGACCTGACGTACACGGTCTTGGGGCCCTCGACAGCTTTGGCCTTGCTCTCGCGTTGTGGAACCTCTGAGGCGAGCACAGGACCAGAAACAGAACGGACGTTTGCCGAATCGTCGGCATTAGCCGCCTCTGTAAGGCTCTTTTTGTGCCTCAGCCGGATCAGTGTATCCCGGTACCGCGAGCCGGTGCGGGTAAGCTGACCATTGGACTTGGATCGTTTGAGGTTGTTGGTGGAGGCCGATGATTGCATTCGAACAAGCGAGGCCTGCTCGATGAATATGGGCTCCGTCGAGCGGATGCTGAAGACTTCAGACCTTGGAGTTGCCACACCAAGCATAGTGCTTGGGTTGGGTGACGGCGGCGAGGATACATCTCCCCGTTCGTACGCCTCGCCTACACAACTAGGAGAGCGGGGCGGTCCTGTAACGGACAGGTTGCTCTCGCGGTTGAATCTTGTACCCATACGTTCACCGAAGTCCGTGACAGCCAACGACGGCGTGGAATCGCGGAGTTGAGCGGTCTCCATTTGCCGACCTTGATCTCCGCCAAACTCCTCGTGGTAGTGTCCACCAAAGACATAGAAGGGCGCGGTGTCCCCATACGTGTCAGCGAAGCAGAACATTGGCAGGCTAAAGCTCCTCGGACGGAAGCTCAAGGTTGTGAGATCCATGTCTCTGGGAGGCTGGAGGTTTTCGGTTTCGCGATCCAAAGCATCTGCCGCGCGCATGGCTCTCGTAATGGGGTCCTCGACGAACTCTTCGGATGTATCAAGAAAGGAGGCCCCCACACTAGCGGGATGCCGGGTTAGGCTGTCGACGCCCCCTTTCACAAGTTCTTTGAAGATGGCCTCTGCCTTGGAAATGTCCCCGTCTGTCACATTCCGGGAAATGGCCCTGATGCAGACTGTCTGGGCACTGGGTGTGCCGCCGTTCATGAAGACGAGCCTTTTGCGCCTGGGTGTCGAGCCCCTCAAAAACACCATGGCGACCTCTCGCCTCTTGGCGACGGCGTCATGAACCCTCTTGACAAACTTGCGGGCTTCGAAAGGCTCTTGGGGGTTGTCGGGCTCGAGATATTCCTTGACACTGGGGAGTAGGGCTATTTGTGTGGATGTGGGTAACAGGCGAAGCTGCGTAGATACTAGGTCGCCGGGGCCCTCGAAAGCGACCAGGGAGCCATGATATTTGGCAGACTCGGCCATTTGAAGCCGGACAGCGTAGGGTAAGAGCGTGTGTTATACCAAGGACGGGTGGAATGGCTAGGTTAATTGTTCGAATCGATTGCGTAGAGCCGCAGTGAAGTGAAGCGGCAGCAGAGGCAGTATTCAGTCGGCTGATTGGATTTGACTTGGTGAACCCAAATGAGGATGAAAGGGCAAGAGGTGTGATGCAATGCAACCAGTTGCAGAAATCGCACACTTTGGAGGGAAGATGGCCCAGGTTGACGGCAAGGGCTGTGGTGATAAGTCGAAAGAATAGAAATGAAGTGAATAAACGGAAAGTGAAGAATGAAAAACTGCAATGTTCTTCTGGTAAGTAAAAGATGAAGGGCACTTTCGGGGGCAAGCGATAATCGAGCTGTTACGGGCACCGGCGCAAACCCAAAAGAAAGTGGCTTGATCTAACTTGGCATAGAGGGTACGAGGCGATGGATAGTTGGCGTTTCTAAACTGCGCCTCAAGCCGCTAGATCGGTAACGACAAAAAGACTGCCCATGAGGGGAGCAAGAGAGGGGGGGTGGAGGATGAGAAGAGAGAGAGCGAGAGAGAAAAAGAGGGAAAGCAGAGCAGGTGCGGCGAAGTCTGTGGGGAGGAACCGGTCTGGGTGAGGTGGTTGCCCTTCAGCTTATGTGAATGAACGAACGAATGTATGCATGACCAGTCCTCGCCCGAGACAAGAGCGCGCACACACACACACACACACACACATACACACATACCTTTACGAGTGAGCGTTGTCTTATGCTAATCGATCGTTGCCGTCCTGTCGCGCAAGAGGATTCGGCGGGACTAGGGGAGCGGCAAGCGGCAGGAAGCAGCAGGTGGTGACTGCCTCATCCTAGCCCAAGCTTAGGTACTCTGATACTGGAATGAATGGAACACTGGTCCGGGCGAGAACGGCTCTGTCTGGGTGCGTGGTGTAACAAGTGGGCGAATCGAATCGAATGGTCTCACCGCCCACGATGGTGGTGCGAATTCCAATCCCTGGGTATGCATAGATCATGAGAAAGAGACTGTTTGAAGCGCAGGGCAGCGGCTTGTCCTGTTGGCCTTCTCATCAAGATACCGCGACTGAGAGCGTCTCTTAGTCAGACGACCTCGAGCCCGGGCCGGGCGACGGACCCAGGTGCGGGAGAGTTTGGACGAAAGGTTCCGTGCCACACTACCTAGGTAGGTAGACCACACTACACCACACTACACTACTGCGTCAAGGTCGGCAAGATGGGACAGGGTCCTCAGGCGCCTCCTCCCTGGTCGGTACTCATGGCTTGCGACTAGCCCCAAGACGGTCTTCCGATATGATGCCGGTGTCTCATGGCGGTAGGTCCGTCGACCTGCACACCACCGGGGAGGAAGGGACGAATCTGTCTGACAGTTGCGCAAGCCGCCGCCGCCACCTCACTTGCATCATACCACCTGCCTATATCGACGCGACGGGGCCATGCCGCCGTTTGATCGTGCATATCGATACCTGCCTGCCTGGGTACGTACGATGAATACCTACCTATACGTATGGCCGACAGTCTGTCCTGATGGAGGGGGGCAGCCGTGGCAACCAAGGAATGAATGAGACAGGCCAGAGGCAACAGTGGCAGAGGAACACGCTCAATTCAACGGAAACCCCCGTGGTTGAGGCTTCCGGCCAAGCGGCCCGAGGCCCAAGGTTGTCGCGAATTGACATTGGACAAACAGGAGTGACTGAGCAAGAAGATGAGGCGGAAGAGAGTATCCGGCTCAATGGCATGTATTCTAATTGAAGCGGACCACTCAATGACCAGTCCAGTCGACCTGCAAGAAACGGAATGGAGGACGGAATGTGGACGTGTGTAGTTGAACTGATAGTCCCAGAGTAATTTCCCCTACATCCGAACAGACGTACGTGGGGAGAGACAACCCGAGGAAGGAGGAGACGTGGGAGGCAGTGGGCCACATGTTGTGGGCGGCGACAGCTGGTGGATCCGCCCCAGGGTTCGGGATAGATAGTACGGATACATACTACGCCTCTACCCAGTGCACGTGCCTGAAAGGTACTTTGCACTTGGGTCCTCGAGAAAGTCAGTGGGAATATGAGTGAAAAGATAAGTACCGAGTACCTCAGATCGCAGCGACGTGATGGGAAGGAAGCGTGGGTTGGTAGTGGAGGGAGGAGTGGACAGGGGGTGAGCTATTGATGCAGGGGCGACTCGGAAATAGGCCTTGCCTATTTAGGCGATCGACGACCAGGCTCATGCTGGATCGGAAAGAAGATAACCAATCGGCAGGTCAGAACGTGTTTTTGTTTGTTTGCTCGCACTTTGGCTGCTTAACTACGTCAAACTACCCTCTCCAGTATCCGAACCCATCTACGGATGCCAATTACACATTCGTACATTGTGGCCTTGGCATGACCGCCGCCGCCGCCTATCCGTTCGTTTGTGTGTCTGTCTGTCTGTCTTCACATCTATCTATTCCTTGCATGTACGGCGAGGGCCTAACGGTGACGGCCCTCTCAACACCAACGCCATCGTCTGCTGCCATCAAGCTTTGACCTTGAAAACAGTCGCCGTTCGACCATGGCCGCCAGAGCCCGAGCCGCCCGCGGTCAGATATCGAGTAGCGCCACCGTGCTAACTCTATCTTGCGTACCCTGAACACAATACCGCACTGCAGGGGGCAGCAAATCTACACCACCATGACTCTGGCAGTAGTCAACACAAGCGGCGACCCAGGTGGGCTATCCAAACCAAGAATGCCATCATCGCCTGCAGTCCCGCACTTGATATCCGTCGACTTCTGCCATGCACCTCCCGCCTCAACGGCGAAACCGTGTCCTGCATCTATCCAAGTCATTCGAATGCCCAAAGACAAAGACTATTAGTCAGGTTGCCGCGAGCCCATGCTATAACAAACAAATGGCTACAGTAAACTTGCCAGCAGTTCTTTCTTTGTTCACTTCTGCGCGGCGAATGCCATCATTCCTTCAACTCAACCGAACAGACGATGCTCCTGTTACACCGGCGGCAGCAGTTGGCACTGGCTACCTACAGGTATTGCGAATCTGTAACCAGCTAGCTACGTTGTTATATGTTCGGTCCTTGACCAGTTACTGACCAGGAGGGATTCTGGACCACAGGCTGAAAGGACGGGTACCTCGGCAGGGTGCAACCTAACGTTACATGGCATGGACGTCGTGGAATCCTTCGATAGGCCCCCTTCCGTATTCACGAAGCTTGTTCCACGACTCGAATCCCCTAGTGGCGGGCTCCCACCTATGGAGCGAGCCAGTTCTTTCCTTCCTCCGACTTCGCAAACATCGCCGTCCACAAACAAGCCCGCAAAGGTATGCAACTATGCTTCTTTTGCAAAATCTCATCCACTACAGAAGTGCTATCGGCCAGCCTGAACAGAGAGCCATTGGGCTCTTTTCATTTCCCCAGCTGGAAGGGCCGGGACATTCCATTGTCCAGATCCACAGCGCTGCGCCTCTGGGGTTGTACCGTGTCCTTGGATCGTTGACAAGGGCCCAGACACCTTGCCCCCAAGGCCGAACCACCCGTGTGCAAGCGGTTCCGCAGATCCCATCTCGTCGTTGCCCTCTTAAGCCGGTCCTTGTAGTAACGAGGCATACTGGCACTGGTCATCATAGAGGGCGATGAAGGGCTTGAAACGGGCTAGAAGCTGTCTTTGTTGCACTGCAGACTACCCGAATCGTCGAGGCGGCCCCAGCCCCCCCCCCTCCTGGTCACGTTTTGTTCTACAATGGTTTGCGGCAACCACAGCATCCGTCCTTTGTCCTTCCACCTCTACAGAGACACTATTCGTCGGGCTAACATATGCCCATGCAGCTCGCGTTTTGTTTGTGCGGACGCGACGCAGTGCGATAAGCAGGGCTTCAAGAAATAGGGCGTGGGGATATTCTCTTCTCCGCCAAAGCCGCGTTCTCCCAGCCGCCGGAGTATCACACTTGTCTGTCACCCGTGCAGATCCAAGTTTTTCCACCAGCACGTGCTTCATCCCCGACGTCCGTGTTGGTCTGCTTGGTTCGCCCAGGGGTGAAGAGGTTCCGACCGAGGCCTAGAAGCTTCCGCCTTCGATTCCAAGCCTGTGTCAAGCTGTCAACTAACCCAACATTCCGAGCCTTCCAGAGGCTTGTGCGCCAGTTGGCTCGTCGCCCTACCCCCCCTATTCCGTGCCTCGAGCGATGGACCTCGAAATGCCTGTAGCCTCCCGATGTTTACTCGGGAAGCCGTCCAAAACAACCTGCGCAGGCATGGCCAGCTCCGTCCTGCCCGCCTTGTGGCTCTTATTTTATTAACATCAGTCAGAAGACGATAGGTAGGTTAAAGTGGTGTCGGGACACCGCCGGGACTATTCAGGGACCACAGGTATCCGCACGGACTGGCGAAGCAAACAAGCCACTCATTTCCTGCCGCTGGATGTTCTCGAGTGATTCGGGTTCCCACGCAGCAGCCACCGGATTCAGGTGGCACAAAGTGGTCCAAGGGAAGTTTTGGCACAGTCGAGGACCTTCCGCCGTCCGCAGTCGGTCGCCAGGCACGGCCAAGGGACGGGCGGTCGATCGGTTCCTTCTGTCACGTTTAGAGCACAGGCGGATTTGAGATGTCAATGGTAGGGTACCCGACTGGACTTGGCTCTTATGATGTTTGTTTTCCTGCACCCTCGACGTTGCGCGTGGCCGCTTAGGTAAAGATGATCCTCACTGCCCTGGAACGCACTACTAGGTTCTTTCTAGCGCGCTCTAGGGAGGAATGAGGCTGGCCGGAGAATAACACTCTGACGGATGGAATGACGAGCCCCAGCAGCTCGAGCACGTTGTTTGCTGCCTGTAGTGATTCTTATCCTTAGACGGTGTCGGCCTCAATGATGCCTCCTCCCCCGGCGGTCTCCAATCGTTACAATTATCCAGAACCCTCCCAGTACGACTTCACGACTCCTCTCAACTGGAACTATGGCGCGCAGGAGCGCCGGTCATGTGAACAGATGCCACGCCGCTTTTTGTGTCTCCTCCGGTGTCGTCACAAGCGATGCCTGACCCTTTGCTCCGCGGCGCATGTCTCGATGAATTCCCCACCGGAGGCGTGCAAGCTCGTACCGAGACATCGTTAGCCAAAGAAACGCCCAATGTCTGACTGCAGATATGCCCAGGACGGCATCGGGGAAATTGTAGACAACCGGCCGGGGTCGGATGGCAAGCCGCCATAGTTCGACAAGGTCATGCTGGCTGGCGTACATTCCCCCCTCCCACTCCCTTGAGAAGAAGCCTGCATTATCCCATCACGAACCCCCGAGATAGCTCGGGTATCTGGAAACTCTGTGAAGGCTATGTTAATAAAGTCGGCCGAAACCCGAGAAAGAGGAGCAATTCGTTGGGCCGGGGAGACGACGGGTTGTAGCTTCCCGCTGTTTGGATAGGGGATGTAGAATATTTGAGTGAGTAATGGGGCAGGCCAGAAAGCCTTATCTACCCACGACTTCACACACAGCTGACTTTTTTTTTTTCTGGCGACGAAAAAATGTGAGCAATAGTATTTTTCCCCTTTCTTGTTTCATTGTTTGGTCGAGTCGCGGTTGTAATGATTCGCAGAGCCCGGGGGAACCTCCTGATCCCCGTACGGAGACGCGGTCTGGACCTGGGCCCCTCTCCCACGGCATCATCACGACATTGTCCCCCCTCGAACGGCGAAGTGCCTAATCATCCTCCATCAGCGCCGCCAGCTCGGCCTCCTCCTCGGCCGTCATCAGCCCTTCTCCCCCCTCCTTCTTCGCCGGCTCCGCCTGCCCGTCCTCCGGAACGGCCTCGTCCGCCGCCCGGATCTCCTCGACGACGGCGTCCAGTCCCCGGCCGTCCAGCGGCCACGTCCGCAGCGTGCAGTCGATTCCGACGCTGCACAGCACGTCGTCGGCGGCGCGGCCGGCGGGGTCGCGGAGGACGGCGAGGTCGGTGATCTCGTCAAAGTGGGCGTCCACGACGGCCCGCAGGGCCCCCGACGTGCGGTCCCACACCTTGATCTGCTGGCTGATGCCGGCCGTGACGACCCACTCGCCGGCCAGGGCGATGGCGCGGACGAAGTCGCCGTGCTCGAAGACGTCGTCGGCGGCGAAGGCCCTCTCGCGCAGCAGGCGCTTGGCGGTCCCGTCGGCGCTCGCGGTCCAGAGGTCCACCTCGTCGCCCGCGGCGTCGAAGAGGACCTTGTACACGCTCGTCTCGTGCTCCTGGATCGTGAGCTTCTCCTCGCCCGCCCCGGTCGTCTTCGCCGCCGCATCGTCGATGGGCAGCTGCGAGTACGAGTCGAGGGTGACGCGCCACCGGCGGATGTGCGGGTCGCTGCTGGCGCTGACGAGGACCATCTCATCGGGGGTGCTCAGCACGGGGTCGACGGCGAGGTGCTGCAGCGACATCATGGCGGTGGTCGGGTCCTGGAGGGTGTGCAGCTTGCGGCCCGAGTCGACGTCCCAGACGATGATCTTCTTGTCGGCGCCGCCGCTGACGAGGATCGGCTTGCCGCCGAGGCGGCCGCAGACGACGGCCTTGACGAAGTCCGAGTGCCCGTCGTACCGGCGGAGCGGGCGGCGCGTGGCGAGGTCCCAGGACCAGACCGTCTTGTCCCAGCTGCCGGCGAAGAGCACGCCGTCCGAGGCGCCGCCCGTCGCGAGGCACGTCACGGGGACCGACGGGCCCGTGTACCTTGCCGTGACGGCGCGTGTCTGGTGGCGTGTGAGCGAGCCCCTCCTACCGATCGGATGCGACCCTCAACCGCACCCACGAGGATATGGTTGACAAGATGGAACAAGCTATCGTACCTCAGTGTCGACCCGGGAGACCCGCCCGCCCGACTCGGCGACCAAGACGGAGACATGCGGCTTCTTGGGGTCCGGGATGACGGCCAGGAGCTTGGAGGGCATGCGCAGCGGGTTGCCAAAGGTGTTTGCCTCCTTCTTGGCTCGCAGCTGGCGCTTGGCCTGCTGTGCGCTGTGAATTACCGTTAGAAAAGCCCCCGAATCATGGATAAATGTATAAGATACTCGGGGAAAGGGTTTTGCTGGGGAAGGGGGAAGAGGGGGGGCGGGAGGAGGTTCATATACTCACTCCGTCTCAAAGAAGTTCTCTTGGTTGGATGACTGCATCTTTGAATGGTGATCTATCTCCGCCGGGAACTCTAAAAAAAAGAAAATACTTGTAAAAACGGGACCGGTGGAAGGGCTACGAGTGAGTGGTATCTCCAGGGAGGGCGGAAAGAACTCTTAGAAGAGATATATAGCCTTGCCCAGTTGTCGTCGGTGCCTGTTCTCGAGAGCCGTCGTTCCAGGGCCGCGCCCACTTTCACCCCGCGGACCTTCTATTTCTCATCAATTCTGATAATACGCCTGCGATGGATTTCCGTGACCGTCTGACGCCGGCTTCTTGCGGCTGGCGCCAGATGGGAATGCCCCCCCTTGGTGTGGCGGTACGTACCTGGAGGGGTTCACTGTCGGATCCCCCCTTGTCCCGCGTACCTCGCTGGCGTAAAGTGCCGATTTGCACAGCAAAAAAGTCGTTAATTGAATTTCCGCGACGCGTCCGAACGCGTCTTTCCCAACCGCCATCCCCGACGTCGTCCACACCCCCCCTTCATCACCGCCTCACACAACCCGTCTTTCTTCTAAATCACCAACGACCTCCCGTCCCGAAGCCCTGTCCGACGAACTCCACGAGACTCAATAGAAGTCCCGCCTCCCTCGCGCAATCAAGCTGGCCATCCCGACAACCCCTCCCCCCATGACCACCAAGTAAACACACCCGGATACTACGCAAAGATGGCCTCCTCCCTCGCCCCGAAACCGCGGCCGAGGCCGGCACACACGACGGGCACGACCCGCCTCGCCTACACGCCCTCGGGCGCCCGCCTCGTCACCGTCGGCTCCAACAACACGATCCGCCTGTACCGCACCCACCACGACGGTGAGCCCTACAACATCGACGACTGCCCCGAGCAGAACTGCGCCGCTGCCGCCGCCGACGCCTTCTTCGTCGTCGGCTCCGAGGACGGCACCGTCAGCGTCTACTCGGTCGAGGACACGGCCTTTGAGCGCTTCCTCACCCGAACCTCCCTCCCCGTCCGCGACGTCGCCCTCTCCCCGGACGCCAAGTGGTGCGCCGTCGCCAGCGACGAGCTGACGGTCAAGGTCGTCGACACCCAGGACAACTCGCGCGTCCGCGTGCTCAAGGACCACGGCCGCCCGACCAAACACCTCGCCTTCGACCCTAGAGGTGGCCTCCTCGCCCTCGCCTGCACCGACGGCGTCATCTACGTCTACTCCATGACGGCCGACACCCCCGAGCTGATTCGCAAGGTGGACGGCGTCATCGGCCCGCTCGAGTCCGACTCGGAGACGTCGGCCCGCATCGCCTGGCATCCGGACGGCCGCGCCTTCGCCGTGCCGACCCCCATGCACGACGTCCAGGTCGTGTCCAAGAACGACTGGGAGAAGCAGCGGGCCTTCTCCAACGGCCACCTCGGCGATATCACGGCGCTCGCCTGGTCGCCCAACGGCGCCCTGCTGGCCACGGCCGCCAAGGACGGCAAGCTCCTCATCTGGGAGACCAAGACACAGAGCGTCGTGCAAAAGTTCGACTATAGCAACGTTCTCGACCTTGCGTGGCACCCCAAGGACAACCTGTTGTCCTTCACCACCTCGGACGGCGAGGTTTACATCTACCCGAACCTCATCACGGAGCAGTTCGCCGCCCTCCTGCAGCTGCCCCGCCAGCCGGCGCCCTTTATCCACGACCCCCTGACCGAGAACGCCAACAACAAAAACGCCCGCAGGCCGGACGCCAACGGCGCCAAGGCCTCGATACCCAGCCGGCCGCGGCGCGACTCGCTGGGCAGCCTCGACTCGTTCCTCAACGGCGAGGACGGCTACGAGGACGGGGACGACTTCGTCGTCGACGACGACGGCGCGGGCTACGCGACGGGCACCAAGAGGCCGCTCGAGGGCGACGACGCCGGGCGCGCCAGCAAACGCCGCCTGCTCGAGCCGACGTTCCACGAGGCCTTCCAGCCCGGTTCGACGCCCTGGCGCGGCAACCGCAAGTACCTGTGCCTGAACCTCATCGGCGTCGTCTGGACCGTCGACCAGGACGGCCACAACACGGTGACGGTGGAGTTCTATGACCACGAGTTCCACCGCGACTTCCACTTCACCGACACGTTCCTCTACGACAAGGCCTGTCTGACGGAGCACGGCGCCCTGTTCGCTTGCCCGCCCCTCGACGGCGCGCCCGCCACCCTCTTCTACCGCCCGCACGAGACGTGGACGCAGCGCGCCGACTGGCGCACGGAGCTGCCCAAGGGAGAGGCCGTCGTCGCCATGTCGCTGAGCGACTCCTTCATCACCGTCACCACCACCGCCAACTACGTCCGCATCTACACCCTCTTCGGCGTCCCCTACCGCGTCTACCGCCCCAAGAGCACTCCCGTGGTCACCTGCGCCAGCTGGCGCGACTACGTCATCACGATGGGCAACGGCGCCGTCGGCGCCGACGGCAACGCCCGCCTCCTCTACACTATCGAGAACATCAAGCGGGACGAGATTTGCCAAAACGAAGATACCGTCGCACTGCCAGATGGCGCGACGTTGCAGAGCGTCTTCTTTTCGGATGTTGGCGTGAGTTTAACACCCCCTTCTCACCCTCCCCCCTGTTGTTTCGTAATTTTGGTGTCACTCTCTTTTTCCTTTTTGGATACTGTTCGTTTTTTTTTGTTTTTTTTCCCTTTTGCTGACTCTGTCCCGGCTCAGGATCCTTGCATTTATGACTCGACAGGCACACTCCTCACGCTGCTCCATTGGCGGAAGCCCTCCCGCGCCTGCTGGGTTCCCCTCCTCGACACAAAGCTTCTGCCGCGTCTGGCATCAGGGAGAAAGAAGGAAACTTACTGGCCCATTGCGGTAGCCGACAACAAGTTCCACTGCATCATCTTAAAGGGCGGGGACCAATACCCCTATTTCCCCCGGCCGCTCCTGTCCGAGTTTGACTTCTCCGTGCCCCTCACTTCGGCGCCAGCGCCGGACGCGGACTCTTCCAGGCAAGAAGAAGACAACGACGACGACGACGCGGGTCGTCGCGAATCGCGCCAGCTGGAACAGAAGCTTTTGCTGTCCGGCATCCACTCGGCCCAGCTGCGCGACCTCATCGACCACACCGACGCCACGCACTCGCAGCGCGCCGGCCTCGCGCGCCTCGAGCTCGACTTTGACAAGACGCTGCTCCAGATGCTGGCCATCGAGTGCCGCGAGGGCGAAGAGCGCGGCATGAGGGCGCTGGAGCTGGTGAGCCTCATGCGTGACCGGACGGGCCGCATGGTCGAGGCGGCGGGCAAGGTCGCGGAGCGGTACGGGCGATCGATCCTGGGCGACAAGATCCGCGAGATCGGGGAGCGGAGAGTCAGCGGCATGGACGTCGACGATGGCGACTTTTAGACTTTGCTTGCTCCCCCACCCCCCTCCCTCCAATCCTCCCCTACCATCCTTCTGGTTGGAGTACATACCTAGTACAGAGTAATATGAGGGGTGAGGGGGGGGGAGGTCATATCCTCCCATTGCTCGCCTGGCGGGAATTGGGTTTCATGGTTATTTGGATGGGTCCTTCGCGTCAGTATAGGGGAAAAGGCGTTTGGATGATGACACGATGGGGCAACATATGCCGTCTTACCGGGTGTGCGTGCGTTTGTGTGTCAATGATTAACTACTGGGCGCTGGGGGTGTTTGGGGACGAGTCGTCGTTCTGGCTGTTTCTTCGCACATGTCTATAAAATCTAGCTCAGTACGGCCGGGTGAGCCAATGGAACGAATAATGTCATAGGAAGGATGCCCCCGTCGGTATTGTACCCGCGTGTGCCACGGACCACAACGACAGAGATCTGGGGGCCGGGGGGGTTGTACCGTGGTAAGGGTGCGCTAATACGAGGAACCCCAGAAGGGTACGGTTCCGAAAAATATCGCATAGCACCCATCCGTCGTGAAGAACTCACATCCTGTCTCCCCTTGGGTAGCGTTAACGTTTGGCTCGGTGTTTCTCGGAGAAGCCAAGTTGAGTCTTAACCCCCTTCCTCGTATTGGACGGCATAATATTAGACTACGAGGTTGCATGGGACCAAACTCGCGCCCTCCCGGCTCCGACACATCTCCGTCGAAAACTAGATTGGAGCTCCGAGTTGTAACCGACAAGGGGGTTGGGGACAATAAACCGATTTGCTTACCAGCCGTCATCCGGAGGTGGACGAAAAGAGATCGCCAACGTGTTGGTTGCTGCCTTATGCCGCCACGCAGCCTCTCCGCGATGGAGACGCTTACATGCCGTGGTTCTTTGCCGTGCGAGGCGTTTTGTCTCGAGGGTTTGGGTTGAGCGTCTCTCGTAAGCCTCGAGGCGGGCGAAGAGGACGGCCACCAGGCCATTAGTGCATGGGTCCGGCCGAGATAGCGTATACCCTCTTCACCTGCGAGACGGGCCATGCAGGGGACATCGCGATGGCATTTCCCGTGTCCCAGAGATTGTCGTGAATACAGAAGCCCAATATTGGCCGGTAGACCACAGCTCGGGTTTCGGGCCACGGAATGGGAGAGTTGGAATATTGAATCCTCTGAACTCGGAGAATCCCGTTCAAGATAGACGCCATTGCTGCTAGTTGGGAGCGATGTTGCGTAAAGATCCTGCTAGCCCGTCTGCCTGCTTGATGTTATCGGTTACATCACGCTGCCTGCAGAACGAGTATGAGACATTGATGTGCATGCTGGGCAAGGGGCGGAAGGAGGAAGTGCCACATCCGGAATGCGACGTGGCAGGCCCAAGATTTGAACCTCAACTAAACGTACATGGTGTATGTGGGTTGGGTGCTTTCGCTTTTGCTTCGGATGTGCCGTTCCGTCGATTCCGCTATCCCAAGCGCAGGCTCGCACTGCGAACCTGCTACAGGCACTGCAGCGGCGTCAAGGCGATTCCTCGTGCGCGCGCGCGCGCGCGCGTGTGTGTGTGTGTGTGAAAGAGCGAACAGCTGTATTTGATCAAGATAGGCATTGCAAAACAAAACAAAAAAGGCACAGTACCAGGTGCTTGCTCCGAGCTAAAAAGCACCCCAAGGGGCATCCTGGAGTCGTCCCTGAGACTTCTAGAAGGTCATGGTCCACCTGAGATGAGCGTCGACGTCGTATTCTTCAGGGCTATTCAGACACAGAGAACCAAACTGCGAAGAGGGGGGAGGGGTCATTGGAGCGGAATGGCGTTACATCGGGGACGATGCATGAAGAAGACCAGGTCCTCAGCGAACGAATAGAGGGCCAACATACAGGGGGCCGTTGTCGGATCGTCGACGGCGTGGTGCGCGATCAACAATAACCTGCTGCAGCTTACATCTTGAGGCGTCTGTCGATGATGCTTGACGCAGGGCGTCTCATGGACCGCACGAGAATGCGAAGAACCGATGGCTCTGCTGAAACATTGGGACTGCAGTTCGTTCGCTCAGGCCACCATCCATCCACAATCTCCTTCGTTTTGGAAGAAGTCAAATTGCCGGTTCAGGTGGCCCAGAACGATTGTTGGAACATGCCGCTGGGTGAACGGGAATCCACAGACGAGTGAGTGGCTATGTGGCCCGATTTTTTTATTTTTTTTAACGTATCCTTCCCTTCGCAGATGAGCTTGCGACTGAGGTGAGGTTGAAGTTGTGGTGGCAATGGCGTGGCTGCGTTCCAGATGCAAGTAGATGGGTTCGCGACGAAGTCGACATTTCCGAGCTGAAATCTCATCCTAGATGAAGGGCACTCGGGGCTCAAAGACTGCGCCAAGCCACGGCCAAGCTACTGTCGCGACAACTTATTTTCGAGGCTGAACAAGATCCAGCATGCTTTGAGGCGAATGCTGGCTACGGCGTTCTTGGACTCGTCGCAGCTAGGCCGGAGCATGTGAATATCCTTTTCTTTACAATCGGACATTAAAGACGACCCAGCAGTAAATTCGCCCATGACCGAAACGCATGCCACACGGAGCGTCTGCTCATGCATGGTCGAAGATGAAAGCTGTCAATGCTCAACCGTCACGGAATTTGTGCGCGTTCCTCAAGATCGAACTCGTTGCAGGCCTTTCATGCCCGCCTATTAGGTGTATCTAGGTATGTAAAGGAAGCCGGATGGGGTAAAACGACAAGAGAGAGAGATATATAGAAATAAAACAAAAAGGGTCGAAAAGCCGGCCTTCTGTTATTGGGGCCCTTGGTAGCGTCTTCTGGAACTCGGAACGGACACATGTCGTAGTTTTGATTCTGACCCGGGGCAGGGGTCGCGGGGGAAAGTAAGGGCTCTTGCTTGACGCTTTGTCCCTCGGCCAGAAGTAGGCTGGCTAACCCTTGTCGGCCCGGTCCATAGCTGCCCGCTGCCCCTTTTTCACAACGAAGACAACGAAGCAAGGAAGCTCCGGGACAGTTGAGAGAGGCCTCTACTTGCATCGCGGTGTAGACACACCAGAAGAGGCTCTTGGAAACGACGAGACTTCTTGTCTGAACCGGCACTCCTGTGTCGGGTGTTAAAGCTTCTCATCTATTGCGACCAGCATGGTATCTCACACTTGCGATTAGTAGCAGCCAGCCAGGGCTTGCAAAGTGCGACCGCCGATCCCAGCTCGTTCAAGCAAGTGGCAAGTCATTTGTCCGGGGGGGTGGGGGGGTTCCACGCCTTGGCACGTCAACGGAAACTCCTTCAAAGCAGCTCCGAGAGTGGTTCGAGAAGACTCTGCGAGATGGGCGTGGATTTCGGTACATGGCCCAGGCGCCGGCTGATCCTGTGCTTCCCCAAGCTTCTTTGACTCATCGTGGGCGTGACTCTTGCGTGTATAGTGGCGTAGACTGGTCATTGCGCACGGTATCAATGAGCTAGTCGTCAGCTGCGCGTAGTGGGTATTGGCGCGGAGAAGCGAAGCCGTTGAAATAGGAAGGCACCGTCTGGCCGGTTCGACTGTTACACGATTCCTGGTTAAGAGTCTCTTTGAAGGGTCAGAAAGCAGCCCATCATTGGCTCGCAGCAGAGGCTCTTATCATGCCATAGTAAGACCAAGGTAACCAATCCAAAGCTCCTGGGCTCCTAAGGCCTAACGCCCCTCCATGTCTGTTTAATGAGGAGATTGTCTCCGAATGCCACATGCCGAACTGTTCTCAGGAGGAGCACAGGCCACAGACCTGTAGCGAAGCCAGGTATCGTACAAGTCAGCTGGCTAGTCGACTTCCAGAATGGTAGTTCAGAACCGTGGAGGTAAGGGTCAGACTGACATGGTTGCGTGATTGAGTGGTTGTTTCTGATGGTGTTGTTGGTTGACAATAAAAGGAGTTGTCCATCTCATTTAGGCCTTCCAACCCCCGGTACGGACTTCGGTACAGCAGGCTAGAAGCAAATGGAGGGGCATCCGTAGGTAGGATTGTCTGGCAGCTCCGAGCATCTCAATGGAAGGAAGACGGCGTTAAGGGGAGGGGTGTGTTTGCGTGCATATATCCGTTCCCACGTACCCACACACCCTTCCTAGGCGCGGCCGCATTTGGGACTATGGCAACTGGGGTTGGTCCGACAGGTAATCGATGTCGCAGATGGCCATCATGTCGTTTGGTGAACCGATTGGGGAAGTAATGTCGAGCTGCATGGCTGAGACAATGGGTCAGATTGGGCAGCGTGTGCGCGCGATGGGAGAAGAAAGTACCAAAACGTATTCAAGAATGGATCGAGTGGTAAAGTCAGGGATACTGAAAGAAAAGGTGGACATGATGTGCAACCGGCATCGTCGCGTGTCAAAGAGTAAAAGTCAGGAACAGATATATCTACTGCTTGGACAGTGTCATGAAGGTGCATGTATCTGACCAAGATTTTTTGTAAAATTGAGCTAGAGGGAAGGGAGAAAACAAAAAAAGGAGGAGGAGGACAGCGACGAAGAAGGAAGGGGTTCCACATGGAGGAGCAGAAGGGATGGGCAGGTGCCAGGCTGGCACTGGGGACAAGGAGCAGGAAGGTGAAGCCCGGAATAAAAGAGCCGCCAGGGGTACTTGCTCAACATGGAAACCACGACGATGTAGGCAAGCACGATGTATGCAGAGTACCTACCTGGCATGTGTAAGAGGCATCACAGAATAGGCAGGTAGGTAATGTAATGCAATGTAATGTAATGTAGAGGCATCTGTGAGCTGCCTATCTACCTTGGGTACGTTATGATAATGCTACTAGTGGATCGCACTGCTCAAACATGGTCGAGCCGAAGTGCGATCCAGCCCGATGGTCTTAGGGTTGGTTCCTCGTGGGCGGGCGTTCCAAGCACCGGGCCGTGTCTTGTCTGTTTGTCTACGGATACTCGGTAAGGATACTGACACCCAGTCCCGCGGGGCGTCTTCATTCTACCTACGGACGGAGTCATAGCGATCCAAGTATAATATGTAAGGTACACATGGCTAGGTATGCGGGCAGGGCTGATGATGATGAATTGCGGCAGTGCGGCAGTAACCTAATGGGGAGCATCGTGATGGTAGGCGAAAGGTTTCCTATCAATAAGAACATATCAAGGGGAGAGGGATTACAAGGGGAAAACAGAGGCGGCGGGGTACACCACCCGCAGCCATCATATACCCACCCACCCCATCCACAGTTGAATGGCATATGAGTCGAGCTCTTGCTGTGGATCTGTATGCTAACAATACGGAGAAATAGCTGGTGGCTCTTGACAGCTCTCGGATGATTTTTGTTCTTGGGGGGGTTTTTTTTCTTGCTCCCCCCTGTCTAGTCGTGCTAGGTAGTAGGTAGGAGAGTTTTGTCTGTTCTCTGTTTACGACCCGGGCCATGATTGGTGAGTCGATGGGCCACGAATTGACGTTCGAAGCATTTCATCTCATCTCGACGACGTCGTCTTTCCACGCCTCAGTCTACGTGGCTACCTACGAATACAACCACACGCATACGCACACCCATGGAAGCTCAATCGTGATACAGACAGAAGAGGGATTCCGTACAAGCAAAGTCAAGTCTGTGGGCCCTCTGTACACCACCCAACACAGTATCCGTAGACATCTCTTGTTTCGCGTCTCCCTCCACCCGCCTCGTTTACCTTATCAAGCCCGGCCTGTGCGAGAGTTATTCCCGACCTTGATTGCTCTTCAGCTCCCTCCCTCTTTCCCCTACACGTAAAATAAGACGGAATAAAGGAAGAGAGAGAGAGGAACAGGGGTGAGAGAAGAGAAAAAGAAAACAAAACAAAAGAGAAATACAAAAACCACGGCAAAGCAAAACAGGCCTGTCCATGCAAAGAGGCCCTCGCACGTACCACACTCTCCCACACGCCCCCTCCCTCAATCCAATCAGTAAGCTTCAATCATCGACCACACTTTCCCCAACCTGAACATTCTGAACATCCTCACTTGGTGCATTTGGTGGGACAGGCGCCACACCTCCCTCTCCTTCTCTCCCACCTCGGGCCATTGATGGTACAGGTACGTGTGGACAGGATCCCTTTTTTTCTCACTCTATCCTTACCTTCTCCTTTTTTTACCCTTTTTTCTTCTTTCCCTCTCTTCCGGTCCCACGTATGTAATAGTATCTCTCGTTGCACACTCTACACGGTGCTGTCCTGCACCTCGGCCACGTTCCTCCACTACGAAGCTCTCTCTCTCTCTCCCTCTCCCACTTTTACTCGCCCTCTCCCTCTTTTACTCGCCCTCTACTCGCCCTGTTTCTTTCTCTCACGTATCCGCTGCACAAAGTCTGCACTAATTGCCTGACTCCCCGACCAATTGGCTACACACCTGTGCGGTTTGATGTCACTGACGCTGTTGTTGTACCTGGCAACAGAAAACTACCGGCTGACGATCAGAAGCTGAATCGGATTGAACACTGCCACTCATTATCCTATCTGCCCCCTTCTCCTCTCAGATCCCGCCGACTATCGATCGGCTCGAGCCACTTTAAACCTTCGCCGGTAGCCACCCCCCCCCGTCCCTGTCCTCCCCCATTCGTCATATTTCCGCCCGCCTTAACCTTCTATGGCCCTTCTTCTTCTTTTCGAACTCTAGAATTTCAACCCTTCCAACTCACTTGCATCCACTTTCGCTCTCTCCCCTCCCTCCCGCTTCTGAAAGCGCCGCCACCACCTCTTTATTAGGCCGACGACACACCTCGGACCTGTCCACTCGACCAAGACGAATTCCACCAAGACGAATTCCACCAAGACGAATTCCACCAAGACGAATTCCACCTTGACTGGTCCCTTACCACTTGGCACTCAATCGGAAGCTGCAAGCCTGTCAGTAACTGGAACAAAGACCTTACCCATCCACCCTTTGCCTGGCGAATCCCCTCGACGCCTGGACGTCCCAAATTCCAACCCCCCCTTCACCCGCTCGCGCCTGTCTCCTTCAATCAGCCGTCGCCGTTGCTTCTCCTTCATCCAGCGGTAAACCACCCTCGCACGCTACGTCTGCATCACCGTACTTGTTCGGTGTCGCCCTGGGCCAAGCCGTCGCTGCCTTCTCCCACCTTCCCGGCAAACCCTTTACCCTCGCTCGACGGCCGAACCCACTCGCCGCACCGCTATCATTCTGCAAAGTCATGAGGTGAGACAAATCCCTCGGCCCTTTGCCCTAAAACCTCTGCTGCCACGCCTTCTGGTTGCCCTGGCCGCCCTAACTCACTCCTCTGCCTTCCCTGCTTGTTTCCAACCCGCATTCCCCTTCCCGAGTCCTTGCGCCCGTGTCTCGAGAGCTAACCCGGGCTTTGGCACCGTGTAGAGGTGATGGCCACAGTGACTGAGAGTCCGCAGAGAGTTCCTCTGCCTGCCGACGGCCATGCCGATCTGACATCGAACCGTATCGTACCCATCCCGACCCCGACCATCCAAATGTCCGCTCCATCTCCCGGCGACCCTATGGAGATCACCTCCCCCAAAGCCAGTAGCACTTCGCCCTCGGGCAAAACCAACAATACAGACGCCAACGGCGCCTCCAAGCAAGCTTCGCCCACCGATCACTCTTCCCACAGCTCCGTCACCATGCCTGCCGCCCCCGCTGCCGCTGCCGCCGCTGTTCATCAGCCCAAGATTGTGCAGACGGCCTTCATACACAAGCTCTACAGGTACGCTGCAGCGCAGCCAATTACCTGCGACGACGGATAGCTAACTCGGCGCAGCATGCTCGAGGATCCCAGCATCCAGCATCTGATATCTTGGTCGGCCAGTGCTGAGAGCTTCGTCATGTCTCCGTCGGCCGATTTCTCAAAGGTTCTCGCGTACGTGGAAATCGATAGTCTATCGCGTTGGTCGCCCGCTAACCGCCAGCAGACAATACTTCAAGCATACCAACATCTCTTCCTTCGTCCGACAGCTGAACATGTACGGCTTTCACAAAGGTTGGATCCATGTCTGTGCCCGGTCACCTCCGCCAGTAGCTAACCGAGGGTGACAGTAAGCGACGTGTTCCACACCACGAGTCCCGAGACCGCGCTGTGGGAGTTCAAACACGGAAATGGCAACTTCAAGAGAGGCGACCTAGTTGGGCTCCGCGAAATCAAACGCCGCGCATCCCGTCACGCTCTCGTTCACCGGGAATACCCAAATACCAAGCCGAGCCCGTCACAGCCTGGAACACCCGCCGAGCCAATGCCGCCCCCTAACGATGGCTCGGATCCGCGCATGTCTGGAATCGAACACACTCTGTACGACCTTAGCATGCGACTGCAGAGGAGCGAAGAGAACGCCCACTACATGCACATCAAGCAACAGGCCGTCATGGAAACCATGTCGCGGCTCCTTCAGTTCAACCAGGAGCTGTCAAGAACGGTTCTCAACTTGATCCCGAGTCCCGACCATCCGGTGCATCGAGATGGTGAGTTTCAACCGGGCCCCGCCAAAGCAGCTTGGAGGCTAACAGGCATGGAATCAGTCCTGAACTTGCAGGGGGAGATGGCAAGACAGGCAGACATGCTCCGAACTATTGACGACCCCCAGGAATCTCCGTTTGCGAACAGCCGTGCGTACTTTTCGAATGTGGAGAACGCACCCGTTTCGCCGCGGCAGTTACCCCAGGACGATCCGAGGCGAAATGCGAACCTTGCAGTCCCTCAGCCCAGGGGACAGAATTTCTACCGGCCGCCCGTACCCTCGAATCTTTCCGTCAGCACCCGGCGGCCATATGGCTCAATTGGAGGTGGCTCGGCAGCGCCACAGGCTTCGTCTCCCTTACGGGCGGCGCCGCCTCCACCGCCCCCTGGACCGCATCCCTTGGCCCAAGTTGAGGCACCTCCCGGAAGTCTTGCGAGACGTCATACATCTGCCGATATTCGTGCACACGGCTGGCAGCCGAGCGCCCCGCCACCTTTTGCTTCGGGGCCTCCGTCTGGGCCACCCTCGGGACCATGGCCCTCTTCGCCTAGTCGGCTTCCACCGGAAGATCAGCGTCTCAGGGAGTCCCTCTCCACTTATTCTTTGCAAAACGCATCCCACCCGCGGTCCATGTCGAGACCTACGACGCCGCCAGGTGTGCCCTACTCAAACGGCGGCGGCGGTGTTGGTGGCGGCGCGGACGCCTTTGGGAATTGGTCGTGGAACTCTGCGAACCGGGACAATAAGAACCTGGCCATCAGAGACGGCTCCGGGCCGCCAACCCGCCGTGGCAGCATGGCGCATATCCTCAACCCAACAGACACGGCCGAGCGGGACGATGAAGACGAGGATCCCCGAGGCGACGACGACCGGAAGCGCAAGCGGATGCAGTGAGCAAGATGCCTGCCTCGGTAACGGTTGCAGGCTGCGGCCCAACATATATGGCACACACCGTAAAGGGTGTGCCCGTACATTTCTGTGAAAAATATCCAATGATTATTGTAATCGTTTTCTTGTATAGAAGAGGGACGGAAGAGCTGGCCTCGGGCAGACACATGGTTTGCACACTCGCCTCTTGGCGACCAAAGAGCAAGAGCGAGACCGAAACATACACAAGCTGACGGTCACTACATAATGCGACCATCTCACTGGTCGATCCCTCACCCTACGCTGGACGGGCCATCTGGATTTCTTACCAAAAGTTCAATATCCTTTGCCGGTTTTATGCATCATCTCATGGGATTGACGGCCGGCTCGCGTGAAGCAGAACATGCGAGACGACAATCAGTCCTTAGTAATTCAGCGTCTTCACGACGATTCAAACACCGAAAGTAGAACGGGCTGAGGATTTCGTCTCACACTTTTCCCCATCTCGGGTTGAGACTGTATGTTGTGGTCGGAGCTCAGGCAAAGGGATACCCAACGGACAAACGGCGGCTGGGCTTGTCAGGACTCGTTGTAATGGTGTCCGTCCGTGCGCACGTGGGGGGGGCGGGAGGGTGTATTTGCGAGAATTGCATTTTGGATGCGAGAGGAATGGTGTTGTTTGGAGCATGTTCCTATCTAACTGGTCTATGGTGCTCGGCTGCGAGCAGCAGACATGTGTGGCTTGCAAATGGCCTGATGGCAGACGCTTGGCGAGCCTTAGCCGGACCTAGCGTGAAGGGTTAATATGAAAAGTATTGTCACGCCAAACCATATTTGACAACGCAATGTTTCCCGCCATAGTCTGTGAGCCTCTCAAAGGATGCGGATAACGTTCTTGGTGAGATGAGGTCCCAGTCGGTCGGGTCGAGGGAGACGCCTCAAATGTCGATCTACGCCCAATCCGCTCTCGAGTCCTGCGCACCCACGATGCGCCGTCTTTAGGTCTCCGCCGAGATGAAGGGGGGGAGGAGCGGGGGTAATCCATTAGTCATCTTCTTTCGTTCCATCCGCCGCAGCCTTAGCCGCAGCCTTGTTCTGCTTGTTCCTGTTTTTCTTCCGTCTCTTCTTGGAGGTCTCGCCCGTCGCGGGCCGGTTGTCGGGTCCGGCGGGGCCAACGGGCGCAGCAGCAGCAACAGCAGTAGCAGCAGCGTCCTTGGCCGAAGCGGCAGAGCTGCTCTCCTCCCCGTTTTCCGTTTCGGCGGTCTCGCGCATCGCGACGTCTGCCCTTTCGTCCTCTGCCGCATTGTTTTCGGGTTCGGGTGCGGGCACGGTCGTGGTCGTCGGAGATGGCTCCGCCTCGGGAGTCTCCTGCCGGACCCGCCTCTTCTTGCTCCGTCCCAGGCCGCTGCGCCCTTCTTCTTCCTCGCTCTCGTCGTCTTGGAGCCTGCGCTTGGCGAGTGCGGCGGCGGCGGCCTTGGAGTCGTCGGCGCGGCCCCGCTTGCCGCCCAGCAGGCGGCGGCTCAGGTCGCGGGTGGCGGCCGAGGCGGCGTTTTCGGACTTGGGGGCGGCGTAGCCCAGCCCCGCGTTGGGGTTCTCGAGGCGGATGTCGTCGTCTCGGGGTCCCCGGGGGGTTACGGCGGGGCCGCGGGAGTCGGAGGACGGGTCGGGCTTCGCGAGGGAGGAGAAGGTGCCGTTCGCCGCGACGGCGGAGGAGGAAGGGGGGACGGACGCCGGCCGCGCGAGGGAGGGGTACTTTGCGCGCATCGAGGCGAGGAAGGTCGCCTGCTTGGCGGAGGCGAGGGAGATGCGGTTGTAGATGGCATTGAAGTCGGCCGAGGCGGGGAGCCTGGGGGCCTCGGGGGCGGGCGCCATTGTTTTGCGTGGGCTTCCTGGCGGGCGGCGGACGAGTCGGTTCGGGGGGGCGTGGGTTTGGTTGTTTGCGCGAAAGGCGTGACGCTTGTGTGTGCGCGTGCGTGTGTGTATGTGTGTGGTCGTGGAGCCTTTGCGACACTGCGGTTGTGTTTTGGGATCGACAGGATTCCTTTTCTTCTGCCTTTCCTTTTTTTTTTTTCTTCTTTTCTTTACGTAGAATGCGGATGGGAGCTCCAAAAAATATTGACCTTATCGAGCCTGCTGCCCACCTGTGGTCGTTCTGTCTCCTTATCTTAGCGCGGTTCTGCGGTTGCACGCGGGCTGAAGCCGAGGAAAGGGGAAGGATGGAAGCAGGGGACGGGTTTTAGTGCAGTCTTCTCCCGCAGCGGCTTAGTGCGTGCGACCTTCTCCGCATTCAGGCGCGGAAGGATCGACACTCCCTACCTAGGTATTCCGCTCCGTGTGTGGGTTTCCTTTCGGCCCCGCTTCAGGGCCGGGCCGAGGACGGAGGGGGGTCTCGGACGAGAAAGGTGCTTGAGAAGAGCTCGCGGGGGAGTGAGTAGAGGTTTTTGTTCTTGATGTGATGGGGGGGTGCTTTGAGATGTGCTTTTGCTGTAGAATTGCTCAAGGTCTTGGGGTTTAGAAGGGGTGCGTGCGACAAGGTTGGGCAGTAAACTGGTGACGAGACAAACCAAGCCTTTTGGCTTTTCTCTTGTCATTTCTTCCCCCGATGCGACAGGACCGTCTTTTCGTTCTGAGCGCAGTGTCAGGGACAAAAGGCCTTGTTCGACACGGTAGGATCATGGTGTTTGAGATAATGCAGTGTGCGCCTCTATGGACTACGACAACATGGGCCCAATCGGAAAAGCACAAAAACGGTGCAAAAATGAGTGGCCGATAGGGGTTTCGAACCGCAACCCTCCAGATTTTGACCTCAAGAACTTCCGCTTCGGTGGTCAAGTCCGACTAGCACACCAACGTTTGTTGCTCACCACACATAGACAAAACAAAACAGTCCCGTAGAAGGATCAGAATAGAATATCCAAGTGGGAATCGACAAAAAGAAGAAGGGAAGAAGAAAAAAGTAGGGTTAAAATGGCAAAATGGTAAACTATTGCAATATATCGCGCTGCCAGGGAAGTCAGGCTACAGTCTGTAAATGGTATTTGCTTCCATACAGAAGCAGCCACAATTGAACCACTCGGCCAAGTGTGCTTACTCCTGTACCCCGACAGACAATGCGTATCTTTTGGGTTATGAAGTGTAGGCGTGGCGGGCTGCGTCCTTGGTGTGTGTGCGGCGGCGCGGTTGCCTGGCGACGGTACCGGATGTGAGGTGAAGGTAAAGTCTGGCTGGCGGGGGCTATGAATACCTAGAGACGGATCTTGAGGCCGTAACTTGTGGCGGTCTTCGATACCACCTTCTGGCTTCCTTCCTTCGTTCGGCTGGACAGCATATCGTCAGCGTTCAGGGATATTGTTGCTTATGATATGTGAGCTTCTTCAAGCAGATCACGAGATGTGACAGATCAGGCCCAAGTGACGAAACTGTGTAAAAATGAACACCGTCTCCGAGTCTATATGAAGCTAGAACTATATTTGAAAGTCGCAATAGGTCGAATATCTATGAGTCACCACCTTTCAGATACTTTTTGTGTCGCATACTATCGTGCCTAGGTTGTTCTCATGCGTTTTTCAACCTCTGATATAATATTATAAGAGAGACACATATGAATTCAGGGTCGATGTGGCATCCTTGACCGGCGTGAGAGCGCCATCGCGGAAGAAGTTCCAGGGCGGGAAGGTGCCTTTCTCACCAATCCCTGGTTTCTCCTGCGGTTTTCATAGGTTCCACTGACCGAACGATTAAAAACTGAGCTCTTGTTCTCTTTATTGATGGGTTTTGTGGCCACGGTTGTATCCTGTATCTTGAGATGATGATCATAATAGTGCACCAGGGGGCCCTGAGTGATCCACTTACTGTTTGGGTGAACAGTCTTCAAAAAACGTGAACTCATCTGAGAGATGAGTGAAGCCAGAGTTAGGACACCTCACGAAACTCATCACAGTGAATTGATACGCCCTCGGGCATCGCTTGAATTTATCCTTGGCCTAGTGAGAATGAAAACTCATATGCTGCCCTTGTTTTCACATGAGACTGGGGTGAGAATTCGAAGTGGAATTCGACTTGTCCTGCCCCTGGAAGGTTACCTCGCACCCAGAACCAACCCCTCGGTCGGCATGTTACGTCGTATCGGCCAACGCACCGATCGATCTATGAGATCTGGTACCACGATCCACGATTCGATTGGTATCGTCTAGAGGTCCCTCGACGAATCACGAACCTTTCCACCGCTGCGGACCCATCGTGCAACATCGCCTTCATCTCAACACTCATTGCCCCGACGACCCACTAGCCTCCAACACTTATCTTTTGCCATCTTCCTCAAGATCACAGGCACCTGGAACCCCCTGAACACGCACACAATGTCACCAGGTGTGTCATATCTCGATGAACAACGCCTAGATACCTCTATTTGTCTCTCTCTCTCGATCTCCACCATCCCGCGGTCTCGCCAGTTTCAGTCGGCGATGCCCACTTTCACCTGGCCATGGGCCTCAGTCGATGGTCCATCTTGCACGCTCCACCCACGAAGCCGGGTCAGCCTAGGGCCCTCGGCCTCGAACCCTGCCACGAAACACTCGCACAAACTGCAGTTGAATGCCTCGTCGCCGCTGTCGTTAAGGGGCTAAGAAGCGAATTCGCGCTCAACGTATACAGCATGAGAGATGAGGGCGAGAGCAATCTCCACTCGCGCCTCCGGATTCATAAATGATGCCAGAATCACCCTGTGCTCCGAACTCAAACTAGCGGTGACCTCGCCAATGCGAGTGCCAGCCTCTTTCCGTGTCCTGTTCTCTTCCAGAGCGAGATGCACTCGCTAAAGTATTCGACGCAGACTTTCGACAACTTTGTCAACAGCCTGGTCAACCAGGTTCTTGGTATTGAATGCAAGTAATATATCCTCGTCATACGGGCCAAGTCACGAGAACATAAGCTCTTCGGCAGAGTAGATCTGGCGCATCTGCCTCTGCCTTTCTCACAACTGTGGTATGGCAACCTGCGCCGGTCTGTTCGATCTGCTTTCCGAGACGACTAGTGACGAGTTCAATCGATTCCATTTTGAACATCAACAGATTGCAGATGGAAACACTGGTCTGACAGGGTGCGTCGTGCCGGTGCCCATCCTATTCCGGTTAGCTAGCGGAGGGAAAGCAAGGAACAAGGAATCGTGATGTTTGAACACCGACCGCTTGCAACTGGTTACAGGGCATCCCATTGGATGCACATGCCCCTTGTGCACCTGCCACAGGGCGGCACCGCCCGAGACCACCGGGTCTCCCCCATAACGCTCGAAACTCAATTCTGGACCTTTCTTCCGACTACACACCACGACCACCACTAAACGACAAGCCAGCGTTCATGACTAGTACCGCAACGTGATGAATTGCTACCAGAATCCATCCAAATCTCTCGAAATGCAAATAATGCGATGATAAGTTAGTTGGTTGGACGGACAAGAAACGGTATAGATCTGCCCCTACATCTCCCTCCCTAGCTACAGCTCAGAATTGCTCATGATTGGTCAAGCAGCTGCAGACACATTGCGCCGAAAGGGCCATAAGATTCGCCGCCGCTCTCCTCAACCGTTGTACTAGCCACATGTCAGGCGTCAAAAAAAGCCTCAAGAAGGACAGCGGGCTCGGTGTGCCCCGGACGTGGCCGACCCCTGAACCTTTCCAACGGCTAGGACATACATGCATGGCATGACACAAGACCTCGGTCAGGGTACGCCAGCCGGGTGCCCCCATCACCATCGACCTACCGACGACAACCAGTCAGGTCTCCTGTCACGTAGAGCTCATAATGTAGCACCGAGGAACGAGCGATGGACTGGGGTGCAGCGGAGGCCATTCTGGTCGGCCGATGCATCTCTCAGGGTATTGGAGCCGGGGTTGCCTCAGTGATGTTGCCAGCTCGACGACCCAAGCTAAGGATGCTCGCAACATATCAAATCAGAAGACGGGGAAAAAAGAACCCCAGCCTAACTGTGGCTGGGCGCCTTTCCAATCTGCCCTCATGCAGGCGGCCACCAAACCAGACAGGGGCACACTAGCCACACCTCGCAGGACGACTTTTCACCCTCCTTGTCAGCGTTCCGGGCACCAGCCACAAGTCATCCCGTGGATACTGTACAGTCTCTCTGCGACTCTCCTGGATTCAATCCGAGAAAAGACCTCACTCTGCAGACGACTGGCATGCGGGCTGCCTCGTTGACCGCTCATGCAACGTTCTAGCGCCTCGGCGGCCTCTAAGAAGCAGGTGCGATGGCCTTGAGAGATATTCTTCCGACATGCTTGTGGCTGGTGCTATGCATATCAGACGGAACCCGGCCAGTCTCATCACGCTGCTGGGACTTATGTCTCCCAGTGAACACGTACGAGCGTCCATTAAAGGAAGGTGTGGAAGAGGCACAGAAGCATTGGAAGACTTCGCCGGGAAATGAGAGGACCGCCTTGGGCGTTGCCCCGGCGGGTACAGTGCCGTGAGTGGTTTAGATGAGCCCTCCCCTTGACTTGCCACAAACCGGGTCCTTGGGTCGTTGTATGAAGTCTCGCGGGCCGTAGCCTTGTGAGCAGGCCCATTTGAAGACGTGATGACCAGGGGAGGGGCGATGTGACAAATTGCTGTTCATCTCTCGTCTCGAGAGCAGACCACCGGCCGGCCGCGGAACAGCGGGCAGAGCCAAGTCGGAGTGCGAACGACTGGCGGCCCAGAAATGTTATCTTGAACGTCTTATCCCAGAAACGTTCGATCTAGACCCTTCCTGGCGCGTTCTCCGCAGTCTCAGAGATACCTCTCGTGCCGATTGTTGCTTTCCCTTGTACTGACCGCCATCCTCAACCCCCTCAGCCGCAGGTATGTACGAGCGGGAGAACAGCAGGACGTCAGGGGCGTCGTTTATAAGACACCCAGACTTACAATGTCAGATTCTCAATACTGCCCATATTGCCAACTTCATTACCACGCCAGCATGGCTAATACGTTGCACTGAGACACCTACTGATCAGTCAACAGCACTTGACAATGTCGTCCTCTGGTGACAAACTCGAGGAGCAAGAGTAAGTTTCCTGCCCCTTGGCTGTACCATAAGATGGTGCCGGATGCTGGCTTTTACTAAACACTAACAGGAGCCCCGACTCTCGTCGACCCAACCCTCTTGACGCCTACATCCCTCTCCAGTCTCAGCTCGTCTGTTTCCAGCAGGAACACCCGAGAGACGGCAACGCGCTCGTACCTCTGTCCAACCGTCCACGGGGCGTGAGGTCGTCCATCGAGTACCATACGGCCCGCGCTGCCCACGCCATCGAGTCGTTTCAGCAAAGGTTCGCGGGCAAGCCAATCTCTGGCCCACAGATACCCGCCGCCGGGGAACCCAAGCCTCCCCTGAAGACCGAAAGACATTGAAGAGTAGATAAAGAATTGTCCATGCTTGGGCTACAGACGTCGACTCGTTGCAGAAGCATACGACACGCGATGAAAAATGTATGTGAAGGACTGTAGGATAAAGGGCATTACATAGCGAACCCTTCCACGCCGAGTAGAATCGTCATGATGACGGTCCTTGCGGTGGCAGAATCTGGCACACATAGTCGCTCGGCCATAGAACAACTCAACTTCTTTGCACTTGGAATCGTCATCAGATAATCACTCACTCGATCTTATATCTAACTGTTTGCACATTAACAAAGTTCCAGTACTTTGCGCAAGAATTGCAGCCGTGATGACCCCATTGGACCCTTGGAACCCCACAGATCACCAACTCAACTGGGTTAAAGCGCAAGGCTGGGTTTCGCGGCCGCAGCGCTTTTCCATGTAGGATACCGTGACAACCGCCAAGCATGGCACCAGACATCTAACGCATAATCGCTGGTTCCAAAGACCATCACCTAACCGGAATGGTCTCCAAAGAAGTTGAGCCTGCATATGTGGAAACGAGACCACGGGCATGGGTTTACCCAATTGAGCTGTGAACGAAGTATGTAAGGAACCAGCAAGCGGGGTTACCAGCGCCTGCAAGCTTGGGTATGATGATAAGCAGGCATCTGGGCACAACAACTGCGCAACGAGTGTTTAAGTGCCGCTTCCCCTCATTCGGATTCCTTGTCTCTGCTCAGGTGTCGCCTGGCGAAGTGGGAATTGGCCACGTAGGCACCATGGCAGAGAACATGGCGCATTACAGGACTGGCGTACGATTCTGCCACGGCGGAGAGGTGAAGATGGTGCCTCGTCTGTACTAGTAGGCGCTAGGGTGAGTGGAGTTGCGTGGAGGAAACATTGAAGTATCCACGGACCACGGTAGGCATGTGGATTCGCAGTTTATCAAAATCCATGTGCGCCCGGAACGTCCAAAGAACGGCCCCGGTCAACTTGCATATGCAAGCGAGGTGATAAACGCGGATCGGCCAATCACAGCATGGCCGCCCGCAGCTCCTTGCTCCAACAAACAAGCAGAAACACGCGGGCGAGAAGACATGAAGACATGGGTCAACGTAACGAGGAATCTTCCTGTTTTGGAAGGACCTCGGAAAACACGCGTTAAAAAGGACGGGCTTCCCCTCATCTGGGGGTTCTCGTCGAAAATCCCGATAACTCTCTCTTTTATCAAGGCAATTGCAGACAACAACTCGCCAAGATGGCCACCCAGACGCAACGACCAGAGGGAGAGGTATTGCCTGCTAACCAGACGCAGCAGCCAGAGGGAGAGGTATTGCCTACCGACCAGACGCAGCAGCCTGAGGGAGAGGCATTGCCTGCCGACGAGACGCAGCAACCAGAGGAAGAGGTATTGCTTATATGCACTCATGGCGTACCACGCTGGTGATCTCAAGCTGACTTCTGCAATAGGATCCTTGGAACGATGATGGTGTTTCCGTCGGCGACTCCGTGAGTTACTTACAGCTCCACGCCGGCTAGCACACCATGAGGCTGACAGGTCCAAGTCGGAAGACGGGTCATTGGCTTCTCTTAGATCCAGTATCATTGATTACCGCCGAGAGAACGGACGGACGTATCACCGGCTCAAAGAAGGAAGTAAGTGAAATGTTGAGTTGGCGCGAGGGTCATATGCTAACTAGGTCTCGTCACCTAACAGAATATGTGATGCCAAATGACGAGGTATTGGCTTATAGTTCATTTGAATACGAGACACTTGCTGACACGGTCACTTAAGAGAGAGCAGGATCGGTTGGGTAAGTACTACTGTGCCACTGGCCAATTTTGAACCGAGCTCACAATTCTACAGATTTGGCGCATAACCTTTGGTTGGCGACTTGGGACAACAAGCTTTGCAACTGTCCTAAGGTCAACGGTGCCAAACGAGTTCTGGATGTCGGTACTGGTACAGGCATTTGGGCTATGGAATATGGTAAGCAAGCCATTATGGTGAAATATACGCTGTGATTGACTTGGATGCAGCGGATGAACACCCCGAAGCAACAGTGAGATTAATACACAGTTTTGTCGGTTCCAGAGAACCGAGTGACTGATTTGGCTAAAGGTTATCGGAGTGGACCTGAGTCCAATTCAACCCGGATTGTTAGTAACCACTGAATACTCCAGGGATCGTTTAGCTCACTAACAGAAGTCATGCAGTGTAGCCCCCAATTGCAGCTTTGAAATCGACGATCTTGAGGAAGACTGGACTTGGTCGCGGCCATTTGACTTCATATTCATCAGGTCAATGATCGCAAGTTTCAGCAGCTGGCCGGACATGATTACCAAAGCTTACGAGTGAGTATATTTGATCCAGTACTGCATGCATGTGTCTTTTTTTGTTGGCGTGCTGATTAATCTTTTTATTTATTGGTAGACATCTCGAACCAGGTGGCTACGTCGAACTGCATGATAACAAGTTTCCACTTAAATGCCAAGGCGGCCCAATGCCAGATGACTATGCACCCAATAAGTGGACTAAGCTGCTTGTTGAAGGGTGCAGTAAAGCCGGGCGACCAAGCAATTTGGCTGACAGCTTCAAGCAAATGCTTGAAGATGCAGGTTTTGTTGACGTTGAGGAGCGGAAGGCCATATGGCCTTTCAACCCATGGCCTAAGGACAAAAAGCTCCACCATCTGGGTTTATTGTGTCAGGCTAATGCGTTCATGGGAATTGAGGGTGCATCGATGGCAATCTTCACTCGTGTGCTTGGCTGGACCCCAGAAGAGACGACTGTGTTTTGTGCTGAAGTCAGAAATGAGCACAGAAAGATAGGAGTCCAGGCCTACTATGATGTGTAAGTCAAAACATCATCTACGCGATACGGAGATGGCTAAATAATGGACCAGATACTCGGTATGGGGCCGTAAGCCTGAGAAGGATGCTGAGAATGATGAGGCGGAACAGCCCTGAGAGGGTGCGCTGATGGCGGCCTTGCGCAGGACCATGAAGCTCGTCCAGAAGTTTCTCACGCCAGATGCGTCATCGTTGAGAAGAGGCCAGGTGGATTTACTATTTCGAGTATAAGGCGACTGCATTTCGAGATGCCAAACGTCTATGACAAGTACACAGTATTAGTTTCTGTTATTATTTTCGAATACTTCCCAACGAGGCCTGATGACTTGTTGAAACGAATGCCTTCAGTGACGAACGTAACATATGCTTTTGGACAGGTCGGTACCCTGTTGGGGTAGCAGGCCACCTAGACTATCAACCATCGCCAACCCATCTGCCTCGCAGATATACGAGCGACGGCCTCCTAAGATTTGTTCTAGAATACTAAGTCTGATGTGCTCTGTGGCATCTGGTACTCTCGCCAGCCCCACCCGGAAACCTGAGAGAGGCTCGACAGGCAGAGGGCGCACGTGTGGGATGTCTATGTGTCGTTCTGCGTCGAAAGGATTAACCCCTCAATCGAAACCAGATGTTTTCTCATATTATGGGGCATGTACAACTAATCCCATGGTTTCCGCGGGGCTCTTGTTTGCTTGGTTCTCAGGGCAGCCCCCGGACCTTGCATGCTCGTACTCTCCTGCACCCGGAGATGCGCTCTATTGCGGCAACATCGCCCGGAGGAATTCACTTAGCCGGATGCTGAACCCGTTCTCGCCTATGCAGACCAATACTGACAAACTTATCGCAAGCCAATCAACTTGTCACAAGTTGCGTGAGTGTGACTGGGTGAACCAACAGACATGGCATACAAGCAGGGGCGGCCGCGCTTATGGTAGGAGACATCCACAAGGGGGCGTTCCCCTTATTGGAAGGACACAACATGACATTTATCAGAGTGCTTTCCCCCATCTGGTTCTTCACTTGACCTCTGTTCTACACACTCCATTTACAACTCCAAGAAAACCGAGCCCAAGTACAGCAGAACACCATGGCCGATGACGCGCAACAGCTGGTAGCTGAGGTGAGCTTAGTAGAGCCCTGAATGGTTGTATGTTTTGTCGTAATAGCCACTGAACTGACATCGATACAGGACTCTCACGATGACGATGCGTCCTCCATCGCTGGCTACGTTAGTTGCCCGTCTTAGACTGGGTTGTGGATCTTGTGGCTGAAATCATATAGTCCTTCGACAATTCGCTAGCCTCTTTACGCTCTAGTATTTACAACTATCGTCGAGAGAACGGTCGGACTTACCATAGTCTCAGCGATGGAAGTGAGTAGTTCTCATACTGAATTCGAGTGCGGATACTAAGACAGCCCCTGTGTGTAGAATACCGGGCTCCTAATGATGAGGTATGACTTGGTAGCTCAGCTCCCTATGAGACTGTCTCTAATGCAATAGGAACCTATAGAGGGAACAAGACCGCCTGGGTACGTTCCTTCTCAGAACACCTTTGCCAACAGCTACTGACGTTTTCACAGACCTAAACCACCATCTCTGGATTCTAACCTGGGACAATAACCTGTGTCTCAGCCCGAAGAAGCACGGTGCCAAAAGGGTTCTAGACGTCGGCACCGGCACCGGAATCTGGGCACAGGATTACGGTAAGCAATTTCCCCAGACGGTGTTCTACGCATGCTGACCTTTCTGGCAGCCGATCAGTTTCCCGAAGCAATGGTCTGTCCTGCTAAGTTACAGCTCAGGTCAAGGAGAGAAACTAACTAGTGTGTAGGTTATTGGCGTTGACCTGAGCCCAATCCAGCCCGATTTGTAGGTGCCTCATTAATAGCCAGACTCTTGTAAACCCAGCTGATAAGCATCTTTAGCGTGTCTCCTAATTGCACTTTCGAGGTTGATGACATTGAAAAAGAATGGACTTGGAAGGTGCCTTTTGACTTCATCTTCATGAGGACCATGTGTGGGAGTTTCTCCAGCTGGCCAGATGTGATTGCGCAGGCATATGAGTAAGTGGATGTCGTGATACTAATATAGTTTTCACTGCGCTGACTTCTATGGTGGCAAACAGAAACCTTGAGCCTGGGGGCTACCTTGAGCTTCAGGACAATATGTTCCCACTGATGTGTGACGATGACACCATGACCGAGGACTTTATGCCCTTGAAATGGACAAAGTATTTGGTCGAGGCTGGTGATAAGATAGGCCAGGTAGCGAATGCTGCTTCTAGCTATAGAAGTATGCTGGAGGATGCTGGCTTTGTGGATGTTGTAGAGAAGAAAGAAAAGTGGCCTTTCAACCCGTGGGCCAAGGACGAGAAACATAAGGCGCTTGGGTATTGGACTCAAGAGTCTGCCATGAAGGGAATCGAAGCAGTCTCGATGGCATCGTTCACTCGTATTCTCAATTGGAGTCCTGAAGAGGCAAGAGTCTTCTGCGCCGAGGTCAGGAATGAGCACACAAAGATTGGGGTCCACGCGTACTACGATGTGTGAGTATCCAGCAGCAAAGACACTGCTCATTGAACTGGGATGACTAACCAGTGGATCAGTTATGCCGTCTGGGGCCGAAAGCCTGAGGAGGCGGAAGAGAAGGAGGAGGAGAGCCATCCGTAGGTTAGGACAACGGCGTCTTACACAGAATCCACGGACTCTGTATCTGTCATGTTCTTTTTTTTTGGAACAGATACATTTGAGAAAACGTGGGTGTCTGAGATGACAAGGCTGGAATGTTCAGACGTCATCGAGAAGGTTCAGCATCTTCGAGCTATAGCTAGGTTTCATATCCAGATAACAATGATTATGCGTCTTTTGGCAAAAGGTTCCATTGCAAGAGTGAATTTTTCAGACAATACATCTCTACTCTCCATCTGCCTTTCGCGATACCGCCGACGCGACTTCTCCGAGGCGGTTCGATGAAGTTCCCAACCATAGTTGAAGTCAGCTGTTCAAATGTGACCACATTACTCCGTGTGCGGCTGTAAGTGCGGTTCCTCGTCATCGTAGAGGACGGTCGGTGCCGGAAAAAAAAGCCCGAGCACCCGAATTGCAATATCCAAAGAGTGTTTGTTGCTTATAGAGTCTGTTATCTTTCAAAACCAAAAAGCAGTTGTATGAGGCTCTCGGTCCATCGGTGACGAGTGGGCGAACCTTTGTCGTAAAAGCAGGCACTCATTTGCCAGCACAACGACCCGAGACGGACCATGCGGACTGCGAGAGGCGCCTTGGCGAACCACAAGGTTTGTGACAACGAAAGGAAGCTAGTCGTGCAACCCAACATGGGTAGCGAGTTGGCTGCGCGCGCGTATGTGTGTGTGTGTGGCCCAAGTATCTGGCCTGTCCTGAGGCCGAATTCTTGGTATATCCCGTTGCAGCCCTGCCATCGAGGTACTTATGACGGATATGTTCACTCAGCCGTCTACAAGCCCAGGACCTACACTCCTCTAGGCTTTACGTGTCTACACTACTCACCCGGGTGGGGGGGAAAGAGGGCCGGTCTCCCATATCACCTACCTATCTACCTTTTTACTAACACATCACGTTTCCTACCTTTTTATTAGTAGGAACAATTATATAACGTTATCACCACAATATGCCTTAAGAAAGCCTGCATTGTGCCAAACATAAAAAAAAATACTGTATTAAGTTATTGAATGCGGTGGGGGTATGGCAGGCTTCTAAATACAGGTACTTTTTCGATGTGGTTGAGATTGGACACTTTTTTTGTCACCCGGGTTCGACTACTGCGCGAAGTAGCGTATGCCTGTTGCTGCTACTCGTGGTGTGGTATGGGCGCTCTTCAACCAGACTGGACGAATTGCTGGGCATGACATGGGTCTACACAATGCTGCATCCCTCCTTGTCGGTCCACCTCGTTCTGGGAGGAAGATGATGGTGGTGGAGGGTGGGAGACGATGACAATGAGAGGAGGCTCCTGTGCTTTCTCTACCTTTTCCATTCGACTGTTCCTGGGTTGTGTTTGTTCCCTGTCAAGCAGGGGGGTTCCACTGGTGTTTCCCATTGGTTAGCCATCAATACCGGTACAGTAGTGGGACTGTTGTTGAGACATACCTGCGTGGAGAGCGTGTGGTCGGGTTTCCCACTTTGGCGTGTCATGGCACTCAGTGTCACGTACCATGGGGACCCTTTCGACAACTTTTACCTTGGGCTAGTCGGTTGATGAATGCGAGGGTGGTGCGCCTGCGAACAACTGATATTTGAAAACAAGGTCCAAGGCCGGCCGTTATCTCAAAATATAAAGTGTCTTGATCTCCTACCGACTAATTTTGAATATGGCTTATTTGTACTATCCTCAGATCCCCTTTATTGTAGCTTTTGGCTCTACTTTAGTACCTTATCCCTCCAGATCCGAACTTGGACTAGCACATATAACAGCGGGTGATCCTTCCCAGTGAACAACCATGGACTCGACTTCAAACACATCCGTCGTCAACGGGTATGACACCTCACACTTTCTTTGTTTATTTTTTGTTCTTCTTCTTTCATTAAAACCGCCCCACGTTGCCAACCGGTATTCTCTTAGCTGACCTGTCATTCCTCCAGGCACGCCTCCTCAAGCCGCGCCGCCTACCCAAACGAGGCCCAGCGCCTCCATGACCAACGCTTGCAACTCTTCCTCGGGGATGACGAGTCCCCCAATCCGATGATACCTCGCACGACGACCTCCGTCAAGCAGCATAAGAAGAAAATGTCCCAAAAAATACACAAGATCATGTCCAAGGCTCAGAAATGAGTGACCTGATTTGCTTTCGCTTTTGATATTTGGGCGACGAAAGTACCCGTGCATTATCGAGACTGAAACAGTGAGTGCTCGATATGTTATAGGGTGGACAGAAATGTGGCTTACTCGGGTCATTGACAAGGCAGACCCCAAAGCCCCAAAAACGTCACCTCCCCTGTGGTGCACGGCGCGGCAGCAGTGCAACTCCGGCACGGCCCCACTCCGCCGTACCCGTAGTTGTGGAACCGGACCCGAAACTCTAATACACCTGGGAGAACAGGCGTGAATGTCTTCTCAGCTCTAGGTAGCAAAGGGAAACACATTATCCCCACGCAAAATGGTCACCACAAGCGTCGTGCATGGATGATGCGACAGCCAAGTACCTTCGAGGTCAGCCAGCGCCATTGGCTACTGACTGTCGACCACAGCGTGCAGTCACAGCAATAGGTGCAGGCGGGCGCTCTGCACACAGGCAAACCACAGTGTTGGAACCCAAATCCTCCAACAGTACGGAGTACTTACTCCCTTAGCCCATATCCCCTAACCCATATGCCCCAAACATCTCTGTACCCTTCCACCCCGTCCTCTCCAAAAATCGTTTCGATTCGACACCCCTGCACAAGCCACACTTCTCGGAAAATCCCCGCCCCCGGCGCAGGAGGCTTGCACATAAGCTCAAATCTCTAGCCGGCGCCAGAAGCCACCCGTGAGGCCGTGGCATATCACCACGTTTGCCGTTGGGGACGGGGCCCTCGTCAAAGCGCGCCTCCGTCCCCCCAACGGCGCGCCGCAAGGACGCATGATGCAATCTCCCGTTCCGCAGCCCAAACAACGTTGGATCGGGACGAGTGCAGATGTCACGGTCGCATAGCCGAGCGTTCGTTGTCCGGCTTTTGAGCAGGGAATCATCACAGCTGGGTGGTAGGGCCTTCTCCGAGAATACGGCCGTGTTTGTATACGCGTGCCTATTTGCAATTAAACAATTATATAATACGACAAAAAAATTGGAGCCCTCTGTCGAAGCCCCCTCTCCCAAACTCCGTGGATATCATGCAGTGCCCATAGTCGTTCAATCGTGATGCTTTTTTCTTCTTTTTTATTTTCGTAATTGGTTGCTTCCAAGCTCAGCTCGCTCTGGTTTCCCGCAGTGAGAGGATGTAAGGCAAGTCTGTCGAGTCTGTCCGCGTTGCTAAGCGGATGACGGAGCCCGAGGTAGAGCTGCCTGATGCCCCCGATCTCAGACTGGCGTTTGATGAGAAGTGACGGGGGCCGTATGTCTGCCGAGTATGGGCGAAGCTGTTCAAGCTCGAGGACCTCGATATTGCCCCGGCTAATGTGCCTAACGGGGTTGCAGGCGCGGTACGATACTGAGCCCATGTATTGGCTGACGAGTTGCGCGCATTCAATGCCGGCCCTCTCCTGTTGTAGGAACCTTGCGTGCTCTGCGTTGCAGACCGAGATAAGCTACGTGGAGTGGTAGGGTTGGTGGCCATGGGCGCATCGTTGTCGATGTCGCTGTCCGAGACCTCGCTAGGCCCGTCCATAGGCCCCAGGACCGCGGCATCTAGAGGTCGCATGCCGCGTAGTATTGCAGCAAACAAATGCATCACTTCGCGGAATTGAGCATTCGATATCGGCCGTGTCGAGAAGCGCGCATATTCGTATGTGGAGAGGAAGTCCGCGGTCGTTGCATTAAGCGAGATGACGCCCAACTCAGCCAGATGACCGAGATAATCGCGCAGACTCATGGGTAAAGGCCGCTGCAGTAGAGCCACGGCATCGGCATCTAGCATCGGTGGGTGGGTGTGAGAGGAAGGGTCGGGAGGCGCCAGCGTCAGGGCTTTCGCTTCGATTAAGTTCGGTAGTTCGGAGAGGACGGTGCTGTATTGCAGATCCGGTAGGTCGATCGAGTTTGGGGAAGCCCACCCGTAGTGTTCGATTTCGCCCCAAACAGGCCGTCTCGGTGGTAGCGCAATGCCGGTTTCTTTCTCCGTCGTTGCCGGTTTTTTCAACGTCGGCAGCTGGAACCGCTTCCTGGCCGCACTACCCCCAGAGTTCTGCTTCTCCGCCAGCACGTCTCCCATGTCGCTACCCAACGAACTCGTTTCGATCCGCGGCCGCGCGTCGTAGGCGATGGCTGCGCTGCGCTTCAGGTCGGCCGTGATCATCTCGTAAACCTTTTTGTTCACGTCGCCCTTCTCGATGGGTACCCATGATTTCGGTATCGATGCGAGGATCGTCTTGTTGAGATACAGCCGCGTCGCATAGATGAAGGAGACGATGAGGAGGGTGAGGACCAGAGTAGCGGCAATGATCCATATATTATATGGCTGGTTGTTCGAGTAGGCCTGGTAGATGGCGTCGCCGGGGGTGACGAGAAGGAGTAGGGTGAGTAAGAAGCAAAGGACAAAGTAGAAACTACCGTATATGAAACGGAATATCGCTCGTGGAGAGAACATCGGGAAGAATTTCGAGGCAGCGGAAGGCTCCCAGCGTTGAGGACTCAACCCGGGAAGCGACGAGTTTTCAGGTTGGGGATCATGGACGGGCGAGCCAGTGCATGAGAGAGTAGCACAGACAGTAAAAGCATGGCTGGGTGGAAAAAAGAGCCGGTGCGAATAGCGTGAAGTGCAAAGTGGCCAAGCTAAGAGGAGGAGTCGATGTTAGACATTACGGAGTACATAGGGAAAAAAAGGGTATAGTATGTATGGTTGAGAGAGGGAGGGAATGGGGGTTGGTAAACAAGACGAAAAAGGCGGGCTGAGGGTGATGACGAGCAGGACGGGACGGGGGAGGTTGGCTGGGGTCGTTCGTTTTGTTTGATTTCGCTAATGGGCTCAGCCATAGCACCTGCTTGCTTGACCTTCCACAAAGCTCAAGTGGGGGTTCCACATCCCATGCCCGGTTCGGAATACAGCCTAGCGGCAACGGGCACTAACTTTTCAGATTCCAGGCGCTCAAAGACACCATCACAATGGGATGGATGGACTGCGAATGGGAATGGGCCTTCGGCATAATGAAAGATCGATCCATTTTTGTCCCATCCTGCTGGCTTGGGCGGAGGCATGAGCCCATCATTAGCGTCCACTGTCTCACACGCATGGTCGTGCCCAATCGCCGGCATCCAATCGTCTCATGTCATTCCTCTCCACCGGCCGACTTGCGCAGAAAAGGCATGGTTTGTGCACCTTAATCGCATGTGACAGGAGGAAACTTGCGGTCACGGATTATCAGATGTAGTCTGGACTGTGTTTTACTGACATTCGTTCTATGATACAAGTTATGCATGTGCCGTTTTGCCCGCCCAACGCCCTCACAATCCGCGCTCGTAATATTGCCCTACTACATATGACGCAAACCGCTCCTAGTGTGTCTGCTGCATCTCGGGAAGTCGAGGCTTGTCCTCTCTCGAGGGGGCCTGTTGGGCTGCGGCCTCCTTCGCCAGTCTCATGTCCGTACGAGTCAACCTCAGGTCACTGCTGTAAGGTTCAAACTCGGCAATCACCTGGGCCAAGCCCGTCTTCAAGGCTGAGATCAGAGCATCCACTTCCGGCGCGGCTCTGTTCTGCTCGATATCGGTCCAATGGACTGGAAAGTTGGCCTTGAACGCCTCAATCTTGCTGATGACTGTGGTGAAAGTCCTTATGATGGTAGGGATGTCCTTGTGAACCCTGCCGAACGTATCCTCCGTAAGGCTGTGTACAGCCAACAGGCTGAGCACATCGACCGCATTGACGTATTGGCTCAGCTCCGAGTAGGGTGTTCCGAGCACGACGGCGGTGAGTCGGTTCCGGAACTCTTGGCGGAAGACCCAGCCGACGTACTCGTTGCTGATGACCTTCAGAGCCCATGTCTGGAATTGGCTCTTCAGCTGAGGCGACGACAATGCCTCTTGCTGCTCCTTGCTCAGAACTTTGTCACGAGCGCCTCGGAGCGTCTTCTTCGCCATGGGGCTAAGCTGTGATACCGGCGAGGCGCCGGAATGCCGCCCAACTTGGCTGAGAGCCTTCTCCATCTCGCCGCGCACCGTCCTGTTCGCGGGCTTGCTCTGGAAAATCGGGTCCTCTTTCAAAGGAGCCGAGGAGCGAGCCCGCACTTCTTCGGGCTGGACAGGAGCAGCCGGCACAGCCGCAGGCTTCCCATAGTCATCGATTCTGTTCTCGACACTCCTCGTGACATTGAGGCAGTGGACGTAGATCTGGGACCATGTGGAACCATCTTTACGATCGATGTCCTGGAAGATGGCCTTGCGCCTGCCTTCGTCATTGCGTGCGATGTACGCCAGCTCCCAGAGGGCAAAGCACTACGTTTGTTAGCTAGGGCACCACACAAGAAACCTCATCCACCCAGATGCACTCACCCGAATCTGGTCTTTCTTGCTCTTGAGTCCGTTGAGAAGACTTCCGTTCGGATCCTTGGATTCGCTGGTTAGAGGCTTGCCATTCTTGAGCGGGGGCTTGACCATGAATGTCGAAAACGCATGGTTCGCCGTCTTCCACACGATGTTGAGGAGGAAGCCAGCTACGGCGCAACGGAAAAACAAAGGCATGTCCCAGGGCTGAGTAGGCGGCAGCATGTTGGTTTTCGGAATGTTATAGAACGGCCGCAGGAAAAATAATGCCCATCCCCAGACGAAGTACCGCAAAAGCAGCATGTGGACCACGGCGGCAATGGGAGCGACGCTGAGGCATCGAACACTAGACTGGATAAGGATCGCGGGCACTTCGCCCAAGACCTTGCTCAGCGAAGCATCCCCGGAGGCCTTGGCGTCAGCTCCCTCGGACCCCGACACGTCGATGATGAGCTTGTCGGTGTCGTGGTAGAAGTGGAAGATGGCCTGGACAACAGCGCTGATGCTCATATAGCAGTAGAAGCACAGCATTCTCTCGTTCACCCTGGCGCGCTCGCCCCCACTATAGTACGTGACCCATCCCAAGTTGGCGCTCTCCGGTAGGGACCACAGGTAGACATGGCTAAAAAGCGCGCTCGAGAAGCTGTAGAAGAGAAATGCCTCGAGGGTGTTGATGCTGAAGAAGAACTGTGTGAACGCATGGAAGGTTGAGTTGGAAGCGCGGGCGCCGACGTGGTACTGGGCAATACGCAGGACCAGGATCGACAGGCCGCAGGTGAAAAGGAATATCGTTCGGAAGCCGGCGGGGCCAATGGGAAACCAAGACCAGAAATCTGGGGGGAACATGTCAGTTGGGAAGCTTTGCGAGCTTGCATCGTCTGGGCGACTACTCACAAGAGCTCCAGCCAGAGAGCAATATAGCTTGGACGTAGGATAGACCAAGGAGAATGGTTGCGGTGGAAGAAAATCGCCTTTGAAGCGCAGGCTGCAGAAAGTCCTTATAAGGAGCCCTTCTGACTGTTGACGGTGCCATGCCGAAGTTGCATGGTCATCGAGACCGTATGTTCTGGGACGAGGTTGGCGAGGCTGCACGTGGACTGTGCCGTGGCCTGGATCTGTCTGGAAGTAAATAATGTAAAAATCTCCAGTGCAACAACAACTGCAGCTCCGGATCCAGCTCACTTGAGCACCGACGTCCCTGGGACCCACCAGGAGCAAGGATTGATCCACTCTGGTCACGTGAAGATAAGATATAATCAGGCACCATCATTGCGAAAGCGAGCTGATTGGGTGGGGGAAGCACGTTGCGTAGTGTTCCAGCCACAGCCTACGACGACATACCGGTCGGTTCCTGGCGTCATGACGAGTTTAACTCCCCACCCACTCTTCAACTTGTCAACGCTGATCCAAGTCGCCTCACGAATCGAAACGACGCCATTTCTTTGATAACCTTTGCTTGTGGTTTCTTGCATTTACCATCGTCGCCATGTCCTACGACCAGCTATCATCGCTCGAAGCTGGCCGATCGAGCCGCCAGGGCAACTACTCTGATGATCCCGAATTCAAGCAACTTCAGTCCCAGTTGACCAACAAGATCTTCAACCTGCGGCGCAATATTCAGCAGCTCACCACCGATGTCAACATTCTCGGAACGAAGCGCGACACCCCCCGCGTCAGGGAGCGAGTCCACGACCACCTCGAGAAGACTCGGGACCTGTGCAAGGAGATTGGAGATGGAGTCAAGAAGCTTCAGACCTGGGACGATCTGACGGTTCGTGTCAACCAAAGCCTCGGCGCATAATCTCTGCTAACGCGAAACCCAGAAACAACAAAAGTACGAGCAGTCCAGAATATCGACGGACTTCCAGAACGTCCTCCAAGAATTCCAAGATATCCAGAGAAAGGCCCTTGAGAAACAGCGGGCGTCTGTCACAGCCGCGCGCGCGGCAACCGAAGGCGAGGCTGCAGACGCTTCGGCCGGGTCCGGGGAACGCCTCGAGTTACAGCAGCAGCAGGAGGTCAGCCGTCTTGCGTCGCAGGATGAGGTGGACTTCCAGGAGGCGCTCATCATCGAGCGCGAGGAGGAGATCCGGAACATCGAACAGGGCGTTGGTGATCTGAACGTGTTGTTCAGACAGGTCGCGCAGATTGTGACAGAGCAAGGGGAGCAGCTTACGTCGATCGCAGACAATGTAGAAGACGTGCGCGACGATACCCGCGGCGCCCAGGTTGAGCTTCGCCAGGCAGCAAGGCATCAAAAGGCAGCCCGAAACAAGGGGTGCTGTCTGATGTTGATCCTCGCAGTCATTCTCACCATTGTCATCCTCGCGATTGTCTTGGACTAGTATGGCACTGGGTTTCTGTCTTTGTTTGTTTGCTATTGCTACAGTGGCGTTTCGGTGGCGTATTGCTGTTATTATTGTACACCAGGGCTTCTCTGGAGCCGAGGACATAATTCCGAAATCAGTTTTCTCTGTCGTGCATCGTCGTCACTGATCTATGATACCGGTAAGATGATGGGCTCCTTGCGCCGGCAAGGTTGAACGGCGCGAGGCTTCGGAAACACCACGTCTACCACCTTGCCAGAGACCTGGCTGAAGGCCATGGACGCGATCCAGTAAAGGAACAGGCCGGCTGGCAGGTTGCTGCAGAGCGCGGGCACGAGGATTGCCGAGACAAGCAGTCCCCTCTGAAGACGAACCCTCCATTTCAGGCCGGGGGTCATGTACACTTGGGAGTTTCCGAGGTCGAACACAAGCTTTCTCATCTCCTCTTGTCTCGGGAACATTGCGTAACCCATCGTCAACATGAGCATTCCGGGCAGGGCCATTGTGGGATCGGCTACCGTGAGATCGGTGAACCACAACATGCCGCCGTTGGCCATACCAGCTTCCACGGTCGAGCCGAGAGACTGCAGACCGTCCGAAACAGCTTGAACTGAAGATGATAGGGGCGCAGACGCCTGCTCTGAGAGAGATGCCGCTGCATCAGCAGCTGGCTGGGCGGCGTCCTTGTAGTTGCCCGACAACAAGGACAGCCAGCCTCCACGAGCACCACAGAGCCGCCTCAGAGTTTCAGACATGAGAAACCATATAGGTATGCCGAGTGCGGGGGCCCAGGCCTTCCAGTTTTGGCATCCTCGTTCCTTGAAGAGCCTTTTCCGAGTCCGGGCTAGTTGCAGAGCATCCGAGAGGCGATTAGAATGGAGTTGAAACCTCCAGGCGTTGAGTAAGGGCATGGCTTCGGCCTGTTTGTTGACAATGTGCTTGGTGATCATCTGGAGTGGCGCTCTGACGACAGCGACGGCAAAGGCTGCGAAGAGGATTGTGGTGCCCCAGTTTCCTGCAAAGCTGAAGGAGTTCAGCCAGATGAGAGCCTCCCCGGTAGCTTGGACACTACTTTCGACATAGGCACCCATGGATAGGTTCCTGACACCTGCCGCCCTCTGGAAAGGGCGCAGCGTCGTCGGCCTCATATTCAGACGAAGCGAGGCAGGCAGTGAAAGCGACTGTGCTGGTGAGAAGCCCAGTGGTTGGCGCAAGCTCGGCGCGAAAGCGCAACGCGCCGCTCTGAGGGAAGCCATGATGAGAAGGCCACACGCTCATCAGAGGGCTTTCGGGTTTCGAGTGAGTCACCCGGCCTTTTGATGTAGGCAAGAGTTATCAAGGGAATGTCAATTCTGACGGCTCGGTCGGAAATGTTGTAAATTAGGATGAATCCCGTATTGAATACGGATAGGTATATCTGAGAGTGAGATGAATCAATGATTGACTCTCAGTGGTCAATGGGAAGCTGCAATAGCGGGTCTGTTCGACTGCTTGAATGAATCTGCCGCCGTGGGCCGGGTGGGCGGTGAGGAAAGGTGGGAGAGAGCCATGTAGCAAGTACCTAAGTACCTGAAAGCCTCCTGTTGTCGGTACCTAGGTAGGTAGGCAATGCAGCCCCACCGCTCCCGTCAGCGCGTCACCGTTTAACAGCCCAGCGCAGGTTGGCTCAGCTTGCCGGACCGGAAAAGACCTGGACCCTTGCGGGGTTCCACTGACCAGTGCCGCAGTACGAGCAAGGAAGGATAACTGCGCTGAAGCTTCCCCCCCATTTTATAGCTTGCAGTACAACCTGGCCTGTTTCCCGTCCATTCTACACCTCATCCCACCACCAAGTCCACGGGCGATGCAGAAGCTGGACCAGACCGCCGCCATCTTCGGCCTCGACCGCCCTTTCTTTTCTTCCTGAATACCACCGCGGTCACGTCGCAACGAACGAGAGAAAACAAAACATTTTACACCCATCAACCCCACGACTTCTTCGGCCTCCGATGCCCGAAACCTGCTCAGCGCCGTCTGGGCAAACGCCCTTTTCCTTCGGCCTCGACCCCTGGACTCTCGCCTACGTTGTCGTACCGATCATTGCCATATCCCCAATAGCCATCTTCATCATGTTCCCTTACATCTTGAAAGGCCTCGGATCTCTGCTGGGGCTATACCTGCGGAAGAAGACAGAGGGAAGGAAAGCGCAGCTCTTGGAGCTCATGAACGCGGAGCAGCAGTCCTTCACACAGACATCTAGGAAGGGTGCAAGCGGCACCAAGGGCAATGTACAGGCACAAGCTTCCGGAAGCTCTGGAAAGAAAGATGCAGACTGGACCGGAGTCGTCGGCTTCTTCCACCCCTTCTGGTACGTTGACCGTGGATGACAACCGAGGGCAGTCACTAACAGCACAAAGCAATGCGGGCGGAGGCGGCGAGCGAGTCCTTTGGGCTGCGATCAAGACCACCCAGGAACGTTACCCAAAGGCGCTCTGCGTTGTCTACACTGGCGATCATGAAGTAAACAAGCAGACAATTCTTGCGCGCGTCAAGGTTTGCCTCCCTGGCACATTCACACACACGTACAACCCCTCTTTTGCGCATGCTAACAGGATGTCTCAGACCCGATTCAACATCGACCTGCATCCCCCTTCTGTCAACTTCCTCTACCTCAGCACACGACACCTCGTCCTGGCCTCGACATGGCCCCACTTCACACTTCTTGGGCAATCGCTTGGATCTGTGGTTTTGGCTTGGGATGCCTTCCAGCTCCTTGTCCCAGACATCTTTATTGATACCATGGGCTATGCCTTCTCCTTGGGCCTGTCTAAGCTACTCTTCCGCAGAGTCCCTACCTGCGCCTACGTGCATTACCCCACGATCTCGACCGACATGCTGCAGTCGCTTGACCCCGAGTCTACGACCGGAACACAAGGTGTCAATGCTGGCAAGGGAGTTGGTTTCCGAGGCAAGGTCAAGAAGTTTTACTGGAGATTATTTGCGGCCTTGTATTCCCGGATGGGATCTACTATCGATGTGGTCATGACGAACTCGACCTGGACCCAAGGTCACGTCCAGAAAATCTGGGGCCCTTACCGCCAGGGCAAGGCCAGAAACTACCCCATCGCTGTCAACTACCCGCCTTGCGCCGTCGAAGAGCTCGAGGAGGCCGTGGAGGTCTCGGAAGCCAGCGAGAAGAAGCGCGAGAAGGCCTTGGTCTATATTGCTCAGTTCCGCCCCGAGAAGAACCACACCCTTATCATCCAGTCCTTTGCCGAATTTACCAAGACCAAGTCCGAAGCCGCCAAGGATGCGAAACTGGTCCTCATCGGTAGTGTTAGAGACGACCACGACTCCAAGCGGGTGTATACGCTGCGCCTCCTGGTGAACGAGCTCGGCATCAAGGATAGAGTCGAGTTTCACCTGGACGCTTCATGGCCCGAGATTCTGGATTGGCTGCAGAGAGCCTCCGTGGGTGTCAACGGCATGTGGAACGAGCACTTTGGCATCGGTGTCGTTGAGTACCAAGCCGCTGGCCTGATCTCGGTGGTTCACGACAGCGGTGGCCCCAAGCTGGATATCGTCATCAAGATCGACGGCGAGCCGACAGGTAAGTAAGCGATGAACTCATTCTTGTGGCCGTATAATAACATGAGCGCAGGTTTCCACGCCACGAATGTCGAGGAGTTTGCCGAAGGCTACGAGAAGGCCCTTTCCATCAAGGACACGCTCCCCATCCGTCTGCGGGCACGCCAGTCAGCCAAGAGGTTTACTGAGAGCGAGTTCGATCAGAAGTGGATCGCCCAGATGGAGAAGCTGGTGGCCCTGACGGCCTAGGTGCGATTGCTAGCTGCTCTTGCTTGTATTTCTATATATATGTACTTGATAGACTCGAGGATACCCTTTTCCCTTCAGATAACCTCAAATAAGCATGGGGCAATGCGCCATGACCTCTAATCGTCTGTTTATTCGTGTGAAGCCGTTCTACAACTCGAAACAGGAAACCATTCTACACGGTGAACGCACCACTGTTCTTCTGACGCGGCTCGCTCGCCGCCTCGAAGACGCCCCCGTCGAAGATGATGCCCTGCACGGCGCTGCCACCCTCGGGCACCCACTTGACATGGTGGCCCTTCTCCAACATGCTGGCGACGGTGTCGTTGTCGAAGGGGTACTCGAAGGTGACGACGTTGGGCATGAGCTGGTCGTGAAGGCGCGGCTCGCGGAGGGCCTCCTTCATGGTGCGGCCGTGCTCGAGGACGTGCCAGGTGACCTGGGCCGTGGAGCTGAGAATGCGCGAGCCGCCCGCGGCGCCGACGGTGGCGTAGAGGGTGCCGTCCGGGTGCTCAACGATGACGGGGGTGATGGAGGAGAGGGGCCGCTTGTTGGCGCGGATGAAGTTTGCGGGAGACGGCTCGAAGCCGAAGGCGTTGCGGACGCCGGGGATGGAGAAGTCGTTCATCTCGTTGTTGCTGTTGTTGGCTTCGTCAGTGGGAGGGATTCCGTCTATGAGTAGAAGAGCGAGGAGGGGGGAACGAACAGGATCACACCGGACAACGGGTCCATGATCTGGGCTCCGAAGAAGAGATTCACGGTCGTGGTCAGGGAGGTCGCCATGCCCGACCTGTCCGCCGTGACGATGTGTGACGTCCCGAAGCCTTCGCTGGCGTACGTCCCGTGCGGGTTGTACCACTCAACCGGGTGCGTCTGGTTGTCAAGGATCCTGCGCCGAATGTCCCTGGCGGTGTCCTCGTCGAGGAGGGTGTCCTCGAAGGGGCCGATGCCGTCGACAAAATCAGGGTCCCCGAGGAGGGTCCTCGCGCCGTAGGCGAAGCGCAGCGCCTCGTCAAAGCGGTGGACGCCGAGCTTGGCGTCGGCGCTCTCGGCGGGGTCGAACTGCTCCATGATCTTGAGGGTGTTGAGGCACACGGCGCCACTGGCGGGGGCGCCGATGGAGACGAGGCGGTGGCCGCGGTACGAGGTGGACAGGGACGGCCGCGTGACGACCTTGTAGGAGGCGAGGTCGTCGAGGGTCAGCGTGCCGTTCGTGGCGCGGGCGGTGGCGACGATGGACTCGGCAATGGGGCCGGCGTAGAAGACATCCGGGCCTTCTTCCGCAATCTTGGCGAGGGTGCTTGGCGTGTCGTTAGTTGTGCTGTCTGGGGAAAAGGGGGGAGAATTGTATGAATGGCTTACGCGCCGTAGCGTTTTCGGTAGATGGTGTCGCCGAGCTGGAGAAGCGTTCCTGGAAGTTGTTAGATGGATTTCATCTCTGACTGGACAGGCTCAAGACTGACCGTTCGGAGCAAATTCCTCGGCCCACACGGGGTCTTCCACGAGGAAGTTCTTTTGGCCCTCGATGGCAGAGTTCATGTATCGGACCAAGTCCTTGGAGACTATGAAGCCCGCGGTCGCCAGCTGCGCAGCCGGAGTAACGACAGTCTTCCACGGCAGGACCTGGGCAAAGCGAAAGTCAGTCTCTGAGACACGTTCCGGCTTCGACGCCAGCCCGGGTTCACTCACCCCGTACTTGTTGTGGATGTATTCCAATCCACGGACCTCGCCCGGCACGCCCACGGCCAAGCCCCCGCGAACGCTCCCCTCGACGTTGCCCTTGTACATGTCCTGAAACGCGGCGGCCGGCGCCGACTCCCTGAAGTCGACGGACTCGTAGTTCCCGTCGGCGTCTCTAATCACGACGAACCCGCCGCCGCCGATGCCTGAGTGGTACATGCCTACGGTGCCGACGCAAAAGGTCGTGCCGACGAGCGCGTCGACAGCATTTCCCTAAGAGAAGAGGGTTAGTCACACGCGTAAAGACGTCGCATAGCGAAGCCTAGAATGAATCTATGATCAACCCGGGGTTGATCAGGTAATGAAAAGACGTACGCCTTGCGTGATCAGGTCGCGGCCTATTTTGCTGCACTCCACGGCCTCACTCGCGACGGCGCCCAAGCCGCCACTATGAGGATTAAAGACGAACTGCGGCACCGTCGCGGCCGAGATTGAGCGGAGCTCGGCCAGAAATAGCAGAGAGGCGTAGAAGGGCCATATTGAGTGAGTGTGTGGTTCTTGACACGGTCAGTGGGCGGATTCCTCGCTGGATGGGATGAACTCACTCATCTTGAACAGCCCGAAAGCGGAAGGGCGGCGGCTGTCCTGAGCTCCAGACACCGGACGGATCCTCCGAGACTCGACGGCCGAAACTCCGATAAGAGAGATAAGACCCACAGGTACAAGGAGAAAGAGAGAGAGGCTTGTGCAACTCTGAACGTACGTCGGCACTCAACGATTGTCTTTTATCTGGAGAACAGTCTTCCTTCCCTACCTGCTACGTAACAACTGCAAAACAACCCGGCGGAAGAAGGTGAGGCAAAGCTGGGGGCGGGAAGGCATTAGAAACCAAGCTGTTCCGTGTTCGGGGGGGTGCCATGACTTAGTATGTATTTCTAATGGATCCCCCCGTCGATTGCGACAGACTGAGTCGCTATGAACAAACTCACAGAGTGGTTGCCCCCCCCCCCCCCAGATCTGGCAGGCGCTGATACCGTACTGATAAGCGACTTTAAACTGGGGCGCCGGGGTGGAGGTGGTGCGCATGATGGCCGTCACGCTGGATTCGCGGCCCCACACCACGCGCCCAGCGTTCCAGGGACACCAATCAGCGGCCGGCAAATTGGGTAATTCTCAGCAAACCTCCAGGAGCTGTGGCCGACGACTTTTTTTCCTCACGAGTCGCAAAAAGTCACAAGCTCTCTCACTATTGGGCGGCGGTTTACCTTTTTGCACCACGTTCGAACCCGGTGCTGCATCTCTTGGGTCCGCGCAGGTAGCCGGCAATTGCTGCTTCCCCAACCGTGACAGACCCTTCCAGTGACTCGATGAGTCTGTCTCTGCGGCTTCTACCGAGATTCACTTCGTCTTCACTCCGTTCAGCGGCTCTCACACTCACCGGCCCCGGCAGCGCTTACACCTCGGCCGCGCCTCGCAAAACATTCATACGCACATTCAAAATGTCGTCAAATGAGGACACGCCCCAGCCGCAATCGGCCTCCAAACCGGCTCAGGAGGCTTCTCCTAAGCCAGCAGCACCGGCAGCAGCATCTCAGCAGGGGTCGGGACAGAAGACATGGCAGAACAACGGCAACAAGCCCAAAGGCAACAAGCGCGGGTTCCAGGGCCAGGGTGGGCGGGGCAGGGACAAGGACAAGCAGCGCAAGTCGAAGCGTGAGAGGAATATCACGGAGGGGTCCTCGGAGGAGGTCTTGGCGACGGACGTGCAAGCGCTCATCGCGTCCCGCAAGGCCTCTCTCCCCGAGCCGGCGGAGGTGGCCGCGGAAACCGACGCGGAAGCCAAGGAAGGCGATGTCGAGACCGAGCCCGTCCCCTCAAAACCCCTCCCGGCCCCCTTCACCGAGATCGAGGTCGAGGTTCTCGCCCTCTCATCCACCGGCGACGGCCTCGCCGTGCACGCCGGCTCGCCGCCCACGCACATCTACGTCGTCCCCTTTGTCACCCCCGGCGACGTGGCCCGGGTCAAGGTGGTCCGCCACTTCCCCGCCGAGTCGTACTCCATGGCCGACTTCCTCTCCGTCGCCGCGGCGGGCCCGCTGCGCGACGACACCCGCGTCAACTGCAAGTACTTCACCCGGTGCTCCGGCTGCCAGTTCCAGATGCTCAGCTACGACGCCCAGCTCGCGCACAAGCGCACCATCGTCGAGAAGGCCTTCCGCAACTTCTCCAACCTCGACCCGGCCCTCGTGCCCGAGGTGGCCGAGACCATCGGCAGCCCGCTGCAGTACGGCTACCGCACCAAGCTCACGCCGCACTTTGACGGGCCCCCCGGCCACCACAAGAAGAACAGGCCGCGCCAGGCGCTCGACTGCGTCCCCGATATCGGCTTCAACCTCAAGGGCCGCCGCGCCGTGCTCGACATCGAGGACTGCCCCATCGGCACCGACGCCGTCCGCCTCGGCATGAAGCGCGAGCGCTCCCGCATCGCCCGCGAGTTCGGCAACTACACAAAGGGCGCGACCATCCTCCTCCGCGAGAGCACGAAGCGGTACCCGAAGAAGGTCCTCGGGGCGGCGGCGGCCGCCGCCACGGAGGACCAGGACCCGGAACAACCCCCCGCCGAGGTCCCTTCGGACGCGATCCGCGTCGACACCGACACGCACACCTACATCAAGACGTGCCTCTCGGAGGCGAGCGCCATGACGACCGAGTACATCGGCCCCTACATCTTCACCAACCCGGCCAACTCCTTCTTCCAGAACAACAATTGCATCCTGCCGTCCTTCACCGGCTACATCCGCGACCACGTCATGCCACCCGCGGGCCCCCACCGCGACCGCATCAAGTACCTCATCGACGCCTACTCGGGCTCGGGCCTCTTCACAATCACCCTCGCCTCCCTCTTCCAGGGCAGCACGGGCATCGACATCGCCCAGGACTCGATCGAGTGCGCGCGCAAGAACGCCCGGCTCAACGGCCTGCCCGAGTCACAGTGCAACTTCCTCGCCGCCGACGCCCCGCAGCTCTTCGCCCATGTCACCTACACCGCCGACGAGACCGTCGTCGTCATCGACCCGCCCCGCAAGGGCTGCGACGCCGACTTCCTCGGCCAGCTGCTGCGCTTCGGCCCCCGCCGCGTCGTCTACGTGAGCTGCAACGTCCACACACAGGCCCGCGACGTCGGCGTGCTGGTCCGCGGCGACGGCGGCGATGGGACCAGGTACGAGATCGAGAGCCTCGTCGGCTTCGACTTCTTCCCGCAGACGGCGCACGTCGAGGGCGTCGCCGTGTTGAACAGGGTGGAGAAAACTGCTTGAGGACTGCTCAAGGATTTGCTTGAATAAGGCAGGGGGAACAACGGGACAGGGTAGATAAAACAGCATCGTGACACCAGCATTTTGATTGGTCTGTAATAATCCAAAAAGGCACCAAGCAGGCCACCTAAGAAAACAAAGCGTGGCGTAATGAAAAGTAAATACGGTGCAAGACACCGTTTCTAGTCTTGTTCTCTTCTTTTCCCCGCCCTTTGTGGGTTCTCTGCCATATAGTGTCTGTCTACTCGATCTAAGGAGATAATGTATCTATACAGAGAAAGAAAAGAAAAAAAAACCGAGACCCGGGCCCCTCCCCGTCTTTTAACCCTCCAACGCCCGGTTGTCCTCGAGCAGGACCTTCAGAGCCTGCACGAGGACCTCGACGACCTCGGCCCGCCGGCTCTTCTTGGCCGCCTCCTTGAGCGCCTCCAGACCGTCCTCCTCGATGATCTTCTTGCGCGCGTTGGCGCCCGGCGCGCCCTCGGCGGCCACCATATTGTAGATGATGAAACCCCCGCGGTGCCGCAGGTCCTCGCTGTCGTCGGCGCACATGTCAAGGATGACCTTGATGCCCCGCTCGCGTTCCACGACGGCCTGCACAACGTTCTCGTGGCCGGTGAGGGCTGCCAGCGCACCGCCTGCCGCGCTGCGCGTTCCTTCGTCCTCGGCGTCCGCCAGGGCGAGGAGGATGTGCAAGCGGCCCTTGGCTTGGGGGCTGCCATCGGCGTAAAGCGCCATGCCCTCCGCCGCCTGTACCAGGTTGCAGACGAGCTCGACCGCGGCCTTGGACACCCGCGCGTTGGAGCAGAGCAGCTGATCCTCGATCTGCGGCCATGCTTCTCGGACAATGGCTCGCCTGGTGTCTAAATCGTCGGTGGATGCGAGGTTGGTGAGCGCCATGAGCGCCTCGAAAGTGGGGAGGAGATCACGGGTCTCGGCGGCCGGATCCGGGGGGATGATGGAGATGAGGGGGCGGATCGCGGAGCTCTGCGTGTTGGAGCGGCTCCCGCCGAACACGAGGGCCGGGTTGGTGCTGATGAGGATGCGCGCCAGAGCTTGTGCAGCCGTGCGGCGGCCTGCAGCTTCCGAGTCGGGCAGAGTTGCCCACGCGGCCAGGAGGAGCTTGACGGCGCCCTGCTGGGCAAGCTTTCCGCGCAGGGAGGTCGTGACTGAAAGCGAGTAAATGATGGCGACAGTGAGTGAGAGCGAGGCCGGTGAGCCGTTCTTGCTGTGTGTCACCAGCACGGGCGTGACGCCCGCTTCGAAGACGCGCCTGCACCGTTCCGAGACATGGTCGTTGTCGTTGAGGGGGTCCGGCCCGGCGGACTTGCCGGCGGCGGCGGCGTACGCCTTGAGTTGGTTCATCTTCTTTTCCTCCTCGGTCAAATTGGGCTGGTACCTGGTCAGGTTAACCAAGATACTAAGGGCTCCGTAAGTCACGGGCGACTTGGGCGGAGCGTCGGCCAACGTCTTGACCAGCTTCTTTAGGAAATCCGGGTTCCCCGCCAGCTTCTCCTTGATGGCGGGCTGGATTGATGCGTACGCCAGTCCTTCGATGGAATGGTGATGGCCATGGTCGTCTTCGCTCAGGAGCATGGAGGTGAACCTCGCCGACAAGTCTTCGATGGTGGTAATGGCAGGCGTTATCCTCTCTTGGCCGTCCTCATTGTTCGCCGGTGCGGAGGGCACCGCCTTCGTTCTGAAGTCAGTCAGATCTATGATTGGACGGGTCCGTGTCGGGCTGTTGGAAGGTCTGAATACCATACCCTCAGTTTCGCTAGGATGACGGCTGCCAAATTCTGGACTTGCTCCGAGTGTTTGCGCATGGAGACGGAGCCCTCCTTGGCCGAGTACTCTGGGTCCTGTAGCATCTCCTTGGCGATCTCGTTGGGGTCCTGGTCGACAACCTCCTCGAGCCACTCGGTGCAGTACTTGTCCACAGCGTCGCGGCATTGCGAGTTCATGCAGGCGGCGTTGAGCATCTCCAAGCAGGCGGTCTCAACCTTGCGGCTCTTCCATTTCCTTCTCATCAAGGGCCCGAGGGAGCTCAAGAAGCCCTCGCTCAAAAAAAGGTCGGCCGTGAGGTCTGGCACGACGGGAAAGGTCGAGGCAGCGACACAAAAGGCGACAATGTAGTCGTCATAAGTACCCCGCTTGATCTTGTCGAAGAAAAAGCCAGAAAGCTTCTTGGCGCCATCGTCACCGGCGGCCTTGAGGTAGGCAGATGTGGCGATGACTGCGTGTGCGCGGACGATCTCAGGCTGTCTCATGTCGAGGTATGTCAGAATGGTGTCGACACAGTCGCCGTCGATGAGGTTGCATATTGTGGGGGCGCCAGTCTTGGCCTGGATGAGCTGGATGTCCTCATTGAGCAGCTTGGTGAGCTGGTCGAGGTCGCGGATTGTCTCATCGTCCTCCTGTCCGCCCTCCATCAATCGCGCAAGCACGAGGAGAGTCTCGTCCTCTCGTGAGGGCGCCGCCTTGGGAGCGGTCGCATGTGTGACGGCGGCCATGGTTGTTGGTACTGCGGCAGTCGGCACGAGACGCGGGGGAGTGAAAGTGCTCTTAAGCGGTCGGTTGATGATAACGTATACTAGGGTGTAGCGTGGCAGGTGGGTGGATGAGTGAGGACAGAACAGACCAGACCTGGGACGGGATGAGGAAAGAAAAAAAAGAAGAGTCTAGAACGAGATGGGGCGACCCAGCGATATAAGTAGGGTACCTCGTCTCTGGTCGTTTAGGGCGGCGAGGGCGACGGCGGAGGCGGCATCGATGAGTCCGACTATGTGATGGGATGTGTTGGTCACAAGGTCCGGCGATGACAGAACAGAAAGAAGCATGGAGGAGGTTCCGGTCGAGTCAAGCGCTGAGATAAGAATGGCAGCAGACAATCAATCCCTCGAGAGGTTTCACCAAGCACACACAACATACCTACTGCGTAAGGTACACGTACAGTAGCATGGCTGTGCAGGTAGCACGCACCACTCACTACCAGACCAGAGGTAGGTAAGGCACCTTAGTCTCTGTACTCTGCCCAAGGCAGACACACCCTCCGGTAGGTAGCCAAGCACTTAGGACGGACGGTGAGGTCAGATACTGCAGTCCAAGCCAAGGTCTGTCCAGGCTACTTTTCCTCCCTTCCCTTTAGCGCCTGTCAAGGCTGTCTTTGCAAGGTTCGATAGGCCCGGCTTTCCTATCTCTTGTTTTAGGTGCCACGGGTGCCCCTCGTTGGTTACCACTGGCTGTTGCATCACACCTCGTGCCCCTCCCCCTCCTATCCTTCCATCTATCCATCAACTGTAATGCACCGCTGGCGACAATGCAGAATGGGCCCCCCGACAGTTACGCCGCCTATCGCGCATAATAAACTCAATGAATCGAAACTTTCGAGTTTATTTTCCTCTTGGTGGACTCGGTCTTGCTGGACCTCGAAAACAGCCGATAATTAGTGGGTTCCTGATTGAGCCTTGCTTGTACCGTACCATTCCAGCTTACCTAAGGCAGACAAACTACCTACCTGCGAACAAGACCCTCTCCTCCCTCTCCGGTGCCGAAATAAGTACGTACATTAGGTAGCTTAGGTGGTCCCTTTCTCCAGTGCTTCAGTTCCAAGTCAGCTTCGGTCCGGCGCTGTGTCTACTCTATCGGACCGTGATGTAAATCATCACATCAAATCAACTCAACCCTCCCATGCCAGACCACGGCATGATCCACCCCTTGTATTCTTTTTGGCAGACCCCAGCCAGGGAAAAACACTAGTAAGCTAGGTATCGAGGCCTCTTCCCGTCGCGTCCCCTACCCCTGGGCCCTTGGCCCTGAGCCGCCCAATGGCATTTGACTTTCTTGCCATCCTGTGTCTGGAGCACGGACCAGCTCTCAGCTCCAGCCATGGTGTGGTTACGGATTATTTCTGGACTTGAAGCTTGCTTGTTGTTGCATCACATTGCACCTCACCTCACACGAATCCTACCTTCCCATAAACCCTTTTTTATTTTTACCCTGCTCCCTCGGCCCTTTCCCTCTTGGATGAGACCACGCCAAGAGTCCCAATCCACTCGTTGGTCTCGAGGACGTAGGATTGGAAGGGGGTCCAGTCGAACGACGCCCTGGGATAATTCAACACAACAGCTGCTCGCAGGACCGCAGATGCTCCGCCTGTGACACTCTCGCTGCGACCTGGCGCCCGCCCTCTGAGGCCATCGCCGTCTCCTGCATTGATCCTAATTCTGCTCCTCCTCCGCCGCCGCCACCCTCTCCACCATGAACGCCGTCGACGCGTCGGACCACTACGAGGTCTCCTCGCACGAGGCCACGCCTTCCCTCCTCTCCATCGTCATCGACACGAACCCACGTGCCTGGGCCGCCCTCAACGACGTCCTGCCCCTCTCCAAGGCCATCGCCAATATTCTTGTCTTCGTCAACGCCCACCTCGCCTTCAGCAACGCGAACCAGGTCGCAATCTTTGCCTCCCACAGCAACCGTGCCGTATGGCTCTATCCTTCCAAGCCCGAGGCCGCCGGCGCCAATGGCGCCCCCCACGCTGAGGACGTGACCATGACCGACGCCGACTTCTTCGCTCCCACGCCGAACCAGTCGTCCGCCAACAAGTTCCCTCAGTTCGCCCAGATCGAGGCCGCTGTCATGAGCTCCATGCGGAAGCTCGTCGACGCCACCACTGAAGCCGACCTGGCATGCACAACAACCCAGCTGTCGGGCGCCCTCACCCTCGCCCTCGCCCACATCAACAAGACCTCACTCTCCCTCAACGAGACGAATAAGGCCCCCGACGTTGCCCGTTCCACCTCCTCCGCCCTCAGCCGCCTCCGTGCCCGAATCTTCGTCCTCTCTGTCTCCGACTCGGAGCCCGTCCAATACATTTCCACCATGAACGCTGTCTTTGCCGCAGCCCACTCCCAGATACCCATCGACACCCTGGCCCTCTCGGGCGACGCAACCTTCCTCCAGCAGGCGAGCTACATCACCGACGGCACCTTCATGCAAGCCGCCAGCCCCCGCGGCCTCCTGAGCTACCTCATGTTTGCCTATTCCGCCGACGCCGAGGCCCGCTCCTCCCTCATCCCCCCAACCCACCACACCGTCGATTTCCGCGCCGCCTGCTTCTGCCACGGCCGCGTCGTCGACACGGGCTTCGTCTGCAGCATCTGCCTAAGTATATTCTGCGACGTTCCTGACGGTTCAGAGTGCCTTACCTGCGGCACCAAGCTCTCCCTCGGCAGCTATGGCGCTAAGCCCGCCGTCATCCCCCGGAAGAAGAAGAAAAAGAAGAAAACGGTACTGGCCAACGGCCACAGCAGGGAGGAGACGGGCAGCGCTGCGGGAACGCCGCGTCCGGGATAAGACAGGGCGCGAGAGCAACAAGGAGAGAATACAGGTCAAAAGATTTGACGAGATTCACCAGACAATGCCCGCTCAGGCGGCGTCATCGGCGCAGAACAGGCAAGACACATGACGGCGCCGACAGACGCTGCAGACAGCTGCCTAAATGCAGCCTGCTTAGCCTAATCAGAGGCCTCCGGCGCAGAACTTAGCAAAGTATATATAGATACAAGGGAATGGTTCGCTCGTGCTCGAAAGAGAAGGAAGCGAACAATCCAAAGCAGAGAAGTTGTGCTGTATCGGAGTACGGGTTCTGGATTGGTCAACTTCTTCCGACTTGCATATAGCTGGACGGAGGAAGCCTTCAGGTCGGGTTCAGGGTTCATCAACCGGGCGTCTGAAAAGAGGCGTCTATTCGCACCAAGGATGACCATCAGATTCGTATCTAGATAAACTACTCCAGTGGTGGAGCTGAATAACAGGCACCATCATGTCTTTGACCAATGCGTCTTAAAATACGTGTCTTGTTCCTCGTGCATGAACCTGTGAGGTGGCGCTCTAGGAGGGCAGTTGCCATGTATACGAGAGGGGTATCACTACCGAATAAAAATACTCAAAGTTCGAATCTTGCCGTCCTTGTTGGCTCAGTCATCGGGTACTGCGTCGCATGCGACGCAAAACCACGCCCAACTACCGCAACGCACCAACAGACTCGTGTGCCCATTTTTCCTTCCGAGACTGCACTAAACAAGTTACCGATTGCGGTAACGATCCCATTATCACGATCCTGGATCCACCCGTATCCTTCGAGCCCCCGGGTAACTTGAGCAGTCTCGCCCAGACGGGACATGACGCAAACTGGCTCTCTGTCCGAACCGCCCATGGAGGCCAACGCGAATGAGTCGGTATTGTGGGCGAAGTATAAATAGTACCCCGTCCGTGTCTTCTTGACCGTCATCACGCCAATCGCCCCGGCAGAGTTGCAGTCTTTGACACCGGGGTGGCCCATGAAGTCGTTCGTGATGAAGGACTCCATGATGGCGTCCTCGTCCCATTCCTCGATATCTCTGCCGCTCGGACCTCGACGGGTATTGCCATATATCCGTTCAGCACATCTTTGTGACGCCATTGTGGTGGCCATGTGCTCCCCTGTGCCGCTGGTGACAGTTGCCACACTGATACTGTCTGGATCGTTCGGATCACATGGCACTACAGCTGTGCCGATGCCCACCAGAGCAGCAGGACCTATTCGCCCACGATGCTTCATTCCAATGCCACCAGATGACGAGCCTGCCGCGATGTTTCCTTTTTCATCGATTGCTATGGCTCCCACGGTGTCGGTGATGACATCCTCATGCTCCAGCTCGGTTGCAGAAAACGGTCGCTTAAGACTACGAGGGCTGCAGCCCTGGAGCTGTGCAATCGTGCTTGCGAACTTGGCTCCATCTGTCCACTGAGGGGACCTGGTACCGTCACGACTTCCCTCGTTCGCCAACTGACTGGGAGGCGCTGCCAATGACTCCTTTTCCTGAAGTATGGTAGGCCGGGATCTGTTGGCTGATGGTGCGGAAACCCCGATGTAGCTCAAAGGAGAACGTTCAATCTGCTGAGGAGGCGTCCTAGGGTATGCTGATCCGGCCAAAGGGTTTCCCTGATGATGGCCCTGCATCTGCTCGAGCGCCGGAGAACCCCTTTGTGGAGAATCCGGCTGACCTTCATTCCAGGTACCGCTGAGGATAGCATTGGCATGGTCCCTTTGTTGATTCTGGTGTAACCTAGCTGGTATCGGCATGGTCTCGAATTTCTGGCAGTTATCGATCGCTTCTCCGGGTGGTTTGCGTGCTCTAGCCTGCCTCAGCCTCTCCTCCGCCCGATTGAGATCTTCTTGCCATCGCAGAAACCGGTCACGTGCGTTCTTGGAGACCAGGTAATCGTTCGGAACAACCTGCATACCGTTCTCCATGGCAAAGTTTTTGGCACCCTCCCCAACAAGTATGTTTGGCGGAACACGTCGTAGAGACAGGGGCTTATTGCTTTTGTCCAATATCAGCTTTGCGAGGCAGACAGGGTTTCTGATGTCTAGTCATAATGTTAGTTGTGGCCACTGACTGCAGTTGTCGGCAGGGTAACTCACTGGGAACCGCTCCACAGGCACCACTCCTGCCAAGATGGTCGACAATCGTTGCATCGCATTCAACAGTCCCGTCCATTGACAGGTTAGAACCGTAGCCGGCATTGGTTATCTCCTTGTCTTCCAGGACGCGCAAAGCCGCCTCGACAGCTTCGGTGGCCGAAGCACCCGATTTCAGGAACTTCATTCCCATGGAAGCAGCACTGATTCAGTTGGCAGATGCCCATCAGAACGCGCAGGGTTGACTTACTTGCTACAGGCCTCAAGGTGAACTCGTTCATTTTGGTGGCTATGGAAACCAGCCCCTGCATGGATGAAAATGGCCCCGGCGAATTTCCCCTTTTGCATTCGCTTCAACATCCGGTCGACTGTGCCGTTAGCGCCTCCCATCGTCTTTACATGGTTTTCCGAGCCTCTGATATGCGGGCCTTGTAGAGGGAGCGTTGAAGAGCCTTCAGCTGCGAGAGCTGTGTCGTACTTGGTCTCAGTGACCGAGTGTTCCATTCCAGGTGCAGTCCGATCAAGTGAAGATGCCACTTCGGATTGCTTAATGGGTTCCCTCTTTCGGTGCAGGAGTGATCATTCGTTTGATCTTCGGGAAAGCGGATTTATCGTGGGTTTGAGTACCTAGGGCAGTGTAGTCGATATTGGTTTTGGGGTAAGGCAATGCTGCGAGTAGAGACTGTGAGGCTTCCGAGTGCAGATTGGTCATTAAAGATAGTCGGTGACCGGACAGTGGAGGAATGATCCGACGTTGAGTCAGTTGCCGAGAAGACGAGGTCCACTGTCGAGCTTGAAAACAGTTGATGATTATGGACGTAGAAGATTAATGAATGATGAGGTGGGATGACTCTGGAAGGGTGGTCCTAGGACCTTTCGGTTACCATCCAAGAAGTGAGCGTGGCGTAGATGTGACCTAGGAGAAGAGGAGAAATCGAGGATGAAGATTGGGCGGAGCGGCTCGCAGCTAAGAGATTACAGGAGATCGAAGTCTACAGGGACTTCCAGAATAGTGCAGCGAGGAAGTTGCCTCGCTGAATATGGAAGGGGACGAGCAATGTGGGAAGTCGCAAAATGCTCAGAAAACCCAAGCGTGACTTGGCCCTTTCTCTGCTGAGATTTCCCACTTCAGAGCCAGGGAACAAACGTCTCAAGCTCCGGTAGGCGCAAAGCGACGTCTTTCGCACGTCGAGACTTCTGACTAAACCAGTTCAGTTCAGATGAACAGGCGATAATTACCATCCAAACATTTTCGGTTTGGAGGGTGACACTTGCAAAGACAGTTTGTTGTCCGCCTTACTGTTTCTGACCCAAACACCTGCCTGTCCCAGATTCCTATTACAAAGTGCTTTGCCAGAATTATCACAAACAATTCAGCCTCCCGGTGTAGCAAAGAGCTCAAGAAAAGATCCTGGAAAGGCACAGTTGTTGTCGTCGAAGTTCAAGCAAGACAATCATGTGCTTACTTAATATACTTACAGTGTTTCATACAGTGTAGGATGATCGGCACGGCCTTTCCTCTCTGGTGCGCTTGGTGGGGCTTTCCTCTCACTCTCTGGTGGGGCACCGACCTTCTCCATGGCTGGAGAGTCCACCCACTCTGATGCACAGCCGCAGGTTGGGAGCTTCCATCGGTGACAAGGCACACATTTCCGGCTACCTTGGACGTACGTCGTAACCAACATCACGACACATCCAACAACCCGACGGCCTATCCTCTCACCCATTGATGCTGCAACTGAGCTAGAGCCTCAACGAGCGCACTAGAACCAACTTCCACGATGGCGAACCAAACGCCTGCCGTTGTCATGGACAAGTAAGCCACTAATGTCACCCTGCCCCGCATCCCCCGAGGCAGACGTCAGTGAGACTATCTCCAGCTAACGGGCCATCAACAGCGGCACGGGATTCTCGAAGCTCGGTACGCCAATTGCGCACCTCCATCGTCTGTATACCAAGTACTAGCTCTAACTTCCGGTTCAGGTTTCGCCGGCAACGACTCCCCGTCCTTTGTGTTCCCCACCGCTATCGCGACGAAAGGTGCTGCCGGAGGCGCTGGAGGAACGGGCTCAGGCCGTCCAGCTGTTGCGAACAAGCCATCTTTCCTCACCGGCGGCGCAGGCCCTAGCGGCCACCTGAACTCGAAGCGTGGAACCGAGGACCTGGACTTCTTTATTGGTGATGAGGCCATTGCTGCATCTGGAGGACCCGGTCAGTTGAACGCGAACATAGTGGCACGGACGGCCAACCGCTGACGGATTCTCCAGGCTACGGTCTTCATTATCCCATCCGCCACGGCCAAATAGAGAACTGGGTCAGTCTTTGTCTGGCGAAGAGTTCGCCCAATACGAGCTAACAGCTTGCAGGACCATATGGAACGATTCTGGTCCAACTCCATCTTCAAGTACCTCCGCGTGGAACCCGAAGACCACTTCTTCCTCCTCACAGAACCAGTACGCACCCAACACCCGTCGCCGATGACTAGGATTCTTGAGCTGATCTTGTAATAGCCCCTGAACCCTCCCGAGAACCGCGAGAACACGGCCGAGATTTTCTTCGAGTCCTTCAACTGCGCCGGTCTTTACATCGCCGTCCAGGCTGTGCTTGCTCTGGCCGCCTCGTGGACCTCGTCCAAAGTTCACGATCGGTCTCTGACCGGTACGGTCATTGACTCTGGTGACGGTGTTACCCACGTCATCCCCGTTGCCGAGGGCTACGTCATCGGATCCTCCATCAAGTCGATCCCCATTGCCGGTCGCGACCTGACTTACTTCGTGCAGTCGCTTCTGCGTGACAGAGGCGAGCCAGACTCGTCGCTCAAGACGGCCCAGGAGATCAAGGAGCAGCACTGCTACGTGTGCCCCGATATCGTCAAGGAGTTCTCCCGTTACGACCGCGACCCCACCCGATTTATCAAGCACCCGGTAATCCAGCCCGGCGGCCGTCAGGTCACCGTCGACGTCGGATACGAGCGTTTCCTCGCCCCTGAGATTTTCTTCAACCCCGAAATCTACAGCTCCGACTTCCTCACGCCCCTTCCCACTGTCGTCGATAATGTCATCCAGACCTCGCCCATTGACGTGCGTCGCGGTCTCTACAAGAACATTGTCCTTTCCGGTGGCAGCACCCTGTACAAGGACTTTGGCCGTCGCTTGCAGAGAGATATCAAGCAGTTGGTTGATGCGCGCATCCGAGCCAGCGAGGTCCGTAGCGGCGGTGCCAAGTCCGGCGGTTTGGAGGTCCAGGTCATTACGCACAAGAGACAGAGACACGGTCCCTGGTTCGGTGGTAGCTTGTTGGGCCAGACGCCCGAGTTCCGGTCCTACTGCCACACCAAGGCTGAGGTAAGTGCATTCTGTTTGAACAGTATGGAGGGCTTTGCTAACTGATTTGATAGTACGAGGAATACGGTCCCAGCATTGTGAGAAGGTTTGCGCTGCTGGGCGGCCCTGGCGGTTCATAGATTTGGGGAGAAGCGTAGACTACAAGCCATTGTCACTTTAAAAGGACGCCACTCCCACCACCGCGTCTGCTTTACTACGAGAATTCAAAATCATGACCTTCATCAGTCATGCCTTTTTTTTTTCTTTTTTTTTTGCGTATGGGCGGGGTCCAACTCTCGTCCCTTAGGCCGCCGCTCTCCAGTGGCGGTTGGGACGACGATGATGCCGGCTGTCCCTGATGTGATCCAAGCTGTGCCTTTTCAATAGTTCTCACCTGTCGGCTTGATGGTGGTCAGAATGAGTGAAGTCGTTGGCCCCATGAATCTGTGCGACAAACACAGAAAAAAAAAACTGGATGTTATTAGGTTAGACCATCTTCGGCCAGACCCAATTAGTATGCTTTCGAATAATCTCTGGCCAGTCTTGTCTCTCCAAAGACACTTGGACCGGATGCCATGAGACGCCAATTGGTTCATGTGCAGATGAACATGTTAAGCAGATGATGTTTCCTCGTGGCAGCTTCTTGTTGAGCCATGTAAAGCAACTCCGGTCAGGCCCGGGCTCATGAAAGTGCTTCAAAGTGTTCCCTAGCTGACGCCGGTCTTAGTATGACCCGGTTATTCGGCCTACTGGCCCTGGCCGAGCACAGATGTAGAGATGGCCATCGGTACAACCTCGACACTGGCCAAGGCAGAACCTTCTGGGCCCAAGAAGCACATGTGCTTGAGCTTGGGGTCTTCGGGCCATGCGTCAAAGGGCCAGGTGACGATCCTCTTTTCTACGTCCACGAACCCGGCGTCTTGAAGCATTTTGCTCGGAGCTAAGGGGGGACGTCAATCGGTCGACCACTCCTGTTTGTGGCCTTGATAACCATGTTGTTCCATTGGTAAGGCTTGAAGCCTGGGGCAGCAGGTGATCTTAGACGTCTAGATAACCCCCCGGTTCGAGGGTAGCGCAATTACCTCCATTAATATGTCATGTGTCGTCATACGTCAACTTACTCGTATACTTTGTCAACGATATCTCGCCAGCTGGCGAAGATTTCAATCATGGTCGCAATTCTTCCCGTTTATTTTTTGCTTGTCCATCTCACTCATGAGCATCATTGAGGATTGTCATTGTCGCCAAGTCAAACAAGCAGACCATCGTTGTTCCACAGTTATCATCATTAGTCGTCTCCCATGAACGGGATACAACTTATTATACATGCTCAACTCCCTCTCCCAGGTTAGGTATCCGTGAAAAGCCGTAAATAGATACATCGAATCATCCACTCGCCCGCTGTAAATCATAACCCGGCCGCCGCCGCCGATCGCCGCCTCCCAGCTTTTGCGACTTTAAAACCACCAGCCCCCCAACTTTTCAAAACTGCTCCACAATATATAGCAGACGCTCACTTGCTGGTGTCGACGACGTAGCGGCCGGCGATCTGGCCCTTTTTCATCAAGTCAAACACCTCGCCGAGCTGACTCAGGCCGACGGTCTTGTAAGGGGCGTTGATGAGGCCGCGGCGGAAAAAGTCGATGGCCTCGGCCGTGTCCTTGCGGTTGCCGACGTAGGAGCCCTTGATGGTGATCATGCGGACGACAGTATCGAAGACGGGCGCGCGCAGGTAGGCGTTGGCTGGCAGGCCGATGCAGACGACGGTGCCGCGGGAGCGAACGTACTCGGTGGCCTGCTGGAAGGGCTTTTCGCTGACGGCGAGAAGGATGACGGCATGGGGGCCAAGGCCCTCAGGGGTGGCCTTCTTGACATCCTCGACGAGGTTGCTCGAGGTATTGAAGTCGACAAACGCGGTGGCGCCGAGCTTCTTGCACATCTCGCCCTTCTCGGCGCCGCCGTCGATAGCGACGGTGTGGAGGCCCATGGCCTTGGCGTACTGGAGGGCTAGAGAGCCGAGACCACCGCCGGCACCGACGATGGCAACCCACTGACCGGCGCGAACGCCGGACTCCTTGAGTCCCTTGTAGACGGTGATGCCGGCGCAGAGAATGGGGGCAACGGCCTCGAGGCTAACGTCCTTGGGGATGCGCGCAACGTGGGCCGCCTTGGCGATGGCGTACTGCTGGAAGCTACCGTCGACGGTGTAGCCGGAGAGGAGAGCATGAGGGCAAAGAGGCTCATCAGCGTCTTGACAGAAGGTACAGGCAAGGCAAGAGCCGTTCAACCATTTAACACCCGCGTAGTCGCCAATTTCGACATCCTTGACAAGCTCGCCGCGCGCGACGACGATACCGGCACCCTCGTGTCCACCGACGAGAGGAAGCTTGGTTTCGAGAGGCCAATCGCCCATCATGGCGTGCAAGTCGGTGTGACAGACACCGGAGTATTTGATATTGATCAAAACCTCATCAGAAGCAGGCTTTTGAACGGGAATCTTCTTATATATGACGGCTGTAACATGTTAGAAACGAGTGCGATCGGAAATGCTGCAAGGTGTGAACATACGTCCGCCGGTCTTCTCGATGACCTGGGCCCATTGCTCTGTGGGGATCTCGGGAGCAGACATTATGATGGTTGGTGTTGGATGATGTTGAAAGGTCTCTGAAGAGATGAAATTCGGTGTCCTCCTAGGTATTAACAGATGCTGTGTCGGAAGCAGGAATGTCGAGATTGGATTGTTTGATCTGATCAGAAGAGAAGGAAGGGCATGGTAACGTGCGCTTTATATAGAGACAAGAGCAACATCTTGGACCCTACCAGAGACGGCGGCCGTATAAGTGAGGTGCAGGGGTAGGGGAGCTCGGTACGGCAATGGACGGTGGTGGCCCAGCAGGTAGGGTATAGTAGGCAAGGCATGGCGAGGCGAGGTGCGGTGTGGTATCAGGGCTGACTGGGCATCCACTGGGAAATGCCAGAGAAAAACGTATGATGCTGACGACAGGCCAGGAAAGTCAAAGGAACGTTTGCCCCTCACAGTGGTGGCAGGAGAGTTCGCGACACCCGAACAAGTACATACCCCAAATGCCAAGATCCCGGCCGGTTCGGACGTGGGCCGGATCACCACCCATGCATTAGTTCTCAAGAAGCGTTGGAGAATAGTGTGCTGAAAGTCTGCTCAAACTGTGTACGATACAGGCCTGGGGTTGGCTGGGTGGGAGGTCCTGTACCTGTGAGTGACGGTTCACCCGCCTACGCAGTACGCTCGCTCGACCAGGTTGGGGGAATTAACGCGGCGACCCCTCGAATAGGAGACTACGCACAATGGAAAGCATTACTCGGCGGACGATGGGCAAGACCAACCGGGGTTGAGGGTCAAGGATTTGACGTCCGGCAAGGTCTCGCTGGCAGCGGCGCGCCGCGTTGGAATGAGTGGGCGTGGAAAGATGGAAGTTATGGTAAAGCTTCGTTCCATTGGGATGGCGGATTGACAAAAGAACCGAAAATCTCCACCTGACAAGCTATGGATTGACTGTTTGACATTGGAGCACAGCGCGGAACGACAGACATCAAGGCGAGTGGGGAGTAGGCTTCATCTGCAGGCGTCAGCGTGGAATGGTGGAACCACGACCTCGTTGGGGGTTCGTTCTCGTCCAGTTCTGGGAACCTCAGCTGGGTTCATTTGGTGGACGGCCATCGCCGGTAAGTCAGGTTGGGTTTCGTTCGCAGCCTTGACTATCGTTCCATGCCAATTGTACGTATTGCTATGTACCTCGTCGGTATGGATTGCCTCGACTGGACCGGCGGGCCTGATCTGATACGACAGACATTGGTCCGAAAGTGACGACGAGCATGGACGCGAGGGAGAGCGTCCAGGATGTGGTGACCGGGCCCTTGCCACTGGGCTTTGACGTATCGTGAGGGACGGCTGATTGATTGCTCTGGTGCTGCTGAAGAAAACTTGAGACGTATGGCCGAAGAGCACCATTAGAAGAGCATGGGATGTTGAGGTTGGAAAATCAGATGGTTCAGGCCAACCGAGACCAGCGCCACAACAGAACAGGAACGGCATCACGCTGAGCCCATTTCGGGTTCATGCTCGGGCCTTTTCTTTCCCTTGGTGGAATTCCTCCACTGCGAGAGTGACTTGATGTGGGAAAGAAAACCCGTCATATGTACCTACCTATCTATCGTATCTACTGTACCTACCGTACGTGCGTACCTACCTAGGTACCTACCTATCTATAGGTAGGCAACTAACCATAGTCTCCAACCAAGCTGCTGTGCCGCCCTAGGCCATTCTAAGCACTGATCGAGCTTTGACGGGATCAGCCACAGGGGTCCAACACCCCATCCGCTGGCGCCCGTCGCCGTAATCCCTGACGGCCTTACGACGAGCGCACCATCACGCCACTCAACATTACCACCAAAAACAGGCCACTCACTTTCCGCGTCCCCATATCCGAATAGCGATTCTCAGCCGAAGTTCCGTCAATTATCCTTATGTGAACTTCGCTCAATCAGCATGGAACGTTCAGGACTTGAACACACCTCATCACGCCTACTGTTAAATCCTTAGGGTACCATCTCTAAGGCCTGTGCAAGGTAAGAAACCCTGGACGCCGTATGCTTGAACTACCACGTGAGGCACAGTCAACGCACGAGCCATCGTACGGAGTTGCAAGGAAGGGGCTGCGAATAGCTTCACGAACCTCATCTCCGTTCGTCCAGAGAGGGGCCTACGGATCATGCGCCTCGCAGTCCCAACCCGACACGATGCACCTTACGACGCACCAGCGAACAAACAACAATCCTGCCTAGTCGCAAGCTGAACGGGAATCGTTACCCCATAACCCCCAGCACCCACTTGCACAGTATCTACGTACACCGTACGATCGTCTCTTTTGCGTGGCCACCATCCCGAAACTGGCCTCCACACCTTCGCTCGAAGGGAGCTTCACTGTCCGACCTCCTGACGTAAAATACTATCCACTACGACTGAGACAGTCACACACGAGGGTGCCGCCTCTGGGCGGGACCCCGCGATCCTCAAACGCTCCCCATATCTTCCCCGCATCGGGCTAGCAATAGTTACCCTCCTCGAGCTGATCTTACCTCGCTTCACCGTCACACTCTCTCAACACTGTGTGGAACACTTTGCCCCGAGATCCTAATCTCTGTCAACGTCCCGGGTGCATCCTAGAATCCCGTCGTGCGGCGGCTTCAAGGACGAGCGGAGGTCTGCCTGCTGCGGCTGCCAGAGATCCACTGCGTACTGCCTAGTTTCGACCTATTTGGTAACCCGGCTCAGGTACCGGTAGTCCAATGTCAGTAGCGGCCCGGAGGAACGGAAGATTTCTCCCATGTCCCCCTACCGGCACCGTAGAGGATGAGACAGCCGAATCGTCCTAGGGAGAAAAAGTATTGAGTGGGTTTACAAACTTTACGGATGAATACCAGATCCAAGGCTTGACTGCCCGAAGCCCCAAGTCCCTGCTGGAATACCGTGCCAGAACTATGACGGAACACTTTGCCTAGGTGCGTTCGTTAAGCTCGTCTACGGATGTAGTTATTTATCATTATAACGTCATGCGTCCGCCGCCAACAAATCTCCAATACCGTTGTGGAGGCGGGGATTATGGAGCAAGCCTGGCATATTGTTGCCCTTAGCCCTTGGAGCTGTCGTCTCTTTGGCAAATGGCTCTGTCTCGATTGTGTACCCGAGGCCTGCATGAGAATAAATGATAAAGTGACCGTGTGTGTATGCGTGCAAGTTGGCTTTCCATCTGGCTCTCGGTTTCAGCAAGACGCTGGAGTTTTAGCAACCGCACAAGAGTTCCATCAACGCAGCTCCATTTCCTCGACCGTCTATGCATGCATGCGTGTATGATGGTACGATATGAGGGCCAGTTTTGACAGGTGCGACGTTGCTGACAGAGGTGCGAAGGGCATTGCGGTTTGGGATCTGGAATCGTCTGCGCTGTGACCCGTCCAAGTATTGCAGTCTATGAGGCGCAGCACCGTCTCAGCAGCTGCAATGCACTTATTCCCTCTGTCTGGATACCGACAGCAAGTTCGATGCAAGCTCAGCCGAGCTCGAGGGAACCAGCCCCATATTCATCGGAACATTGCCACAGACGGAACTAGGTTCCGTCGGAGTTCCGCATAATTGAGAGGCACAACTCTTTATCGATGGTATGCTCTTCGCCACCAGGCAGCTTGGCGTTTTGAGGAAATATCGCCGACTGGCCGTTGAAGCTGAACCCGGTCGCGATCTCCCGTCATGTGGAGTATGCCAATGCGGCGTCCGCGGGGAAATCATGGCTTTAGTCGAAGCTGTTGATTGACAAGGAGGCAGGTCAATGATCAGCTATATAGGCTATCTGATATTCACACTTGATCATCTAATCTTCTGAGTTGGATCGATAGCTCAGTGGTAGAGCGAGAGATTGCAGTAGCACGCAAGTATCTCTAGGCCCCGCGTTCGAATCGCGGTCGGTCCTTCAGTTTTTGATTTTCTTTTGCATTCCATCATCCCTTGATGATGGCACGTCTTGCACTGCATTGCTATGCGGTCCAACCTCTTTTTAAGCTCTGGTGCTGCAGATCCCAGCCCTTTATAGAGTCGCATGCGAACAAATCAAAATGTCAAATCAGATGAGACCGGACACCCAGCTCGACCGCCCGCAGGCTGCATCAGGAGCAGTACCGTAGAGCGGGCCAACGTGCGATCGAAACATCGGCCAGCATCATGCGGGGGGGCTTCGCCTGTTCCCCCGCTTTACAGCCCACCGGCTCTGTGTTCCAAATAGTTTATTTTACTGTTTTTTTCGGACTGGGCGGGCAGCTAGTGTGGCTGATCTCGCTTTGTGTGGGCGCAACTGTTCGACAACGCGAACATGGCACATCCTCGCTGGCCCGCGTCGAGCGCTTGATGGTGATGCAGAGCCCAGGTGCCCAGGTCAGCCCACCAATGGCCTTCGAAACTCGAGATGATGTGTCGGGTCCAGATGTGGCAAGAGAAAGTATGCCTCCCTTCCCCATCGGGGACAAGGTCGAAGCTTGCCGCGGCCTGAGCAGCCACGCAACCTGGCATTCACATGTGCCGCTCGGTGATTGATTGAAACCAACTCAGTTAAGACGATGTCTGCTGGCTCTCACCTCGCCCCCAGGATCCTGCAAAGGACCGACAGATAGACGTAAGTGACTGCTGGCTGAAAGATTTCTACTTCTCTCTCTCTTGTTCGTCCCAAGCGTCTGTTTCGAATTATTCTTCGACTTTTTTCCTTGTTAGTCGAGAAACCTCTCCGTCCATCCCGGAGACACCTGCCATACCGATAACTGTCACTGAACGTGGTTGGGGCATTCACTTGATCCAAGATGGGCTTACTCGAGAGGATAACGGCCGCCAGCCCGCTAAGCATCGTGGGAACCCTCTTCGGGGCCTGCGTCCTGCTCCTGGTTTACTTCAGACTCAGGGCTGAGTACAACATCAAGAAATCGGGCGGCGTGAGGGCGCCAGTCATTTCATCCAACCCGATAACAGGTGCCCATCATGAAGATGCTCTCTGCCACGTCATGGGCCCTTGGCTAACTTGAGCAAAGCAATTCCTGTCTTCATCCGCGTGGGCCGTGCCCAACTCAGGCATCAGCTCCTCGATGGCTTCAACAGCCTCTTCAGCGTCGCCACGCCCGAGTCTCCGCATACCATCGAGATGACCTTTTCGGGCAAGATCCGGTTCCTCATCACCCGGGAGCCGGAGCACATCAAGACGGTCCTCACCTCCAAGTTCGCCGACTTCGGCAAGGGCCCCATGTTCCACGAGAGCTGGTCCCCGTTCCTGGGCGACAGCATCTTCACCACCGACGGCAAAGTGTGGCAGGAAAACCGGAGCCTGATCCGGCCCATGTTTGTCAAGGACCGTGTCAGCGATCTCGCCATCTTTGACAAGTGGACGACGACGATGATCGGCATGTTTCCCGCGTCAGGTGTCACCTTTGACATCTCGGATCTTTTCTACCGGATGACTCTCGACGTGACGACCGATTTCCTGCTTGGGCACAGCGTCAACAGTCTCGGGAAGTGAGTTGGGCTGAGAGAATGAGTATCTGCCTATGGGACTTGACCGGCGCTGACGACGTGTGTAACCAGCCCGAGGCACCTCTTTGCGCAAGCCTTCAACGATGTCCAGAGGTATCAGATGTTCTACACCATCATGGCGTAAGTCTTTCGTGACAGCGACTGACACGTGGCTCCGGCTGACACTTATCACTCCCACCCCCGGCAGACCTTTTCAGAGCTTCCTGCCTCACGGCAAATACAACCGCGGCATCAAGGTCATCGAGGAGTTCATCCTCCCGTTCATCCAGGAGGCGCTCGCCCTGCCGCCCTCGGAGCTCGAGAAGCTCACCAAGTCGGACAAGGACTTCACGTTTCTCCACAACATTGCGCGCTGCACGCGCGACCCGAAGGTCATCCGCGACCAGCTTGTGGCCATCCTGCTCGCCGGGCGCGACACGACGGCAGCGACGCTGTCGTGGACGCTGTACGAGCTGGCACGGTACCCGGACGTGTACGCGAAGCTGCGGCACGAGGTGCTGACGACGGTTGGGCCGCAGCGGGCACCGAGCTACGAGGACCTCAAGAGTATGAAGTACCTCGCCAACTGCCTGCAGGAGACACTACGACTGTACCCGGCAGTGCCGTACAACGTGCGCTCGGCGCTGACGACGACAACGCTGCCTGGGCTGAACGGCGGGCCGGATATCGCCGTGATCGAGGGCGACTCGGTGGTGTATAGCACGCTGGGGATGCAGAGGCGACGCGACCTGTACCCGGAGGAGTCGGCGACGTTTGCGGATCCGGCCATCTACAGCCCCGAGAGATGGGAGAATTGGCAGCCGAAGCCGTGGCAGTACGTGCCGTTCAACGGCGGTCCGAGGATCTGCGTCGGGCAGAACTTTGCTAACACGGAGATGGCTTTCACGAGTGAGCGCGAACCCGCCCCCCATCCCCCCATCCTCCTATCCCCTTCCCTCCCCCATTCCTCCGGCTGTAATGTGCCGGACAGACATGGCATGCCGTGGTTATCGATCGAACGCTGACGCGAGGCCAGTGGTCCGGATTCTGCAAAAATACGAGAGACTCGAGTACCGCGGCGACTGGGAGGCGCAGGTGCTGAAGGCGGAGATCGTGGGCGCGCCGGAACACGGCGTGCCGATTGCGTTCTTTGAGGCTGTCGACGGCGAGATGGCGTGAAAAGGGAATCAGTAATCACTCAGGGGGTTGACGGACGGCGGAGGGATGAGCAACAACTGCATGGATTCATCACCGACGCCATTAAGGATAAAAAAAAAAAAGACTGCGAGCCGGCGGCTGGCCCCTGGGACGTGGAAAACTCCACAAAGGGGCGGGATATTTGATCATTTTTTCCCCTTTTAGGTTGGGTTTGTTGCTAAGATGACGATTACCATGCCGGGAAACTTATAATCACATCGATAGATATGATGATCGATTAGCGAGGGCTCTGGACGTGGCTATGGCTCCGGTAGTCAATGAAATTGACGTTATGATACATCGCCAAGCGTCGACTGTTCGCGTTACAATCGACTCAATGATGGGTAAGCCGTCACACGGAAGGAATGTTGACGATGAAGGCAAGCTCTTTTCTCTGCGGAGAGGTAAAGCAATACGGGGGGTATCGATAAAATCTGGGTTTGAGTTTTTTTGCAGGCACACGGCGTCATGCGGTCGAAATGTTTGTCTGTCGGGCTTTCTGCAGCGAAGGAAACGGCGATGCATTGAAGAATGCGGCAGGGGTCCTGGGAGCATCTCATTTCACGAGAGTTACGACTGGACTCGCCCTTCCGGCACCACTGCGGCGGCGCACGGGGCGGCAACGCTCAGATGGGGCGGGCCAGGAACATGGAAGAAACGGACGACGGTTGAGATAGGTACATACCTAGTGGGCGCGTACGTGTGCAATGGCCGAAGTCGCGCGGGCGAGGACTGCATGTAGTTGCTGGCCATCAAACATGTGTCAGGATATCTATTCTCCGAGGACGGGTGCGCAGGCCGCCGTCGTTTGGCTGTTTGGGGGGTGGGGGTTTCCTTCCTTCTACCTACCAGTATTCAGTGCGGGAGCGCAGCGGTGTTTAGTAAATGGTTGGCGTTTTGACGGTCTTCATTTTCCCTAGAGCAGGGCGGTTCCGGTGATGGCGTTTGGCGTTCTTGGGAAGGGTGTAGATCGCCTTGACATAGTACCATACCTAGTAGTGTGAACTGCGGTAGAGTAGACAATGTACTGCGTAGTAGGTATGTATCCCGACTGAGACCCTTGTGGAAATTCATTCCTGCGACACGGGATGGCTAGCAATGCTGGGTTCTTCGGCGGACGTTTGCGACACATGCCATCGAAGAATTCCTTTGTTCCCGTTGTTGCATCAACAGCAGCAAGCAACCAAACTACATGGAAAGAGAGGGGGGGGGAGCAAAAGGTTCGGTCAGTCAGTCAGTCTGTCAGTCTGTCTGTCTGTCTGTCTGTCTGTCTGTCTGTCTGTCTGTCGGTCACTGTCTGCTGCTAGAGAACATGGCTCCATCTCGGCCATTTTTGGCGCGTGATGGAGGCTGTGATTGGGTGTGTCGCGCCAGACCGCCTTCAATAACCCCTCCAGCTGTCCGTTTCGGGAACAGACTGGCAGGGTTCAATGCAGAAAAGAGCAACGAAACCCAGGCTCATCACCTCCACCCTCCCCGCCTGCGCTCTGTTCTCGCCGGTGCTACGGTGCTCTCCCCATCACCCTGCAGCTGCGAGCAAGGAAGGCAGAACAGAGAGAGTCTGTCCCCCTCACCAGACCAGGGCAGGCACTTCCCGAAGAGAGCTTGCTTACCTTGACCCAACCGGCTCAAACCCTGAACCCCCCCGTCTAGGTCCAGTCGCGGGAAAACGAAAATACAAACCTCTCAAACCTCTCTCACCTCTTCGGCACTGAGCGTCTCCCTCCTCTTCTTCCACGCTCGGAAAACCAAGCCATTAGCTTTCCTTCTTCACCTTGATTCCTACAGGTTCTAGGGGAAGTCTCCCTGCCTGATGTCACTGTATGTCTCTCTACCCAACCTTGCATGCACAATTGACCTTTCCGGCCAATTGACTGAGACATTGCCATACTGACAATGTCATCGCAGCTTTGAATCCTCTTAGACACCGACCGCCAGCGACCTCGCTCTCTCACTCTCTTTCTCGTACCATTTCATATCGCTCGGCGCGCCTACCGTTAGTTCTTCCTCTTGCTTCTTTGTCGATGACGACCAATTCGGCATAACGTCATTTTTTCCCCTTGTTTTTTCATTACGCTTCCTCCGTCACGTCATCCAACTGCATGACCTCTGCCCCGTAACTCTCTACATATCGTAATTACACAACTTGCGTTTGCGAGCCAATGGCAACACAATGAACGCGACTCCAACGAACCGGCTCAAAATCACGCCGGGTAACTCCCCCTACCTCCAACGACCGAGCCCCCGGACTCCCCTTCGCGGACCCTTTCCTCACGAATCCCGCCTCTCTCTCAAGCGCGTCATCGGCACCACCTGTGCCTCGCCTACAGGCTTCGACACCGTAAATTCCTCTTTCGCATACATTGCGGGGGGCGCCGTCGTCGTCGTCGATGTCGACGGCCAGCACTACGCCCAGCGCTTCTACCGCGCCCGCCCGACAGCCGCCCCCGTCTATGGCTCTGCGCCTCTATCTCATACCAACCACTCGACGCCTTCGACCCCCAAGGCCAACGACAGCAGGAATCGGGTCGTAGCTGGTACCCGCGACTCGCAAAGCTGGACCGATTCGCCCGGCTCGACATGGACGAGCCGTGAGCGCATTAAGGCGGCGACGTGCTTGGCCCTGAGCCGGGACGGGAGGTATCTGGCCGTGGGCGAGACGGGCTACGCCCCGCGCGTTCTCATCTTCAATCTCGAGGACGCCTCGTCCGACGTGCCCCTAGTTTCTATCAGCGAGCACGGGTTCGGAGTGAGGGCAGTGGCTTGGTCGCCTGACACTAAATGGCTTGCTTCTCTGGGCACTGCCAACGATGGCTTCCTTTTCATCTGGCGAACCGACCCCCGTACTGGCTCTGCCAGGCTGTACCAGCAAAACAGGTGTACGTCCACCATCAAAGGCATGGTATGGATGGGCAACAGCCTAGTCACGCTCGGCGTGCGGCACATCAAGATATGGCGGGTCGAGGAGGTCCAATCCACTTCGCCATCCAAGCCCAAGTTCAGCGACGTCAGTTCGACACCTCAACCATCCCAGAGACTCCTTGGTGGTCGAAACGTCCTTCTCGGCTCGCTTCTGGAAGCTACCTTTAGCTGCGCAGCCGTAGTCGACGAAACTAGCATCATTATCTGCTCCGAGGCCGGCGACGTGTGCATGGTCGAGGACGATGGCAAGCAGTCGAGACTCATCCGGTGTCTCAACGTCGGATTCCTAGTCACTTCCATCACCATCAGACATGCTACCGCATATCTGTCAGGAAAAGCCGGCCAGTTTGCGACGCTCAGCGTGAGGGCTGTCCTCGATAGCCTCCCGGACGCAGTCCTTTCCAGAAGCGTCGCGCCGTCTGGGTTGGTGGCTATGGGCTTTCTCACAGAAAATCTCGTCACCGTTGACGAGAAGCACACTGTCGACATCTGGAGCTCCAACTATCTGCCAGGCAAGACCGAGGGTGACCCTTCTCACATTTCTATACCTGGCCATGGGGATCAAATCTTGGGCATCCAGGCCTTGTCAAAACCGAACGACCAAGACGCCGATTTCATCACGTGGTCCGGTTCCGGCAGAGTCATCTTTTGGGATATGAAGGGGACGATCAAGTGCTCTATCGAAGTGCCCATTGAACAGGTCATCCCTGAAAACGAGATGGACCCAGTAAATCAGCTCAATGTGGTCCGAGCCACGAGGGCCGGCAAGATGCTTGTAGCAGCCGACAAGTTTGGGGTCCTCAGAATCATGGACCTGTCAACAAAGGAATGCCTGCTCGAGACGAAGGCGCATTCCTCGGACTGCCAGGGCGTCACCATCTACGAGGACGACAACAAGTTCCTGCTGGCGACTTGCGGCAGGGACAGGACGGTACAGCTCTTTCATCGTACATCGGCCGGGGAGTTCCGGCACTTCCAAACGCTAGAGTTCGCTGCCAGAGTCGTACAAGCGCTCATTCCGGCAAACAACAAAATCATGACTTGCTCTCTGGACAGGACTTTGCAAGTCTACGATATTGTCTGCAAGCCGGTCGACGTCGACGAGATCGCGGCCCTCCCTTCCCGGACAAACATACTAAAGGCAGCGCCGACGTCCTTTACCCTCGGCCCGGACGACAGAACTGCATTCGTCTCAATGCTGGACCGTTCGGTCTGCCAGTATGACCTCTCCAATGGCAAGCTTCTCAACTGCTTCAAGTGTGTCGACGAAGGTGGATACGAGACTGCCATACTGGACTCTCTGATCTTCAGCCAGCCTCCGGGCAAAGACACGGGCGTTCTTCTCGGCGTGTCCAACACGGACAAATCTGTGCGTCTCTACGATGCTCAATCTGGCCACTTCGTAGACAGGGAATGGGGACACACAGAAGCCATCAACGGCGTCACGTTGGCAGAGGATGATGATGGCTCCCAGAGGGTCATCAGTGTCGGATCGGACGGTACTGTGATGTTTTGGGGCATGGAAAGCGAGGACACCGTACCTTTCTCCATTAGCGGGGACCCGTTGCCAATGAAAGATGGACCCGCCGCTGCCAGGCTACCTCTGAGACGCGTACTCTCAAAGGCCGAACTGGCAGAGTTCCAGCGGCCCTCTTCCGCGCAGAGCGGTCGTCGCTCGCCCCCAAGGACCATTCGCAAACGGACGTCTCGGTATGGTCTGGGCAGCAGCGCCAGCACACCCAAGACGGCCATACAAAGTAGCCCGCTGGCCGAAGATACACCATCGCGACGTTCCTCTGGCAGCCAGTCTGGCAGCCCGCCTGTTAGCCCAAAGTCGAAAGTGTCCGGACGGCCCTCTCTTCCGTCCCTGGGCCTGCCGCCGAAGAAGAGCTCGCCCAACCTGCGAGGCTTTGGCAGCCTCAACATGTCGACCGAACAGACTTGCCGTACACTGAGAGCGTATAGAAAGAAGCTCGCGTCTACGGATCCTCTCAGCGAGGATGTCATCTTCGAGCTCGACCAGGAATTGCGCCTGACTTCTGCCGCTCTTGGCGACCGAGCTACGAGGACAAAGGCTCTACATGACTCGGCCCTCCTCAGCGGCCTCCTTGACCAGTACGAGGAGCGTCTGGCTTCCATGCTTGACGAGAAGCTGCGGAACACCTTCCAGTCGAGAGAGATTTCCACTCCAACCGAGGAGCGAGAGGAAATACTCATCGTCCCGCGGTCAGACACGGGCGGCGACGAAACCACCTCTACATCACCGTCATGACACACACTCATTGTATCATTATTTTCATACACTTTTCCCATGCATTGTACACTACTTGCTGGATATAACGGCGTTACTTGGACGGACAATTCTGGCGTTTCTTGATCGGGAAACATACATTTATCACCTACAGCACGAAACCCGGCTTTGATTGCCTGCTCGACGCCGTGGACTTCCGGGATGATTCTGGCGGACGGGGTGACACGCGCCGCCCCTTTCCCTCTTTTTTATTTGTTCAGTACCTATCGGTCTACCATAAATTTCTCGAAACAACGGCAGCAGCGAACCTTTTCATTTTTTCCCTTTGTTCTTGTTTTGATTGCAACGGAGATCCCGCCATACAAGGGAAATCAGTGACGGCAGGCGAATCGGAGCTTGGAGTCTTTTTATTCTGTATTGGCCCTGGGGATATTGATTGGGTAACAGACGGCGAAGTGAGGGGCATTGGCGGATGATGAAAATCCAGGAATAGATGGATATTTATGGGAAGGGGGAAAGGAGGAAGTCGATTTTCTCACTGAATCTTTGCGCGGACGCGTTTGTGGTTCTTGGACATAATGTTTGCCGGGTCGCAGCCGCCATTTACTTTTCTTTTTCTTTCCTTTCCTCTTTAGGGAAAAGCATCAGAATCAAAGCACAAGGCGAGGCCCCTTTTCTGCCCGTCATTTGACCACTTCAACAGCACTTTCACAGGCCTCCTTCCCGATGAGACGTAACGCTACTAACGTCTGACCAGCAAAGCCGGCCCCGCATGATATTCGCATGGCAAATTATGTACAGGCCGAAAGTTAAGACTTGGCCTCCTCGGTCAAGACCGCCGTCTGATATAAGGAAGAAAAAGCTGTGTGATTTTTTGTCTAACCGACTCGGGGGGGGGGGGGGGGGGGGGGGGGTTGCGCCGTGTTCCCAAAAGAAAAGAAAAAGAAAATGAAGGACAAACTGGGTTTCTATCCAACGCCGCAAATGGGCTTTGCCTGCCTGCTCTACACGTACACTGCGCCCATCGTGACGACTCCCAGCTAATACCGTCACCGCCACCCCGCGAGAAGGAGTGTCACGGCTCATCAGACCACGAGGCCCTCCTCCAGCGCCTCGTCCCGCTCCAGCTTCTCGAGCCCCGTCGCCACGGCGCCGTACACCCGCAGCGGGACCGCCACCTCGAAGCTCTCGCAGGCCAGGTTCTCGACGGCCACGAGGACGAGCCCGCCGCGCTCGTCCCGCGAGATCTCCTCCAGCAGTGGGTGCGCGCTGGGCGCCTCGCGCTCGAGCTCCGTCTCCTGGCTCGGCACGACGAACTCGACGCGGATCTTCCACTCCAGCGAGACGCCCGTCGTGACGAACTCGGGCGTCGCGTTGATGGGGATCGTTGGCGTGAAGACCATCCTTCGGGAGTAGAGCGTGGCCTCCGAGGCCGACACGTGGACCTTGCGCGTGACGCGGTGGATGGACGCCTCCGACCGGATGGCCAGATGGGACTCGACCCGCTCTGCCGACTCCAGACACGAGTGCACCGCGTAGCAGGGGACCTCGGCGTCCGTGAAGTCGATGGCCATCGTGGCGACTTCGCCCAGACGGTAAGAGGGCCTCGTGAGCATGACCACGCCCACACGCTGTCCATTGCGGGCAATCTCGAAGCGGTTGGGGCTTTGCTGACCCTCGGACGTCATGTTGCTGCGCATGATGGCCAAGTTGATGGCATCCGTCGCCGTCGTGGCGTCTTCAAACACTGACGGCCGTCGCGACCCAGGGTGCGCCGTGGGTGATAGCAGACCCGCATGCGACCCTTGTCGTGGCCTGTTGAGAAGCTCGTCGACGTAGGTGAGAAACTCGTTAATAGTCGCGTCCGTCTTGGACGCCTTCAGCTTTTTGATCTCGCTCAGCGTTGACAGCTTGTCGACAGCCTTGACCTTTGCCTGGTCACGGAGGATGATGTAGGGGCTCATGAGGTCGTGGCCGAGAATCTCCCCGTGGCTGTTGACGCTGCCCAGCACCCTGAAAGGTATCTCGACGGAGCGTACCTGTTGCTCTTTCGAGCCTCCCGCCCGTTGCGTGCCGATGACCAGGTTGTAGGATATCTTTACCGCTTTCCCCTTATGTGTCGGTGGCAGTCCCTTGGGAAGTTGGAACGAGTACTCGAACGCTTTGTGCTCGCCTGGACCAAGGTTCAGGTCCACAAACAGAATCGACTGCGGCGTCGAGAGCAGCGGTACAGACTTGGAGCCCGCGATACCGCGCATGTCTTTGATGCTGCTGACTTCCCCGGTCCCAAGAAGTTCTCCGATCGAGTTGCTGATGCTTCCCCAGCCAAACCCTCGAAGGAGTCCACTATCCCTTTTCGAAGGTTCCACTCCTATGACACCGCCTCCTTGACCGCCTACCACGCCCTTCCGTTTGACTTGCTCGAAGGGAGCCAGATTAATGAGCGACCCATCGAGGGTGAAAGAGCCCTGGATCTGGGCGTAACCCATCATCAGCGACTCCGGTTGCTTCGGATGGTGGGATGCGAAATGCGACGGCCGTCGAAAGTGTGGCGGCCGCATCGGGCCCCTTGTGGGCTGCGTCGGATACTCGGATACCAGTGTTTCTGTCGAGTTGTTGCTCATTGAGTAAAACTCTCCACTGCTTCGTGGTGTCCCCCCTCCCATGCTTGTTGTAGAGAGTATACGCATGGCCGGGGTTGCATGTTCGTTGTAATTGGTAGTGATGCCGTCCTTGGATCGTATGACGAGGCTTGGAGGCACTTCGGTGTTTGGGCTCAATAGCCCATCGTGATGTGTTGCTATAGGTGTGCTCAGAGTATCTGACAGCGGAGACTGAACCATCGGGAACCGGAACTCCGTCAGCGCGTTGTTCGGCGACCTTATAGAGCGTTGTGTGCCAACTACGTTCGGAGTATTCGGTACGGTGGAGAATCGCGAGGTCGCCGGGGGTGAGTCGGACGCAGAAGTCGAATTGAATAGAGGCGAGCTGATATGCCTTGGTGATGCTGCGGCGTGTTAGCAATCAGACCGCAGTCGACATGAAGCGACGAGACACTGACCAGAGTGAGGGGCGGTAAGACCCTGGCCCAGAGCTGCTCCACGAGGGACGATCTGGAGGCTGGAGGCTCGCCCATGACCGCGACCGGGCCGATGCGACTTCACGGAACCAGCATTGCTCTGGTTGTCGTCGTGTATTGTGCTCGTGGAGCCAATCGACACGATGGAGACGGACTTCTTGTGCCCATTGCTACGATGTTCGAGGGCGCTAGGGGAGTGCGACGGCGGCCATGGTACTGAACCTGCGCGGCTTCGTGACTGGGCTGCCGGAACGTTAAGGGATAGGGCGGATCGGTGACCACGGGTCTGAGCAGAGTTCGGCGGGGTTAAGCCGGCGCTGGCCTTGCCTCTCAGCAGTGGGGAGACATGCCTCGGGCGGTCGGCGGGTGAGAGTCGCTGTGATTGTCGTTGTTGATTGGGATCGCGGGCAATATTCTTGAAGGTGATGGTGCACTTGATCTCCTCGCCAGCGAAGACAGTCTGGTCGTGCCAGCGGATAAAGACTCGAATGTTGCTGGAGGCCTCTGGAGACATGATGGCGCTCCTCCCGTCGGAGAGGAGGGGGAGAGAGGCGAAAAGGAGAGGAAAAGAATCAATTAATTGTTACGACGGATTAGCAGGGCATTACATGTCTGGCATTAACCATCATCGCGTCTGGGCCCGTGGATTGAAAATGGACAAAGAGTCCTGAAAGGAGCATCCAACGTCATGGGTTTCCGAGTGGGCGGGAGACGGAGGTTGAGCGAGCTGGGCTAGCTCCAGTATCGCTACGAGTCGGACGGGGGCTCATCGGCGCGCCCTGCAGGGGTTAAGTCCACATCCCCGTTTCCTTACACGGGTTTAGCGTCACCGTCGCCTCGGCCCCTTATCTCAGCAGGCCGACCCGCTTAAATGCAACGGGGTCGGGTCGCAGTACGTACCTTAGCCACGGCTTGACCTCTTCCACTTACACGGAGACCTCCATTATTGTATACAATATTACTGATATTTTGGCTGTCTATAAGTCATCGTCATCTCTGTATTCTACATCTTCTACCTACTGTCATCGTTCCATAAGTTTCATCAAGATCAATTGATACAGTTACCATGGATGTGAAGCTTGCTGGCAACCTTTCCTTCCCCTCCCATGGAAGGAGGTATCCTCAAGACAGCACCTTCTCGCAAACTGATTTGGAAGGAGCACCTGACTTCGGAAGGCACCTACCTATACTTGCGGCTTCCAGTTCCATTCTCTTTTCTTTCATCTGTCCCATTATTTTCCTTTCTTCCAATCCTCTCGTTTTCATTCCAAGCACTGTCATCGGTCCTCTTGTCTCTACCACTCCGAGCCTTTTGTCGTAGCACCAAGGTCCCGTCTTTTCATTCCATTACCATGTCATTTCCCACAAGATGGCGATAATAGACACTCTTCCAGCAGTTGACGTGTCCGTTCGATTGAATAACTTCTTCGACAACGCAGCTGAATACCCGGATCCGAACCCCTACCGTCAAGAACGATACCTGGGAGGGTATGAGCGCTGCTCCCGCAACTACATCGAGAGCCAACATGATGCCGAATTTTGCATCCATATCCGTGTCATAGATGAACGCTCTATCGACCACTGGGTCTATGATGACTATGGTTTTCTATTCTTCCTTTACATCGATGGGATCTTCATGGGCAAGAGGTTTTGCCAGGGGAAAGACTTCAACCGAGGACAGTGGCGCTTCACATTCTCCTCTAGAACATACCCAAACGCAGAACGCTCCTCTCTCGTCAAGAGGAGATTCAAGTTTCGGTCAATTGTTGCTGGTGAGCTTCTCTTCGACCTTTGTCAAACAATGGCTCAACTTCGCCTGCTGATATGGTGTATAGTCGACGACGAGCCAACGGACGGCGACTTTCGCAGAGCCCGCGACATTGGCACGATTGAGGTGAAGCTCAAGCTTGGAAAACTAACCCCCATGGTCGATCGTCGGCGACGCAGAAACCTTGAGAGAGACTTTCGTGAGCCAGATGTGGATCACTTTGAGATCCCTGAAGAGGCACTCAAGGGTCGCCCTATCTACCACGTCACTTCGTGAGTAGCTAGCTGACCTCCTCACCACCTCTTCATCTAACGAGTAAATTACAGTTTCGCAGCTCCGGAGAGTTTACCTGGAGGCCCCCCACGTGGCAATGCTCTGAAGACCACCACAGGGGCACTACTAGCGACGTATAACTTCAAGTACCGGTCGGAAGGTAAGTGATATGCTGATAATGTTCTGAGTTGATGGAGGTCTGATATTAATCCAGAGGCCTTAAAGATTGAAGGCATTATTCCCCGGACACCAAGTCCCGAGCCCGCGCCTCCGCGCAAGGTCCGTTCTGAGAAGTCAGGTGATGTTCCTCGATTCGAAGACCTACACGACTATGAGGTGGAGCGACTTGCTCGAGAAAGGCTGAGACAGCTTCGGGTGAGACACTAATCTACCAAAAATCGATTTATTGACTGACATATTCTCAGGATGAGAGACTCCAGACGTCCAGCTTGAGAAAGCGCACGTATGATGACTACTGTGACCTCACAGAGGAAGGTGAAAATGAGCCAGCACCACCTTACAAAACCATCAGAGTAGAAAGTGAACATGATATCATTGATCTCACAGGTGGCTACTAGAAATGTATGCTGCGAGGTTGCAAGGACACTATCAGGAACAAACCTGTGTACAGCCATGAAATATTTCAGGAGTCGAGCACAAATACAGATGATTGCAGAAACTGCACGCACACTGTGATCTAAACTTCATTGTCTGCTTCCATGTATCATACATTGTAACCAACCTTACTTGAGCTGTGAAGAGGGAGAAAGGGAAGAAGAGAGACAGGGAGAGAATAATAATTGGCGGTATTGTGGCACTGAGCTCGTCTTCCCATGCACATCGTTCATCGCAAGTCAAAGTCAATTATACCTCCTCCGTCTGTCTTGAAAAAAGGACAATGGGATGGAGCGGTAAGTATTTAGAGCTCAAAGCTACCTTCTTTCGGCCTCAAACAAAACGCGCTGCGTGGGAAGGGATGTTATTGACCGCCAATGTTATGTAGAAAGAGCAACCTCTCCGCTGAATACCCGGAGACGCAGTGGCCTCTTTCCAATTCGACGTCCCCTCATGTCAACCAGGTTCTGCAGCAAACCATACTGAATACATCTAAACAAACCCAAGGGTATCGAAACGATGACGGGCCTCAATTTCGCCCTGTATATCCGGGTTGTGATCAAGATGAATGGGCAGAAAGTGGTGGAACACGACGATCCAGATGCGATCAAGACCGCGCATGAAGCGCCACTCGTCTGTTGTAAGCTTATCGAAATCAAGGGGGGAGCCTCATTCTCCATAGACATCCTCCTCGGCCGCGGCATTCGAGATATCCTCGCCTCTGACGACTCTGCATTGATGGCCGTCGTCCACCTCGACTCCCAAGAAGTCATTAGACGTTTGGTAACGAAGAAGACGTTGGGTTCTGGGAAAGCGCGAAAGCACCGTCTCCTTCTAGAGGGTGTTCACGAGAAAGATGGCAAGTCAAGACCAGCGTTGAAGAGATTCCGATTCGCCACGAGCGACAAGAATGGCAACATCCCCAAGGGCAGCATCAAGGTCGACGTGTACATTGTCAACATACTCAGTCAACCAGAGAGAGGGCAGCTGGTCGATATAACCTCTTCAGGCCCACCGCCTCAGGCCATCGTGTCAGTCTCTCTCCAAACACCAGCTCAGGACGTTTCTAAGTACTGACAATGAATAGCTTCGAGCCCAACAAAACCAAAAAGTCTCAGGCGGCCAATACCTATGATATTAACAGGTTAAATCATGGAAACCCATTAGCAAGCTTCATCTTCAAATACCAGACAAAAAGTGAGTGTGTGGTGTTCAGTTACGGGCACTCTTCCAGGTTCTGACTTTTTTTCGTTAGCAGGGACTCCGCCCGCTAATGTCAAGCCGGAGTGTAATAATGAGAGAACCGATGAGGACTTGATCGAATTGGACGATATTTGGTCAGCTCCAAATACATCTCCAGTCATTAGCACGGAACATAGCCTACAGAAAACACCCGGAACGATGCTTACATCCGGATCTTTACTGAATGCGCCTCGAATGAATTATCAAGTCCACACAGCGACGAAGCTCTTCGACGACCTAACACTAAGTGATTCGGAGGAAGAAAAAACCGAAATGAACCGCCTGTATTCACCTCTTCAGCCAAAGGGGTTCTTGGCCGAAATGGGAGAGAAAAACGACCATGCTAAGACAGAAAACGACAAGACCATCTCAATCCAGTCGGGTCATGATATGAAATCTACCGTCCCCAGGAAGAGGAAAGCCGTCTGGGCATTCGACGAGAGTTCTCCGCCGAGACCTAGGAAGGTGATTGCGCTATCAGAGTAATAAACCCGACATCGGCTGGTGTCCATGGAGAAGAAGAGGCCGATTGAAAACGAGCAGTGTGAGGAGTGTACTCAAAAGGCGCGCACTATCGGAGTCGCCTTTGTGTCTATCTCAGCTTGGTGGAATAGGAGGTATCGAGTATTGCAGATGTGGAATATACTAGATTGAGTCTATCATGCTATTCTGTGTCTCCAATGGCTATGTCCGATCCATCTCATTATCGAAATGGTACGAATCCAGCAACGGGGTCCACGGTATACCCTAGCCATAAAAGTCATCTTAAGGCCTGTAATCCTCATCGCAAGGAGACGTTGCCTGAATTGATTTGTTATTATGGCTCTCATTGTTATGCCAGGGGATTACATTTGCGGAGGTTCTCAACGAGAAATCAACGCAACGCGGGTGCTGCTCTCGAGCATAGAGTCAGATGTGGGTAGCAATTGCACAGTAAAAAATGATTCATTTTGTTGTGACATCTGATATCTGAAATCCGCCTTTTTTGATGTCCTGCCTCCTCTTCCCTGCAGACGAGACGATACAGATAGGTGCAATAAGAGGGTATACCCGATTCCGCCCCTGAACTCCTGGAAGCAAATATATGTCGCTCGTGTCGTGGTAGTCTCAAACCTAGCTACTCCCCAGAGCACGTCCGGCGATACTCTTAATTTTGTGGACTGACGGCCCGGTGCTGGTTGGACGACCCTGAAGTGCTTGATAATTAAGAAAAGAAGTCATGGAACCGCGCCGGAAGGAAACGAAATTCGGGCCGAGGGCGAGTGGTGATCATTAACCATCCTCCCGTCATAATAGTAGACAGCCAGTCGTCAAGGAAATACTTTGGGGGAAACAGAAAGGCATCTAGTCGTCAGTGAGGTCAATAGCCACACGGTTGCCTTCGATCTTGATCTTTTTCCACTCCCGCTTAGCGGGCTCTTCCGTGAGGTCGAGAATCTCCGTGTATTCTCGCTTGATGATTGGACGGCGGCTCTCTCGCTTGACGGTTGGAGAGCTACGGCGATTCTGCATAAGGTCAGCATTTCGCTGCTTGGTGAAAGAGTCGGGGATACTGACGTTGATATCGTCGAGGCGTTCCACAGCCAATCGGCGAATTTCCGCCTCGGACAACCCGGCAATGGGCTCAGGGCTCGGCGATCTGGGAATGATCAACTCCTTGTGCAGTGCGTCTAGGGCGAAATTAGTGGCTGTCCCAGGAGCTGCGGAATATTGGGCGCAGACCTCGCGAGCGGTACTTGAAGCTGAAGGCCGCAATCGGGTTGTAGTTATTGAGATATTCCGCAGTTACCGTGGGCCTCCGAGAAACAATACCACCGTCGGCGAACCTTGTCCGTGTAAGCACGAACGGTTGTTCTTACTTTTGAGAGTACGGAAGAACTCACGAGGTGCCGTGAGAGACTGCGCGGCCCTTGAGAGCCTTCTCGGCAATCTCAAAGTTGCCATCCTGCGCATCATGGTAGTGTCTGGAATTAGTGTACCTTGAGGGCCCGGTGATGATTATGGGATAGATGAACACCTCAATGACGCCCAATAGATTTGCTTTTGCGGTGTCCGCCTTGACCCGGTCATTTGCAGCATCATCAACTGAGATGGAGTCAGCAAGGGGTGCCTGTCGCATCGGACGAGGTCGTAGCATACACGTGGTGACCTTGGAGAACTTGAATTTGTTGAGGCGATCATAGCTCGAAGTAATGGACCTCTGGCGAGAGCCTTCAATGATGCCTTCCCAAACATAGAATGGGTCGTGATTGAGAAAGCGCTGGGCCTCGCACACGGTGCCGTCTGCACGTTTGCCGTCGACGTATAAGGTCAAGGCGAACGCGTGGTCAGGGCCCTCCCAGCGATGGCTGTTGTCGACCTGATAGCGGATAGAGAAGAAGGCGTCGTCCTTGGATTCGATGTAGCGGAAGGTGCGCCAACGGGCGTTTTTCCGGTTGGTGTCGGTTTCGAACCCATCCGGGTCATCATACTCAGTGGCGTCTCGGCCGTCCACTCGGACGGTGACCTTGACGCCGGGGAAATCGCGGATGATGGCCATCTTGGACCGAGCGTGGGGAGGCGTTCAGTTAGGATGTGTCGTGCGTTGTCTGGAAGATGGTTGGTGCAGGCTGTCTGGGAGGGGAGGATTGACATAAAATGATTGAATAGCTTTAGGACGAGAAGGGGAAATTGATAAACCCACGTGAAGTTGGATGGGTGTGAGCGCGACCCAACAGGCAAGCAAGTACTGTTTGGCAGAGTTTCAGTTGCGGGCGCCTTACAGCAGGTTGCGATCGCAGTGTAATTGGTTGATTGTCGGACAAAAGTGGACCCCCATCAACTGTGATGCCACTAAATGCTGCCTGCCCCTTTTCCATACATCATCATCATCATCCGTCAGGGCGTCGCATAAAACCGTCACGACCTGTACCGGTTCCGGACTGTTCTTCTTCCTGGCTTAAGCATGAGTTTTATCTTTACGAGAGGACTCGCCTTCCCCATGCACTGCAGCTAAAGTCCGATGCCATCAATCTCGACCAGCTCTAGAATTGGAGCCATGCGGAGTAGCGCCGGATATTTGCAGATCATGCTGCGCCAGCGGCCAAGAGTGGGTTCAATACCATCAAAGGAGCTCCCCGCCTGAGCATGGGTGAGGTAAAGATTCGCCTTGCCGCATGACTTTTTGATCTGAATACAGCTGTTTACCTCAAGAAATGGATGCATATGATTAACCTTCAGAGAGTGTAAATACAGTCACTATGAACTGGAGGACACTAGACAGACACTAGGCAGTGCGACAAATACTAATGTGTGTATATCTGGTGAGATCAACAACAAATCTAGTGATTTCTTTTCCGCAACGTATGATCACAAATTGATTTCTGAAGTGAGTTGAACGAGACGTGAAAAAGCCGCTTACAAGTAGATGAGACTTAAACAAGCCAAGAAATCCCCATACCGTTTGCTCAAGTCGTGGGCCTCATATAAGCCATAATGTCAATGTAGTTTTGTGTCTTATTACCCATGAAACCAGTAGACCAAGTAACGAAACAAGCATACCATCTCTGTTGCTCTTCAACCAAGTAATCATACTCTACCACCTCCCAGATTCTTCATGATATCTCATGCTCTACCTCAGAAGTCGTCCGACGATAATCGGTTCACTCGGTGAGATCGATGGCACCATCTGAAGTGGTCTTGTATACTTTGGGCATGCGGAGTTCGTTATCATCGTCTGCCTCCCGTTTCACACCAGCCTTACTCTCCAGCTTCACCATGGCCCGTATAGGTATCAGCAAATGTCTTTCGTGACCGTTTCTCAATAGGTACATACCAGCTGGTCGAGACGTTCCTGTGCCAGTCTCTGGATTTCTTCCATGGGAAGATCTGCGGCGTTTCGAGGTTGAGTCTCGGGTGGGGATTCGGGAGACGGGTCACGAGGGATAATCCCCTCAATCTGGAGAGCCATCTTGGACATGTAACGGAAATTGAACCGGGCAAGTTGGACCCCCCCATCAGGGTATGTAAACTTCACAGGGTTTGTCTTGGGAGTATTTCGTCCCTCTGAGAAACTGTTTGACACTGATAAGCGATTATGAGTACGATTCGGAATGGGGTTTGACTAGCCTCGTCCCATGTGACAAATTTTTGCCCTTCATAGCTTTCTCTGCCAGCTCCGTCTTCGTTGTTACATTACTTGACTTCTTGAGTACTGATTTTCTGCGTATGTTGTCGACACGGCATATGGTGACCTCAATATTGCCAAGATGCTTCACAACTTTCAGGTCCTCAACGACGCGAGCACCACCCTCATCGACTGTCCATATGATCAGGCATTATGCACGGCAGATAAGAGACTGTTTTAGCGAGCCATACCTTGTTTGATTTTGGTAAACATGAAAGGCTTCAAAATGAACTGCCGGGGGTTGGATGAAACGTAGGTAACTCCTTCCACATGCCGCCGAAAAACCTGGCCTTGGAGTTCGGATTTACGGTATACCTTGGCTGCGAAACGCTTCCCGTCGATGTGAATAGACAATTTAAGTCCTTTTTTGTTTTTTGCCCAACGGCGAGCATCTTTGACCTCGAAGTGGACAGAAAAGTTTGCATCGTCTTGGCTCTCGATGACTTTCGCGATGGAGTGAGTTGCAGCGCCGCTGCTTGCTGAGGTTTGGGGAGGGTTAGGATCGTCATGTTCGGGACAATCTTCTTCTGAGCCATTGAGGCGAATGGACACCCTGACGCCTGGAAGACCGTCGATGACTGCCATGGTTGAAGTCGGATATCAAGTCGCAAACTGCACGTGGATTGTGTTGTTGGTCCCGTGCAGTTTTGATAATTGAAAGGCGGCGAGGGGAAGAGGCCGTGTAAATGTGGACGGGGAACAAAAGAGATAAACAAAGAAACATAATGCGATTTGAATGTAAGAAAAAAACAAAAAACCAGAGTTTATTAGGAAGGAGCGACGCGCTCCTGAAATGGGAGGGGCCAAAGTGAAGTGGCGCGATGAGATCAAGATCGGAAAGAGCACCTCGAGGCAGATGCTGGACTGTGAATTAGGCACCGCGCTCACTTGCAACCTTTTACTAGTCACTCGCGTGCTACATGGCTGTGTCCCTATCTTTTAGCACCACCATGCCTTGGATCTTCTCCGCTATTTTTTCCGCCTTTAGTATGTTTACCGCCGCCTCGGCCGCCTTGACCTTGACCTCCTCCCGGGTGATGCCCCCGTCGACCTCGACGACGTACCGGGTGCCGACCAAGACCCTGCACAGGTACTCCTTTTCCCCGCCCGCGTCGTCGCTCGCCTGCCGCGTGTCGAGAACGTAGGTGACTCTCTCCTTGTCGGCGAGGTGACCCAGCTCCTCCTTGGGGTGCAGCACGTGCACGCCGTCCCGAAGGATGCGGTCCAGGTACCCCGTGATGCCGAAGCGCTCAACCACCCGGGCGCATACGTCAAGGTCTCCGGAGTCGATGTACACGGCGCCGAGGAGAGACTCGAAGATGTCCGAGTAGAATTTCCGGAGCTGCATGCGCGCGAGGAGTGCCCAGGGGTACGTTTTGCCCCGCTCCATTGAGTCGATGATTTGGTCCCTGAGAGCGGTGTACCGCTTGTGCACGTTGATCTGCTCCAGGCCGATTGCGGGCGACTGGTGGCGCATAAACTTCCACAGGGGCAGGGCGAAGCGGGAGTGCTGCAGGTCAGGCTCCTTGCCGGTGTTTTCACCGAGGACGACTTCGTCCTGACCGACGGATTGCTCCAGGGACAGGAAGCCGAGGAAGTCGCCGTTGACCATGGCCGTCTTGAGGAGGTGCATGGTCTGGTGCGGGAGCGGGGGCTCGACGGCGAAGAGGCGGTTGACGACGACGTAGTCGAGGACCGAGTCTCCGATAAACTCGAGGCGCTCCAGGCACCCGAAGGGATTGCCGAGGTTGAACGAAGCATGTGTCATGGCTTGGATGAGAAGCGTTTTCCTGTCGAACTCGTATTCGATGAGCTGCTCCAAGGGCTCAAGGGTCGAGGGCAGCTCTACGTCCGGGGGAGAGACGTTGTACAACGCCAGCCTGCAGGCGTCCGGAGTTCTCCAATTGATCTGTTGGAGGAAGATGGACATGCACTTGAGCGCCTTGTCCAGGCCGCCGTCGATCATCGAGGCCCCTATAAGCGCCTCGACGATGTCTGCGAGCGTCTTTGTCGATATCTTCCTCGTGGACTTGTCTTGACCGCGACTAAGGACGCTGTCCACGTAGATTGGGCGCCATTTCTGCCCCGTGAACGGCTTGGTGAGGATGTACCTGTCAAGCCCGTGCTTAACGGCGGCCTTACAGAGAGTCGAGTTGGACACGATGGCATCTTTGTGGAAGGAAAGAAGCCGTTCTGGCCATTGCGGGTCTGGGAGGCGTTAGCATGTGCGTCTTGTAGCAGACATGATGTGGTTTACTCACTCAAGGCGGCCACGTTGATTGTAGTGGAGAACTTGAGAATAGAATCTCCGAGAAACTCAATCCTTTCATAGTTGGTAGGCTCGGCAGCACTCCCCGTGCTGATGGCTGTGAGTATCAGTGACAGGTCCGAGATCGCCAACGGCCTCAAGAGACCCAAAGATAGCTCGCGCGCGACAAGGCGGGTTTCGATGTGATGCAGAATGGAGGGTATCAGCACCCCAAACTGGGCATACTTGGCTGGTATTGTGTCTACCTTTGCCCATGGCATAGGGTAGACTCGGTTGTATGGCTTGGAACTACTCGGACTTTGACCGGGTTCGCTCTGCGGTCGATGGAGGAAGTCTGATCGACGCGACCATTTCTTCAGTGCTATATAGGGCACGTCTTCGGGCGCCGTTTCGAACTCGTAAAACGTCTTTTGTACAGACTGGGGCGCCGGCTTTTTGGGGATGATGCCGTCGTAGATATGAGGACATCCAGACTGATCACGTATGAAGCACGTCATATCGTGTGCCGACATTTGTCCTTGGACGAACTCATTGGCCCCGATTTGGGTTACAGAGAGATCAGCGCCGTCAACCACGCTGAACCTAACGACCTGCTGAGCGTCTGTTGGCATCCAGCGGTGGCTGTAGGGCAGGGCGAGCAGCACAGCCGTGTCATCTTTGCCAGTCAGCTCGTCGATGGGAAGCTGTTCCCCGAACTCGAGTGACCAGGTGGTAAGATAGTCCAGATGAACGGATATTGTCTGCAGCCCTGGAATCCAGACGGGAAGGACCATTTCGTACTCTCCTTGGAGAGCCCCGGCTGAGTCCTTGAGTAGGATGCGGGTCGACCGCAGGCTGTCCCCGACTTTCCAAGCCTCGGCCACCTTGACCCAAGCATTAAGCAGACCATTAGCCTGAATAATTGCGGGTACCTTGCCAGCACCAGGTACGAAATCCTCCGGCCTGAACGGCAAAAGATTGTCGTTAACGAGCCCTGCCTTGTAGAGACCGACATAAGCCTGAAACGCGGCGTCTTTGGTGGCGTTCTTCTCCGACTTCCACGCCGTTTGGCTCTCGGCGGTACGGACATGAGACGGGAGATAGCTCGGTAAAACCACTGTGGCCCTTATATCGGGATCGTCTACTGCGCCGAGCTTCTTGATGATGTAGTCGGGTCTCCAGTCGATGAACTCCCCTGGCGACAGAATCCGGCAAAGATGGTCAAGATGCTGTTTCGCATTGTCGGGATCCAAGACTGCCCCTGTTTGGTTGATCATAAAACTCATCTCTGTCGACTCTTTAGTATCCTCGACCTCTTGGAGATGCTCAAGCTCTCGCTCTTGTTCTTCATACTGGCTCTTCATCTCTGCCTCCAGAGCCGCCCATTCCCTCTTAGCAGACCCCCAGGAATCATGCAGCATCAGGAGTTTCGAGTCCTTCATCCGGGCTCGCCCGCGGCGTTGAATGAAGGATTTCAGGTTTGGCGGGTTATCAAAACAGATGACCACGTTACAGGCCGGTACGTCAATGCCTTCCTCAAGGACACTGGTCGCAATGAGCAGGTTGGTGTTCCCATTTCGAAACTGGTGCAGCGACTGCAAGTCTTCACTCCGAGAGAGATCCCATATGTCTCTCTTCCTGGCCTGGAACTGCGAGGTGCCCACCATGGTCCCTATCCGATACCGAGCCCGAAGCAGCTTGTGAGATGTGAGCAAGTGGCACAAAACCGAGACCGTCGCCCTCTCTCGGACAAAAACAATGCCCATGATGTCGGTCTTGTCTTGCAAGAGCTGCTCGATAAGTAAGAATACTTTTTCTGACAGAACATCCCGGCTAATTGTCTCCTCCGACGGACATTGGCACTCGACCTGACTGAGAATCTTGACAAGGTATTCTTTCTCGCTATCCTTCCATGTGTTCAACCAGATGCTCTGTGACCGAAGCGCAGCCATGAACCGTGATTTGACTACCCAGATGTAATATTCTGCAGCCCAAGGGCCAAGGTCGCTGAATATCTGATTCGCCTGGCGGCCAAACGCCGTCATTTGGTTTTGAGTATGGGTGTCGTAGCTTTCCAAAGCCGCCGCGAGGGCGCGCTGGCTACGTTCGGTCCCCTCCGATTGAAGGTGGAGAATATAAGGATCATCCAGGATATCAAGGCTTTGGATGGCTTTCCTCAGGCTCTGCAAGCTGCCTGGACGGTCGTAGTGTCTATGAGGTTGGAAGGAGATGTAGGTCATAGTTGGCTTCTTGACACAAGCAAGGAGATCGCTGCGATGTACTGTAGGGCTTTTGCAGACGGCATCCAGTGTAGCTTCAAGGGCGTTGATGCCCTCGACTTTGGAGCCAAATGTTGGACTTGCCGTCAAACCCAAGATGTGAGGTGTATAACGACCTTTGCTCTTCTCTTCGTGATAGAAGACCGTCATGATCTTGCTCCCCGGAGACTTACCGATGCAGTTATGAGCTAGTCCAACGTCAGCCCGCACAGCTTCGAGAGAAGTTCTGATGGCATACCTTCGTCGAAAACAATCAGGGACAGCCTCTCCATACGCACGAATGCATGCGACAGTGCATCAAGCAATATCTGATATGTCGACACAACGATCCGGACATTATGAAGTACTTCGTCCCACGTTCTTTGGTCCGACCAAGAGTCGACATTGTCATCACCACTGAGGAACTTGATTTGGACCTCGGGAATTTGAGACTGGAGCACCGCGAACTGTTGGGCGCATAGTGATACCGTGGGGGCCAGGAACCAGACGATCTGTCTCAATAAGCCCAAGCTCTGTCAGCTCAGAGGGAGTCAAACCAACATGCTTTGATGAAGTCCTTTCCACCTCTGCCCTTATTCGCAAGACAGCTCTGTCAAGGCCTGCGTAAGCACCATGCAGCGAGGAGTATCAAAGCAAGTCCACCTACACCTGTGTTTTGCCACTCCCGGTGTCCATCTGCGCGGGTGTTAAATGTTGCCCGTCATTTCTTCGAGGGTTGATTGGTATTCACGTACAGCTACGATGATGTTTTGCCTCATACTTTGGGCAAACATCTCAGTTTGGTATGCTCTTGCATTCATTATGACCGGTATGCCTGGCGCGGGCTCGTCTGAAGGCAACGAAACCTCATTGTCCAGGAACACATCCTCGGCGGCGGCCGAGAGGACGTCTTGGTTTTGAGACCAGGAGGCCGGTACATCAGCAGGCATCACATCTTCTAAGGGGCCAAAGCCGTCGTCTGAGGACGATTGGGAATAGCCAGGCATTGTCAGACGGCTGCTAGCGTGGACTTGAAGATCCATCCCCAAGGTCCTAAACACAGTCCTGGGATGTAAAGTACTTTCAGGGTAGCCAAGCAGAATCGTGCAGTTGCAGCCCTCCAGAGTACCTGGCCGTATGACAAGACTACCCCGGCAGCGGTGTGGTCGGCCTGAGTCAATCGGACAGTGCCAGGTAGCTAGGTAGGTGTAGGTTCAAATGACGCGACTCGCGGATGAGATTTAGCCATGCCTTCGGGAACCCACTAAACGAACTCGGATGACACGGAGGGCCTAGACATGGGTGGCTCGATGCAGGGCTCGGGTACTGTTGGAGTGTAAAGGATGCGGTGCAAGGCCGTAACTGGGACTCGCGAGTGCCTGGAGACGATGGTTGGCTAAATTGAGAAAATTGTGGGTAGTGCTGCGAGTCTTGTTGCGACAGCACTTGCGTGTGTAGATAGGCACAAAAGTCCTTGGAACACCTAGGTAGGGAGGAAAATGTTGTACCCGGGACAACTGATGCCTATCTACCTAAATATGTGCGGGGGTCGTACCCTCTCGTTGCCTGCAAGTGATGTATCGCTGGGGGAAACCAGTCTCGAAGCCCCGTGTGCGTGATGGCAGTTGCGTTCGCGCGTTGGTTTCCAATACTATGCAGGAGGCCGGCCAGCCCACCTTCGATGCTTAGGCAGCTTCGTAACGAATGACGCACGGCATGATGGAGTCATCTTGGCTCTTGAGACGGGAACTTTTGATAAGTCGTCGTAAGGGAAGATGAATCCGGGCGAATGAGGATGTACCTATCATGGTATCTCATGGCTCCATAGCGTCATCCCCGTGTGCCGAGGAGGATTTTCATAACGGAATATGCCTACTACTGTACAACTTCGATATCTGGTTTCTTTTGTTGGTGGCCTCAATCTTGAAAGGAGTGCGGGACTTTGGGCATACTGTATGCGGCTCGGAGGAAAGAACCAACGAGTCTGACATTGGCGCTGGCGAATCATATCTTGGACTTTGGAGGGGTGAGGCTACCTATGTACCTTCAGGAATAATTGCCCACAACCGCCCTGGGGGGGACATGGTCTCGTCGGGGGCCGATCCGAACCCGCGATGACTCCAACCAAAAGGCGCTAATGACTGAGGCCGAAATGCTGTGTAACATCAACGTCTGACCACCGGTTGTGAGCTCGAATTCGGTTGTGGCATGCCATCGAAAACCGACGCTGGTTTTTACGTGTCAGTTACACAAGTGATGATATACCATCCAAGAGATGGAAGCTATGCTGTATATCATCGGCTCCTTCAGAGAATCCGAGAGAGAGACAATTGCAATATTCTCACCAAAACCCGTCGTAATAGAGCACCCTAGGATTCACCTAGGCCTAGAGTAGATGACATAATGCTTTCAAAATGACGGCGTATTGGTTTGACCCAAACGCTAGACGGCTAATTATGACTCACCTGTATGAGAACGAGGCATCGTCGAGATGTAGCCTCTGCTTATTGAGATCACCCTGTGTGCTGTACCGTCGGCAAACTACAATGCCGCTTCAAACACAACGATATGTCCAGAATGACGTATCAAGACAGTTATGAAAGCTTCTCCATTCATCAAGTAAAAAGCCAAAGAGACCTTGAACAATGGATTCCAGGCCTATGCCGACTTCTTCAATCATGCGTCAATATTGATCCGGCCTCGTCTTCTCTCGGCTTTCGCGCACCGCTCTCTGTAGTCACAGCAACGGCATATTGGGAATCACTATCAGCCCAACTGTTCGGGGTGGAACCTACAACCACGTTGTTCGTTGTCACTCGTGCATCGCAACCAGACTTCAAAGTCATCGGGACATTCCAACTGGCCACTCAACTGAAAGAGACGCACGCGCACAAGGCAGAGGTCAGGAAGTTGATGGTCGCCGCAGAAGAGAGGAGCCATGGGCTGGGTAAGATGCTCATGGCTACGGCAGAGAAATTCGCGTTGGAGGCACTGGGCAAAACATTGCTATTGCTAGACACCTCGACGGAGAGTCCGGCACGTACTTTCTACTTGAGGCTTGGGTATACTGAATGGGGTGTCTGCCCGAACTACGCTACAAGTGCCATCGGGCAGTTGCATGATGTTTCATTCTTCCTCAAGGTTCTGGGCACATCTAACGCAGATGGAAAATCGAACACTGCTGATTAGCGGTCAGCCACATTGTTTAGAGGCGATAGCATAGGGCTCGGATATTGCGGGAAGACAATTTGGTATCTTCTGAACATAAGTTGGTCTGCTCTGTTCCTTTGGGGTCAATGTAAACAAAAAGAGAAATGGACAGGGGCAGCCCCTCGCATCATAGCTGAAATGAAGTGCGATAAAGTGCCTCGAGAATTGGGCGATTCAGGTCCAACTCCAGTCATCAACAAATCAATCTTTACCAGGCATTGTATGGGACATTTCTCACGATATTGAGACTAGGTAGATGCAGTGCAGGATTGGCGCCCCGAACTGGATTCTTCAAAACGACAGTTGATGGTGCGGAGCTGATGCCACTTGGACCAATGCATGGGACGCGGCTCTTAAGCGGTCTATTAGGCTGGGTTATGTGCGTTCTACTGCTGCAGACTGCTGCAAACGATCGACATCGGCATCTTATGACTGTTATGGAACTTGAATATGATGAGAATGACAGGCCCAATGCAGTATCCTAGGCGCATCATTGTCAATAGTGTGTTTCAGCTTTGGAAGTGCCCAATGGAATGTGCGCCGGCCAGGGGGCGGCCGACAGCGCCTCAAGTTGGTGAACAGCTTCGACAGTGGACATCTCCAGTTGCTGCCTGATATCTGGCTCCGTCGTCCCGCTCTCTTGCCAGCTTGGTGCCTACTATAGCCTAGGCAGCCATCGGAGTATCGAAGGGGGCAGGAGATATCACCTTCAGCCTGAGTATCTTTCTGTGTTTGTTGTCGGATGACGCATCCATGGCAAGAGTGCGCAGTTGCAAAGTCCAAGTTGATACAATCACAGACAGTTACAGGTCAGTCAGCTTGTTTCGCATAATCGTCATTGCAGGTCGTCCATTGATTCTAGAGCTCGGAGATCCTCACTGCCCCCATGTCTCTACGCTGTTCTATGATACAAGGTTAGACCGTTCCAGTCGTCGCGGAAATTACAAGTTCGTAAGATAGTCCTCGATTTCCTGAGGACTAAGCTTCCTGAAGCGAGGGCCTGTGGCACCCTCAACACCCTCAATCCCGAGCAAGTGGTCCGCTGGGGGTCCGACGATACCTGTCCTTCTGGTTAGGCAGTTGTTTGTCACGTGGCAGACTTCGGGCACTTACCGATCTCAATGGTCTCTCCGTTCATCTCTCCCTCGATGGTCTCCTTGAGTGTGAGCAACGCAATGTGCACGGCATCCTCAAGCTCCAGACCCTCGGTGTATCGCTTCTCCAGGAACGTCTTGGCGGACGTGGCACTCTTGCCAATGGCCGTCGCCTTCCAAGGAAAGTAACTTCCAGAGGGGTCGACTTGGTAGAGCATGGGACCACCCTTCAGGGTGCCGCCGGTCTTGCCAGTGGGCTTCTTCTCCTCGCCTTCCTTGCCCTCGGCCTCGTCCTCGGGCAGGATACCCTCGTCCCAGCCAGCAATGAGCAAGCTGACACCATAAGGCCGAACACCACCAGACTGGGTCGCCTCCTGCATCACACGAGCGACGTCCTGCACCAATATCCGTGTGGGGGGGTACTCGTTGTAGATGCGCTTGTATCCGGTGTGGGACACCTTGCGAGCCTTGTCCACCAATATTCTGTAGTCGGGGCCCATGCCTGAATACACCATTCCGATGTTGGGGGTGACGAGGCTGATCTTGGACAGCGAGCTAGGATCGGCCAGCGGCGATGATGACTTCTTCTCGGTTGCGAGGACGATACCGTTGGTGGCTTCCGAGGGGTTAGTATGGGCCGTGACAGGAGGGGCAAGCGGGCTTGCCTTTGATGCCAAGGGCGGTGACACCTTGGTTGACGGCGTTCAGAGCATACTCTGTAATAATAGTGTCAGTCCGTTTGTTGAGCCTTCAGCCTCATCCTCGCCGCGAATAGGCAATGGTGGGGGCAGTGTGGGAGCGTACCGATCTGAACCAGCTTGCCGCTGTGTACCAAGTCAGCATACAAACGTCATACAATTGAACTGAGCAACACACCTGGGCGAGAATGTCGTCAGCGAGAAAGAGTAACGGTCGGCCATTGCTTGACTGTTAAAAAACGTGTTGCCGCGATATGCTTTCCGTTGTTAAAGTAATGGGGAGAATCGAAGGTGGGTTGGCTGCGGTTAAAGACGAGGTATGAGGCTGTCGGAGCTACGAAGCTCTCTCCCTCCTAGGCAACTCGCGCCGCGTCAAGCTGCCAATCGTCTGGGCGCCGCCGCGGGAAGGGTGGCGCACGTGACTTTGTCGGCTAGGCTATTGATCCGGGGACATCTGTGCTTATATAATGAGAGAGGTAGGAAGCTATGACCACCCAGCAAGAGCTCAAGATAAAGTGGTGCTGGAATATTCTTTTCACCTTTTGCTCATCTCATCGCATGACCTCCTCCAAGATTCTATCCGCTTGGCACCATTTCCGAAAGGACAAATGGTCAGGTTATCATACCCGCCTACGCTGATTCCTGCCATGTAGGTGCTGCTGCATCTGGTCACGTTGGGCCAACATTCCCCTACAGAGTCCACCGCTACTTTTAGCCCAATTTTTTGTTCTTTTTTTGCTCTCCGTCATCTTGCAGGCTAGAGAAATCTCACGACTCCGGCAGCTCTCTGTTTATAAAGGACCGTCAACACCGACTTTCCCGCCTCAATTCTTCCTTCTCATTTAATTATGGAAACAGCGAAGCCTCAGTGGAACTGGCCATCTGATGTTCCAAGTGGCCCAGACCACTCTCAGGCCGCCGAAGCCGAAACACCGCAGTTCAGCCAGCATGAGACCCATAACCAGGACGAGAAACATCAGCATCAGGAACAATCTCAACCTGAGGCTCCTCCAAGGCAACGTTATTACGGCCCGCGAACATGCCGCATCTGCTTCGAGGTGGTTCATCCTACCTTTGAGGAACCAACGGCCATGGATGGGTTCATGGGCCAGCCTCCACGACCGATCTATAAGTCCGATGACCCCGAATCTGGGCGCCTCATCTCACCATGCAAGTGCAAGGGGTCTCAACGCTACGTTCACGAGGGTTGTTTACAAGCCTGGAGATATGCCGATGCAACGGCCACACGGAACTTCTTCGCATGTCCTACCTGTGGCTACCGGTACACACTCGAGCGACTGTCGTGGGCACACCGCTTGCAAAGCACCTTTGCGCAAATTTTACTGACCATTCTCATTTTCGTTGTCTCGGTGTTCATTCTCGGTTTTATCGCCGACCCGATTTTGAACATCTGGTCTGATCCTATAGGCGCAATTGCCGATGTGGCCGCAAATGTACTCGAAGACATTGAGGCCCTTCAAGAGCCCGCTTCGGAGATACACGAAGAGCCTGGAACATGGCTGGAACATTTCCTCAAGGGTTTCTTGTCCCTCGGTCTACTTGGATTCCTCAAGACCATCCTTGTCATGACACCATGGCAGTGGTGGCACCTTCGGTCCAGCGGTTTCCTTGGTACGACTGGCCGCCGGGGCGGAACAGGACGTGCGCGTGTCGAGAACATGAACATGGCTCTCGTTTTATTAGGTGCAGCAACCTTCATGTGGGGCGTTTGGAAAGGTGTGAGAAAGTTCAGTGCCTCAACTCTGCAACGCGCGAGCGATAGAGTATTCGATGTTGGTTGTGATGACGAGGACGAAGATGAAGATATCAAGGAAGACTAACGTAGGGCGGGCACCCGGGACAATGCGAATGCTATCGTTCATGGAACAAACCTCGCTTGAAGCGCACTAATACCTCTTTTGGTTCAATGATGCTCATTCCGCACACTCTTAAGTTGCCTCGAAGATTCTCTTCCATATCGTGTCAACTAGTCTGTGTGCGGAGATCAAGTCCCCGTTCTGTCCTTGAACTTGTCCGTTTTGGCCATATTCACTCAGGGCAGACGGATGACATCAGGTTGATTTTTTTAATCAGTCGACTTTTTGTTGACTTGACCAATACCGATGCCAACTGTCAATTTCATTTGAGTTGGTAAACGCGCAATCTGATACAAATTCACAAGGGAGTCTGCTGGACACGGCTTCGGGCATCAGGAATGCGCCCCTTCCCTAAAACAGAGAAAGCTTCCCGAAAACCCACTCAAGTATATCTACTCATTTATTTACATATTCGCGACCAGTACCTTAAGAATAAGGTGACGTGTCCATGCATGTCATCATCAGAAACCTCGTAAAAAACCGACCGACTGTTCTTGAAATAAAAGCCAGCGTCATCACCACCCCGCAGCTTGTCATCGCCTATTTATTAGCTCATGGGGCACAATGCGACCGCGAGGGGCTTAGGGGAGCGGATGGGTGGCAGTGGAGGTCCGCCCGGCCGGACAATAATATCACCGCCCGTGCCAATCACCAGTGGATGGTGGGCCAAGGACGATGACACGGTCTGGACCTATGTTCTAGAGAGTGGACCCTTGAAGCTATGCCTTCGAGCTCGTGTTAAACAGTCTGTCCCTCGACCGCCCGCCTTTCCCTTTGCACGACCGTTTTCATTTCAAAAGTCTGCGCGCGGTCTTGAAGGTGTCACCCGGTGCATCCAAATACCGAAAGTAATGCGTCGTTGTGGATTAAACCCCCGCGAAATCCCCACGAACGTTTTCAACCCCCGAGGCTCGCTGACACGTTCCTCCTTTCCACGCCAAGCCTTTGATCGCAACGGCTACGGTCAGCGTTCCTTCTCGTATTCAACACCCGAAGACTATTTGTCCTAAACGATATTCCGTCCAGAAGCGCCGACTGCTATACCAATCCAACCTCGACAGTCTGATCGATTGCGACCTGACAAGTTCACGTTACGAACTGCCCTATTTTGATCGATAAGATGCATTTCGCGTACCCCCCGCGAAAGAGCTCGAATCCGCCGCCCTTCCGACCGAGAACCTCGAGGATACCGCCGCTTGTCCGTCGCAGCAGGCTAAAGGTTATCGCGGCGGTCGCCCTTATGTTCTTGGGCTTCATATACCTTCTCGCAGGATTCTTGAGGTCGCCGAGCGGGCCCCATCTGCCCTCAGGCGAACCGCCTGTGGTGATAGTGACGGTGCTGGACGAGGACAACTACAGCAAGAGTTACTTGTCGGGCATTCGGGACAACAGGAAACAATATGCGCAACTCCACGGTATGTAGACAGCCTGGCGCTTTTGCTGCGGGGGGTGCTGACAGTCTCTGCCCAGGATACGAAGTGATGTTTGCGAAGACAGGAGATTACAATCTCAACGGTTCTCCGGCGTCGTGGAACAAGGTCGTGTCACTGAGGCACGCAATGACCAAGTACCCAGAAGCTGGATGGTTCTGGTATCTCGACCAAGACTCTTACATCATGGATCTGTCGACGTCTGTGGAAAGCGTGGTTTTGAAGTCGGATAAACTCAACAGCTTGATGATCAGGGATCAGCCGGTCGTTCCGCCAGACAGCATTATCAAGACATTTCCCCACCTGAAGGGTGAGGACATCGACTTCATTCTCACGCAGGACAGGGAGGGACTGTCGGTAGGCAGCTTCTTCGTCCGGAACGGCGAGTGGGCCAAGTTCTTGCTCGACACGTGGTTCGACCCGCTGTACCGGAGCTACAACTTCCAGAAAGCGGAGGGCCACGCGTTGGTGAGTTGCTGCTTCGCGCTATAGAATCATGCCAACCGCTAACCGTCTCATCAGGAGCATATTGTCCAGTGGCACCCTACCGTACTCTCCAAGCTCGCCATTGTGCCGCAGAAGATCTTCAACTCGTACAACAGATATGAAAAGGGCGAGATATTCAAGGACGGCGACCTGGTGATCCGCGCTGCTGGCTGCACCAAATCCGGAGAGCGGGCCTGCGAGGAGGAGCTAAATAGCTACAACAAAAAGTGGCGAACGACATTCAAGGGGCGATAAATAGATGTGACGAAAAAAGAGGTTCGACGGGGTCGACTCCGCGACAGGATCTAGAGATGAGTGTACTCCAGGCGTTTGATTACCCGGGGGAACATGTACTCCGCATTTCAAGTGTATAAGAGCTGGACGACAGGCGTTTATATGGTATTGTTTCAGAGAGACTCCTTCGTTGGGACATTTTACACGGGGTCACTGAGAGACGCTTGGGAATTCTTGAGGCCACCTGATTGTTTGAAACATCCATAAAGTACACATATGGGATGCCATATTTTCTTTTCTTTCTGCCTGTGGATTTTGCGATCACGACTCGCCGATGATGGAAAGCTCGAGTTTTCCTGTTCTGTACATCAGGCTGATAGATGTTCCTCATGCAAGATGCAATAACGATGATTGGGTGTGTGGCTATAGGCACGTTGGTCTCCACAGCCGTCTGCATAATCGATGCAATCCATGCGCCCATCAATAGCTCTTGAGTGTCGTGGCAAGGCTAGCTAACCGGGGAGCCAGACTGCGCTCCAATGAGGAGGAGACGAGAAGAGAGTCGAGGTCTGTTGGTGAACAACAGGGACACACATTTGCAAGGGGTATCATCCGCTAAGATCTTGGTCCCGGACGGCGCACAGGGTCCGCTTGGATCTCTCAGACGCTGTTGACGCTACGAATATGACGTGGTCAAGGCAAAGCATGGCCGTATGAGCAGAAGGGCTATTTCGATTGAATGTCGACATGGACGTTGGGGACGGTCGACAGTCCTACGTAGAGTCGAGCCTCGGCTCACACGTCGCTGGCTGTGGCCAACCGAAACCCTGGATTGACTTAGAACGTGGAATCGGACCCGTCCAGCCGGTTGACGGGCGTCCGCGGGCGCGGTGCCCCGCCGCTCCAGTGGGGCTCCTTGCCTGCTACGGGCACTCTACGGGAGGACCGGCGGCTCTAGTCGACTTATATCGATAACTAAAGGCATTGATTGCATGGTTGATACCACGTTCAAGGTATTGAGGTTTTCAATGAAAGAGAGTTTTGGACGGTTGGACAGTCCCGAAAGGGGGGGGGGCAGGGTTGCAATGTCGAGTGTGAGCGATCTAGACAGACAGTCATGCGCACATGGGACAGACTGCCCAATCGGCCGAGTTCGATGGCTCCTCGATGCCTTGTACACTGTACAGAGTACCAGGAGAGGTATTCGTATCGGCGGCGGGCAGGCTACGCGGCGCAAGATACCCTCTTGGGCGGGAGCCGCTGGTATTCATCGCCAGCACTCCACCATTCTACGACATATCGCATTATGGGCAGAGAACGCCTCCGGGTCAACACAGACACCCTTCTCCTTCTCTCCGCACCGCAAGATGTGTGCGGTCTCAAGTCACCCCCTGCAAACCGAATTACCTGAAGGGGGTGACTGCTGCTGCGATCCAAGTCGGGGACGCGGACGCCGTGGAAGACAGGGCCCCTCTTGCTTATTGCGGCGCATGTGACAGACAGCCGGGATGGCGGCGATGACCCGCTACCTTGGCTGCAGCGACAGGGGTAAACGGCGCTAAGAAATAATCAAGAAGACGCCATGCCCCACGATTTTCTGCGTCTAGGATTCCTTCCGTTTGGCTCTGCTCACCACAGACAGTTGGCTCTAGCTCGTCTCCAATTGCGTGGGCCCGCGCCGGTGATGTTCTTGCTGGTGTTGTTAACGTCTTCCAGCTCTGCACTCGTAACCTTCCACACCCCCACGTTCGCCTTCTTCTCCTCTCCCCTGTTTATATAGTGGACTTGAACCCACTGCCATTGGCCTCACCCTCGTCTCTTCATCATTTGGGTCCTGAAACATAGCAATTCACCCCACCGCGCCGAGCTTCACATCACTGCAGACAAGATGCCTGGCAGCTCCCGCATTCCCGCCAGCTTGCGCGAGAGCTTGAACCAAGTCAAGCGCAGTCGGCAGGCAACACCGCTCCTGGTCCTGAACCTCGACTTGTAAGTCGCCAATGTCTTCGTCTTCATGCTTTCCGTCCTCGGCCCTCGGCCCCGGCTAACCACGGCCTCTCGCCATCCCCAGGCTGCGCAACATCATTTTCTTCTTTTTCGTCTGGCGATGGACTCGCAAGTTCTTTCTCAAGCTCAAGGGCCGCGGCCTGATTGGTAGCATCGTCGAGCTCTACATCGATATCCGCAGGGTTCTGTACGGCTACTTCCTGCGCGCCCCCGGCGTGCGCGGCCAGGTCCAGAAGCAGATCAACGAGTCCATGGCGAAGCTGCAGTCCAAGATGATCCCCACAAACCTTACCCGATACCTCACCCTCCCGAAGGAAGGCATGTCCGAAGATGAAGTCCGGAATGAGCTCGAGACCCTGGCCAATATGGACCACACGAGATGGGAGGACGGTTTCGTCTCTGGCGCCGTTTACCACGGCGAGGAAGAGCTGATTAAGCTGCAAACCGAGGCTTTTGGCAAGTTCACCGTCGCGAACCCCATCCATCCCGACGTCTTCCCCGGTGTGAGGAAAATGGAGGCCGAGATCGTATCCATGGTGCTCGCCATGTTCAACGCTCCCGTTGGCGGTGCCGGTGCCACCACGAGCGGTGGTACCGATAGTATCCTCAGTGCCTGCCTCGCCGCGCGGCAAAGAGGGTACTTTGAGAAGGGCATCACGGAGCCGGAAATGTTTGTATTCCATCTCGTCATCATGGTGCTCACGCTGACGCGCAACAGGATTCTGCCCGAGACAGCACACACCGCATTCCGCAAGGCCGGCGAATACTTTAAGATCAAGATCCACTACGTCGCATGCCCTGCACCCAACTACCAGGTCGACACCCGCGCCGTCTCCCGCTTGATCAACAGCAACACCGTCTTGCTGGTCGGCTCCGCCCCGAACTTCCCCCACGGTATCATCGATGACATCAGCGCTCTGTCGAAGTTGGCCGTCAAGAAGAAGCTGTGCCTCCACGTAGACTGCTGTCTCGGTTCCTTCATGGTGCCCTTCTTGGACAAAGCTGGCTTCGAGACCGAGCTGTTCGACTTCCGTCTCAAGGGCGTCACCAGCATCAGCTGCGACACCCACAAGTACGGATTCGCCCCCAAGGGCAACTCTACGGTCCTGTACCGATCTGCGGAGCTCCGCAAGTATCAATACTATGTGTCGCCGGATTGGTCTGGCGGTGTATACGGTTCACCCGGTATGGCTGGCTCGCGCCCGGGCGCTCTCATTGCCGGCTGCTGGGCTAGTTTGATGAAAGTCGGCGAGGCCGGCTACATTGACGCCTGTGTCAAGATTGTCGGTACTACAAAGAAGATTGCCGAGAGGATCCGTGAGACGCCGGCTTTGGACAACGAACTGGAGATCATGGGCAAGCCGCTTGTTTCCGTCGTTGCTTTCACGGCAAAGAACCTCAATGTTTACGACATTGCCGACGGCATGTCAGAGAAGGGCTGGCATCTGAACGCCCTTCAAAACCCACCTGCCATCCACGTCGCTGTCACTCTCCCGATCACCAAGGTTTATGAGAAGCTGTTGGCAGATTTGGAGGCCGTTGTCGAGAGCGAGAAGGAGAAGGAGAGAGTCCGCATCGTCGAGGGCAAGGGGGCCAAGGGCAAGGCCGTCGGCGACTCGGCAGCTCTGTACGGCGTTGCGGGATCGCTGCCGAACAAGAGTGTGGTGGTTGACTTGGCCAACGGGTTCTTGGACCTGCTGTACAAGGCATGAGGGAGGAATCTAATTCGTGGTTTTGTAAGTGCATTAGCAGGCGGGCATTCGATCTCGATTCGGGGAACAAGCATGTGGCCCAAAATTCATATCCTTGATAGTGTACCGAATATATCTTCTCAGCGCCTTTAACCTCGTCGATACCACCCCATTCTGCACTGCCGACCGGAAAGGACTGATCGGGTCGTTGGTGGCTAACGCGCCATTGTTCTACATGCGTTTCGCTCGAGGCCGGGACGGCGCGACGACACCCCCACCAGTTTAAGACATGCGTTCGTTTGGAAGCTAAGTTCACAAGCCGCCTGGCAGTCTCAATCTTGTCAAAACAGGCGGGAAGGTTGTCTCAGTACTCCCGCCCCAACCACCGCTAGCCGATAGGCGCGAGCTGTGCAAGAAGCCCTGCTACTGTCTGATGTCCCGGGTCTATCCATCGACCGAAGCGACCTGGACCCAGTTTCGGTGGGCGCCTTGCCGCGGACACCCACCGGGGACTTTCGGGTGTAACGGCCTAGCCACCGGGGCACCGCAGCCGCCCTCGACATCGCCCTTTATCATCTGTACTCACATGCAGCATCCCGCCCCTCAGGCGCCCCCCCTCGGCAGCTGCAAAGGGCCCCAAGCTTGCATTTCGAGATGACGCTCATGGACTCATCGGGACTTCTTGGCGGCACGACGACACGCCAACGAGATGTACAGTGGTGATGGTTGAGCGCCGATCGACGACCCAGGACCAGTAAACAACTGTTATCTCACCGCTTGACCTTGTGCCTGACCGACTCAGGCAGAACCGTCTGCGGCGACATGAAGGGATATGCATGACCAGAAACTGCAATACAAAAATCATTGGGCCAGAAACATGAAGTGACTTTGTTCCCCCTTCCGCTTTCGTCCCAGGCTGGTAAACTTGGTTTGGCCTCAGCCGAAACTCTCACGATGGAATCATCGTATCTCCCTGTTGAGTTGGTCAAGTTGAGGGTATATCTTGGACAGGTCCGATGAGGAGAAATCGACAGATTGCTCCCGTCCTGTTCGTTTTCACCGGTTGGTCGTCGTGGCGCGTTCAAACACAGCTGCTAATAATCCCCCTCCCCCGTACCACACACATACCTTCTACATTCTACTAGTTTACGTGCTTCGCGACCCAATGGGACAGGGATCGGCCCCGTTTGGAGAGACAACTCTGTATGGCTCTACACGCCTCTCCGCCCCTCCCCTGATTGCTTTGTGCTAGCCGCCTGTCGCGCGCGTGCTGCATATAGGCAGCCTCGTTCCTATTGAGGAAGGGAGGGGAGAGTACCACCAAAGTCCTCACCTCTCTTCTCACATCTCGAAAATGCAGATTCCCGCAACACTAATGCCGCTGGGGTATTTGCCTCCGTGATCGCCTTTGTACCGTCCACTCCCTCAGCCCGCCTCACGCAGAGAAGAAGATGTCCACACCTCATTGGGGAAGCGCCTTCCATTGACCTGACGCCGATCGAAAGAAGTTATGGGTCGACGATCTTTCGCAGTCGACTTTCTGCGTTATCGTTCTCGCCCCCCCTAGCCTGCGGCCCTTGTCTGTTTTACTCGGTATAAACTACGCAAAGGCGCTCGCGCTAACAGCCCAATCGCTGTTTTATATCTCCATCACTGTTTGTCTCGTGCAATCTGTTACGGCAGCTTGGACGTGCACATCACGCGGCAGACGACATACTCCAATACCCGCCATGGCCACCAAGCCGGCCGAGAAGGCTGTGCGGCCAAGACTGAACACCACCATGGACTGGGCCTCGCTGAGAGCCGCCGCGGGCTACTCGTCCGGGCCGGAAGAAGGGGTCTCAACGAGTTCTGCTGGAAAATCCGGAAGGGAAGGTCAAAAGGAGGGCCATGGGCGCGGAGGTCTTGAGGATGGGCGGCCACAGCAGCGGCGTCACGGTTCTGAGAGTCTGGCCATGGAGTCGTCCATCTCGAACCTTCGCAATAGTCTTGGCGATTTGTCGCCTAGCGTGGTGAAGGAGTTGAAGAAGATGATCAAGGAAGAAGGTCAGCCACTGCTCTGGTTTAGTTGCTGCATCGGCGAGTTGTTGACTAATACTGGATGAAGTTGCCCAAGTCGCTCAAGTCGTCCAGCTGAAGAACAGCGAGACCGACACGCCCGCCAACCGGCCACGTCCCTCTCCGGTGTCGAGCCAGAAAGCGTTCTCCACGCCGTCGTGCCCCACTCCGTCGCCATGCGTCGTCGAAGCACGCAGTTCCTCCAAAGTGTCTTTGCCTCGGGATCGAAGTCCAGTAACCACACATGCGAAGACAGCATCAACTATCCCTGTACCGGTAGGTCAGTCCACTCCGCCCGTCAGCCCCCGACCTAAGACTGTTCACTTCCAGTCTGGGGGCCCGTCGGTGATTCACTACGAACCCTGCACCGGCTCGAGATCGGAATCTGTCTCGCCTACCGCTCCTGCCACCGTGGCGCAGGCCGAGCTAAGCAGTGTCGACAAGGCCTGGGGAATGCTGTTTGACTCCGAAGGGTATTCAACGCAACGTCTCAACTCTGTGCTCAGGGGTCTAGCGAACTCGATGGTAGTACCTGGGACCCCCGATGATAGACTTTCGTAACAGCTGACGTTTTCTCAGATTGCTGAGTTTGGATACCCAGAGACACTGGTCGTCACCCCCAACAAGATGCTCGCTCTGTACACAAGGTACAGAATCGAGCCTGAGAAGTTTCCATATGAAGGTGAACCGAGTGTCGCAGATCGAAGGCCGTATGAACAGGCGTTGACCTTCCACCAGACATCTTCAAGGAGCGATCCGAAGACGCACTGAAGCGGATCGAATTCCTGTACCAGGACCTGGGCTGCCCGTACCACCTCGTCCAAGCCGCGCCCAGATCTCACCCCAGTGTGCCCGGACTGACGCCCGCCGGCTTCGCAAAGTGGATGGTCAGCAACATACTCGCGTACCCCGAATCTGAAGCCAGGCGCCTGCACGCCATCGTGTCTGCCCTGCCCGTCGACGCCGACGGGCCCCTGTTAGAAGGCAAGCCCGAGAGGCTGCCCCGCCAGCTCTCTCGGCACCTCCTCCCGGGGACCCACGACAACAAGGTCCGCAAGATCCTCAACGAGGCCGTGTGGGACTGCCTGGAGGACGCCGCGCCATCTCTCCCGCCGACCTCGCGCGCGGCGAGGGTCTCTGAGGCAGACGCACACAGCACTAGACGGCCGTCCACCGGCGCCGACGACCCGAAACATCCCGCGCCCGTGCCTCACCGCAAGACGTACGACCGCGGGGATGAAGGCCCTCATCGACACGAACCACACCCCGCACGGCTCTCCCGCCACAACTCGGACACGGGCGCTTCGCTGCCTAGACACCGCAACCTCTCACCCCCACCGGCTAGACGGCTCTCGGCCGTCCACCAGACACAGCGCAGCCCGGCCCCGGCAAACCGGTACAGCGCCTCACTGCCGGCCATCCCGCAACATCACGTCGCGCCCCCGTCGCCGCTGTCCCAGCGCCCTTCCGCGTACGATGAGCGGGGCAGCGACGCCGACTACGGGGTGTACTCTGGCCATCGCGATGGACGTGGCTCGGATTCGAGGGACGAGTCGCCGCGGTCCCCCGGTATTGGTAGGCGCAGCGGTACCGGCGCGGGTTCGGGTCGGCGCCCGACGTGGGAGGAGGTACATGTCCGCAAAGGGTCCTCGGGCGGGATAGTCTCGTCTGTTGACGCGGGGCCGCACCGTTCATCTCGTTGACGTGGCGACGAGGTCAGGAGAGAAGTTATAGCGCTTGCGAATCACGCCCTCTCACCCCTTGCTCTCAGTACAAACTCTTGTTAGTCTTACGGGTAAGCCGTCATACTATGCATTACCTATAGGCTGCAACCCCCTTTCTTCTCACCTCTCACTTCGACTCTCACCTCGTAGGAGCTATGCACCGCTGGCTTCCTAAAAGCCAACATCTGCATCGTAGCCAACGGTAATCTAGACAGTCTTATCGCAGCATTATATTTCGTTCGTATTCTTTGATTATTCCCGTCGATCGACTACACTAAAGCAACTGGTATCGTTCTCGTGTCGCACATCTTCGCCTTCTTCCCCGTCGCCCATGAGCTCGGGTGAGCGGCTTTCACCCAAACCCGACGTTATGTATTCCTGTCTCTTTTTTCAAACACGAGCAGTGGGATTATTCTCCTTCTCCTGCTTGAATTGCTCCCGGTGATACGCGACGTCCCCTGCCAGTGGCACAGCCGGCGGCGTCACGTCCTGACGGAAGACGTACCTCTTCCAGAAGAAGACGAATTGCGCGAGACCGTACCGCGCGAAGCGCCTCAGCGGGACGCTGAAGACGGCGTCCAACTCCTCAAGGGTCTTCTCCTTTGTCTCGGGGAGGAAGAAGAGGACGAGGAAGAAGCCGACGATGTTCCAGCCGGCGTACCAACTAAACGCGCCGGTCGGGGTGAAGGATTCCTGCAGCGAGGGCCAGGTGACGGCGAGGATGAAGTTGAAGAACCAGGTTGTGGCGGTTGCGAGGGACATGCCGATGGGACGGATGTATAACGGGTACGCCTCGGCGGAGTACGTAAATGGCACGGGGCCTTCGCCAGGGGAGTAGACCATGCCGAAGAGGTAGATGCCTGTGGCTATACAGGCGATCTTGGCTGGGTTTGTGGGAATGTAGAACGAGAAACCGGTAAAGAACAGACAAATAGCCATCAAGGGGAACGTTGTCAAGAGCAGGTTGCGTCTTCCAAAAGTGTCGATGGTGTAAAAGGCTGGGAGGGCGAAGAGCCAATTGATAATACCAAAACCAAGGGATGCCGCCAACGCGCTCACTTCTGAAAACTCAGCAGCCAGGAAGATCTCTGAACTATAATAGGCTGGCAGGCGTTAGCAAACTGTTGAACTGTATGTTGTAGACAAGCTATCTGCCATACCCGATACATATCCCCGTTACAATGACTTATACTCAATATGCATTCGATATCGTTATAAATGATAATATGCACTTAACGATGATGTTCACACCACAGAATTGTTGCATAAACATTACAATTTCCGATGCAATCATCGCGTTTCTGTTACGTCTAATCGCATAAAATTCTTTAAACCGGTTTTGTTTCCCGATACCCCGAGATTCTTTTTCTGCCTGGAGCAGGGCATTAGCATAGAAGAGATCACGGGCAGCTTGAACCTTCTCGAATCGCATCTGGCACATGGCCTTGAAGGCATCAGAGTGACGATCCTTGGTGAGGTACCATCGCGGGGACTCAGGGCAGAGATAACAACATGCGCAGACGAGCACAGCAGGTATCATCGCACTACCCATCATCAGCCTCCAGTTGAGGCCGACAATGCCACTTCTGTCGGGTACGTGGTAGAACGCTAGGTCAGCAACGTAGCCAAGCATGATGCCGAAAGCTGTCCACATCTGCCACTGCATCACGAGGGCTCCGCGCAGACGTGGCGGTGCGCATTCAGCGGCGAATATGGGGGTTGTGGCAGATTTCGGGCCGATGCCAAAGCCAAGCACAAAGCGAGCGATGAACACTGTGATTAGATTCAGTCACCCGGCTGAGGCAAAGGGGATGATGATTGGACTCACTGTGCCACCAAGTGTTTGTGAATGCTTGCCAGAAGCAGGCGAGAGCAGAGATGAGACAGGAGATGAAGACGGTGCCACGGCGACCAAAGGCTTTGTTCATGGGCTCAGTGAGCCAGCAACCAATGAGAGCGCAACATAGGTAGGGCGCCGAGTTCGTCAGGCCGAGTAGCCAGGTGTCTCTCTCGGTCTTCCCTCCGATGCCGAATTGGCCCTTGTAGAAAGACTGGGCACCGTTGACGACGGTCTCGTCCATTCCTTGCACGACGGCGCAAAAGGAACACACTTGAATATATATCAGCCTACTTGCATACAACTAAAGGGGAAAGGGGTAGATGGATGAACGGAGCAGGATGGGATTGCTGGTTGTTTTATTTTATTGTGTTGGACCCTGAAAGCTGAAAGGCGGAAATCGCAACAAGACAACTGACCTGCGACGACACCGTAAAGCATCTTTGGGTTTCGCCACTTATGAGTGGTTTCTCCATCGAGAACCGCACGTTCTTGGGCAGTGAGCTCGGCCATGGTGTCGTATTTGTTCATGTTCCCAGCAATCATGGCGCCGAGACGAAAAGCACGAATATCTTCCTCGTCGCCGATGCCATGTTCGCGACAATACTCCTCTCCTTTCCGGGCCAGCTGCTCGGGGGTGAGGCCGAACAGGGGGTTTTCGAGCTTACGGGAAGCCTCTAATCGCTTTCGCTCTTCTTCATCGATGGCCGTGGCTTCAGAGAATCGTCCGGGATGGTCCATATGAGAGACCTCGGTCTTGACCTGGTCTGACGGTGGCCTATCGCCGAGCTTCTCTCGCTTCGAATCTGAAGCCATCTTGATGAAAACTACTGGGTCTCAAGCTCGTCGATGAGTGATTTGTACGCTAGTACGGAGGCGATGTGAAGCCAAGTGTGGACAAGCACTTGGCGGCAGGGAGTGGATGAGTGGCTTAATCAACACTGCCAGGGACCAAAGGATTGGCAAGAGGATGGAGACGGAAAGGGCGAGTGAACTGGTGCTCCAAGGTAACCAAGTCAGCCTCCCGGCTTGGGGACAGCTTGGCTACTTAAGTATCTAGACATGAGGTGTCGAGAGCAACCCTACTATGTGTGTACTGGGCAGCAGAAGCGGAGACTTCTCCACAGAGCTCGAGCTCGAACACCAGGAAACCGGGAAGCTAAACTCAAACGATGGTCCTTGTGGAGGGTATGGAGAGCGGGGGTGGATACGGTCGCGGGGAGGGAAACTACGGGAATGGTCGATGGAGACTGTTGGAGACCAGAGAAAGACGGGACGAACAGGAGCCGCGGCATGACGGGGTGGCCGTTGGCGCCTGTCGAGTTTGCGTCGGAAGAGCGATTAGCGACGTCATGACGATCCGAATCTCGGTCCGTATCTATCACAACGACGATCACAACGACTGAGGGGATAAGCCAGGTGAGACATGCGAGGTTACGATCGTAGTTCGCGGTCGGAGGAGGACCATCTTTGCGGCGACGCAGAGGAGCGTTGAAGCCGGTGGTGTGTAAGAAACCGGGATACGAAGAGGAGGGCGCCCGTTTCCGTCAACCAAAGGGCCCTTCATGTGCACATTTGCTGCAGCGGAAAAGGTAGGTGATCGGCATCGATCGGGTGAAGTTGAGAGACAACGCTGGACGTGTGGTGAAAGGAAAGAACGAGGCTGTTAAGATGACGTCGAATTTGCATGAGTAAAATGGGTCCGCTGCAAATGATTGCTGGGGGAAGTAGGCAACTCCCTGTCGCGTGCTATTTTCCGACTTGGCGCGGGAATAATACCTGGGTCTCCTTGCCCGTCCCTGTTGGGCAAGGTGCGATGAGACGAGGTGAGATGCGGTGAGATGAGGGGGAAGTGAACCGAAGGCCTGTGTGCCTTGGCTGCCCATCTTCGATTTCGACATCCGGGGTTAAGGTGTATCATGTGACGTGACAATCTGCTGCGAGGAACGAGACCATTCTGCGTCTCAGACCCCATCGCTCAACAATATGAGCCTCTTTGGGAGCTAAGTCTACCACATACGACCATACCCACCGGAGAATTCGGGATCCCGTCCGCTCTCCCATAGACAAGCCGGTGAGGGCCAAACTAGTAGTTGGGTCGGTGACGACCAGCGAATCCTTGGTGTTGTATGTCTTTTGTTTTAGCGTGTGTATCTGCTACCGAGGAAGACGTACAACAAACGCAATGCTGATGGGGGGTTGTGTTTTTGTGACAGCGACCTCCAAGGGCATCGCCCAGCGGGACGGTGCCGCATCCCTTGGCCCTTTTCTAAGGACCGATCCATTGACATCATATCCCGGGCCTTAGCATCCGTGGGTATCATCTGCGAGCAACAGAACCATTCTTTTTTCGCCGTCGTATTATTGTTAAGAAGTAGGAAATAGGACATCAAATGTCGCTTCGCTTCCAAATTGTTGTGGAGGGAAACTAGGTAGGTAGTTAAGCAGGTGCCAAGTTAAGGTTGAGACAGCCAACGTGCCCATTAAAAAAGGTTAATGGGCCCGTTTAACGGCGCCGCTTTTCAATGTCCACCAGTGGGTCACATTCATTCTTCGTCGACCGTCAAACCTCCATTTGGTTCTAGCCCAGGCCATCCTATACTTCTTGCGTCATTTTGTCGTATCACTTTCTGTCGCCGAGATAGTACCATGCGCCCCAGGTTGGTGACGGGATTCGCAGTCGTTACTTTCATTCCAAGCGCCATCATCAATCGTACATAGTTTGTTTTTTTCTTTCTTTCGACGGCAGGCCTAGGGCGCCCCTATTACGCACAACACTGCTCTTTGGTGGCCTTCTTCACGCCGAACCTCTGACCAAGAACCACCCACGAGGCGGTGCAGATGAGCTTCCGGAACGCCCTCGGGCTCGCGTCTTCGCCGAAGCCCTCCTCGAGCCACCTCTTGGCGCTGTCCCACTCGATGAAGCCCAGGCTCTCGATGTTTTCCTTGCAGACCAGGTCCGCCATCATCTTATGGATGGGTCCGCCGCGCGGCCACTTGAGCGGCGCCGAGTATGGGTGCTTCCTCCGCTCGTAGAGCTCCTGCGTAATGAAGGGCTTGCCGGCCTCCTTGAGGATCCACTTCTCGCTGAGCTTCTGGCGCGCCGCACCCAGATCCTTCCACCATAGGCTCCCGCCCGTTCCCGTGCTTCCCGTTCCGGTAGCCGACCCGCTGGCGGCGTCGAGATACGCCACCTTGACGCTCGGCGGTAGGTTGTTCACATACTCGGCCAGGTGGTGGTCCAGGAACGGCGGTCGCGCCTCGATGCTGTGTGCCATCTCCGTGCGGTCACCCAAACAGGTCAGGATCATGTTGGCGAGGGTTCCCTTGGTGTAAAGGTATAGACTTGTGTGGAGCGGGTGCCACTTGGTCATCATCTTCCCGAGGACCTCGGGCGGGATCACCGTCTCGCCAAATCCCGGTGCCTTGTACGTCTCGCGAACCCAGGGAGAGAACGCGTTCCATTCCGGCTCCAGGCGCATCGAATTGTTATGCGGTCCCGACGAGGCCTCGTCCTCGAACATGCCAATCCTGTCAAACATCTCCTTGAGGTCCTGCGACATCTCCTTGAACATCTCTCCACGGACGTCGTCGGTCAAAGGGGACTGGGGCCACGCGCCGTCGGCCTCCATGAGGAAAGCCGGCAGCACGAACGGGTATCCGGCAAAGTGCTCATCCGCGCCCTCGCCCGTCAGCACGACGGGCACGCCGTGCTCCCTCGGCAGCGTGGAGAGGCAGAACTTGCCCACACTGTTCAGGTCGAAGTTGTGGTGCTCCGTGTGGTAGACCGCATCTGCAAAATTGTCCGCCAGTGCGGCCTCGTCCATGTCCTTCTTCAAAATTTGCACGCCCAGCCATTTGGCTGAGCGTTCAGCAATGTCTACAGAGGGTGTCAGCAAGCTCCATTCTCGCCAAGACTCGTGGGGTTCTAGTCTCGGGGATAGAACTTACCAGCTTCGTTGAAGCCCGAGGCTTCCGGGAACTGAATTGTGAAGCAGCGGATACGGTTTGTAGCATCTTGGTTGCCTAGCTTTATCCCTTCCTCGCGGACAAGTTTCGTCACAATGCCTGCAATGACGGATGAGTCGATACCGCCAGACAGGTAGATCCCCACGGGGACATCGGCGCGAAGACGAAGCTTCACTGCTTCCACCAGACGCCGCCTTACTTCCGAAATCATGTCGTCCACGCTTCGAGTCTCGGCTTCCCGCTACCATGTGTAAGCACCAGACAGTCAGACAAACTCCTCCGCCCGGTTTTTGCTTACCTTATCGTTGAAGTCGGGGTCCCAGTACTGGTGGTGCTCGACCTCGCCGTCTGAAGAAACTTCCATCCATGTGCCGGGGTTCAGCTTCCAGACGTCCTTGAAGACGGTGTTGTGGGCCTGCATTGACGATCCGGTGAGCAGGCCGTGGACGTTCCACTCAGGCTCCCAGCCCAGGGCCCGAAAACCCTTGATTTCCGAGGTGAGAAGCATCCGCTTGCTGACACCTTCGCCTTGAAGGGTTCCAAACATGGGCTTGATGCCGAACCGGTCCCTCGCCACAATGACCCGGCCATCGTTCTCGTCGTAGACAACAAAGGAGAACTCTCCACGGAGGTGCTCGAAGAAACCAGGCGCGCCGTATATCTTGTACAAAGCGACGAGAACCTCGCTGTCGCAGTGGCCCTTGAACTTGTAGTCGTATTCCCGGATCAATCGCTCTCTGATAGCGTCGTGGTCGTAGATTTCTCCGTTCACCACAGCATGGATCTTGCCATCCTCGCTATGCAGCGGCTGCACTCCGTCTGCGGACAGGTCGTTGATGGCCAATCGGGCGTGTGCCAATCCTACATCATGAAATTAGTTGAGGACCGCAACAAATCTCTTCCGTTGGAAGCTCGTACCGATAGTGCCATCGTCACTAACCCAGACTCCGGAGGCGTCCGGGCCGCGATGAGCAATGGATTTCAGACTCTGCTGTAGCTGTTGACGGAGAGTTTCACGCCCTTCCGCATCGGCACCTCCATTGGCTCCATTAAGGGAGCTGCTTCGCTGAAGCGTGATAGCCGCTGTGATGCCGCACATGATGCTTCTGAGTAGATGAATTGAGGGAGAATGAGACGAGTAGAAGCGGAACGAAAGCTGCGGACCCTGGACCCTTCTTTCCTGATATATTAGATGCAACTTCGTGACTATTCAAGATAGCGCGATCGGAAACAGCTTGTAGTCGCTCCATCCAGCTTGTCCGGACTCAAAGCGCAGGAGTGCCGACACAAGCGATTGAAAAGGCTTTCTCAGCCCCAACAGCCAAGGTCGGGCCGAAGCGTGCAGCTTGGGTATGAATTCTTCATAGTCGCCATTGGGAGAAATAACACAGGAAGCCGTGCGGCGATGGCAACCTTGAAGCAGATGAGCCACGCAGCAACAAGCACGTTGATGGGTGCTTCAGTCCTGTTAGGACGGGTCTTGGCCCGGTCGCAAGAACCTCCGCCCCAGACATGCTATGATCTGGTCTTGGGGTGCAGATCCAGCCTTTCGATGAGACGGGATGGAGATACTGAGCTCAAGTGGCCAAGCGCGTCGGGACTTGTGACGGAAGTTCGGGTGCTGCCGGACGTATGCACGGACAAAGAAAGGGGGGTTTCGAACGGAGCCACACAACGCAGTGGACTTTGACGCACTTGGACTGCACTGGCATCAAATCCTTCGTCTAGAGTCGGTTGTTGCATCGGGTGAGATGTATATTGCATAGAGCCTGAGGGAGGATCGGAATTTGGATTTCGAGGCAGCTGGTAACTTACAATTCAAGGTCAGGCACGGGAGTGGCGTTTGGGAGACACCAAGTTACGCGTCAAGGAAGGCTACGCATTCCATAAGGAAGCAACCTGGTCCAGAAGCTACGAATGCAAGCATGTCTTTGACAGTTTCCTCTCTGACATGGAATGCACCAGGCGTCAAACACCAAAGTCAATGAGCCCCCGCAGAAGTCCCCTACATCAAAGCAACCAGACCTCCGAACTCCGCAAAGGCTCGACGAGTCTGAACATCCCGTCGGATACAAGACCCCGTTAGCCTAGAACACAACGGCCAGTACACAGGCTTTACGCAGTTTGAAACGATCACACCTCTCCTCTCCTCGAGCACTTCGCGGACGGTACCTTTTCGCTACGAGGACCGCGCCTACGTCCAGGCTGAGCATCGTCGTGACATCACTGCTCCCTGGCAAGCCTAAATCATTTCACAATTTTCCAATTCCTTTTCGCTTGGTCCTTTGGGAGTGACCAAGATCGCTGGGTCTGCGTCGATACGTAAAGACCACTAGCAGATGAGTTTCTCCTCGCTGACTACCACCCAAATAACTCTACCACCAATTTTGCCCTGATTCCATTTCCCTCCCTCACAATCCCATTGAATACGCACCTCACCTCGTCAATCAGGCCCTCGGGCCCAGAAACTAGTACGCAGGCCTCGCCCCGCCCTCCCACGAGCTCGCTTTCGAGCACCTCCCTGACGGCCATCCTCTTGCCGATGAATATCTCGTTCTCGATGCCAGAGAGCACGCCCACGCTTTCTACATCTTCGACGAGTGCCCGGCTTCGACATCTCCAATATAATTTAACGCGGCCCGGGTGGCTGCGTAGGTGCGGTAGTACGGCGGTGCTACCGACACCGCCAGCCAGTGCAACGAGGGCGGGTGAGCTGTGCGGTGATTCGGAGAGCAGTGAATGTGACGGATACCCCGCCTCGAGAAGAACGGGAACCGAGTTACGGTGACGAAGGAGCGAGGTGATACCGGACTGCATGTGTATGTAAAAGGTGATTCCCAGCTGCAGATGCTCTCTCGATGTGTGAGTAACGCTGCTATAACGCCCTTCAGGAAGAGAGGTGACGATTGCGGGGCTTTTCTTCATATCGTCGCTGATTTCCGCGGCATATCTCATAAGCCTTTCTGTGGACTAGTATGGCTGACGTAGGGAAAATAACAGCTAGGCCGACGGTGGCGATCACACCCCAGTACCAGTACGGCTCCCTAGACTCGGACGAGTGCGTGCCATTCTCAACATAGACGTCCAAGTAAACAATGCTGTGCAGAATGGCTTGCAAAGTCGCTATCATGGCGATCCATCGATGAAGCAGAAGGAAAGTCGAATGCCACCAATCAGTGACCCAGAGCAAAAGATTATTCCGCCCGGCGTACAAAAAAACCAGCGGTAGGTTGGCGAAGCTGAGCAGTCCGAGACAGTTGGAGACCAGCATGCACATCCAGCGCCACCGGTCTCCGGGAAACCACGTGTTTGGGTCGGCGTATGCGTAGTTGACGGCGGAAAGCACAGTGTTGATCATGACGAAGTAGAGGATGAACAGAGCCTGTCCGCGTTTAGGCATCACCGCAAGCCCGAAAAAGACTGGCGTGTCGTGGTGACTGCCAAAGAGCAGAGGGTCGATCACCCAGGCGCTGAACATGGAGCACCACGTCGCCGGCAATGGCACGAACCGCAGGAGCGAGAAGGCGATCGGAAGCATAATCCCGGAAAGGAGAATGACAAGACTTTGACTGGTCATTTTATGCCGGCAGGTTGAGGGGGCAGCGGTTCCAATGTACCCATGCTTCACTGGCAGACTCTCCTGGCCCTCGAATATAACATCGGTATTGTAAGCTGCATACCAGAGACCTTGAGGGCCAGGCTCGTCTGATTCAGCGCCCAACACTGGCCGCATATACCGCGGTGGGAGTGCTGTTGACCATGGCCAGCGCCTGTTGAAACGTCACCTTCGGCTCTGGCTGGACGGCGGCGTTCCCGGCGACGTTGTCTTTCCAGTACTTCTCAAGCTTCCATTCCGGAATTCCCTCGCACCTGGCAGTCACGCACCAGGCAAGGGTTCCTAAGAAGGCGTCGTCGGCGGCGAAGCACTCGCCGTCTGTCACGACCATGCCGCTCATCCCTGCCATGCCGCCCATGTTGTCGGAGCCGACGGTGGAACAGCGGAGCGTCGCTCCGGCAATGGCCTCGCGGCAGGCAAACGCGCACGGCGGGTCGCACATCTTGATGCCGTATCCGACAAGCCCGTGTCCCGCGTGTCCGTCTGATTCCATGGCGAGTGCGCCGGTGGCGGCGAAGACGAGGCGTAGGAAATATCGCGACGTCATTGTTGTGCACAACCCGAGCAAACCTTCTGTATATTCCAGCACGAGCGCGACTTTGTCGTTGACCTACAGTTCCCATACATTCTTGCTGCTGTTGCGGGGGCCTGGGGCCCATATATGGTGGTGGGAGAGAGCCAGTTGCCTTCGTCAAGATGCGGGACGTACCTAAAGACCTAAAGGAGGCTTCCTTGGCTCTTAACCCAAGCGCAACCGCACCATTAGGACAACAACCTTCAACTGAAAGTTTTTGCCTATTACGTCATGCAGTGTGCCGCTTGTATCAGGGTCACAGTCTGATGGTGCGGAGGAACCATTGAAAACTGCCTCAAACTGCCTGACCCGTTGTTACGCTACGTCCTGCATCCAAGAAGCCAGGACGACCTATCAGACAGCCACAGACAGACTCGCTCGACTCTGAGACTCCTCGACGACCAACTACCAGAGTCGGCCTAACCGAGTGCATTCGGGCATGCTTGCGCTGTTCTCCATCTGCGGCTAGATATCCTGACCAACCACGCAGTCATCTTAGTCATTTGCTTCTTTTCGATAACAAGTGTTGTGTTGATCCAAAGGCTCCAAAGGTGTTGTCCAGAAACGTATCCGGCAAGCCCATCTTCTTCTTCGTGTAGAAGAGTCTTCACGTTAGAAGCTTCTCCGCTCCAGTAGGCTCGAAAGTTCTTGTCTGTTCAGTTCCCGTGTCGACGAGACCAGTTCGATTTGGGCTCGGACGAAATGCAGCTCGGAAAGCGGCCGTCCGGGACGGTAGATCTACTCAGTGCTCACAGCATGAGCATCGTCACCAAGTGATAGGACGGCCAGGTTGCACCTGGAAAGAGTCCGTCCCAAGGTGGTAGGTTGATGTGCTTTCTCCCGGGTATGACCCTGGTTGAGGCAAACAAAGTCGACCCACATCGGCCTGCTCTCTTTCGCTCGGTCCCAAGTGGAAAATACCGAAGTGCCGCCGCACAATCGCGCGTCGCAAAGATAATGTATCAGCAGTTGCCAAGGTAGACTGAATGGTTTCTGTGGGTTCCAGGGTCAGTGCTGGAAGGGGGTTTTTCGAGTTTTGATTCTCGTACGACCCAGCGGGTATTCTTGTAGGCCGGTCATCTGACAACGGGCCATTCTCGCCCGATAACCTTGAACACTTGATTCTGAAGTCAGTCGACAATTCTTCCCTTGACTCCGATCATGAAAAAGTATCGAACCAATACCGGGTTGTATAAGGTACGGGGACACCATAATGGAGCCGGCAGTCAAAACAATACCGCACATCTACCGCTGATGCACCAATACCCAGAAAGCAGAACAAGAAACTGTATTCATGACTCTCGTGGTATCCGCTATGCTGTAAGAAGGAACCTAAGACGAAATGCGAGATTTTGCAGACTGGGTATCCTGCTGTGTTCCCCAAACACCGTTGCTATGCTTCAGCCGTAACCGTAAGGTACTCGATAACTTTTGTGGCTTCATCACTCGTTCATATCTCTAGAGTCATCACGCATAAAAGACAAGGTGTAAAAACAAGGTCGAAATAGGGTCACCGTCGCAACGGCGTGCCCACGGGGGTGTTGTAAGCGGAGCGGTCGAAGCTCTTGTGCTTGGAGCGTTTCCGTTTGAGGTCGGACCAATCGGCCTTCCAGTTCTGGATGCTCTGTGCGAGGTCGGGATCAGCGTTATTTGGGCACTGCACTTCTATGGCCTTGAGGCCAAGACGGAGGTAGGTGAGTTCGGAGTCATTTTCCTGGAGTTCATCCTCCCTGCGATGAGTTAGTGTCAAGGGGCTCGGGTAGGGCTGCCTTGTAAGTGAGTTGAGAAGACATACAGATCTCGCACTCGTCCTTGGAGGAAAATGATTCGTTGTGCTGCGCGTTCGGCGCGTGTCACGAGAAGCTGGTGTATGTGCTGCCAACTCATCAGTCCATGCCTCTCGAGCAAGTCACTATCATGTCTCACTTCTGATTCCTCCTGCCGGGCCTTGAGATTCGTGACGAGGGTTTCCAGTTCTGAGTTGAGCTTTGCTGCCTCAGATGCGATGCGGAAAGAATCGACGGCAGGCTTTTTCTCGACGGTGGGTTCGGGAGAGGGCGTATCTCGTCGGAATGAGCTCCGGAACGACGGTGAGATTTCCGACAGGCCAGATCGAAACCATGAGGGCGAAGGCGAGGTCCACAAGGATTCGTGTTCGACACTCTGAGCGTCCATGGACCACGTTTTTGGCTTGCCTTGGGGGTGGCTTGAGGCGGTTCTCCTGCTAGAACTGACTCTATCTCATCAAGCTTGCCGTGCATGGCGCTAACATTGGAGTCAGGGACATCTTCGCCCGCAAGCAACTTGTGAGTCAAGTCGTTTAGTCGTTGGATAAGGCCAAGGGTGTCTCGGGTGTTCTCATTCGTGTTATCGTTCGAATGAGCCGATGCGGTAAGGTCATCCTCGGTCCAGGACCGGGCCAAAGGGCTCTTAGCCACGGGCGTTGAGAACTGCTGACCAGGCGTAGAAAAATGTTGGCGGGGAGGCGGTGACAGAGGTGAGAAACCCCGATAGCTCATGGACGAAGGTAGTCGGGGCGTTGAAATTCGCGGTGAAGAGGCGCACTGCGGCACGGAAATCGGCTTGTTAGAATGACTCCTCGTGCGGCGTAAGCCTTTGCACGGGCTGTCGTCGTCTTCATGGTCGTTCAGATCGAGAAAACGTAGGCCCAGCCCCGAATCCGACCTGGCGTCCGACATTGCTGGTCATCGAAAGAGGTATGAAGGTAATATTTGGGGCGGCGGCCGGCCAACCAGAAGGGAGGAAAACCGGGTCGTTGGCGTCTCCCGTTCCTTTTTTTTCGACCTTAAGTGACGGGAGGATAGGGAGACGCGACGCAAAGGCGAGCGAGGTGCGGTCGGTACGAGACGAAAGTAATCGGTACAAAGTACTCCGTACACTGCAGCGCAGGAAGCTAGTGGGAGGTGGTATTTCCGAGGACGATCCGATTGAATGGTTGCCAGGAATTTTTTGGGCTTCAGCTGCAGGAATCTCGGCGCTGTATGGTCGAAAGAAGTCCACCCAATTGGCAATGCGTCGAGTCTTGTCTTTGGCGCGTTCTTGACGCGCGGTGAGACGGGTAAAGGAGGAGGCTGGTGAAGGCTACCTAGGCGAGCGAGGACGGGTGGGTGGGGCGCGCATGAAGAAATATGGCGCCTTGCATGTGACCACAGGGGTTAAGCTGGAACTCGCGAAGCAAGCTGTGGCTGGTCTGGTTGCGAGCGAGCTCACACACAAGAAAGGGACTGACTGCAGTGAGCGTCGTGAGGTGGAGCCGGAGCCGGGACAAGTATGGGGCGGGAGGGGAGGGGCGGCCTGAGCGGCTGGGCTACAGTGTGGTGTGTTGCAATGTGGGGGAAGAAGGCGGCACGGGTCACGGCGCTGCTGGCTCTGACTCTCGGCAACCAGGAAGGAAACAATGCTGAAGGAGAGAGCCCCTCTCCGCCGCGGTTGGCCGTCGTCGCATGCCGCTGTAGGGAAGTACGGTACGGTGAAGAAGAAAAATGTTAGTGAGCGAGGTATCCATCGACAGCAAAGTCCCGTTCCTTTCCGCCGTCCATCTCACCATCACATGCCCGCATGTCATCGTGTCCATGTATACGGTATTGACCGAAGACATTGTTGGATCCCCTTGTTAGCGTTCGCCTCCTGTCCTACTCTGTTCTCTCATGTGAGGTTTCACAAGCTCCTCCGTGGTCGAAATACCTGCCAGTTGTTACAGTTGTTATTCGATTGCACCATACATAGAATGGCTGGTTGCCAAGCATCTCCTGGTGGTTTCACCCGTTCACCCTGTCTGTAAAACGAAAATAGCACACGTCAGAACGATCCCGACCCACCGGATTCTCGGCCGGATTCTCGGATCATCAAGTACGATGTATGCATCTGGCATGATTGTAGAGACTCGCACCTCGGGATAAATGTTCGCGGGCTGTGCTTCACGGCCAGTACCGGCGGGAAACTTTCGGGGAGCGCACCTCTACAGCCGGCTAGTAGCGCCTCAGAGGGGGGGTACTTGTCGCGCTATCATCGAACGATATGCCCTATGACGCCGAGTTGAGTAAGGTACCAGTGTGCCATTGCCGGTTGTGGCCCGCCCAGAGCACCAGGAACTCCCCACTGAGGAGCCTGGCCCGGCCTTGTTCCTGTCGTCCCCGGCAAACCCAAGCTCTTGTCTTCTCCATCATTGCCAGAAATATACCTACTCGAAACATTATCCTCCAAGACTGCATGCGACCTTCATCCTGCCTTCCATTGACCATGCAGCACTAGATCTGGCTTTTGTTCTTTATCCTCACCTCTCACTTTCATCACGCCTCTCCCTTTGCTGCTCCGCCCGCTCATGTCCAGTTCCATGTTGCCCTGCGTCATACAGCCTCGGTAAAGGCTGTTCCCAACTCGGTCACGCGGGGTTGTTTGTTCGATTCGCATACTTCACCAAATAGTCGAAACTCGATCTCCAGTCGCCCATCATGTCGTGGAAGAAAACAGACAGGTTGATGGACACCATCAGGCATTACGCCAGTTTCCCGGCAACTGGCGTGAGCTTGAGGCAAATGGTGCAGTTTGGAGAGAAGCCTTCTGTCGGTTCGTCTTCCCTCCCTAGCTCTCCACGTCCGGCCGGCGACCTGTCTTTACAGCCTCCTTGCCCTCTCTTCTGTCCTCCCACGCTCTTGTCTGCTTGGCATTTGGCCTTGTGAGGCGCCAATCGGCGCAGGTCCCTCTCGAGTTTCCCAGTCTCGATGCTGACTCCGACTCCGTGCTCCCAGGAACTCTCTTTCGTGCCTCGCAATTCCTTGCCGAGGAACTACCAATTCGCCTGGCCCATCGTGTACAAGAACTCGATGAGCTTCCCGATGGCCTCAACGATATGCCCTCTGTGAAGCGCGTGCAGGATTGGTACGCACAGTCGTTCGAGGTACGTCACGGCATTGCCATCGCATATTGCACAACGGACAACGGATATGACTCGCTGACGTTTCCCTCCCGCGCAGGAACTCACACAACTCCCGCGACCTGATCTAGACAAGACTACCAGAGAAAGACTGATGAAGCCGGCCAAGTCACATGGCAAAGGCTCTATGCTCTCCGAGGCGACGCGAAATCCGAGTATCGAAGACGGCCAATATGCATCCCTCCCTCAGTCCAACGGAAATGGCTGGAGCAAACAGAAGAACGTTGCTGCAAGGAGGTACTTCGCCATGGTAGATGACACGGGCGATTGGCCGGCCGAGCTCCGACTGTACAATGAACGTTTCGCAAAGGCGCTGCACGGCATCAAGAGGCGCCACGACGGAGTCGTCACCACCATGGCGCAGGGTATCTTGGAGTACAAGCGCAAGAGGCAGCGCATGCAAATCGACCACAATATTCAGTCGTTCCTCGACCGGTTTTACATGTCGCGAATAGGAATCCGCATGCTCATCGGTCAACACATTGCACTGACCGATCAAAGCCACCACCGTGATCCGTCTTACGTCGGCATCATCTGTACCAAGACCAACGTCCAGGACCTCGCTCAGGAGGCCATTGAGAACGCACGCTTTGTATGCGAGGACCACTACGGGCTTTTTGAGGCGCCCAAGATCCAGCTTGTTTGCAACCCCAACATCAACTTCATGTACGTTCCTGGGCATCTGTCGCACATGCTGTTCGAGACTCTCAAGAACTCCCTTCGCGCCGTTGTCGAAACACACGGTCAGGACAAGCAGGAGTTCCCCGTGACCAAGGTCATTGTCGCTGAAGGCAAGGAAGACATCACCATCAAGATTTCGGATGAAGGCGGCGGCATCCCCAGAAGCTCAATTCCCCTTGTTTGGACATATATGTACACCACCGTAGACCGGACACCGAACCTGGATCCAGACTTTGATAAGAGCGATTTCAAGGCGCCCATGGCCGGTTTCGGGTATGGGCTGCCCATCTCGCGGCTGTACGCGCGATACTTTGGCGGCGACCTGAAGCTCATCAGCATGGAGGGGTGAGTTCCGCGCGCCGCGCCACCTTGGATCAATGGATCCGGTGCACACACAGAAACGCTGACTTTATCACCAGATACGGAACGGATGTTTACCTTCATCTCAACCGTCTGTCCAGCTCATCAGAACCCCTCCAATAGGGACCAGCAGTCATGAGGGACAAGAATGCTCGAGGATTGACGCTAGGGTTGAGGTATACACTGCATAAGAGGCTCAAGGATCGCGAGATTACGGAGCGCCGGCAGGTGGGAGACGCCCAGGACATGATGAACCGGGGCAACGACCCCAATCCAGGATATTACAAGCGTGACAGCGACTTGTAAGATGGGCATGTCTTGGAAAGAAGAAACTATTGATCGCGCTGTGAAATGCCTGGCAGACTACGGAGGCCACGTAGCCCCCTCAAACTGAACCCGTTCCTGGAGCCATTCTGGCCCAGTCTTCTGTTTCTGGACCTCTTGTAGTCCAAGGAAGGCTGAGAAGGGGAAGGGCTACATGCGGCCGAGGCCGGTCAGAACACAGCCAAAACCATCGTAAACCAGCATCATGCTGGCGCTTTTTTCTATACTTTTTTTTTATAACATCTGCTCGTGCTCATGGGCATATCGGCGGCCGTCACTGTGACGGGGGATGACACGCACGAAACACACATACACGTCGTTTTTGGGTAAGGTTTGGGGGCCAAGTTCAAAAAAAGAATCGCTCCGGCTGGGTAGGGTCTCGGGATTACACACACTATTACGGGACAAGCCGCGTCAACATCGAGAGACCGGATAGGGTGGGCGTCTTTAGGGTATATTATGCCGCATATTTCTCTCGTTAACCCATCGGAATACATCACTGCATGCGAACCTGGTTATGCCGCTTTCGTGATCTGGTCGATGCATTCTACCTGTTCATAAGGCCGCTATCTCCTAGAGCAAAGCTGATTCCCTACCCGGCCTTGATTTTCCTAGTACCTCAGGACTCTGTGTGTGTTATCAAAAGAGCATAAATGGACGTGCCGTCCGAATAAGATGTCCCTGTTCGCGCGGAAGTCTTTTTCGATACAAAGGAAAGTTATGAAGAGCGATCAAGAGACATGATAAGAGAAAAGATCGCGGCTTGAGGTGCTAATGCTTCTAGCAATGCCGTCACAGAGCCTCGGCGGCCCAAGTGCTATACTACTCGTCATCGTCGCTGTCGTCTTCACCAATGCCGTAAGGAGCATTCACCTGTCGCTGCGGCATGTTGCGCTGCAGCTCGCGATGCTCCTTCTCGGTAAGATACTTTCTATCGGAGGACCGTCCCTACCTTTAGGTTAGCAACCCGCGTTTCTTCCGAGATCGATGGTTGCCGACTTACCTTGGTATCCCAAGTTCCACCCGTAGCAGGCTTACTGGTGTTGGTACTATTCTGAGTACGAATATTCGTGATGCTCTGAGGGCGACTGTTCAAGGCGGTTTCGCGACAGCTGTTGCCCAAACTCTGGCCGCGACTGCTCGAAGCTGGAGTCATGCCGCTCATCATCGAGGATCGACCAGACTGAACAGTGGGAGTCTTGGACATCTGGTACTGACGGCCATTGGAATCCCAGGCGTTGTAAGTCACTCGACCACTTGTCTGAGGCTGAGGCTGGGCAATCTTTGCCTGGCTGAGCCACAAACTGGTTTCTCCCAGGTCCTCCGGGGTGGGTTGAGAGGGGGATTCAGAGATGGTTGATCCACTCGCGCGTCGAGTGGATGTTACACTTTCCGTATCCAAGTGAGGCGGGGCGATGTTCTTCCTAGCATGATTGATGATGAGACCTGCGAACTTGAGGGAGGGGGCGCCCGCCTCATCGTCCTCTAACTTCGTAAGTCCGTCGGTGCCAGTTATTGGTGCAAGGGGCTGTATCAATGTCAGCAGGTCTGGGCTGGTTCAAAGGCTTATTCTCATTACTCGATAATCATGCAGATCAAAGATATCAGAAGGCTCGGTAGGAAGGCGAGTCTCAAAATCATCGTTCTCCTCCAGCGGGTCGAGATCGGTGTTCGGGCCACCCCAAGGGGCATAACCCGGCTCCTGAGTATTGACCCAGTGCTGGCAGGCCTTGCAGATCTGGTCCCAGTGTGCGTGAGAAACCTATTTAAATCATGAGGTCGGATTGTACACCTACATTGACGCCATTGGACCTGTTGTTTTTGGAAAACTGGTCGAGAGCCCGAATTCGGTTGCATGGGCCCTCGCATTGTAGCTCCTTTACAGGTTCGCCTGAGTGAATGCGGCAAATCATGCCCGTATTGGCAGCATCGATGCGGACGCGGCGGTTCAGCTTGTTTTGGACAAGCTTCTGCTGCTTCGCTGAGAAGCTGGACCAAGGCTTCCATTCGCCACCGGTCTTGCAACGAAACCTGCTGGTCAGTTCTGGAGTCTTCAGTGAGCAGGCCCTTGAACACTTACTGATCAGGCAGTTTCTGGCCGTTAGAGGTCATGGTCGACATTCTCGTGGGTTGCGTGGATGATATGGGTTGTTGTGTAGGCAAAGTTCTCAGACTGGTGTGAGAGGAGATTTATAAGAATGGCGCAAATGTGATGGAAAGCGGTGAGTAAGAAGAAGCGTCGGAAGGAAAGGAGTGAGTAGGAAGGAGCGACCGAACCGATGTCTCACCTGCCTCGCACATGCACAATAACAAGAGGAGGAGCACATGGAGAAAGGTTTCGAAAAGTCCCGTTGTCTCTGTTGCCTCCCCCGTTGAATGTTTGTCTAAATACACAGGTAAATACACGAGGCCTAAGAAGCAACTACTCTGGAACAGTAGGTCGTGGTAGTAACTAGCTACCTAGGCAGGTATATAAAAAAATTACCTAGACACTGCCTATAATAACGGGTACCCGTATACACGATGATAGAACAACGACTGAGCAATGGGTCACACACGATGGGGAGTGAGCGAAAGGTCGCAGTGTCATATATTACTCCTCCTAGCTCCATGTTTCTCTCCCAGTCTACCAAAGTGGCGTGGGACCTTCAACTTGACAGGGCAAATCCTAATGATGTATTGCATCCCCATGCGACCCTATGTCCCCTTGAACATACTCTTGCCATATTTGAACGTTTTGGTAACGTAGCTTCGATGCAGCAAGTTGCCATGACTTGACCACGCGAGGACCGAATTTTAGACGCCACGTCCCACGCCAAATGGCCGAGGCATCGTCTCTGCCAATGCGATACATAAACGGACAGGCATGTGCCTTTGAATCATTCTAAAGCACAAATGTGTACAACGTGGGCGTATTCTGTACAAGTACACTGGGCCAGCACAGCAAGGCCTGGATCTGCTTGCTGTTCTTTTGGTCGTTCTGTAGGAGCTGCGATATGAGCGCTAAAGATTGTAGGTGCGACCATGTCCACCTCGAATGGCAGTATCGAAAGACTTCCTCTACGTCGACCATGAAGGAGATGGCAAAGTGCTGCAGATTGAGATTTTTATATGCAGGAACTGTACCAAGCCCTTGGAAGGATGAACTATGCTGGACCAGTGTTCAGGAGGTAGCCGCTTTGGAAATAGCTCGTAAAATTTGTAGGCGTCTTCAAATACTATTAGTCTCTTAAGATTATTTGGAAGATCATTCAGGAATATTAATCCATGATATATTCTTAAAGTCAGCGCTGAACGGTCAGCACGAATTAACCATGACAAAAGGACAAGGTTTATGTTTCCTGCCACAGGCGTTAGTGCGCATCTATGATATAAACTTCTCTCCGCCCAGCTCTATATGGCGCCCACGGCTCATAAGAGATATGCTCTAGGCCCTCGAGTCTGCTAATGAATGTACCGAGAAGCTCTGGACAAATGCGACACCGATGGTCTTGACATATAATGAGGGAAGTGACTGCTCCAACTCGGGGCAACGTTCCGCGAGACACTGGGTAGATATGTCCGAAGAGCCGTAGTCTAGCCCACCATGGATAAGTTTCAACTTATTTGCCACGCATCCAGGCATGCTGCAAGTCATGATGCGGATTCATTGCCCTCCACGCATCCGGTGTTGCGTTTCTATCATGCTCAACATCGTCAGTGGCTAAGAAGTTCTTGGACCAGGGTTCGCAGTGGCTCAGAGAGTATGCATTGATCAGCAACGCCAAGTGAGCCGCTGGTTTCCAAGTACTGAGAATCTAAAAAGTCTCCATATCCCATCCCTGATGATGAAGTCGATCTTTTCTGGTGGTGATCTTTCTTCTGAGCAACACTTATACGAGCAGCATGGTAATTCGATGTTGAGACAGATATGGTGGATAATATCTCTCGTTCGTGGCGAAACAAGTGAGTCGAAGTCGTCGAGACAAGACACTTCCAGCTTCAGCTTGTAGAAATTGACCTTCTTCAGAGCGTGCTGCCATCCTCTGCGTACAGATGCAAGCGAAGCCCAGCCAGGGCATTCCTGAGGTGCGATTATCGACAAGATCAGAGTCTCTCTCTGCTGAGAAAGATATCCATTTCAAGGCTTTTATTTTAGCCTTTGTTTGGGTGCGGGTTCTCATCCCGCAGCTTGTAAAAAGAAACACTAGAAAATGTCTAGAGCTATCTTCACAATCATATCATATTGTAAAAACTTCGTACGGTATAGTTTCCGCGGACCACATCGTCAAACGTTTATCTGCAATGTGCGATTGAAAAGCGTATTTCTAAAACCGAGGACCGTGGTATTCGAAACTACATGCCAAACTCGGCGCTGCGGTGCCCGTACAGATTCCCAAGGATTCTAGAAACACACATTCGGCGAACATCTGCCTGACCATGGGAGTTCACAACGCTGGCTGCCTATACAAGGTCAGTAGTCTTGGCTTTTCGAGGGCTGTCTACCGATGCTTTCGACCAGGCCACAGCGCCTGGTGGGTACCCGGACACCCGGACACCCGGAAATCCGGACGTAGTCGGGCGCTATCCGGGGCCAAATGGGCCGACTTTGCGAAGCATCGGTGCCCAGTCGCATTGGCGTGCATACTTTGGCCCGAACAAGTCGTGCTTATGCATGCCGTATGTATTACGCGAGGGAAAGTGGCGGCATGATCGTTGTCCAGTCGACGCCCAGTGGATGCTCTGTTCTGCATCCGGAGTGCCCACCGCGCTCCTCGGCTCTTTGTCCAACAAGGGTGGGCCCGTCGCCCTGAAGAAAAATTCCATAGCTTCCAGAAGCGGCATGGAAACCTCAATGCCCCAGCAGGCAGCAGGGGGGAAGGCGCTAATGTAGGCTTTGAACAGGGAGGGCAACGGGGGGCTGCAGCAGCCCGCAGCTCGTGTTTTCGACGATGACTTCGAGCCGAGGCGAGGCCTTTCACGAGACCACCAATCTCCACGCGTGACCAATGGAATTCGCCAAACGGCAATTTGGGGGATCGGCCGAACCGCTGCTCAGTCCGTCGACATCGTTGCCCCGGCGGAAACTGAGTCGTGCTTCGGACGTCCTGGACAGGAAAAGAAACCGTCTGCCCGGCCGATCGGCAGGTTCCAGCTTTGTGGGACAGCGATTAACCGGAGTGCCAGACGGGCAGCCGGGCCCCCATGTCGCATACCAGCCTCTCCTACAGGATCCGGATGTTTGGGCTAGGGGGTGGTTCAGAAATACCAGAAGCACGAAGGAGCGTTCTCGTTCCTTGGGGCCTCGGAAAGGGAAAGAGGAGGAGAAAGGACGCCTCTGCCGACTCCGCGGCATACGGAAACGCGATGCCGTCTGCAGAGACCGTGTTAGAAATCTAGCCCACACACGCGCAGCGGCAGCGGCACGACATCACGATCTCCGCCCCGAGTCAAGCCAGGGATCCGCAGAGGTATAAGCTTGTGGCTGGGAGATGTCGATGTTCACCGCACATAGGGCCACAATCTGTTCAGTTGAGCACCCCCCCCCCCCTCAAAAAAAAAAAAACAACCACTCTTTCCCGAGATTGCGTAATGTCTTACCTTCTTTTCCCGTGTTCGAGCTAGAGGCTTTCGACGCGGAGGCTGCTGCACCGTATGCGCTGCTTCCAATAGATGATCCCCCCCTCATTGAACCCTTAGCCGTAGTAGGTCCATTTCTATATTGCTGTCATAAAACTCGGTACGCGTAGTTCGGGTGAATAAATTCACGCAATCATGAGGACGAGGCTAGGAATAGAATCGACGTGGATCACCGCCAATCTCCATTCTGGAACACACAGATGTGCAGGCGAGCGGGCCTCGAATGCCAGTTCGAGATTGTGCCGCTCCCACGAGACAATTTGCACGTCCCCTATGCGTGGGAAGGAAATAGGGGTTGTCAACTAGAAACGAGACCACAACAATCCACGACCACGAAGGGGGGGCCTAACAGCCCAGTCCAGTGCCCGTGTGAGAACTGAGAAGAGGGGGGGAGAGAACCACACCCTTGTAACGGCGAGGCTCAAGATTAGCAACCCCCAACTGTCGAGAACGAGAGACAAGCCTAGCTTCATCTTGAACACCCAGCCAGCGGTGTGAAGCCCCGCGGTCGAGAGACAGTAGGGCGGAACGGGGCCTCACAACAACCGCTCATCATCTCTGTTTTTATGCTCAATGCTCGACATAGCATGCAGCCATGCAACGTTGTTCTAGTAGGGCTCCTAGCCGACCCAGCCGACAATGGCCCCTCGATCCTCCTGGCCCTACGGTTCCCGACCGGAATAGTCCCTGAACCCATTTTGCGGTGAGACCGGAACCCCGGGCCCTAAGCTTCACAGATTCATGCTGGTGAGCCGGCCCGGCCGTGACTTGGCATGGGCAATTTACCAGCATAGTCATTGCCCGTTTGGCGGGGTTCCGCGGGAAAAGCACAAGCCCGACGGCGAGAAATATGCCATAGTAGGGGTGGTGTGTGCGCCAAGAGACCGGTGTACGGCGCGGTTGGGCTCTTGGCCTGGTCTATGCCACCAAGGATCCGACCTCGAGGGAAAAAAGCATGAAGCCGTGTGCAAACCCACTAACATGATCCCGGCGACACGACAAAGTTGCCAGACATGGCATGTTAGAGACACGCAACTCCCCATTGTTCGAAGGAGGGGAAGACGGCCGTTACATTCGTTACCTGCCGGTTTATTGGTCTTGGCTGTCCAAGTAAAGAGGGATCGCCCGCCCCTGAATGGCGAGCGCCGTGGAGCAGAGGGGGGCGCGATGGTGGAGCGATGAAGCGACGATGTTGCCGTGACGGGGGAACTATCCGGACGCCCACCAGTTGCCCCCTCCCGCGAGATTGTTCCTCGTCTAGGTTTCCTCTCATCTGACGAGACAGTCCATTAAGAGTGGGTGGCTGGGAGGGGGTGGAAGGAAGATTGAATCCTCAAAACGAGAATCCTGACCCAGGAACCAGGCAGACTCCACTGGCTGTCATTCCAAATGGGCCCGCCGCGTCGAACCGCGGATGTGCCGGTTGGCGTCGCCCACCGCGGGACCATGGTGTTTGGCCAAACTAGACCGGGCCCCCGGTCCTCTCTTGTATGTCTGTGTGAAGGTACGGAGTTTGTACTCCGTCACGGGGAGAGGTTTTTTTTTTTCTTCTTTTTTTCTCGCTCCAAGGGCCCCTGGAACCGACCAGGTGGTAGTAATTGGGATAGGTATGAGTCGCGGCGGGCTGGCAGGTGGGGGCCGTGCGAGGGTTTGTCCGGCTTGTGACCAAGCCAAGGGTGGGAATGCGAGGAGCATCGCTCCGATCTCTCTTGATACAGACATTCACTATTGAAGACGGTGGATCGTTTCACGGTTGTACCAACCGTCTGGCGCCTTGTTGTGCATGGGAACCGTTGACGCCGACTTGGGAGGCCTGGGCCTGGGCCTAGAGCATGCTAGTGTCGTCGGAAAGCACAAAACGAGACTAGGGCCAGTTGTCGGTGGAGGGAGTCGAGTGCACCAGCCGGTTGTGTCGCTCGCCAACGGCATATGAACTTAAACGGTTTATCCACATTTGTGCAGACCCGTTTCACATATCCCGGACCAGTCGATGCGTTTATCGATTTTGTTCCAACGTCAATCACCAGATCTAACGACACAATAAAAAGACCAGTTCTTGTTAACTAATCTACGGGCTATGTGCAGGGTGTTCGAAACGAAACCCATGGACGAATTGCCACAAACCTCTAAACAACTAGGTACCAAGTGTAAGTACCCAACTCCCAAACTGAGGAATGAGGGAAAAGAGCCTCAGAGATGAATGCAAAACGTGATTTAAATGCCAGTTCTCCGCAACGCCTCACCTAAACTTGGTTTTCTGTATGCCACTCATTTTCTTTCTTCGTCTGAACGGACACGCAAGCATCATATATATGTCTTGTCTAGTTCTCGGGGTCAGCTGCCACGTTGTGGATGCTGTAGGTCATATGTGTCAGTCAAGGTATCCTGCTCAGTATCTTGAAGAGGAGAGCCTACCCGATATCCGCACCGGTTCCCGGCGGGGACAGTATTTCAGCTCGGGACCGTGCCACCAAGCCGTTCGTCTTGATGGTCTTGGCAGCCGGGCCAGAGTCTGCAGAACCCTGCGCCGTGGGGCCGCTGCTGGCAACAACTGCCTTCCGCTTCTTGCTGCCATTGCGGGCCTCGTAGAGACGCTCGAAATAGCCTTCAGGGATAGAAGTGACGTAGCAGCCGGTGAAAACGCCAACCTCAAAAGTCTGGGTCTTGGGGTCGCGAGGAGAGAGCTCGGCACATGAGGCCGCAAGGTCTTCAAGGGTCTGGTAAATGACCTCGTCGGCGCCGATGTGCTTGGCGATCTCGGAGTTGGAGCGGCCATGGGCAATGAGTTCGTTGGGCGTCGCAAGATCAATACCGTAAACGTGGGGGTTCAAAACGGCCGGACTGCAACTGCTGAAAATGACCTTCTTGGCGCCAGCCTCCCGTGCCATGTTGACAATCTCGCGGCTCGTTGTGCCCTGCTCAGCTGTCAGCAACCTTGTCTGCAGTTTTGGGCTACTGCAAATATACCCGAACAATGCTGTCGTCGACCAAAAGCACCGTTTTCCCCTTGAATTCGGTGTCAATTGTGCTAAGCTTGCGACGGACACCCTGCTTCCGAGAGCTCTGGGTAGGCATGATGAATGTGCTTGAAGCGGTATGGTGTTAGTAATGATGCTTTCGAAATCAATCCGAACAGGGCAATATCGACTGACCGGAAGACATAACGGTTCTTGACAAAGCCCATGGAGTACGGCTTCTTGAGCCGCTCTGCCAGGGCTGCGGCAGCCGTGTTCGAAGTCTCTGGGATAGGAATGACAACGTCAATGTCCTTGACAGCCTCCTCGCCCAGCCTTGCAATGATGTTGTCGGCCAACTTGACACCCTGCAGGTTACGAGACTCATGGACGCTAATGCCGTCGATGGTCGTATCCGGACGCGCAAAGTACACTAGCATTGCGCTTGTCAATATTTGGAGCAACAGAGACTGGGCCATCTGTAAACTCACCGTACTCAAAGATATCAGGGCTGTAGGACTCCATCTCCTGAATCTGTTTGAAGACCGGGGGCGAACCGCGCTTAAACAAGACGGCCTGTCCTGGAAGAACGTCTGTAATGTTTGAGAAACCCAGCTGCTTCAGCGCCACAGACTCGGATGCAAGCATGTAGTCCACAGCACCCTCAAGAGTGTGAGAGGGTCGGGAGCCCCAGACCAGAGGTCGGATTCCATTGGGGTCGCGGAATCCACACACGCCGTACCCAGCAAGCATGATGACCGAGGCCCAGGCTCCCCTGCAGCGCTTGTAGGTTCGCTCCAAGGCGCTGAATAGGTCGTTCTCATTGACACGTGCCTTTCCTGTCTCGTTGAGCTCATTTGCAAACACAGAAAGCATCAACTCGGAGTCACTGCCGGTGTTAACGTGGCGATGCGCCTCATGGTCCAGGAATTCACGGAGCTCTTCGGCGTTAATGAGATTGCCGTTGTGGGATAAGCACACGCCGTACGGGCTGTTGACGTAGAATGGCTGGGCTGGTTTTCGTTAGTTTATCCTCAATCAACGTGAATTAGCCTCGAAGCTCACCTTCAGCACGCCTGAAGGGAATAGTCAGTATGCATTCTTTATAGGTCCAACAGCATGCAGAGAGACACTTACCCACTACTTCCCCAGGTTGGATAACGCAAGTGACCAATGCCCATCCATCCAGGGAGGTCGATGACTCTCCTTCCATCATTGAAGACCTTGGAAGCCATGCCGGCGTCTTTGCAGGAATAGATGCGTCCGTGCTTCCTACTACGATTAGCACCTGAACGTTCGCCTCAAAGATGGTTCAAAATTACGATGATGTTGCTATACCACAAGCATCCTGACCTCTGTGACAGGTTAGAACATACTCCTCATCGAAGGATATATTATACGTTCCTGTGCTGAAGGAGGTACATGGCCTCGTGCAGCTCCTGCGCGGCATCGCAAGAGTCATACTCGTGGTCCCAGTCACCCAGACATATACCGATGATTCCGCACATATTGTTGCGACTCTTTTGGGCGTTGGTGTACAAAAAGGTTGGTGTGGATGGAGGCTGGCAGAGCAGGATCTAGATGCGCCTCTCGGAACTGGTTCGTGACGATACCGTTATCGATAGTAAGGGATGCGCACTTCCTGTATTGAACTTGGCAACCGTTGCGCGAGTTATCGTCGTCGGTGTTGGTGTCAGCGTTCGAGATGGCTTCTGTCGTGGCGGGGTATCCGATGGCGGGGTATTTTCTTAGCAGGATGGGCAGGGTCCACGCTGGGGTTTTTCGCGCGCTTCGGGGCAAGGACAAAAGCCGGGAAACAGAAGCGATACCTCGAGGACTTGGTAATCCGTGTTTCGACTCGACGCAGGTGAGATGGAGGATTTCTGGCTTCTTTCTGGACGAGGGAGCGATACAGTCCGGAGAGGAACGACGAAAAAGAGCGCGACGTCGTCGGTAAGAGAAAAAAAAAAATTCCTCAACGACGACCAACTTCGGGAAGGAAGGACAGATTAGTGGGGCCGGCTATCGGCGCTCCCAACAAGGTAACACGGATAAGGCTCCGTAGCAGCTACCGGTGCTGTTTGGGGCCGCGCTTCTAGGTTTTCCAACCTTATTCTTTGTTGGTTTTGTGTGAACCGTTAGTTTTACTTCAGCCAGCTTGCACCTGTAGGGCTCTTTCCCCAAACATCTTTTGCTTGCTGCTTTTGGGGACTCAACCGACGCATTCCGGAGACATGGGCAATGCTGCATTGTCGAAAGGGCAGGTCTGGTGACGGCAGCCACGTGGTACAGGCGAACTAAACCTGCAGAGATAAGCAGACAAACAACGTTGAACGGGAATCTTGGGGCCCTAACCCATCGGGCCGCATGCGGTGTGCAAGTTGGAGATGCTACCTAGGCCACGCGCATGAAGTACCTAGTTCAAGTGGCTGAAAGAGCACCTGAAGACGAGATGGTGGTTGCCGCTGCGAGCTCCTCGTGACATGCATTCGACACATCCACAGATAGCAACTTACAGGATCTGATCACACTTTCTTGCTATTGTATCTTTCGCTACCCTGGCGTCTCGACTAATGGGTTGGGTCGCAGAATGTTGCAGTCTCTTGCTAAAGTATGATTTTGAGGCTGCCGGGGGTTTCACGTTTCTTCCGCGTAGAACGGGAGACCTTGATGTTTGTTTACAGGGATGTGCAGGCCCGCGGCCTTGAGAAGCCCGCGGCCCTCATGAAACTGGATATGATCGTTCTGAGAAACACAGCTGTGAAGAGTTAAGGGTTATAGGAGCATGCCGGAAACCGAAAAGACGCATAGCCGTACTAGCCTTGACGATTGGGAGCCAGTCAAATGACGAGAAACATTGAGCCCACCCAGCCGCTTATGCAGGCTCGGACTCTTCACTAAATATGTAGAGTCTTTCTGCCCTCGATGAACCCAGCCAACGGACCGTCAAGCTCCAAACATTCCTGCGATAGATGGGATTTGTGTTTACACAATCTGAGATACCGGTTACCGAGGGATGCATATTGGCAGCATGATGCTTAAAAACATATATCATTTAAGTCAATGAACAATTTGTGCATCCATATTTACCTGTATGCACATGGTGGATCCACGTCCAAGAGCCTGGTCGTCCTGGCGTCGTCGTCTGACGGCACAAACTCGCGGAAAGTGGCTCTCAGATTGCCCCGACGGCGCGGCGCCCAACATTCCTCATGGCGTATGTCGATCGTCAGCTCTCGCCCCCTTCCCAGGATGATGGTCCCTGTCTACTATGTAGTTGCTAATCAAAACGAAAGGCCCATGGAATGCGAGGAGGGGGAGGGGGAGGGGGAGGGGGAGGGGAAGGTCGACGAAAAAGGATGTTCGGTGGCGGGGGTTTGACAAACATCATTTCCCTGGAAAAGAACCAAGGTCGACACGAGTATTGATGCCGATATGAGGTGATACCTAGTGGTATGTGCTGCTCTGTACAGAGTAATTGATCGCATTTCCTGGCACTTGGCACGCTAGTGTTGGGGTGGCAGACGTAAAGACGCAGGAACGGGTGTATGCAGTGGCAAGATGGCATCCCAGTCTTGAAAACCTGGAGGTCTTGTCGCTCCGTCAGAGCAGGACTATCGCATACGTACATTGTATGTAGTATACTGACAGAGGACATGTTCCAGACGTTTTCCATACGATGGGCCCCAAGAAATATCGAACATTCCCTTCGGCAGGTTGCGGCGGATTGTGGTGTATCATGGGCCTGGTACGCTCCACTGATTATCTCGTTGCGACAAGCTGCTGGCTCGGGACAAGCGGAATGAGGGTCCTTTTTCTCTCTCTTCCTTCCATGAGCTCCGTTGGTTGGCGCGGGCAACGGCGAGGCTTCCCAAAAGATCAATCATCCCCCTAGCGCCAAACTCCTGGCACGCATTCACAGGCGAGAGGGGTTGAAATTGAATGGGGGAGGGGAGGGGTCTCCATCACCCGTCCCGGCTTCCAGTATTTGGGAACCAGCTCAACCAGAATTTGGAGGTACACAGCACGAATATAACTGCTAGGCGGCACCTTACTGCCTCGGCCAGTCGAGTTTGCCCATTGGGTTCGGCTCATATGGCTGGTACTGGGGAGAGTTTGGGGGTGCACAAAAGCGAGCCATCCTATGTTGACAGACAGTCCTTGCGTCCCGGCAGCTACACTCAGAGAAGCAGCTGAACATTTGAGTTCGCAGCTGCGTTGCAACGACAGGATCGAACGCTCTCAAAGTGACTTGGATGTCGCGGTAACGGCGGTCGCTACTCAAATGGCGTGCGTGTCTTGGAAGCGATTAGACGCCTTTTCCTCTCTCATGAATCACCTTATGTCATTAAAAGCATTCGTACTGCGTCAGCGGGCAGGTGCAATACTCATGCAGCTCGTTGCCATTTCTGGGCCAGAACGATCAGAAGCCCCCTTGTATCCTCCCCTTTTTGCGCTTTGGTAGTCAGTGCTGTCATGCCATCATCCAGTCTTTCTTTTTGGCCTTTTGATCCCCTTTCCCGCAACCTTCCCGTCGTGTTTCATCATTTTCCCGGGTCACAACAGCCAACACCAGACTGCTGGTAATGGCGGGCGTGCCCATAGGTCGCTCATCAATTGACAAATGACCTGATGGGCTGCCTCCACGTTTTTCTTCCCACTGCGCCCCTGTTCTTGTTTTCTTGCTTTTTCTTTCCTGTTCCTGACTTACTACCTACGTAGTACGTATGCTGCCGGCCCACACTGATGCCCTCCCTTCTTTGGCCACACAGTCATGTCCTTACGGACAATCCCAGCCACCCCGCCATGGCCTTCTCTATCAATAATCAAGCTTGAGCCAGGTACGGATGCAGAGAGAAAAAGGAAGATCAATGACCTCAAGTCCGGCCGATGTCATCATGTATCGGGATGTCGGGGATCAGCAGCTCGCTTACCCAGCCGGGCTTGTGCGCTGACATTCGTCTCTGTCCTTATTCTTTCCCTCTGACGAATCAAGGTATGGATTGAAGCTACACAAGAAAGGTCTGTTAGGGCCGTTCCGCAAGCCCCAAACAAAGTGAGCCGGTAACTTAAGTGCAAGGGCACATGGCGGATACCAATAACGTGAGTGCTCCGCACTGCTGGCTTGCGTTAAGGCTTAAGGACGTTTGGCTTTCCATCATCTCATTATGATTATGGGCAAGCGATAATGTGCGACAGTGTATGTAGCTGTCGGCCAATACTGGGGTCGCATCCTGCATCGATACTACGTAGTAGTGTTTAATGTCAACACGTGAAACGTCAGGAAACACCTACACAGTCATAAGTTTGCAGGGTGCGTTTCCACGTTTCCTCTCCACCACAGGTCACGACGAGGTTTCTGTGAGTGTTTAACAGCAGGCAGGACCGCGGTGTTTACAAGATGTGTGCCTCCACTCACCAGTTGCTTGGGGTCGGGTCATCAGACTCGTCACGTCCCCCCCCCCACACACACACACCACCATTCAGATTCTTCCACCGGCCCTCTGTGCCCCTGACATCTGGCATCCAATGGTGCCGAAGGCACTGATGCGGCAGCTTCAGCAAGGCCATCCACCAATGCAAGGCGCTCCAGATACCGAGTACCTCCCTCACAGCAAGGAGGAAGGATGTGGCGCGGTACCTGAGCATCGTAGCACTAGAAGAAGGCCTGACGGCGTAATCGGACATCTGGGGGCTTGTGCGGGCAGTCCGGCACAGCACCACGATCTATTGGCGGCGCTATGTATCCGTATGCACAACGGCAGGCATTCTGGCCCTCTTCTGGCGTCCATGGGAAGGACGGAGGACGGGATGATGGCAATCGAGGATTCGAGGCGTGAAGCCCAACGTTGCCGGCCAATCTTGCTTGGGCAGCTTTAACCTCTGGGGCCCCTGGTGTAGTGCGAAGTGGCCCCCCTGCCCCCCCGGTTGATCGACTCGCCGGCGTTGGACAATTTCCTTCGCCCCTCGGCTCTTCCCTGTTTTGAACTCGTCTCGCCAGCCGGTGCCATTTGCTCTACGTAGTACGCTCCCCATTCCCGAATAGGACTCATGACAATGGCACGTGCGCTGGGGCGGATCTTATCAGACACGGAAGGCGACGTGAATGCCTACCTACTAGGTAGGACGGTAGGTAGGTAGGATACTTTGTACCCGTACGGAGTGTTCTTGAAGGAAACGGTAGCTCTGCCTGGCGGTGCGGCCTGATTGGTAGGAGTCGAAGCGAGCTGCGGCAGGAAAAGAACTCTACCTCATGCTGCTTTGCGCTTGAACATCGAACCTCTGCCACGTCCCGATCGTTGTTTGATCGCGTCTACGTCGCGTTGCGAAAACCAACGCCCGCGGTACGTCCCTGCCGCAACCACACCAAACAGGAGGCAACGACAAATCAGGTACGTACCTAGCGTGGTCCCGTAATTGGCGGTACGTACCTATCTTTAACTGCCTACCTAATACACCACCAGGTAGACGGCCTATAGGTACCTACTAAAGGTACCTACCTCCCTACTCAGGTAGGGACGGAGTACACTACCGACCAAACGGGCAGACATCAAAGATGAAGCTGTATCCACTTTCCACCTTCCCCGAGGCGCGAGCCCCTTTTTCATTATTTCTCTTGTTTTGTGATATGATAGCCTATGCATAAAAAAACGCCGCCTCGAGCTCGGTTTCAAGGCTTGAAATGACAATTGACCTGATGGAGAAGCTGGAGGACACACTGACACCTAAGGGTCCTTTGCCCCTATGGATGACACACATCATGCACTAGTACCTAGGTAGTGCGGTACGCTGCAGATACAGTAACTACCTACCTGCCTACGGATACACACCATCAGGACGAGGACCGGGACCTGGACCCCTCTGATTATTGCCGCCGTCGACGACCCTTTTCCCCAGCCTACGGATACAGTACCTACAGGGACACACTAGCGTTGGCGAGGAGCAGCAAGCTTGCGGCACCTGGCTGGGTTCCCCTTTTCTCCTGCTCCCGGTGTGGTGCGAGGAGTGGAAACGCGTCTTCATGCGCCTGAACAGTCGAACAGCGGCCAACCTGACTCCTACCAACGTTGAACGCAGGAACGCAGGAACATGGCCACTTTCTTTTTGCCTCCCCGCTTCAAATGCCTCCCCTCCATATCCGGCCCCCAAAGAATACCACAGTAACTGCAGGTCAGGTCATCCAGATCAAGGCGTTCCTATGCGTCCAACACGCCCGTCCGCCGGTGCCGGGCGTCACTGTGGTATCCGTACTCCGTACTGCCCGCATTGTTCTTCTTCTTGGGTCCCTTGCCACGGACGTTGTCAACTTGCCAGGGTCTCCCTACTTACTTACCACCGTCAAACCACAGAGGACGTTGACCGGTTCACTAGCATTCAGCACTGGCACTGGTACGTGCCAAGAGCGATAGAGGCACGACAGGCATAAGAAAGGCAAAAAAAAAAAAAAAAAAAAAAAAAAGGGTACGACTCGCCAGAGTACGGATACGATCATGTACACTGAATACAACAAGATGGGAGCCGATTCCTGGAGCGCATCATTCACCAGACGACGAAGGGCCCCCGTTGTCCCACCTCTTGTGCACACATCATCGAATAAGGCTGCAGGATTTGCCATCGCGGAGCGCCATAACCGATCCTGGTTCCCCGTCATGCCCTGCCACCTGCGGCGTGGCATTTGTGCATGCGCTCACCGTCAGGAACGGTACGCTGGCGTTGCGTTCGGTCCGCTGTGTCCTGGCCTGAGGCATCGCCATACTTGCGGCATCTTGACGGATGCTGATTGTGTCTGCGTTGATACATCAGCAGCCCAGCTGTTGGGATGTTGTGCTGGCACATCACAACACCGCACACACATATTACTTGCTCCGCTGCGCCGAGGTGCGCACTATTCATTCTGCACGCGCCTCTTGGCCGAGCCTCTCCAATCCAGGGCTTTTCTACTAATAGGACAAGGACAAGTAGTGCCAGTAGTCCCAGTTGGGCCGGCCGGGTGGGCGTTTTGGCCAACGATGTCAGCGGCTATCCCCCGTTTCCCTTGGCTGCACGCACATTGCGTCCGAGGCTTTGGCGGCACCGAACCAGCAATATGCCTCGGAACGTAGCACCGTCCATTCCGGCCGGCGTTGCTGATGGCATCTACTCTTGCAGATGCTAATGATGCTGACAGTATTGCTGCCGCTGGCTTGCATGCACTGAGTCGCTTCGCACTGTCCCTGATTATTTTGACTTTTTCTCTCCCTGCTACTGCGGCTGGGATTGGAGTTGGTGTCGCTGTCACGGCTCGCAGTAATCTGCAGCACCTCCCATGTCCAGAGACTGATTGCCTCGCCGAAGTGTATTCGCGGACGACTGAGTTCAAGCGGGCCAAGCCATGCTACATTGGGCAATGAGCTCTGCGTTTCTGTGTCATCACTACCGACCGCCCCGGCCATAGATGCTCAGTTGGGTTATGCCAGTTCATCAAGCATCGCCGCTGCCCCATCAACTCACATACCGTCTGTCTGGAGTGGACCGCATTGGGGGAAAGTCTGGTGAAAGACGTGCGCGGTGCGGTGTGCATATGCAACCCCCCTCGTCCTCCCGTTCAACCGGTCAAATGTCGTCTGTCTGTCAAGTCAACAGGTGGGAAGGAAACAACATTGAGAGACGGGGAGGTGAAGCACGAAGGAATTGATGGGAGGCCACGGACATATTAGACAGCCCGTGGCCCGTGACGGCGGGAGAGGAGGTCAACACCATCGACAGTCTAGACGGAGAGGATTGCAATTCCAATCAACGATAATCTATCCTAAGGATCCGAGCGACAAGCCATCAGGCATCAGGCACACCACCAAAACCACCACAAGACCAGACAAACCAGATACATCAGACACATTAGACTCCTGGCCGCTCGACAGAAAGGAACGGAAAAAGAAGAAAGTCAACGAGAAACCCTTGCCGCGCACTTGCACCAACGTCCGAACATAATCAAACCAAGTCGACCCAGCTGCAACCCACCATCATCATCATCATCATCATCATCATCTTTTCCCCCTTACCTTATTTATCGTGTCCTCTGTTTTTGAGGCACGTACTCTCTCACTCGTCTCTCTCTTCAAACCAGCACCCGGTACCTTGCGTACGCGCATACAACATCTCCGCAACGTGTACGCACGCCGCTTCTTCTTCCTCTGTTTTCTCCGGAACAAGACAAGACAGAAGAGAGAGAGAGAGAGAGAGAGAGACACACACACACACACACCTGCTCACAACCTGACCCTGGTCCCCTACCCCTACCTCACCTAGGCTTTTTTCGCCCATATCCCAGGCTCCTCCCCAAAGCTCGCCTGCACCCCCCCTCCCCCCCCTTCTCTCTTTGCACACCCTCCAGCGCAAATTGGCCCGCCAAGGGATCTCGAGGGAAAGACAAAAAAAAAAAAAAGGCACAACTCCCCTCCCACCCAAACCATTAGCGAGATTGTACCCCTATCGCAGCGCCTTTCACTCTCTTACTTCTCTCACCCCCCAGATTCATTCATTCATGCTATGAACGGGCCCCTGGCCACCTTCGACTGGACGGCATAGTGGACGGCATAGTGGACGGCTCCTCGCTCCATTCTCCCATCTCCCACCCGGTCACTTCAATTAATTTCACCCTGCACGGCGTTAAGCACCACGCTTTTGGCCCTGGCCGAGTTACACAATACCTACACACCGTCCAGTACCTACGGAAGTACCTCTTGCTGCTCATCTTGTCCTCAAGGCTTGCTGGCCCCCATCACCCTCGTCCTCGCCCATCCCGACGCGCGGGTCCACGGTGAATCACTCTGCTGGATCGTGTGGGTTTCTTCCCTCTCATTCTCTCACACACACCACACACGCTGTCTCGCCCTCTCTCTCGCCTCTCTCCGTCCCTCGTCACCCCGTTCATTCCCGCTCTCCCTTTCCATCCCCTCGCCTGCTCCTCCCCTCCCTCCAACTTCCCTGCCCCTTCCACTCTTGTCCGTTTCTCCGTCCCTCGTTTTTAACACTCGGATGCGTCGCTGTTCTCCAGACCAGCAAGCAGCTTAGCTATCCCATTAAGCAAAGCACCGGTCGACTCCCGCCTGATAAATTCGCATCTGCATGCAAATTCCTGTACTGCATCCAAGCACTCGCATCGCAGACAGGGACGGTCGTACAGAAACAACAACAAAAAAACAACGACAACAACACCGCCGCCGCCACTACGTAGATATCGCCTCGTACGGTAGTGATCACTCTCCGCCCAGCCAAGCTTCACGCACAATTCGACACGCTTCTACTTCCCAAGCGAAGAAACCAACAAGGCCTGGTCAACCGTCGCCCAACCCCCCCGTTCACCTTCCCAGGGTCGCTTCCTCATCATCTCGACCCACGTACCTCACAATATCGTGTACCTTCTGGATACCCACGCCTGAGGATCCATCCCCGATCGACTGGTTCTAGCTCCATTCTCACCCCCTGGACCCTTACCTGGCCCTTTTAATAATATCGACCACCTCCTGGTCCTCGCCTATTCCCCTCGTTGTCTCCTCTTCTTCATCTGGTTTCGCTCTCTTGGTCCATCCCAGCTCACTCATTCACGCTTTTTCTTCCCTATTTCCAACATCAACCGTCCCGACCCAATACAAGCAACAACACACGCACACCATTTTCCTTTGCCTCAACTTTCAACACTTCTTCACCAAACACTGCCACCTAACCAACGGTACCCCGATCATACTGCAACACGGATAGCTCTTCAACCAAGGCCGGTCTGAATGCCACAGATCTCGCAAGCGGCTCTTATAAAGAGCTCCTCCTAGTTCGCTTCAGCATTGGTACGGTCCAGGCTCACGCCTGAGAAGCGGCCTTGACCAGCTGACCCGCCCCCAGAAACACCGTTGTCACGAGGATCTTGACTGGAATCAACGATCACAACCCACCACAAAACCACACAAGATGACGGTCGCACACGATTTGACCCATAGAGGGTCCTCATCCCACTCTGCCAACAACATGGCCCTTGAAGACAGGTTCGAAGTGCTCAAGGAAATCGGGGATGGTAGCTTTGGCAGTGTCGTCCTCGCCCGAGTCCGTAGCGCAGGTGCTAGCGTGGCTCGCCGCGGCACAGTGGTAAGTTCCTGCAGATCGCTCCCGCTGCATCACCAGCTTACCGGGTGCATTTTTAGGTCGCCATCAAAACCATGAAGAAGACATTCGAGTCCTTCGCCCCGTGCTTGGAACTTCGCGAGGTCGTCTTCCTCAAAACGCTTCCCAACCATGTCCACCTCGTCCCCGCCCTCGACATCTTCCTCGATCCCTACAGCAAGAAGCTGCACATCGCCATGGAGTACATGGAGGGCAACTTGTATCAATTGATGAAGGCCAGGGACCACAAGTGCCTCGACAACGCCAGCGTCAAGAGCATTCTTTTCCAGATCATGCACGGTCTTGAGCATATCCACGCACACCATTTTTTCCATCGCGACATCAAGCCCGAGAACATCCTCGTCTCCACCTCTGCCCACCAAGACGCCGTCACGTCTTTCCGCAGGTACTCGGCCCTCGTCACACCTCCCTCTACACCCCCCAGTTACACTGTCAAGATCGCCGACTTTGGTCTCGCTCGCGAAACGCACTCCAGGTTGCCCTACACAACGTACGTTTCGACGAGATGGTACCGTGCGCCCGAAGTGCTTCTTCGTGCCGGTGAGTATTCGGCCCCCGTCGACATCTGGGCTGTCGGTGCCATGGCCGTCGAAATCGCTACCCTCAAGCCACTCTTCCCTGGCGGAAACGAGGTCGACCAAGTTTGGAGGGTCTGCGAGATTATGGGAAGCCCCGGGAACTGGTACAACAAATCTGGTGGCCGTGTTGGCGGCGGTGAATGGAAGGACGGCACCAGACTCGCCGGCAAGCTCGGTTTCTCATTCCCCAAGATGGCGCCCCATGCCATGGACACGATTTTGCAACAACCCCAGTGGCCCGCTTCACTGAGTCACTTCGTTACGTGGTGCCTCATGTGGGACCCCAAGGCTCGCCCTACTTCAACCCAGGCGATTGCCCACGAGTACTTTGCTGACGCCGTTGACCCTCTGAGGCCGAAGTCGTCGGCTTCGAGGATTTTGGGCCGCAAGCAGTCTGATCTCAAGGGCACCGCCAACTCCAATTCTTCTACCCCCACATCTTCCAAGCCGTCTTGGTTCAGGAAATCCCTGATCGGTCGCTCGGAAAGCGCCGAGGTTGCTGTCCCTCAACCTATTTCCAAAGATCCAACACCGAGACCTTCTCCCGTTCCTTCGCAAACGACGAACGAGGTCCCCGTCGCCAAGACGCGTCCTGCCCAGCCAAAGCGCACGACCTGGTCAAACGGCCCATCAAACGTTGCCCCCATGCCGATACTCCCTACGATCCGTCCCATTTCTCCCCTGTCCGACGCCGTGACCGCCGAAGCGAGGAACGGTGTTACCTACAACGACTCGTACGCCAACAGCCGGCACCGTGCAGTTCAGGTTGAAGACAAGAAGAAAATTGGCAGGCAATTGTCGGTTGCCTCGAGCACTAACAACTATGCGGAGATTCACCGGCAGCAGGCCGAGAGGGCACTGAACGGCAACGGCGGTCTCGCATCGCCGCCTAATGGTCAGAAGGAAAGCTTCTTTTCGCACCTAAGGAAACGCGCCCGCCGTTTCTCAGGCAGGCACCAGGCCCCCATGTCGCCCAACTCTGACGATGTCGAAGCCCAGACTGGCTGCGGCCCTTGGAACAGCAACCGGTCCTCCATGGTGATTGACAACGCGCCTACCCCCCCGCCAAAGCCTACCGAGATCTACGAGCCGCTTGACAAGGCCCTTAGAGATGTTCAGCAGAAGCAGAAGCAGAACCAGGATCACGCTCCTGTTCCCCCCGCGCACCTCATTACCCCCAGTAGCACTCTCAAGAGACACCACTCTTTGCCGCAACATCAGCCGCGGTCAGTCGACAACCTGATGGTGGCTGCAAGAGGAACTGTGCCAATCTCGAACCGAACCCGACGCCAGGGTGTGCAGCACTACGATGCACCAGATGAGGAGGACGAGTTACTCGATGAGGTTCTAAACTCGACGCACCGCGCCATGAACCGCCTTGAGAAGGACGGAAAACCCGGCTTGCGTCAGTCTGCCAGCAATGTTGGCATGTCGAACCCGTACCCGACCCCGTCCCCCTCGGCCAACGGTAACTCTGTCCTCTTCGGCGACAACCACGAAGCCGTCGCTCCTAAACCTTTGAACCTCCAAAAATCACACGGCGCCGAGAGCCAATACAAGTGGCCTACGCCCCCATATGAGGAGAGCGAATGGGCTGCTTCGGCGTCCGCTAGTATCTGGGCGGCCAGTAACCGGTTCTAAGGCGGCGGCGGCCTCGAGCCTGTGCCCAGTTCACCGCAAAAGTTTCTTGCGTACTCACATGCATGGGTCTGGTGTTTTCTTTTTTCTTTTTGGCGTTTGCCGGTGTAACCGACCTCATCCAGACTGAGGTGGTCTTCATTCCGGATCTTGGTTTTCCTTTTGCCCCTATATTGGGGGGGGCAGGGTGGCATTTCGATTACTCTACGATATCTTCGATACCACAGGGCGGCACACTTTTCCGCCATTGCGCATATCTCTATTTCTGCCTTTTTCTTCATATTTTTCATCGACTCAGCTGTTTCGAAATACCCGATACTATAGACTGGAAGGGCTGCTGATGGCGCTCTATACCAAAGACAACATTTCTTTTGTTCCTGGGGCTCACACGGGCAAGGAGTGGCGGTCTCCCAATCTGGAAGAAAAGAACACGGTTCAAGGGATTGGGGAGGCAAAGATAAGGGGGTCAGCTATGATCGCGCAATTCTGTACAAGGAAGGACAACGACACAAGATTTTTTTTTCTAGATTCTCTGCGAGCTGGACACGTCAGACGACTCGGGAAAAGCCATGTTGTGGCCGACGGATGCCCAAATGGAATAGTCTGTTACATATGGACCGTGGAAAGACGCGAATGGTAAACATATGGGCAACCTTATCGAAGCTACTCGGCGATGCTGAGTCCAGCGATTGTGTGTGTTCACAATCGCGTGGGAACTATCATTTATTATTTGGTTCGAGGATGGGGTAGAGGGGTAAAAGCAGATTTTCAAGAAGGGTTGGGGATTAGGGGAAACTGTACGTAGGCGGGATGGTCTTCGGAGTCCTGCTATAGCCATACTATATAATAATAACGTGGCACCCTAGCGATGCTCACTGGTCACGAACCGCAATACTGTCCTTTTAAGAGAATCTTGCGAAGTGTCTTTGCCAGGTCTTTTTCATCGTGTGGCCAAGGAAAGAGGAAGGCAGTGAGAAGAAGACGAGACGAGAGAACTTTTTCGAATTGACTCTTGGCCCAACACTTCGGACGGTTTAGACATGCGAGCGAGCGCGGACGTGGCTTGGACGCCTTTCCCACAGCCGGTGGTCCGTTACGGTAGTGTCCGTGACTTGGTACCTTGCGGGTGCCAGAGAGGCGGGGTTTGGGGGTGTTTGCTAGTGGTGGTGTGGGGGGGGTTGCCGCGAAGGAAACGTCTTTCTGTCTCCCGTACCTACCTTATGCAATGCAGCAGCGATGAGCTGACAGGGGCCGCCCGCGCCAGGCGAGGTTCGGACGGAAACGATGTGTACTTAGTTTAGGTACTTGGAATCCTGCATCGTAGAGAGTGCGTAATCGACCTAAACAGAGCAGGGATATGGGAGTTTATGCGCAAGTAGATGTGTTATGCGTAGGTGCGTACGCGGCAGCTCTGCTGCGGACGACGTAGGAGGATCTGGGCCGCGTTTGCTGCGGCCGGCCAGGGGCGAGGACCATTTTGGTGTGTGGCGGCGCGGAGGTAACGGGAACGTAGTTGTTCGGGAAGACTGTGTTTTGGTCCAGTTCGTCTTTTCTTTTTCCCGTGCTTACCCTGGACTGGAATTCGTTTTTTTTTGTTTGGTCGCCCGGCTAGGTGCCTGTTTCTCGATGGCCGACTGTGGGTTTTGGGGGGGGGGGGGGGGGGTAAACGTTGCTTCCGGAATGCTATGGGTTTCTCTACGTGGACCTACGCGGGGAAGGCACGAGGGACTAGAGAAGCATGGACGCTGGTCTCCAGAAGAAAGGCATGTGTTGTTGTTGACGGTGGCGATGCGGGCTGACGGCGACCTTGGTCAAATTCTTCCTTGGTTAGTCCAAGTGTCTCTCGCATACCTCAGCGTTGACAAATACGTGCCGAACTGCATTACTCACTGGTAGATGCGGTTCTCCTTTGCTTGACGGTATGCATTTGCCCCGAGTAAGGCAGCAGTTCGGGGTGCCTCGAAGCGGCTGATTTACGCATGGGTTTGTTCTGTGGGCCCGTATACATACCGTAGATGTAAACCTGCCGCACAAGGTGACAATACTTCCTTTTGGTATCGGTTTTTGGCATCGAACAATGTGATCACACTATTGGTCACTTAAAAAGTTGCAATTGGCTTTCTCCGCCAACAGCCTGCAAATAGCAAACCCTGTTGACCCCTGGGCGATTATCGCTGGCTTGAGGCTTTGTTGTCATCGTCGTCGTCGTCGCCAACCAAAGCAAAACAAAACATGCAGATGTTAAAAACAAAAACATACAACACCAGGTATTCGCTGGTCGTCACCGACCCAACTACTAATCCGGCCCTCATTGGCTTATCTATGGGAGAGCGGACGGGATCCCGAGTTTTCCAATGGGTATGGTCGTATGTGCTGGATTATTAATTTGAGGCTGGTTATATCGGGCTTCCAAGTTGTCGGGGGAGGGGGTTTTGCATTCATACTTACAACTACTAATCCGGCCCTCACACTCTTTCATTTTGGGTCAGGAACTACCACTGAGTGCTGTTTTTGGTAGCCTATAACGTTGGCCTCTTAACGGGCTCTACTCTGCAAGGGAAAACATGACACCGAGTATCTCCGTTTAGGTTAGACGATCCACCGGTTTCTTGTTCATAAATGCTCCATTAGACCTGACCTTGTATTTGTGCACTACTGCTTGGCATGCTGGGGAGTAGACGTAGTATCGTGCTACCTGACCTGCTTGCTTCCTCACTTTCCTAAAGCGATCACTCTGATTTCTTCCCTTATCAGATTTTCATCACCCTGCAACATCACGATGTGACGCATCATCCATATCGTCAGTTGCCTCAGACGCCAAGTTTTCCTTGCTTCTTCTTCTGGCCCCTGGACCTAAATCCTCACCAACAATATCATGCTTTCTAGTCGCGATAAGTCCCATACAGGACTTTTGAGAGACGAAACTCTTGTTCTCCGGCAACTCCTCGGATACAGCGATGTCGATTCAGCAGCACCAAGTTTTCAACCAGAAAGCCTTGGTGATAGGCTACAGCGATCTTCTATGAGGGATGTTCTCTTCGTTGGGCTTGATATTGACACATATCAAGGATACGACCAGCTTATTGGAGACCAACAGCTCCATATTGGAGTCTCAATATTAGACACAAGGGTTCTAGAAGACATGCTTTTAAACCCAACTGCAGCAAATTATCAAGAAGCTATAACATCATATCAGTTCACAGTAGGAGAGTCAGCTTATTGTAAAAGGGCATCAAAAAACTTTCTCTTCGGCTTATCACAACCTATTAGCATTACTGAGCTTAAACCGAAAATAGATGCTCTACTATCAAAAAGGGACTATATTCTTGTCCTTCACGGTACACACTCAGACTTTAAGATTCTTCAGCATCTTAAAATTGATCTCCCAGCCCAATCACTTTACGTTGTTGATACCAACAAGGCTGCACAGTCTCCTCTTAAGCTATATTATCGGTATAGCTTAGAGAAGTTACTTGAAGCATTACAAATACCCTATGCAAACCTGCATGCTGCTGGAAACGATGCTCACTATTGTCTACGAGCACTACTTATGATAGCGGTATTTGACGCTGAACGCTATCCGTCAGAACAGTATAAAGCGTTACTACACCTGTTCAGAGCTACAGCGCAGGCACCTCGGCCATTAACCCGAGGCGAAATTTGGCAAATGGAAGAACCTCAACGCGAAGCCCATCGAGAAGCAAAAAGCCAGTCAAGGTCCAGAAGAAAAGCCAAACGGGCGGCCAGGACTAACAGAAGACTACTCGAAAGGTTGGATCGTGAGAAAGAGCAGACGCAGATGGCAGAAACGGATCTGATGGCACAGTCTAGTCTCTTGGACATTGGAGATGGACCCGAGGGCCCCGGATGAGTGCACATTATGGCCACATCGGTGGTGGGGATGAATACCAGGAGCACGACACAACCACGTCCCCGCAGGGAGCCTAGGATCCAATCCCTGCAGGAAACCCTACATCGTTACAAGGCTGGTAATGGTAAATGAGAAATGTCTCTCGAGGGCGCACATTTCGGACGGGACTGCTACTACGCCTTTGACATTGGGCGAGAAGGCACTAGCATTTGATTTGGATAGACTTCGACTGGCCAGGAACCAGAAGAGCAGATGTGATGGGTTCGCCGGCGGTCTTGCACGGCGAACTGTTGCCACTATTTCATCAGGGCATGGTCGACGTTTTTATAATCAAGATAGCAATTGAACCGTGTCTTGGAATATAATGCCCGTTCTTTTTGTAAGGTATCAAGGCTTAGGTTCTGACAAGAGCAGGAAAATGGTTGTCTCTTAGGACGGAAATAAATTCCTTTGTCCTCAACCTTTGATATTTGGAAGACAACCGGAGCCTATACCCATATCTTTGGCAACAGCGAATGGCATAAATGCAATGTCAAACACGTTTTACCCTGCTAATGAATGATTACATCAACATGCGTGTTCTTGTCATGGTGTGGCATGGAGATCGAAGAGAAGAGACGTCACACTGGGCATGCCTTGAAATAATTGTGCAAGCAGATACGGCGGGAAACGGTCGGAAACGGTCAAGCGGTTTGCAGGATTCGTATCCGTACAAAACGGAACCCATTATTTCTCGGTGGTCGACCACGACCCGACTTGAATACCTGCCCTCATTGGCTTATCTATGGGAGAGCGGACGGGATCCCGAGTTTTTCAATGGGTATGGTCGTATGTGCTGGACTGTCAATTTGAGGTTGCTTATATCGGGCTTCCAAGTTGTCGGGGGAGGGGGCTTTGCATTCACACTTAACGATCGGGCGTGTAGATGACGAAACGGACCAGCTGAGAACACAAAATCTAAATTTGGACAACGAGGCTATTCGTCTGGAACGATGTACGCCTAGCAATTGACAGCAGCACTTGGTCAAAATAAGAAACCGCATCTCTCGTACGCCAGCAATGTTCTCCAGGTCGACGGGTAACCAGTACCTCGGCACGGCTTTCTTCGTATGAAGAAGACTGAAGCTCCGTCTCTATCTTTTCTTCATTGGCTGATGAAGTGTCTCGACCACTCTGAACGTGATGTGTCCGCTCTGTCGACCAGTGCTGTCTCAGTTGTTCCGTCTCCAGATCCGTAGTTGAAGACATTGCAAGAGTCGCCACGTCAAGCTATCCGAGGCTCAGTGCTTCCTTTTGCTTACCCGCCAGTTCATCCCATATGTGTATCGCGGAAGCATCCACCATCTTGACAACTCTCTGAGCTTCTTTTCAGGGGGACAAGAAAACAAAGCGAGTGTCTTGCTTGTCTCGGACTGTGGAACGAAAGGGTCAGAGACAGTGGGCTGTGTCTTGTCCAACGTCGAGTATCATCCGGCCCTCTGTCTCCATCGTGCATGTGTTTCTGATACCCTATATCTAGTCTGGATCAAGTCACTGAGCGGCGTCAGCCAAAAAGCATCTGTGCCTCCGTAGGGCTGGTTCGTGGAGTACACATCAACCAAGCTCTGCAACCAACCAAACCCAACCTCCTCGAGCCATCGTCGGAGCAAGAACCGCCGAGACAGACAGACGCCGCCGTTGGTTGAAGTATTCGGCCAGTCTCGAGCGATTATCTATGAGCGGCCCCCGGACTTAAGTTACACCGCGGACGCGGCGCAGCGTCGTGTAACCCAGAATACATGCCCAATCACACAATGACCCAAAGTTAGCAACAGTCTTCGTGCCCGCAATCTTAAGCATTCGGGTGTTTACAGACGGGTATGGAAGGGAAACGGATGTTGAGGACTTGCTGAGCCAGGCGTGTAACTCGCCGAGTCAAGAGTCCTTTTTTGGCTCACCGACCCCGAAGGCGACATGGTGTTTTCTGTTCGTCTGTACTTTACCTTCCCCAACGTCACCTTAACTACTCGACGCGGCGTTGCCTGGCTTGTACCACGCATAATATGCCCGCAACGGCAGATCTCTTCTTACTCATAACTCTGGGGTTGCAATTCCACTATGGCCAAAGCTGGCCAGTTCACTATGTCCTCGGACTCACGGACGACCAGGGTTGTATCGTCGGACGGCACACCGCCGGCCTAGCCTTCACTGGATGCCAATGCATCAATATCATACAGCTCGTATGTCAAAGCCCCATCCAGACTCCACCATCGGCGCCCGCAGGTCCATATTCCATGCCGCACTGGCCGCAGCTTCCATCCTAGGCAACTGTAGCTCAGTGATTAGAATACGTCGTTGGCATGACCTCTCAACCGGTTCCGACGAGATGGAAGTTAGATTTCTCCTATTAGTCACAATTCTTTTGGAAGAGCACTTGGGGTCCTCCACAGATATGGTTGGGGTGCGGAAAACGCTGTCACCTGTCAACCGTTGCACAGGCCATGCATGATAGGAACGTCGTCAAAGACTCTGCCGCGGCCGGAGTCTTCGCCACTCTAGTCGCTTGCGTGACAGAGGAGGGGTTCAAAGGCCGGTGTGCGATTGTGCTTTGGCCGAGCATTAGGTGATACGGTCCGTTAGATGGGGCGCGAAACTTGCGGTTTTTCGGCACCGAGTCATCGGCATTTTCGCCCGAGACTCGAGGTTGAGCGCCCCACTATATAAGGTCCCCTCCTTCGCCCATCAGAGAGAAGACAGAAACAGGGGCGGAGAAGGTCGTCTGTCAGTCTTCGCCCTTCCCTCCAAGAGACCTGACAGCGGAAGCGACGCTGACAGTCGTCATTGCCCGAGTCGTCCCCGAGAAAATAGATCGAAAAGGTGCGGAATTGGCCGATCTTTTTGGTGACTGACGAGGCGTGATACATTGACGTCGCCCAAGCGAGACGTGCCAAGAATGCAGGTTCAGGAGTTTCTCCGGCCCTCGGCCGAGGACCCGAGGCGGCTCACGTGATGTTATCTTGACCACCTGGCAGAGCCCATTGGGTTATGTCAGAATGCCGAAGCACGGTACTTGTGTCGCCCTGCACCTGCACATGCGCCCTGAGCATACATTAGTGGCCAGGAGGAATAGCGGGTGTGCCAGCACAGCTCTAGAGCAGCTTAGAGGCGCGCTTTCAGCCCTCTGGACGGCGCAAGTACCTAGGCACGTTAGCGGGCCAGTGCTTGCCCATGGTTCATTTCTGCCTCCCCCTCACCTTACCTTACCACCTTGCCTTGAGTAGCTACCCAGGTACGTAAATACCTACGTTACCTTTCGCGCGCGTTGAGCTCAGGGTACCTCGACCCAGCCCAGCGACGTCCATTCCCTTCATCGAGGAAGGCAGGAACTCAGTTAGGCAGCAGAGTACTCAACTTCGCCTCACGCCAAAGGCCCTTCGGGCTATCAGACGTCGCTCAAGCGCACATCGTGTCCATTGAATCCTCACTTCTGTCGCTACTTTGTCGTCATTGCTAGGGGCCCTCTCCTACCTGGAGCTGCCTTACGCTGCACTGTCCAGATTTGTCCAGTCACTTTCCCTCCTTTCCGCCCCCAACCGCGTCCGCCCACCTCAGGACTGAACCCCTCCTCCGTCATTTCAACACCCCACGATCATGATCCCGTAGCCTTGCTGTCCTGAAGAGACGATCGACAGCGCGACTCTTCTTTTTGACGCGCAGGTCCCGACGACGCCTGCCCGATTCTCCCTGGGAGCACATCTCCTCAGTCGGTCCCTCCTCCATTGCGCCGCCAGCGAGGGCTTGTCCCGCTCGCTTTGTTCCCTGCAGTCGGATTACTTCCGCAGGTTATGGGTTTGAGAGCGTATATCAGATATTGCCACCATGAGCTTCAATCTCCCCCTTCGGCCGAGCTCCAGTAATAGTAGGAACCAGGCCAGCCGGAGCAGTTACTTCACCAACTATACGCCGAATTCCTCCACTGAAGCCATCAATGGACCCCCTCGGGACCCTGCCCGTGAACTATTCGGCACTACCGACCGACTGATTGTCGGCGTCGATTTTGGAACCACGTTTTCAGGGTGAGTATCACCTGTTCTTTCACCTCATTTCAATTCGGAGCACCTCATAGCGAGTCACTGCCAGAGCATGTGACCAGTTCACATTCAAGCCTGCCCCCTGTTTCTCGATGTTCTTTGCGCAACTTTCAAAAGCAATGACGAACGTCATCGACATTGACAGTGGTCACTTGGACGGCATGCTGACAGTCGCATCAGTGTCGCTGCCGTATACACCTCAACGCCAGATGATGTCGAGATTATCAAGACGTGGCCCGGTGGCAACGGCATTACCTCCGACAAAGTGCCCACCGAGATCAGCTATGATTTCCCCGCAAACGCCGCCGCCGGCACCGAGCCCACGGTGAAATGGGGTTTCCAGTTCAAGCCCGAAGAGTCGCGCCTTCGCTGCATCAAGCTGTTTCTAGATCGCTCACAGAAGCTGCCTTTCTACGTTAGCCCACTGGACACGGCGGCTCAACTGAAACGTTACAACAAGAACGTCCTGGACGCCGTGAGCGACTACCTCACCCAGGTCTACAAGCACACCATGGACACCCTTACTCGAAGATACGGCGAGTCTTTTATGCAGTCCACCAAGGTCGACTTCGTCCTGACCTGCCCAGCCGTGTGGTCCGACGCAGCAAAGAATACAACGCTCCAAGCAGCCGAACGGGCAGGCATGGGGTCCAGGTCGGAGATTCAGATGATCAGCGAGCCTGAAGCTGCAGCGGTGTATACGCTAAAGGCAATCCAGCCGAACCACCTCAACGCCGGTGATAACTTCGTCGTATGTGATGCCGGTGGTGGAACCGTCGAGTGAGTCTGCGACGGCCGGCTGTTAGCTCCGTGAAGATCGCTAAATTTTGTTGCAGTCTGATCGCATACAAGATTATATCCTTAAAGCCGCTCAAGGTAGAAGAATCCGCCGTTGGAACTGGCGGCCTTTGTGGCAGCGCATTCCTCAACTACAGATTTGAAGAGCATGTCAGGAACAAACTGGGTCACAGTCGTTTCGACGAGATGAAGGTCAAGAAGAACAAGACGTGGCAGATGGGTCTGAGATACTTTGAGGAGTTTGTAAAGCGCAATTTTAATGAGGACGAGCACCAGGAAGTGAACGTGCCGTAGGTGCCCCCCCTAGAGTTTGGAAGTCAAAAATCTCTAACCCGCTGTAGGTTTCCAGGTCTGCCCGATGACGAGGAGGCCGGGTTGGACTGCGGCTTCATGGTCATGTCGGCCGCGGAAATCAAGGAGATATTTGAACCTGTCGTCAAAGAAGTGTGCGACCTTGTTCAGGGCCAGGTCACGGGCATCCGGTCTAAGGGTGGTATCGTTTCGGGTATCGTGCTGGTCGGAGGTTTCGGTCAGAGCGACTACCTCTACCGAAAACTCAAAGCCCATTTCACCAGTGCCGCACCGCCACCATACACGGAACGGCCAACTCACGGCAGCGTGACCGCGCTGCAGGAGACGAGCTCGATAGAGGTCATGCAGCCAGTATACGCCTGGACGGCGGTTGTCCGAGGAGCGGTCCTGCGAGGCTTAGAGGGTAACATGGTGATATCCCGCAAAGCGAGGTATCACTATGGCACTTCGTACGCGACGGTTTATGACGAAGAGAAACACTCGGTCAGCGAGCGATATTGGTCGCCACTATGGGAGCGGTGGATGGTGTCGGACCGTATGCAGTGGCACATTGCAAAGGTGAGACGGCGCCGAGCCCCTATTCCCAGTCAAAATCCCGAGAACAAGTACTGACCAAATCTGTGGATAGGGAGAGGCAATATCGCCCTTATCACCTATCGCATTCCACTATACTCGAAACTTCAGACCCGGGCAGTCATTAATGGTGACGGATGACCTGATTGCTTGTGAAGCCGACAATCCACCCTCGGCGTACACTCGTGATCTTATCCACGTGTGCACGTTGACGACCGATCTCAATGCGGTGCCTAGGAGTCTGTTTACGCGGTTGACGACAACACGCGGTGTGGAATTCGACAACCTTGACTTCACACTCGAGATGATTGTTGACAGTGCAGGTCTGGGTTTTGAGCTGAAAGTGGATGGTGTGCGGTATGGACGCGTCGATGCCGAGTTTCACTGAGCGAGAACTGGGCGGGCGTACCCTGGGGAGGCGAGCGAGCGGGTATTATGAACGGGGTGGAAAGATAGCGGAGGATGTGAACCGCACGAAAGGAGTTTTGGGCATAACAAGTCTGCAGGAGACACTTGTCCGCGTCTTAGCCTAGAAACCGTCTCATCATATATATGTTCATGGAAGATACAAGCTCGAGGACATATTACGTAACTCGCAAAACAAGAAGCACAATGTTCCCCAGAAATGACGCGTTCACAAGCGTGCATGGTGAGGCATGATTGAATGAATCGGTGTTGGCGGCAATGCAAACTGGTCTTGGTTTCAGACAAGCTGTAAGCTTATCTGCTGCTGGCGTATCCCAGGAAACATTGATCAGCAAGGCGCACATGTTCGCACCGCATGCTCGGATAAGGCAGAGCTATTCACCGTCATCAATACTTGTCAGGGTCTCGCGGAACCTTCTTCTTCTTGTACCGAGTAACACAAAAGGTTGCGACTCAGGCAGATGTCGTCGAAGCCGGGAACCCCGAAGTGCAAAACCGCCGTACGAGCTCAGGTGAGTAGTCTACCACCTTACGAGCCGACCGCGTCTATGCAAAGCGGACGGAAATCTATTGCGTGACTGGCGAAAAACGGCGTGTTCGGGGAGTGTGCCACGCCGCAGCCCTGTTTTCGAATGGTCCATTGGTTGGGCGGCGAGTACTCCAATGGTTGTGGGTGCGTTCGCCATTGGTTCGGCGAGGCTTGCAAGGCGAGGGTCGGCTGGTCGTCCTGGGCCACAGGACGGGACGGGACTTGAGATATAAGGCGGGATGCGGAAGACACCACGCTCACAGTTTACCTTTGACTTGGGTGTTTGCCGTTCGCAGACCTACCTCATGTCATGACATTTGGACGGGCCGTCCGCCGAAGAGAAAGTCGGGCATAGAGGTTGTCCAACATCAGGAGTATATACACTTTGTAAGGTCTGGTGCCTAAATCTGTCTATGGCCCTTGTGCTCTTGCCGGTGCTGACGTAGAGTGGGGAGGGCTTTCTTCCCCTCCTATTCGAGCCAGGGACCATAAAACGAAACCGAAAGGAGCAGTCTCTGCAGCTAGGAGTAGGACCGTAACTCTTGCGCAGTCCGACGGGTCGTAGCTGCCTGAGGGAGTTTGTTCAAGTACATCATCCCGGACATCTTCTGACACAATCAGATAAAACCAGACAAATATCTCCGCCCAATCCTCAGATAATGACAAGCAACCAAAGAAATTCTGCAGAAAATCCCGCGCATAAATCATCCGGAAACAATGAATCGTACCTCATCACCTCCCAGACACCAGACGCCCTTGGCACACTGAAAGGGGGATTAAATCTCCCGAGATGTCAACATATGTTCGCCTAATCCGACATCCTCCATCACCCGCCTCGATCAATCTGCCGATAAGCCTAAGATCGAAGTGTGCCTTGTCCTTGTAGGTGGCCCCAAGCCTCACACAGTTCCACGGGCTATGGGTTTCCACGACAGAGGTATCACCCAACTTTGGACTGCAAAACAATCTGCGGATTCCCGTAGAGCAGTCTTCTCCAAGGTGAACAACCTTATGCAAACCCTCCCCAAACACATGGATACCGGAAACTCCTTGCTGATAGATGGGGAAACCAGACGAACGTTCGCCACCTTTACCGAGAGTCCCAAGGGCAAATCGGGAAATTTGCCGCCTTTCCCGAATATGATCGACACTGCTGCTTTTCGGCCCGCTCCGACATCAAAGCGTCCGTTACCCACTTCTCCGGACCCATCGATTATGCGAGGGCAACGACTTCCGAAGACCAACGCGTTGACCTCCTAGGAGCAACGCTTTTTTTGTCGTCGTTCACTGCCCGCTGTCATAACGATTGCGGCCTCAAGCCTAGCAGGTCTCCAGTCATATGGATGAACACCCCCAAAGGTCGGGGACCCTCGTTTGCATCTTTAGCCCACTCGAAGGCCTGACGTGAAACCTTCCCGGCTTTGTACACGTGGTCGAGATAGTGGAAGTCGGGTCGCCTCTGTTCAAAACGATCACCATCCAGGATATGGTCCGCAATATGCTTCATACGATTGGTGAAGTTATATCTGGCATCGGTACAATGCTGGGTGCTGAAAACGAAGTCGTCACAAAACCAGCAGATGCATTTCGTAGGAAAGTTGCCTTGCAGGTGCTCGTAGTCGGTGTGTCTGATCCAGGCATCGACTTCGTCAAGCTGGAACTGCTCCCCACACCCAGTCCAAGGCTGAAATTCGCAATGGAGCATGCGTCTGTTTGGTATACGAGCAGTCTGTTGCAGAATACCACGGGAGAAAGTGGTGAGTGCTGTGTAAACCGACGGAGATGGGGTCTCAGAGTATGCTCGAGGCATGCCGAACTCGTCGTATGAGGTGCTGTTGTCTGGTATGTGTGTGTAATATCTTTGACTGCCACTGCCAGAACTGTGCTCAGAGCGTTGCGAAGCGGAGGAGGAAGCCGTGTCAGAGTGCACGCTGCCTGCGTACCGAGGAGTTGAGGCCTCGTAGTTTTGTTGACTATGCCAGGCCGACGGGTACAAATAGTACGGGTTATCGGACCCAGAGCCGTTGGATGGCATGTCGTGCAAATCTTGGGTGTACCTTCGAGAAGAGTCAATCATTAGGGATGATCAGTATTCTTGGCACAGCCGAGAAAGCTTCAATGGAGGAGAGAACGAAGATAAGTAAACGGACCAAGCCTACTTACTATTGCCAGACGGATGCAGATCAAAGTACGATTCCCAGCTCCAGTTTTCGATGGGGAGTAGCAATGTGCAGCAACAAGAAGACGACAAGAGATGGCCGAGTTGGAGGAGAGAAGACTCTTGGGTTGCTCATGAGAGGTGCAGCACTTGGGGGTTGGTGTTTACGGACGTCCTGCAGGTCAGTACCTGCACTTCGACAGAAGAGGAAGAAGAATGCTGCAGCTCTACGACGACAAGACTACAAGTGCACAGGATGAGGGACCCGCGACACAACAATGGTTTAAAACGCTTGGGGGCATGAAAGGAAGAGGAAAGAAGGGTGGCTTTCTTCACTTGTGGCCTCGAGGATTGAGCACCCGCGTCCGTCTTTAAGGATCGATATCACCCCAACACGGACCCGGCTGTCCTGTGATGGTTGGCACACTTTTGACTGATTTCTCATGCAACCAGGCCGGCGGCGCGCGTTCGGGGCGAATAGTCACGGTTAGCTACACCTTCCCTGGGCCCAGAAATCAACTCTTTCAGCCAGTGTGATTTCAACGATCGACCTTGAGCAAAGAATAGGCGTGTCAGCCGATGCCTGGAACGATTCTGGATCTCGACCATTTCATCGAAAGACTCTCGTTCTCGCTAGGAGTTTCTCGCCGACGTTGTGATCTTCCGCATGAAATCAACGAACTCGTGGGCAAACGCATGGGCCGGAGTTTGCCTCCAGTCAGCTGCAGCTATGGCAGGTTGAACTCCGTAGGGCTACTGCAGTCCTGATAAGGCAGCTCTCGAGCTGGCAACGAGAGATTGTACGCCCAAGTAGCATACGACTTGCTCCAACAAGCAGTGGGGAGCTCCTTTCTTTCCATCGACAATTCTGCATCGAGCTGTAAATGGTGACGACTACCACCCACTATGCGCCGGACACGTGTATAGCAGCGGCACTATGATTGAGAACAGAGCAGGGGTCTGCAGGCAAGAGGGGGGCAGAGTAAGCAACAGTCCGGCCGATTGCTGCAGTGCTACTGTGGAATTGCCGGAAGAAGCTCGAACGGCAAGCTCTGTACTCAAGTCGGAATGGGTACTGACACGCAAAAAGGGACTAGATCAACTTTCGCAGCAATCAACATGAAAGAACACGGCTCGAGATGCGACATCATTTCGTAAAACAATTTGAGAACCCCCTTGCTAACCATCGGAGCTATGCGCCACTGGTCGTTCGTAGATCATGCTGCGGTGGCTCTCCAGCACAACATGGCAAAGAGGGAAGAAATGTGTAGTGCAGCAGGTGTGCAGCGGGTGTCAGCACAGGATCGGGGGAATCCCGTTGACCCGGAGCAACTGGAGTCCGAGCAGGAGTGGGCAAGCAGAGCCTCATTTCCCCTCCCCTCCTCCTTCGACAGAGAGGGACCGCATGGAGTCGAAGTGTGGTGGTTTGGCGGTGGTGGAGTAGGAGGAAAAGGAGGGAGAGAGATCAACCCCGCTCTCTCCTCCTAACCCACCCCCCAGCGTATGAGCTGCATGTCTCAAGGGCCAAGAATCGCAGAGAACGGGGTTTTCAATTGGCCCGCATGCGGTACGGCTAGCTACTATGCCGCTACTTCCATGGGTGATTGCTGGTTCAAAACAGGAGTCTTGATGGTAGTGCCAGATAAGGACACTCATGCTGCCCTGGTCTAGCCCGTTTTCTCACGCGGGAAGGACGGAGGTGGTGGCGTCTACACACACATCATGTAGACGGGCCGGCGGCGAGGGCCGATAGGGGGTGAGGAATCAACGATAAGCCACAAGGCTGAGGTCTATGTGATGATCACATGTGCCAGAGTCCCGCCACGAGTTCTGCGTCGTATGAAATGATTCTGCCTGAGTGGTGTGTATGAAATGATCCAGCCCTACGGTGTCAAGCATGAAAGTGGAGGGATGGTAAGAAAGAGGGGGGTGGACGTCATATCATCGTTTCTATTCAGGACTACATAACACTCTAGCCTTGGCAATGACATTCTGATACTGCATGTGCCCGCCGCTCTCGTCGCCGCGCTTGATAACGCCGGGGAAGGTGACGCAGGCGATGTCGCGGTGTGCCAGCTCGTCCTCGTCCTCGCCACCAATGTCCTCCATGGTGGCCGGGTCGAAGCGCGTGCGCTGGTGGGGGACGATGTCCGGGACGAAGACGCGGAAGACGGCCTTTTGCACGGAGAGCTGGCGGGCAAGGTCAACCGCGGAGGCGACCAGGGCGCGGAGGGCGGCGTCGCGAGCGTCGGTGACCGGGGGTGCGTCCGCCGCCACGACGGCGTCGAGGATGCGGTTTACGCGGGCGATGACGCGGTCTGTCGCCGCGGACGTCTCGGCCTGCATCTTGGCCTCAGCCTCGCGGTGGAGGAGGGCAAGGGTCGCAGAGCGCCAGTTGTTGATCGCCTCGGGCGAATCGACTGCGTTCGCCATGCTCAGTCAGCACGATTCCGTCCTCCGGCTTCCACGGCCTTGACAGGAAGTGAGAGAAAAAAATGACAAAAGCCAGCCACGCACCGAAACTTGAGAGGGTCTGCTCCACGGCCTTAAGCTGCTCTGCCTGCTCCTTTGACAGCCCGAAGAAGTACGAGTCAAAGATAACATCGACGAGCACACGCGACACGATGGACTGCAGCATGTGGACCTTGGCCGAGGGTTCGAGATCGGCGTACATGGGCACCAGCCGACCAAGTTCCTCGCGGACGTCCTCGCTAGCGGCACTGATATCTGCAAGTTTTGTTCAACAGTCAGCCATCAAGATCCCCCTCTACTGTTCGTCACCGGCCTTCGTTACATGGGGATGGCCATACCCAACTTGACCTTGCGGAAGTTGACAATGACCCAGTTTTGCAGCCCGTTGCTCAACCGCGCCATACCGTCGCAGAAGACCTCGTCCGAGGTCTGCCCGCTGGTGCGCGTGCTTGTGCTGACAAACTCCTTGAGCCCGCGGACCTGGGCGCGCAGCTCGGCAGCCTCACGACGGAGGGCATCGCGGTCGGCGTCGCGGGCCTCGGCCTCCTGACGGAGCAGACGTAGCTCGGCGTCGGCGCGAAGGAACTGCTGGTTCAGATCACTGTGCTTGGCTTGCCAAAAGACGGCCGTCTCGCTCTCGTTCTGCGAGAGCTTGTCGAGCTCCCGCGTGAACTCACGCTCCATGATCTCGAGCTCCCGTTCCAGATGCGCTATCCGCGCGTCCTTGTCCTTGGCGCTGCTGTTACTGCTGCCGCCGGATGTGTTGCCTACGCCGGCAGAGGTGCCATCGGAGGTCTCCTTCTGCTTCAAGTCCTTGTCTTTGGCGTCCCTGCTGCTGCTGCTTGGCGGCGGGGCGGCGGCAGCGGAGGCATCTTCAGGGTTGGGGCTCGCGGAGGCGTGGTGGGCACGTGGAGGCGGGGCGATGATGTTCGCGGCGCTGCTGCTGCCCCTGCGAGGGTTCGAGACGACGTGGGTGCTGGTGCCGCCATGTGACGGCGTCTTGTTTGAGGAAGAACCGGGGTTTCCGGGAGCCTTATGGCCGCCACCGCTGGTATTGCTGTCCTTGCTGCTTCCACCACCACCACCACCACCACCACCGCAGCCGCCGCCGCTGCCATTGCTGATGGTGTTGCTGCCGCCGCCGGGAAGGAAGGAGCGGCGCTTCTCCGCCGATGTCGTGGACATGCGACCGAGCTTCTTATCTTTCGTCATGGGGACGGCGCAGGAGGAGAAGAATACAGCTGTCCTGGTACTGCATGTTGGGGAGATAAAAGACGAAGTTAGGCGTGAAGGAGGGGGAGAATCTGACGGGCCTGTTTTTTTTTTCTTTGCCTTTCTCCCTCCCCTTTTCTCGCTTATGCGGAACTTATCTCTGTTTTTTTGGGCTGGAGAGAGCGTCAACGTCAAAAAGCTGGAGGAAGGCGAAAGAGTCGGGCGAGTCGTCGGTTCCCTGGCCTTGGCCCTTGGGGGGGAGGCAAAATGGCGACTCGAGATGGTTGGTCGGTGCTTTGTTAAACGGAAGTGATGCCAGCTGGGTTGAGGAGTCGTCGCAAGTATTATCGTAGTACATCAAAGCCCCCCGTCCTCCGCCCCCCTCCCAGTGATGTAAGGTTGCCATTGGGGTCCGTAGCTCCCCGCCGGAGCGGTATTTTTAGCGGCCCGCACGCTCGGGGGCTGAACGGTGGAGGGCCTGTGTGCGGTGGGTTTATCGCTTTGCTGCGACTCAACGTCCCCATGGAGCCCTGTGAAGGGATGCGCGTTTTCCAGAGCAATACTTGCGCTCGAGATTGGCAGAGCCGAATTTTTGGTCGAATCACGAGCACTACCCTCGATTCTTTGCATTGAATTCGATCGTGCAGCCCAACCCGTCTCATTTCAATTGCTGTTTCTGGCTGACAGACAGGCTCCAGTGGGTTCAGAACCCATCCTGCCAAAGCTTCCTGAAGCGCGCAACTAACACCAGAAAGCTTTATATTCCGCATGGTACAGACATCTTCTTTCTTTTAGACCTTGCGATGCTTCTATCTCGCTTGGAACAAGCTCTGAAATGTGCCTGGCCCTTCAAGTATAACCCAAAGTCACCTGCTTCCAGAACCAAACCCATATGAGGTATTACATAAAGATTGGGTGGGCGCTGGATTCAGAAGTCGGCCTCAGCCTCGACTTCGTATTCCTGATCGTCTACACCCTCAATCTTCTTGGCCCCCATACGACATATGGCAATTTTCTCCACGGGCACGTCTTCCATCCAAACATAGTCGTCGTATCGGTCGAGGATGTCCGTCGCATCGATCGTCAGCTTTGAGCCCTTCTTGCCTCGGGCGCCCTTGACGTAGATAGTGTTGACAATCGTAGCGTGCAGCAACAGTCCACGGTTGTCTTTGTCCATGACCCCGGCCTCCTCGAAGACGGCCCTAATCTTTTCGCAGAACGTCTGGAAGATGCCTTCGGAGTACGTCGGCGGCGCGTAGAGAACCGATGCTTTGCTAGGGTCGGCCTTGGGACCGGACTTCATGCAGTGTAAGCCGCGGAGCGTAATGTTTAACGAGGAAAGTGACGGGGTGGCTCCATGGACATTCGATGCCTGGGACGGGGCAGCCAAAGAAGTGATGGAGGACAAAGGCTTAATGCCGGCGAGAATCTCGCGAGGTTTCAGGCCCCGGAGAACTTCGATAGCTTTGTCGACGCCTTCATTGTTTGGGAAGCTCATAACGCCAAGGGTCAGGTGCAAGGTGCCGAGGGGGCGCACTGCGTCTGTTGGAATGGCGAAGCTGTCTTGACTGGTAACGTCCGCCTTGAAGGCGGCCAGGCTCTTGGACAGCTGAGGCCGCGAGGCTGGAGTGACAAGTGGGATGCATAAAAAGTGCGTTGGCGATGTCCTGGGACTCGGGCGCGGAGGCATGATGGTTTCTTTGGGAAGGAGGAGAGACGTTGGTGGTCTTGTTGATCTATTGCGGTTCGAGGCCGATCTGCTAGACCCGCTAGAACCCAACAGTTGTCCAATTCAAAGTGCGTTGAACAACGAAGAATAACCCGGTCTTCAGTGCTAAATTTACGATGATTGAGAATGCCTGTCAGCCACGTTAGACCTTGGTCCTTTGAGAGATCATACGAACAGAGACAATATCAAGCAGCGCGCTCCCACCGGACCGGCCCGCGGACCAGTACCTCAATGGTGCCTGTCATGCCCCTGTTTGTCGTCCAAAGCGGCAGAGCAAATCGCGATCTGTCGTGGACGCAGGCAATCTCTAGACCTTTGCGAGGTGGGTGGGTGCTGGACAAAAACCCGGAGGCGAGGCGTAGACTCTCAGTCCACCAGCAACCGCACAGCCACCGGGCCCGCGGGTTTGGGAACGCCCCAATAACCAGTCAGTATCTAGGGGGACGTGCAGACTTACGAGACTTGAGTTATGGCGTCAATTTGCCGATCTCTGGCCTGGGCTTCGTCACACCTGGCAATGATGTCAGTCGGTCAAGGCTGAATGGAGACCGCTCGGGTAGAATTCTGATGGGTTCCCCGCTGCCCGCACTGTGACACCGGACGAAGACCTACAGTTATCAGCTTGCATGCCCACCTATACCCGGAGGATCAAGCTATCCTCCGACACGAGGGGGGGGGGGGAAAGAGCAGCACACAACAAAACCTAACGGAACCCATCTGATAAGCAGGCCCAGTGGCTACCTTCACTTGGCCGAGGGACACAAACAGCCATTTCGGTGGGGTTTGTAAGGGTTGTTCACAAGGCAAAAGTTGCTCTCAAAATACTATTGCCCGTCTATCCAGCATAATATAGTAGCGACCGTATAAGCATGCTGTTAATTCAGGACTATAGCAGGCGTAGATGAGGATGCCCCCAACAAAAGCGCTCAGAACCTCCCTGTCGTCCAAGTTGGCTGCCCTTGGCCGTTCAACTAATCGTTCGTTTGCCCTCCAACAAGCAATGAGGGTCTTCCATGCGAAACCAATCCAGGTCACCGTGCCAAGTTTTCTTCGTAATTTAAATTCGTAAGCGTAGAGAAGGGGGTATGAAGAGAGGTAGGTTCATAAGCAAAGTGATCAAGGTCCACGGTAGCACGGTAATCGATGAGCCGCATAGCCCTCTTGAAAAGCGAGCTCCCCTTTCATGTTCCACGTCCTTGCGTCGCCACAGCCATTGTTTCTGATGCTGAGCGACGGCAGGCTGATGCTGGAACACGGAGCAGCGGCGTTGCCAGGAAGACTCTGTGATGGCTTTAGTCTTCTTCGTCTTCATGTTCTTCTTCTTCTTCTTCCGTGCCAAAGAACTTCTTCAGAAGCTTCTCGGCGTCCGCGTACTCCGTCTTCAGGGCCTTGAGAGTCTCGGTAATGCGTTTCAGGCACAGTTCCTCGTCCGTCTCCGGGGACCCATCCTCGTTCTCCTTCTTGCCGTAGCGCTGGATCTTTTCGCAGCTGTCTCTAACCTTGACAAGGCCAAGCGTGGCAGAGGAACCCTTCAGGAAATGGCCCAACTGCGACAACTTCTCGAGATCCTTTTCCTCTCTGTAGAGGTGAGAAGCAACGACTGTCAGCTTTTTGCAGGTCCGTGTCGAGACATTTCCTAGTACCTCGCAAGGCCGTATCCATTTTGTTGGTGCCGAAGATGAGGTCAGGGGAAGAAGAGAGGGGAGGGAGGGGGGGGAAGACAGAGTGGGGGTGATGATGCGACTCACAAGGCCGAGTCCATCGACTCAAAAGTTTCCTCTGCTTGCTCGAAGAAGCCAAACACGATTGACTGGCTGAAGTCGCGATCGTTCTCGTCCTCGTCCATTTCTAGAATTTGACCGAAGGTGACCGAGTCAATCGCGTCGCCAAAGTCGGGGGTGCTGAGGGGACCGTCATCGCTCTGCACCACACATCACACGTTAGCTCAACCCAGCCCTTGTAGCGCGAAAGGGAAAAAAAAACACCACCGACACAGGCATAAGGATGAAAGAGTTCAATCACATACCTTATCCTCTGAGGCAGGCATTTTGGCGGTTCAAAGTCTGGTCTGTTAGGCTTGTGTGGTTATGAGGCGTAATTGGGTGTGCAAGCAGAGCGAGTGAAGAGCTGGTTGAAGCGGTTTCGGTTAAGGGCGGTCCGAAGTGAGAGCACAGTGTGATTGGCGACAGCAGGGAAACGCGCGCGCAGGAGAGAGAGAGAGAGAGAGAGAGAAAGAGGAGAGGCTACCAAAGCGAAGATTCGGGTTAGAGACACAGGCAGACGCCAAGTAAGTGTTCAGTCAGGCAGTGGTGGATCCACGATGTGTGTGCGTGTGTAGGTGGGCAGGTGGATTTTGGAAAGAGAGGCTTCGGATTCTTTGCGCCTGGCTCTTGAGGATAGGCTGGGAGAGATGTGAGGTAAGAATGAGGAGAGGCAACGATGCCGGTGCTGCTATTACCGCCGTATGCTTCCGCCAGCGCTGCTGCAGGTGATGATGGCCGAGATATACCGCAATCACAGGGAGTGTGCAGCTCGGTGTGGATATTCGGGAAGGAGGACGAGGGAAGGGGTCAAGGTCGTGGGTATGATGGCGCACATACAACACAAATTACTTACAAAGACGAATGAGACTGAGAAGGCAGTGAAGCGTCTGTCGTGCTAGAGTGAGAGAGGGTCAGCTGTCGGGTCGGATTCTGGTGGGGGCACATATAAGACGACGAGAGAGAGCTGCTGATTTGTGGTAGAGTCAAAGGGTAGCAGTGAAGCAGGTAGGGCTTCCGAGGTGTCTAATAATTTTTCGGCGGGGGATGCAGTTAGTGATGTGGGTAAGTGGACTCCTTTTTAGAGGGGATGACTGCGTGTGGTGGGGTCGTGCAGCTGCGCCGGTGACGGCGGAGTACCTGGCTTCAAGTACTTTTGGTATTTCTGTACCAGACAATCTGTAGGCTTCTTTGGGGGCTGGACAGGGAGGGAGAGGAGAAGAGAGAGTGTGTGTTTTGTTCTGAAAGGGCGTAACCGGGCTGGGATGTGACGCGGTGCGGCGCCTTGCCTACTAACTAAATGGCCCGACTGTTGGACCAAGAACCTGACGTAATGGTTTGTAGCCTTGCGTGTGACGAAGATCTAGACGGGCACAAGAATGAAAGCTCCAAAGTACGGTGAGGGTTGCGACTTGAGTCGATGTGATGGCGGTGATGGGTGTCGACGACGATAAATAATATACTAAAGCCGGCGGCAAACCCGTGGCAAGGTAGCGGAGGGAGGCAGATGGTGAAGAGGGGTAGTTTGCTGTGGCCTTTCGAGCCTTTCGCACGAGAAAACCTGATGAGGTGAAGAACAGGTCGAGGTTGAGGTGTACCTGTGCTCGGAGCAGGTCCCGTCGGTCGAGTACTGGGAGGCAGTAAAGAAAAGAAGGGTCAGACGAGGTAAGGGCAAAGTACAGTGATGTAGGTACCTGAGCTAGCCTAAGGCAGGGTGAGGTAAGGCAAGGCAGGGCGGCATGACCAGAGAGGAGGAAGGAGAGGGGGGGGTCTGTGTGTGGTGTGTGGTGTATCCATAGTGTAGTTGATCTCTCGAAAGGGAAAGGGCGAATCTGGAACTGATCTCGAGTGTGATTTTTGGTTGGGGCCTTTGCCGGGAAGGGCGTGGAATAGCCGGTCCACAGGGCAAGCAAAGATAGGGCGTACCTAAACCTACCTAAGTGAATGGGACCTGGGACCTGGCCGAGCAAGATCAAGTCTTGGACAGGTAAAGCGCGTGCAGCTAACAACGACTTCCACTTGTTGTAAGAAGCTGCGTTGTTGTCCGTTGTGACCTAAAGATGGGCGGGAGGGTCGATGGAGGGGCGACGATGGAGGGGGAGGAGAGAAGGAGACAGGGGTATAGAAAAAGCAGGGTCAAGTGAGGATACGGCGGCGGGATTGGGCTGCTCCTCCTTTCTTGTTCTTGTTCTTGTTCTTGCTCTTCTCCTTCTCCTTCTCCTTCTCCTTCTCCTTCTCCTTCTCCTTCTCCTTCTCCTTCTCCTTCTCCTTCTCCTTCTTCTTCTTTGTCTTTTTTTTGCGCAGAGCTATTGTTGAGGATACTGCTTTCTTATATACGTTGAGTGCAAGAGCGGTGCGAGAGATACTCTGTAGACAGAGATGGAAGAGAAGAGATGGGGGGAGACAGGGGGGGAAAAAAGAAAAAGAAAAAAAAAACAAGGAGCCCTTGACCGAAGGAACAGCAGACTCAAGCTTTAGAACCGCGACAATTGTTCAGATCGTGAGCCAGGAAAACAAAATTGGACAAAAGTCAAAAGTGGGGGATGTGCCAGCGGAGAGATGGAGGAGGGAGATATACTGCCTACGTGTACATATACCTCTCTAGACATGTGAGTGGTGTGCGGCGACGACCCAAAGCGCTGGGATGTGATGCCAACCAAGACTGCAAAGCTACCTAAGGTTATGGCAGATTCGTGAAGCAGTAGAAGAAAATCGGAGGTTCAGGCAACTAGAACCGGGTGAAGGGCGGCTGGACTATCCACTAGACAAAGGTCTGGATGGGCCTGCTTGACCTCATTCCTAATAACCTGATAGAGACGTCGCCAAAGTTGCATCATTAGCCCTTGCCGATTTCAGGGTCCGTCCAGGTAGTGTGCCCCAGTCCCAGGCTGCAACATGGCCATTTTCCCCTTCACACTCCTCTCCTCTTGCTGCCTGTGCTAGCCTGGCAAAGGCACGCAGCTTATGGCCCTTCCTTAGTAGCACGCAAGGTAAGTAGGGGTGGGACGGAGGTGCATCTGCGAGGCGGCTTGTAGTTGCTGGGAAGAACCATCAAGCCAACGAGAACCCAGCAGGCGTCCCCTTACGTACGGAGCGCGCTGTGGCATTCATCTCCATTGTGCTGCTTCCCACTTAAGCGTTCCTGATTCATTCACTGACCTTACCTACCCTGACCTCCCACGACTCTAGTTAACGTAGCTCCGACGAGCTAGAGCCAACATCGCCGTCAGTATAAGCTTACCTTGAGGGCGTTTCCTCCCTTTTCTTCTTCAGAACACAAAAACCACAAAGTTTAGGGTGTTAGTACCTTTACGCCAGCGCGTAAAAAATTGGGAAATATTGCCTGGACTGATTCGTTCCACGTCCGACTACGCTCCAGCCACCGCTCTTTGGGTCCGGCCGCATCTTTCTCTGCTACGTTGGTCACAATACTGTCATCCCTTTGGCATGGCATGTCATCAAACTCCTCTATCGGTGTTGGGGCACACTCCAACCAGCCTTGCCGCTGCTTTCTTTTTCTCTACAAACACCTAAACCCTCGCTTGTCTGCTGCACTCGTTCGGTTCGACGATCTCTTGCCCATCTTCTCCCCCCTTTGCCTTCCCTCATGTGTTGTCTTGTCTTTTGGGGTCTAGACCCCCAAGCTGTTTCCACACTGGTCAAGTTTCTCGAAAGGATCATCGTATCCACGTCATGAGAATAGCCTGCCCGGTCCCCAAAGGCGCCAGACAAACACCTACTTCGCTTCAAGGCCCCCGACTTGCCGCTCGTGAGCTGACGACCTAGCACCTGCTGTCACTAGGTGGCACTCATTCCTCCTCTCGGAAAGCGTCTAGACCAAGGAGGGCGGTCATGGGGTTGTGGATCTACCTAGACTACCACCGTACAGATACAGTACCCGCTCCGGCCGAGACGGGCTTGACAAGCTGCCCCTCCGTGGACTGGCACCTCCTGGCATGTAACATGTAAACTATTTCGCAGGCAACCGGGATACATCGACCTTGCCAGGATGCTGCCCTGCATCACAAGCTTGACACCATCTGTAACCCTTTAGGCGGAGAGGTAATGATCGGCATGTTCCGTTGTTTTCCTCAGACTTCTTCTCACCACCCCGGCTAACTTAACATCCGTGTCAGTGAATATTGCCTCGTCGTCATTGGACTCCAGCGAGTCTGTCCCGGGGATACACCGTTACCCGAGACAGAGTGCGCGGAAATTTCACTTTAACCCGTCAGAACGACACCAGTCCTTTCCGACACCATAGTTTTCGGCTCCAAGACTTCATGATCCAAACAAGCAAGATGGTTTAGCTGTTTCGTCGGCGAACTCTCGGCGTCTAACTAGCCACAGCTCGACTCAATCTCGCCAAGACTATCTAGCTTCTCCATTGTGCTATGGCGGGAATGGCATCCTACATCTTCAATGGTGGAAGAGGAATCGGGCGTGACGATTAATGGGTAATTTCTCGATCGTGCGAGGCCGCCCTCATTGTCCTCCCCTTTTGGCGGTGTGGCAAATCGACGAGAACAATAATCGACCTGAGTTGTCGGCCTTTTCCGACACAGATAATCGCTATTCCACTCCGATGAGGAGGTCACCACAGTCAAGGGGTCAGGCTAGCACACAGTGGGCGGCGACATCTTGATAGGATTATCATGTGGGGGTGAGAGTTGGAAAAAGGAAAAGAGAGAGAGAGAGAATATCAGGACAGGTAGGGGAGAAGGCCGGAATTCAGGGTCCATACCCGTTGAACGACTTCGACGATCTGTTCCCGATTCAAGCCTCTTGGTTTTGCTGACAAGCCATTCAAAGTCACTCATCTCGTGCTGGCCAAGTGGCAGGGGATACGGCGAGCAACCGTCCCACACCGCTGCAGGATCATCTCAGAACGGCCTGGCGATAAAGGCTAGACTCTCTCGGCCGGCGATTGAAACCCACTCCCGAGTGTTTTTCTGCGGAAGAAGAAGGATCTCCTGGCCTATATCGCCAGTTTTGCATGTCTTGCCGATTATCCTCCGTGTTATGGGGCTCCGGTGAAATGGTTAAATGGCGAGGTGGAGCAGCTGCATATGCACTCACGTCTAGGGGCTGGAGCTAGGCCTCTTGCCCACACGTCATACCACACTTGGACGTCATCGCGGGTTGAACAGGGACCAGGGTACTTGTGTGGTAGGCGTTGCCGTTTTAGTTCACGAACGTCCGATGGCGGTTCACGGCTATCGATCTCAATGCCGCACCGCAGTAGCCGACAACCCAATGCTCGTGATACCTATTGTGCAGAGGCGACAACATCCTCTTGAGGCTGGGTTCAATTATTCAAGCCCTGCAGCATGATGGAACCATGGGGCATTGAGGCTCTGCTAACAGAAGTCCATAGAGTTGTGGCTGGCAGAGAACTTGGGAAAATCCAGCAGCACGGGACCGTATGTACTACCAGGGATGTCTCCGTGTTTTCCGGAGGCCCCGCTTTCCTTGACGGTTCGCTGCAATCGACTGGAAATCGTCATGCCGCCCGCTGCCTGAAGGTTTTGACTCCCACCCGTCTTACACATGGCGCAGAGTCCAAGCAATTTTTTTATTACTCTTTGTTGTTGGCACTCGCGCAACAACCTGCGCCTTCATCCCGCATTCTAGACCCTTACTACCTTTGGTGGGAGAAGAAGATCATCCATTTAGTCTACGGAGGTCCTGAGCTTTGATGTCACGCATGCGCCAATTCATGGAAGGTGACCAGCCTTCCTGCGGAGTCTAATTAGACAGATTGGACATCTCGATTCCTACCCCTCCAAGCTTCCCCTCCAGACTTCGATCGTCGCACAAGTGGAGGGGAAATAAGTATCGCACAACCACCAGGCAATATACGGTGACATCTGAGGTTAGTTCACTTAAAGCCACGTGGGTAGCGTGGGACAGTGTCCATATTCTTCTCTCAGCTTTCGAACCAGGTGACAAGGACTAGTCGGTCTAGAGATCTTCTTCGTTCACCACGAGGGTTACAATCACCTGAGGTGCTTCGACGAGTCTATCAGTGCTTGTGGACAGAAGGATCATTGTCACAATAGCCACAATCGCAGCTCTTGAGGCCCGAGTTTCGGTCAGGTCTGCTGGAAAACACGCATGACATAAACGGCCTTGAGAAAACCACTGGCTTCACCTTTCAAGAGTTTCTCCGCTATGCAGTTGGAATTGAGCTCCACCTTCTCCGACGGCACCCGCTGCGTGACCTGAATATCCTCCTTGCACATCATCGAAAGATCACGGAGTGCTAGCTGTCGAGCTGCAAAGAAGGGGGGGGGGTTGTCAACAACAGCCGGAATGTCGTGGGAGTGCTGATTCGGCGAGAGCTGGTTGCGAAACGTCGCACCGCGGGTGTCGACACCTCGCTCACCGTCTCGTGCTTTCGAGCCAATGTGCTAGGGACAACACAAGGTTTCCGCCAGCAGCTTCTGCATGCAAGCGCGAGGGGATGCTCCCAAAACCTGTTTTTGACCCTACCGTGCGGCCAGTAGTCTCGTTGCACCGGCTTGGCCGACAGCCATCGCTCTCTGGGGTGGGCTGGCAGTCTAGAGACGATGGTTCAGACGAAACTGTGACCACTCTCGTTGGCCTAAACCAGCCGGATCGGGCGCAATTTTGCCGGTTTGTGCTGTTTCCCCTGGTTTTTAGGTGGCCCCGACAAAAAAGCCAATGTTCTGATTAACGCTGGATGCGTAATGGCTGCGGTCTACCATGTGGAGAACGCGACATGACCGGAACCGGTAGGCTCGATCCCGCATTCCGGTGCACAGGTAGATAGATGGTCACGTGGTTCTCGGTATTTTGGGCTGAAAGCATGGAAACCGAAGGGTATTACTGCTTGCTATTTAGTTCAAACCAACGCGATTGTGCAAACCATTGCAAGTATTAGAAGAGACAATGGTTCCCATGATTGAGTGAACCTAGCGGTGTCAACACTTGGCCCTAGATCAGATAAATATGGCGATGCCGATATCGTTGGATGGATGAGATGCCCACAGTTCAACACCTAGACCCATTGGCGAGCGAGGACTGGTAGACCATGAACCAACAGACCACGCCCAGCGTGCAGACGCGAAGCTGGCTCCCCTGCGGAACGTCGAGTCTTGTCGATGGATACGGCGGAAACGTGACGTGGGGCCATTGAGCGAACGAGAGAATATACCCTGCCTTTTTTTTTCTTTTTCTCCGGGCCGCCGGGGTGCCCAATTAGTCTAACGGTAAAGCTTCGGTCCTGCTTATGGCTGCCGTGATGACCCACATCACCGTATTCCCAAGGGTCAAATGTCCGGTCAATCGCTCCATGAGCCAAATTCTTTGCTTTTCCCTTATTCCTTCAACTCCCTCCCCTTGTCCGATTTCACAGCAAAACCTTGGTGGCCACGCTGAGCAACCATGCGGCATCCTGCCAGCCACCCTCGTTGGCTTTTGGGGGCGGGATCAGGCCTTCCGGAGCGTCGATAACGCTCTCGAAATGACGGGCTGACCACGACCGGTGGAGCTCCCGCGCCCCCTCCTCATCACCCTCGACCTCGAACTCCCCGTCGGCGTCTTCATCGTCCGACTCTTCCTCGTTCTCTTCAACTGCGAACAACGGCCATCCCAAGAGGTTACCGACCCAGGAGGCGCCACCGGCTCTTTCCCCCTTGACGAGCCTTCTGACGGCAGCCTCGTCATCTTGCGTTGTGTCAGGTTCATAGGACTCAAGCTGCTCGTCGAGATTGACGAAGTCGGGGCCAGGGATATAGTCCTCGCCTTCGTGACGAGGGAAGTATCCCTCGTCCAAGGAGTGGCGTTCCATGGGTGTCAACATCTGGCTCCGGTTGCCGACTCTGCTGGCCGACCGACTCCCAGGACGGCTAGGCCTGGCGGAGTGGGTATAGGCGCCGTCCAGGTCGACGAGGCTGCCGCGCCGGCTGCTCCGACGGCTGGCAAGCTCTCGCTCCCGGGCCAATTCCCTCTCGAAGGCCTCCTCATCGGCGTCCCGCATACCCGTCAAGCTGGTAGAGCTCTGTCTCGACACCAGCCACGCCTGACCTTTGAATTCGCGGTTCTCGTTGCTGATGAGCGCGCCTGTTCTCAGCAGCCAGTCACTGTCGTTCCGGTCCCGGACAGAGAAGTCGTCCTTGTCCTTGCGGCGACGCACCGCCGGCGAGGTGGTGCCGGAGACGGATTTGCGGTTGTGGGATTTCCGATCGCTGGCGGCGGGCGCCAAGTGGGTGGCTGACTTGCTCTTGGGCAGGTCGGCATGCGGCACAGAGGAGCGGCGGACGTGAGAAGCGGATCGGGCGGGCGAACGGGACAGCAGGCCCGGCGTAGTGGGAGCGGACTTCCCCTCCAGGTAGGATGTGTTGTGGTGCGGCGAGGTCAGGTAGTCGGGGAGGGCATCGTCGTCTTGGAGGGGCAGCCTCGAGGTGAAGGGAGCGAGGGAGAGGTGGTTGAGGTTCGTGCTGGAGCGGTTCTTGCGACGCGCTTGGTTTGCGTACTGTTTATAAGCCTCCTCCATGATTCTGGATGTGTCGAGTTCTCGAGCTTGCCGTCCGGTAGGCCTAGAAAGATGGGGACAACGAATTCGATAAGCGACGGCGATACGAGCAAGGCTTAGATTATAATGAGTTTAGTTCGACAGGAGCAAAAGGTAAGGCAGACAGGCATGTAACTGGGGAAAAGGAGGGGAAGGGTCAGGAGTTCGGGTGGTTTTTAAAAAGGGTTGGGACGCTTGTTGAGGGAAACGCGGGCAAGACTGGCCATTGACGGGCAGCAGCAGCAGCAGTAGACGCAAGGAGGAATGCAAAACCGCATATGCGCTAATGGCAAAATCCGGGGACAGTAGAATTTTGGCTGCCGAGGGATCGGCTCATCTGTGATTTGCTGATCGGTTTCGGCTTCTACTCTGCGGGGAGTGGGCGAAAAGGAGGAGAGGACGGAATGCGTGATTACGTAGGTACCTCGGTACATGAGCGTGCTCGAGTAATGCTACGCGGTGGGAGGTATTCGTACCCATCTCAATTCATGCAGACCATTCATGAGCAGAAGCACCGGGCGCTGGAGCCTCTTCCAGACCTGTTTTCCCTGGAGAAAATGCAACGAGGTCTGCGGCGAAATGAGCTGATTCTAGTACGAGGCTTGCGAGAGAAGTCTGTCTGTCCTGCATTTCATGCGTAGAACTCCGTTGGGCGTCAGGCGAGGGCTGTGGCAAGATGTGTGGTCAATGGCATGTTTTTCTGACTCTCACGCTCTCCTTCTTTCGTTGGATATGCATGCATTGCATCAGAGGGACACCGCGGTATGTGTTTGTGAGGTTCATGCTTGCTTTGCGTTAGAAAGTCGGAAATGACCGTCACGAAAAGTTCCGTTCGAGGAGATAAGCTAGATGTTGCAAGTAGACGCTGAGCTCAAGCCATTGTCTGAAAATGTCGATTAGTTGGATGCTAGCGGCCAGGAAATCCTAGAAGAGGCGAGCTTGTGTGAATCAAATTGTGAAGTGTGGCTTGGGCGGGCTGTTCCCCTGAATTTGGCGATCTGGGAAACTTAGATTAATTAGATGAGAGAGTGTTCGTTGTCGCTCACAAAAAATCGAAGCGGCCGAGGGGGGAGAGGGGGGCGGCTTGGACCCCGCCAAGGTACCAATGTACCTACTACCAAACGGCGTGGTGGAGGCAGCCCTTTTTGGATTTTTAGTTACCGGGTTAAAAAAATTAGTGCAGCGACGGATAGCGCAGATGACGCTCGACGACGACGTCGACTCACACAGCAAATCTCGCGACCGAGGCAGCCCATGAACTCCCGAGCATAACCCGGACGCGACCGACACCCTACTTCCCCTTTATGCCCTAGAGCGACATTGCGCTCTTTACAAGAGGCACAAGATGCGGAACTTGCGCAACATTCGGTTCGGCGCTTGGGATCAGCAGCAACAGGACGTCACTATCTCGGCGTGCTGCTGGGACCCCGCCAAAGACGAGCTTCTCTGCACGACTGGGCCGACGGAGACGAAAGCTACCATTGAGCTGGTGAGGCTATCGGACCACCACCAACAACAGCAAATGTGTGGCGCCATTTCTTGATTTATCCCACGCTCCTATTTTTTGCAATCCCTGTTTCACTACAACGCCCTTTATCCCTCGGGTATTATTCCTGTAAAACATCTTCAACCCCCCTCCCCCCAAATCATGTAACAGAACTAGGTCGAGTCGTGTCTCTGGTTCCAGGGTATCATGGACATGGGGATGATGATGTGGCCTGGCTGTTGAAGACATAAAACTTGAGACGGCTAACATGACTTCGCAGTAAATCCCGTACCGTCACGAGTTGGGATGCGCCGAGTCCCAGTCCGGAGCTGCCCACAGACAGGGTGGTAGACCTGCACCACTTCGCCGACAGCCTCGTCACCTGCGTCATCCTTGAAGGCGGCGATATCGTCACCGTAAAAGAGGATGACGCGGGCCTGGATGGCGACGTCCAGATCGAGATTGTTGGCTCCATTGACGCCGGCATCGCCGCTGCCCGGTGGTCCCCGGAAGAGGAGCTGCTCGTCGTCGTCACCAAGGAGGGCAACGCCGTCTTCATGAGCCGCACCTTCGACCCCATCGCCGACGTCGCCATGACGGCTGACGACCTCAAGCTTTCGAAGCACGTCTCCGTCGGCTGGGGCAAGAAGGAGACCCAGTTCCAGGGCAAGGGCGCCAAGGCGATGCGCGACCCGACGATTCCTGAAAAAGTGGACGAGGGCCTGCCGAGCATCAATGAGGACGGCAGCGCGGCGGTCAGTTGGAGGGGAGACGGTGCCTATGTCGCCGTCAACTCTGTCGCTGGTGGCGCTAGGAGGGTCGTGAGGGTGTATTCCCGTGAGGGCGTTCTCGATAGCGTCAGCGAGCCGGTGGATCATCTCGAGGGTGGTCTGAGCTGGAGGCCTTCTGGAAGCCTTATAGCGGGTGTCCAGCGGTTTGAGGATCGGGCAGATGTCGTCTTCTTTGAGAGAAACGGTCTGAGGCATGGCCAGTTTACGCTCCGCTGTGGTGATGGGCCCCTGGACGCCCATGAGAAGATCAAGCTGGAATGGAACTCTGACTCGACTGTCTTGGCCGTGATTCTGAGTGATAGGATACAGTTATGGACGACTGGCAACTATCACTGGTATCTCAAGCAAGAGGTGCCATTGACGTCCGAGTTTTCTGGGTTGGCGTGGCACCCGGAGAGGCCGCTGCGATTTGTTGCTGCCACAACATGTCGGTCTAATCCCCTTCCGTGGTCAGATGTGATATACTAAAGAGGATACAGCTGTCGTCAATGTGGCCGAGTACATCTTCGCTGTTTCTCGCGGCTCCTTGAGCCCGCCCAATGATCATGGCGCCGTTGCAGTCGTTGACGGCCAGACAGTCAAGTTGACCCCTTTCCGAACGGCGAACGTGCCGCCACCCATGGCCCTTTTCGAGCTCGAATTTTCGGCCAGCGTCGTCGACGTCGTGTTTGACCCCAGCAACTCCCTCATGGCGGTGCTGCATCGCAAGGGTCTGGATATATATGGGTGGCAAACAAAGGGAGAGCGATCGAGCAAGCCCAAGGAGTTAGCCAAGGTTGTGTTTGAATCTGATGCTAAGGGCAAGGTTCCTCTGCAAGTTGCATTCTCTGGTCCGGCCGAGTGTCAGGTCCTTGTCTCTGAGGAGGGGTTGAAATTGGAGACGTACACCGTTGAGGAATCCGCGCTTAGCTCTTTGGGAGTGACTCAGCTCAAGCCTACGGAGACGTTTTCGTCGATTTTCAGCTACGAGGGCGATTCAAGGGTTGAGGCCTGCGCTCAAGACCGCTCGGGAAGGCTCTACAGGCTGGCGAATAAGCAAGCCCCTGAGCTTTTGGATACTCAACTGTCGATGCAGCTCCCATGGTGTACGGTGCAGAAGATCAAGGGACACAGAGTTGGCATCGGCATGAGCAGAAACGGTCATCTCTATGCGAACTCGAGGCAACTGGCGAAGAACTGTACGTCGTTCGTGGTCACCCCAGCGCATGTTATCTTCACGACGAACAACCACTTCCTCAAGTTTGTTCACTTGGTGGATCCTGAGGGTGAGCCACCCATGCTCCCGAAGTCATCCGTAGACACACTTACCTTGTTACAGAGATGGAAGTTCCCGGAGATGATCCAGAGATTGATGAGCGATGCCGCAGCATTGAGCGCGGTGCTCGCCTCGTCACAGCTATGCCCACTAACATGAGTTTGGTCCTCCAGATGCCGAGAGGCAACCTTGAGACTATCTATCCTAGAGCCATGGTAGTTGCGGGTATCAGACAGCTTGTCGACGAGAAGAACTACGGCAGGGCATTTGCCTTCTGCCGTACGCAGAGGGTTGACATGAACATCCTTTACGACCATCAGCCGAGCCAGTTCCTATCTAACGTTGGTCTCTTCCTCGATCAGCTCAAAGATATTTCGTACATCGACCTCTTTCTGTCATCTCTCCGGTAGGCTCCCATAAACCCCGCCATGGCCTTGCGGGAAGGAGGGAACTAACTCGAAATAGGGAGGAGGATGTCTCTCAGACAATGTACAAGGACACCAAACGCGCAACCAGATTTCTCGAAGCATCGGCAGAACCCCCCGCAGCACCCACAGACCTGTCCAACAAGTCCAAGGTCAACAGAATCTGCGACGCCATTCTCAAAAGCTTGCAAAGCAAGAAGGGCACAAACCTGCAGAATGTCATCACAGCGCACGTCTGCAAGGTCCCGCCAGCCCTTGACGATGGACTCACCCTTGTCGCGGAGCTGATGCAGGAAGACGAGAAAATGGCAGAGAAGGCTGTCGAGCACATCTGTCTCCTCGTTGATGTCAACCGTCTCTATGACAATGCCCTCGGCTTGTACAACCTCGATCTCGCCCTGCTTGTCGCCCAGCAATCGCAGCGTGACCCAAGAGAATACCTTCCCTTTATCCAGAACCTCCACAAACTGCCCGATCTGCGTCGAAAATTCGAGATCGACGACCACCTCGATCGCCGGGTCAAGGCTCTCTCGCACCTCAAGGCCCTCGACGCCTTTGAGGAACTATCAAAGTATACCGTCAAGCACGCCATTTACCAGGAAGCCCTCGGCTTGTACAGATACGACCAGGCACGCCATCAGGCCCTCACGGGTCTGTACGCGAGCTACCTTGAATCCAAATCGAAATACCGCGACGCCGGCCTCGCCTACGAGACCCTCCAGAACTTCAGCAAGGCTACAAGCTGTTACCGCCAAGCGGGTGTGACGTGCTGGCGTGAGTGCCTCTTTGCCGCACAGCAGCAGATGCCTCCACCTTCCGAAGAAACCATCACGGAGCTGGCCTCCTCTCTCGCCGACGCCCTTTGGGAAGGCAAGGAGTACGCCGCCGCGGCCACGATCCATGTCGACTACCTCGCCTCCCTCGAGACCGCCGTCAAGTGCTTCTGTAAAGGCTACCACTTCGCCGAGGCCCTCCGCCTCATCGCCCGCGAGCGTCGTCCGGACCTCCTCCCTACGGCCTTTGACAGCGGCCTCGTCGAGGCCCTGAGCAGCAGCACCGAGTTCCTGGCCGATTGCAAGTCCCAGCTCCTCGCCCAGGTGCCACGCGTCGCGGAGCTCCGTAGGAAGGCCGCCGAGGACCCGCTCGCGTTCTACGAGGGTGAGCGCCCCGGCGGCGTCGGCGGCGACATCCCTGACGACATCTCGGTGGCGGCGTCGTCACGCATCAGCACCAGCGCCAGCCTTTTCACGCGGTACACGGGCAAGGACGGCAGTGTCGGGACCGTCGGCACGGGCGTGTCGCGGGCGACCTCCAAGAACCGCAAGCGTGAGGAGAAGAAGCGCGCCCGCGGCCGCAAGGGCACCGTCTACGAGGAGGAGTACCTCGTCAACAGCATCCGCCGGCTCGTGGAGCGCGTCGAGGGTGGAGCCAAGGATGAGGTCGGCCGGCTTGTCTTCGCGCTCGTGCGGCGCGGCATGACGGAGCGCGCGAGGGCTGTCGAGGCGCTTATGGCCGAGGTCGTCGAGGGGTGCCGGGCGGCGGTGCGCGAGGTATTCGCCTCCGCCGCCGCCGAGGAGGCACAGGAGGAACAGGACCTCGTCGGGCCCGACGGGGAGACGTACCTTGTTTCCGGCGGCGACGCCGTCTTCTACGAGCATCTGCAGGCGAGGACCAAGAAGTTGGAGCCACCTGCCTTGACCACGTTCCAAAAGTTGACGTTGTTGGGGTCAACATAGAGTAGAGTCTCGTAGGCCTAGAGGGAAAGAAAAAGTAATAGATGAAATAGAAATGCCTTCTTACAAGTCTTGTATGTTTTGCGTGTTCTACTAAAAGTACAATATTGCACATTTGGGATTCTGCTATGGCTGTTCATACATGCTACATCTCGTCCACACGCGTCCCCTTTCTTTTTTTGCTTTCGAGACCCCACACAACTTTTAACCAACACCAGCGTCCGCGCCCGCGGCCGACCCCTTATTGAGGCGGAGGGTGACTCTCCTTGGCCGCTTCCGCCGCCGCCGCGGCAGAAGCGTTGGAAAGCTCTGGTATCGACACAGAAGCGCCCCCGACAGTGGCCTTGTTCCTCGCAATGACCTCGCCGATGCGCTGAAGCATGTCCGCCGTTAGCTCGGGCTCGCCGCGGGCGCGACGGGCCTCGCGCTGCTGGCGGTTAAATTCTTGGAGCGGGGTGCGCATGGAGGCGAGGGCATCGGCCGAGACCTTCTTCAAGGCCTTCTTCTCGGCCTCCTCGGCCTCTTTGCGGAGGATGTAGTCTTCCTCGTGGCGGGTACGGAAGCGCGAGTACTTGTTGCGCAACTCATCGATGACGGACTCGGGCATGGGAGGAGAGAGGAGCGTCGGCACGAAGGTAACCTCCTCAACCTCTGTCCGCCTCGTATCGCCGGGCTGGTCCTCGCGGATAGGGGTCTCGCGCTCCGGCCAGGGAATGGCGATGTTGGCACCGGGAATGTACCGCGTCCAGGCACGCCAACCGGTGTGACGAGACCACTTGACGGGGCCACGGGCGAGCTGGCGAACAATAACGTCGCGGGCGACACCCGTCGCGGGGTCAACGATGGGGTGGACGAGGCGGATCGCCGAGATGGGGATGTGCATGGATGAGTTCTGCGTGGTTGGGGCGTCGAGGCCCTTTTGGAAGGTTTCGGGGACAGCGACAGTGATCTGGAGGAGGGCAATTGGTTAATCACAAGATCATTTGTGTGTTGTTTTTCGGTGGGATACGGAATAGCTGTCTTTGGCCCACCTTTGCGATGTCCTTCAGTGTCACGGTGCCGTGTTCGAGGTTGATGCTCGCGATGCGGTCGATCTTGCCCTTGTCGGGGCCTTCGAGAAGCACAACACGGTCATTGACGGCAATGTTGAGGTACTGACGTCCACCGGCCCAGGCGCAGCGCGCTTCAACCTCCTCAGGCTTGAGGGGCGTCGAGCGTGACTGGCGGTTCGTCTGGATGGCGCCGTAGCTGTCGAAAACGTCGCGGCGCGGGGCCAAGGGCCCAAGGGCCCATTTCTCTTGGCGGACAAGACGGGCGGTCTTGATATCCTTATTAAGCTCCGTGAGCTGGTTCCGCTGGTCCCTGAAGCGCTGTGCCTTCTCGGTGCCGACCTCGACACGGGAGCGTTTCTTGATACGGCGGGCGACCTGCTTCTCGGCCTGGGCCGTGCGTTTCATGAGTTTCTGCATCGTCGGGGGCAGATTGGCTTTGCCGCCAATTGGGGTCGATTCGGGCCTCGTTCGATTCGGTTGATCAGTACCCGGGGGTCTTCGACGTTCCTGAGGTTCGGCGGCGGGTTTCGGAGGGGAGGGTGTCGGCGAAGCTGGAGCCGCGGTGGTCTGTCGTCGACGTCCTTGAATTGGCGATTTGCAAATTTCAGATGGGCCGGGAGCTCCCACGACCCCTGCAGCCATAGTGGAGCCGGGGTGCTTGGGTCGGAAAATTGCACTTGCCGATACGCCGGGCTGGACGTCCAATCCAACATAGGTGGGCTCTGGTTGCCATCCCATTTCCTTGGCTTGGCAAGGGCTGTAGCGCTACAGGCTACATACTGAGGGACGGATGAATGAACAGATGCCAGAACCTTCACGTCCCCTACCCCGAGATGGCGGTAAGTCTCCGCCGGCCGGACACTGGGTGAAATTCGCAGTCCCAATATGTATGCTCGTGCTGGCGTAGCTCCAAAGACGAACTCTAACCTGATGCCTCCTCTGTTGACGAAAGACAACCCATGTCTGATTCGGGAATCTCGGGCGCTGCAGCGTCTACTCTGTTGCAAAGTTCCACGGCAGAGACGACCGCCTTCTCACGCACGAGAAAGGGAGGCTACGGTCCGGAAATGGAGGTCCTCTCTATCAGCAACATTCAACGATGATTCTATCACCCCTCATGCATGTGGGGGCAGACTGCTTCATTGTGTGCTGAGACCTTGGTCTTGGAGTGTTCAAGTCAGTGCTCATGGCAGACATCTCTTTCAGATGATGAGTTTGTCCCCTATCGGCGCCAACTCATTATTAGGCATCATCCTTCAACTCATGGGATTGCCTAAGGTGGTTGATGATCCAAGACACCTGCACATCCTCCCGAACCTCTCTACTGATTCTTCGCACACAGAGATGGGCGGCTACACACTTGGAAATGACCGTCATGCTGAACTCTAGAATGATGGAAGCTGTTAGTTCAGACCCAGACACTCAGGGTCGCGGTCGGTAACTGTTTGTCAAAGACGCGCAGCGGCCCATCAGCCGAAAGTCTAGTTCCGATGCACAGTCCCTAGATGCCAGGTACTATAAAGTGGCTGGGATCAAGTCCTAGATCCAGGACTCTGCTATGTACCTCCTCAGCATGCGGCACAAGAGCGTCTTCTAGGGGGTCGTTACGAGGTACATATTCATGCAGCTATAGAACACAAGCCAACACGAGCTTCTACAGCTCCCCCTTTCCTGCCTGAGCTTCTCGTAATATTATGATGCCTGCCGGGGTGGGGGGGAGAAGGAGAGCAGGGTGGAGCCAAAGTTTATCAAAAACCGAAGAGCAGTGTATGATTGCTGCATTCCTTGCTATCAATGTTTTCTGTCAGCTCATGGTGTCAAATCATCACAGGTGGTTGACAGTCCGCTACGCTGCAGGGCGCATAGAGATGATCAATGATATCCTCCTCCACGTAGCTATCCATGTGGGCGCATATGCACGAATGGCTGGAGAGCATGGCGGGATAGCCTGGGGTTCGTGCAGGCTAAGACTCTACAGTTCCAGCAAAATGCGAGAAGGCTACGCAGGGCGGCGTATCATTATCGAGCAATGTGTCCCTCGGGTGCCTTGACCACAAAAGTATTGAATCATGGAAATAGAAGCAGGAGTGATCATAGGACGTCTTTAGTGTTCGTTTCTGTGGCTTCGCCTCTCGCCGACGCACCCCAATGCCAATATGTACCTAAACAGATGGTTCGACTATTATGAGATCCAGCATAAGCAGTCAGTGCCGAGCCGAGGCTGTGTCTGTAAGCAGTCTGTCATTGTTGTGGCTGCTGGTCGGTGTGATTGAAGACGACAGCCGTTCGACTGCGACACACACGACGAAATGAGAATCTCACTGAGCCACCATAGAATGGGTTTCAGTCCAGGCTTGGACCCTGGAGGCAGCAATTTTGGCCCAAGTTCCCGGCGGTGAACATTCCTATTTATGCTTTGAACAACGTAAAAGGGGCCTGGAGCGACAAAGGGTCGGATGTCAGATACCTATGCGATTGACGCCGTAGTCTCGTCTGGTGTTGCATATTTCGCTGCACCTAGTGCCTGCCCCTAGACGTTGCGCTGTAGGGGAGTGACATGTCCTGGACAGGTATCCGTATAACCTGAGCGAATAGGACTGGCAGGGCTGGGGGGTCTGAGGACAGGCGTGTTCTGCATCGGATGTTTGGGTGAGGAGGGTAACTGAGAGTCTGAGACCTTGGTCAGCTCGGCATTAGAGGCTCTAGTCGTCACTTGTAGCCTGCATTGCGAGCCTGGTCTGGTCACAGACACCGATATTGCAGATCAACCACTATCAGTGCCAGCTTCCCTGCCTTATCGCATCACTTTCGGCTTCTACCTCAGCCACTTGCACCTCGTTGTTCTTTACCAACGACGATCTTTCTGCTTGCCAACTCAGCGAGTCTGACCGAGGCACAGTGTCCTTCCCGGGAGTCTTGTCAACGGCTGCAGTTGCAGCTTGCTATACGAGTGCAACAGTGCAAACGAGCAAGCAAGCATTCCCAAAAGCCATGGTTATTCCTCCCACACCCTCGCAGACCGTCAGAAGCAGCCCGTCATAGTGCATATCGAAGTATGGTTTAGCGGGCGAGATTCCTACAAGGCCAGCAGGACAGGGGCCAGTGGAGAACGCAGTAGTGGAAGTTGCCACCCAATTAAGAGGTCCAAGAGTGAGGGAACACCCCCCAGAAACCACCCCCCGCCCCTGTATCCGTAACGGCCCCTTCCATCCAAATCGCAATTCAATTCGTCTTGTTTGGCTGCCTCAGGACAAGAATCCCCTACCTTAATAATGAGGACCATATGCGCATCTCACTCACTCACCTGCAAACCGGGACAGCGAAAGTGCTGCATGTATGGTTCCCACAGCAAAAGGATACCTGGTCCTGGTACGTTAGCTTACGAAGAGGGAGAGAGAGAGAGAAAAAAAAAGAAGAAAAAAAAAGAGAGCCGGCTCCCTCTCGTCACATTCACTGGTCGGACAACCCCGTTGTCTCGTCTCTACCAGAGGCTAGTCATAGGCCGATCAAGTCATTAGCCAACTGAGCCTACCCTGCTGCCCAGTCCCGTCACCGTTCAGCTGGGAAGCACACACCATTGGCTATGCCACTACTCCGTACTAGGTACGTTAAACGCACAGCCCAGCAGCAGGAGGTACCTGATGTTAAATATTGAGAAACCCGCTATCAGTAGCATGGCAACATCTAACTCCCCCTCCTCTGCCTTGCCTCACCTCACCTCCAAATGAATCAAAGGTACCACATTAGGTACCTACGTCGGTTGTACATGCCTCATGCCAGTCGATGATGCTAGCCGGCTCGTACTTGCTGTCCCTACCAACTAATTACTGCCTATTGCCTGCTCAGGTTTGCTTTTCTCTCCTTTGCTTCACTCTGAGCTGCTTTTCCCCTCTTTCTCTTATTTCAACCTGTATACCTGCCTGCCTGTTTGCCTAGCGTCAACAGTGACGGGAAGAAAGTCAACAAATCCTTCTTAGACGCCGCGAAGAAAAAAAAAAGCCTGGACCACCTGTCCTGCACCTGCGTGCACCTGCAACCTGAACCTCCATCCAAGGTACCTACCTACCTAAGGTACGGATACCTCACATTGCCTTACCCCCTAGTCGCCTTTATACGCGGTACCTAGGCTCGTCTGCGCCTGCACCACCCTGTCCTCCATAGTCCTGCCCAGTCCTGGCCTGGCATTCTTTCGTGCCTCCCCACCCCCCAATCTTTGTCTCCCTCTGCCACTAGGTATTGCTTCCAGGTCTCCCGCTCTCCCGCTGGTTCCCTTCCTTTTTCTCCCCTTCCCGCCTCTTCTGACCACCCCCCCCCCCCCCAACACAAATCTGCCCTGCTGTTGCTTGCACGTCGTCAAGTGAACTCCACCCATAAGGTACTACTGTGACCTTACCTTACTTCTACCCATCCCATTCTCTTCCACCTTCAGATTCCCCCTTCCGACGCAGCTCTTCCTTCTCCATCTCCCACGTATCCGCCAACAAGCTCAACCTCGTCGCCCGACCGCATCGCATTTCAATCAGCTCTCCATCGCAACACCTACACGCCCTCTCTCGCACATTCACAACCACAGACATCATGGCCGAGATCCGCCGTAAGCTCGTCATCGTCGGCGACGGTGCCTGCGGTAAAACCTGCTTGTTGATGTGAGTATTGTCCCCGTCTTCTTCCTCTCCGCCCACGCCTACCGCCCACCGCCTGGTCTTCAGCGACGAAACAATCCTGTATCGTCGCATTGCCAGAAACTTCTCAAAACAAAAACCACGGATGCAATCTTGCATCGTCAAAGGCTTTATCGTGCTGACTTTTTCTGTACAGCGTCTTCTCCAAGGGCACCTTCCCTGAGGTAAGATTGCCCTCTCCTACGCCGACGCGGCCATCTGCCCCCTGTTTCCCCGACACGAGACCAGGCTGAGCTGCATCAGCCCATCAACAAGCTAGGCCTCCTATAACAAACCCGCCTATCATGAATCCTTCTCCGATCCTCAAATATTCTGACAACTAATTCAGGTCTACGTCCCCACCGTCTTCGAGAACTACGTCGCCGATGTAGAGGTTGATGGCAAGCACGTCGAGCTGGCCCTTTGGGATACCGCCGGCCAGGAGGATTACGATCGTCTCCGTCCTCTTTCCTACCCCGACTCCCACGTCATCCTGATCTGCTTCGCCGTCGACTCCCCCGACTCCCTGGACAACGTTCAGGAGAAGGTACGTTGTGCCTCCAATTTTCGGGCATTATCCACTGCTCTTGATATGCAACATTCGCTAACACGTGCTCTTCTTCCTATAGTGGATCTCTGAGGTCCTGCACTTCTGCCAGGGTCTGCCCATCATTCTTGTCGGTTGCAAGAAGGATCTCCGCTACGACTCCAAGACGATTGAAGAGCTGCGTAAGACCAGCCAGAAGCCCGTATCCCCTGAGGAGGTAAGCTTATCCGCCCCTATTGGGGCATCGGCCGCGCCAGGCGTCGCCCCCAGATGCTTGACGGCCTCCCGCCTCGGTCTTACGCGAATGCATGCTAACAATATTTTTAGGGTGAGGAAGTCCGCAAGAAGATCGGCGCCTACAAGTACCTCGAGTGCTCCGCCAAGACAAACGAGGGCGTCCGCGAGGTGTTCGAGCACGCTACGCGCGCCGCTCTGCTCTCCCGCAGCCGGAGCAGCGGCAAGAAGCACAAGTGTCTGGTTCTCTAAATGCCTTTTGGGCGAACTTCCCAAACCCCTTTCTCCCTCTTCGACCACAGCCCCCATTTGTAATCATCAAGGTCCCGGTCACCATGGTCTTTTCCCAACTCTTCGGATGAGAAAGGGTTCCTGGTGGCGGTATGGAAGGCGGGGGCAATATCTGCCTGCATAGGTTCTCGGAATTTGGAGTTTTGCTCAACATTGTGTCTCATAAGAAACCTGGCACCACATCGATCGGCGTGTCACCGTATCTGGTTCTGCAGGGGGTCTTTTACTGAATCTATTTCTTTCCCTGCCGAACGGTGACTGGGAGAAGACACCAACAGCTGGCCACGACCCTACGAGAAGTTGCGAGGAAGTTGAGATTCAACCAGGGTTGTCCCTCTCATGGTCTCAAGGGAGGAAAGGGCTTGGTAGCTGGCGTGACTGGCAGCTGCTGGGCGACGATGGACAGTGAGTTGACTGGTGACTTTGGGAACGGCGGAATGGCAACGGTTGATTCTCTAGCTGTGGAAACGGCGTGTCTAGCCCTAGTATTGCAACCAAGCCTGGCTGCATCATAAATCTTGTGTTTTTTTTTTCTCTTGACGCCTCGCAGCTTTAGACGGAGGAGATGTTTGCTGACCGCGTTTTCTTCTCTTGTCGATTCTCTCAATCCAGGTCTTTATGGTAACTTATGTCTCGCCGTCCCTCCCGTGCTGATGTGCTATGATGCCTCGCAAGGTGTACGGAAATGAGCCGTTTGACAACACACATGGCCCGTTCCAAAATTCCGTTAACGCTGTCATACTTACGTATCAGGGGTTGCGGAAGATGGGATGGACAGGATACACTAGCCAGGCACAATGGCTTGCGCAGCTGGAGTCGCGATAGTTATGCTGAGGTAACCCGGACAACATGGTAATAATAGTGGTGCTATCGAGAGGGATGTATTGCTATAGTGCCCATGACTCCTTCCGTCCTTGGTAGCAAATCACGTATGATGGTGCAGTGGCGATTCTAAAGATAGGCAATCGGGCACATTGGCTTCGTACGGGGGAACTTTGGGGTAGACATGGCTAGTGAGGTTGGCCGACAGTGTCACGTTGATTGCGATGGCCCCACCCCGTGATGTTGGGGATGGCCCTGCTTCAAGAGGAGCAAGAGGCCTAGGGGGGGTGCCTCACAGCATCCTACATGTGGGCTCTGGGGGACAGCGCTTGAGAATGGGGATTGGGGTAGATAGCTGGGGCAGCGTTTGTTTGTTTGGTTTGATTTGTTCTTTGGGCGGACACTCTGGGGAAGTGTGTTACGCGCCCCTACCTCTGTGTTTCTACTCATCCAACCGCCATGAGGTGGAAGGTGATGGGCAACCAACCCACTAGATAGGCTGGAGGAGTTATGTTTCAGAGGGGGAGTTGCCGGCTGTCCGTGGTTTCCCGTCTGCCCATGCGTTTGATTACATTGAAGTTGCTTTCAAGGAATGTGAGGGGTTCTCCATCCGATTCTCATAAGGTCCAATCCTCTTCGCGTTATCCCATCTCAACTCCCTCCACCCCGATTTCCCGGGAATTCAGGTTCAGGTGACATTATGTTGTCCACCGAGACGAGAGACCATAAGGGCGTTTAGGCAGGGCAGCTCTGTTGAGGGATGCATTGTTAGCATATTCGATCAAGGCAGAAGGAATGGGGAGGATGAGTAAGAGAGAGAGAAAGAGAGGCTGAAGAACTGCCGGGAACGAAGACCAAGGTGAGGTGAAAGGGTTAAGGGAAGAGGGTGAGGTTTGATGAGGCGAGGTAAAGTGGGAGAGAGCAAGGCTTACAGCGCCGCAAGCCGAGCAGGTCTTGGAGGTGGCTGCAGTGGCGGCGCCGCACTTGGGGCAGGCGCTGGTGTGGGTGTTGGTGAGGGGCTGCATGTTTGCGGTTTCTGGCGATGTTATTGTACTTAGAAGCTTTGGCGAGGCAGGTTGAATGTTTGGAGAGAAGATGAGACGGAGAGAGGAAGAGAGGAAGAGTCAGAGGTCAGAGGGGAAAGAAAGAGACGTGGAAAGCGGGGTTCTTTTTATTTCTTTCCCTACTTATCAGCCGGCGCGTGTGCGGCCACGAGACGGCCGTGGTGGGCTGTCCTTGGGTTGGTCTGCCTCATTTTTTTTATTTTTGTTTTCGTTCTTATGCCGCTTGTGACCAGCGGAGAGAGCTACCACAGGCAGTCATGCCATGTACTTGTGACCCTCTACTTGCCCGCGATGATGGTCCCCTACTCGTTCGTTTGCCGTCGTTGGAAAAGGGAGGAGGGTGGAGGCAGGTGGGATAGGGAGGGGTGGGCTTGGACGAGCTTACGGACGGGCTGTCATGCGAGACACACGCCTTCTCGTTGGCTATGACGGCACAGGATGGGGAGAAGGGGGGTTTCCACAGGCCTACAAGGAGCAAGACGCTTGAATCCGTAGGAAGGGGTTGTCTAAGTAGCAGGCTGGGCTAGGTAGGTCGGTAGTGCTTCGGCAGAAAAAAAGAAGAAGAAGAGGTCCCCCTCTTCTCTGCACTAGGTTTTACGCTTGGGGCGGACGGTGTCGGTTAGTCGCTATACGTTCGGGATGGGCCTTGGAGCGATGTTTGCCGTGCGTGTGCGCTGGCGTGGATGTGGGCGTGTGGGCGGGCGGTGTGTGATTGAGGAGGCGTTGGAACTGAACAAATGAGGCAGATTTATCGGATGGACTCTAGTCGAGCGAGGTGTACGGAGTACTGTGTAAAGTAATGCGAGCCGAAGGCTGTCCAATGAAGAAGTGGCTTGGTGACGAGATGCTCGGAAGCACCCTTCTAGGTAGGTATCTGAAAGTAAGGCGGCATGGGATGCATACTTACGTGAGTATTGGCACCGGCGTTGGCCGAGAATCGATAAGGGCTGTTTCAAGCGTTCTGCAGGATTGACGAAAGACGATGGGACTGGGGGAGAGATATCTGCAACGAAGGGGATCCTTAAACCAACCGTCTTTCCAGGGCGGTTGTATCGAGACGTCACTTACTTGCTCAAGAAGAAGGTTCATCCTTTCGTACGTATCTGCCTCGACGTACTGGCGAATGCGTGACTTTGTGTAAGAGGACAGTAGCGACCTTCCTCTTCGCCCTTCGGAAGCGGCCACCGGTGTGGGCGGGCTTGTTGGTCGGGTGACTCGGGCGTGAGATAAGCTATCGTTTTCCGAGCCCCCCGTGCTTTTCGCTCAGGCCGCCGTGCGCTGGCGACAACACCACCCCATCCCGGATCCTGCATCCGTCCCAAAACAGCAACCAACACCCGCAAGGGTCGGAGTTGGTGGGGGTCACCTTTTTTTGATCCATCGCAACTCCAGCCTGAAAGACTATCGAGAAAGGGCGATTCCCGGCTCCGAGAACAGCCATGGAATTACCCAGAAAACGGGCCCCTAGGAGGAGGGATGATAGGATCATACTCCACTTCGTACGTTTGTCCTCAGGATTCACGGGGCTCTCCCGACACCCCTCTCATACACCGCTTATCTGACGCTCAACCCGCGACGATGACTTGTCCAACCACTGACGCTATGCCCAGGATTATGACTGCTTCTATGCTTCGGTCTACGAAAACCGTGACCCGCAGTTCAAGGCGCTGCCGCTGGGGGTGAAGCAGAAGAACATCCTAGCGACGTGCAACTACGTCGCCCGTAAGCGCGGCGTCAAGAAGCTCATGCTCATCGTCGACGCCAAGAAGCTGTGCCCTGATCTTGTCATCATCGATGGCGAGGACCTGACGCCGTTCCGAGACACGAGCAAGAGGCTGTTCGGGTTCCTCAGGGAGTATTCGTGGAACAACAAGGTGGAGAGGTTGGGTTTCGATGAAGTCTTTATGGGTGTGTGTGTGCCGCCGTTGCTCTGTTTGGCAGTGAGAGAGTGCGGATTGCTGACGAAGGGACAGACGTCACGGATATCATCAACTACAACATGTTTTGCATCAACAGGGCGTCCCTGTCTGAGTCGTTTTTTCACCTCTCCAAGCAGGATCCCGAAAATGGCTTCATCTGCAACTTGACGAAGGTTGCCGGGTGCATATACGGTATGACACCCGAGCCGGGTGATCTCGAAAATCCCAATTTCGTGCGGCTTCTTCTAGCGAGTCATTTGGCTTTTCACCTGCGTATGAAGCTGGAAGAGGACCTCGGCTTCACAGCGTCTGTTGGGGTATCGACAAATAAGCTCCTTAGCAAGCTGGCCGGTAGTGTGAACAAGCCGCGAAACCAAACGACATTGATGTCGCTTGATGATTCCGTAGTAGCGGAGTTTATGGACACACATTCTATCAGAAAGGTCCCTGGCATTGGTTCCAAAACCTCCCGTATGCTGGAGAATCGTTACTTGTCAACGCCTTTGGGACCCAAGGATGCCGACAGAGAAAACTCGCCTCTGAAAGTCCACAATGTGCGAACACATTCCGAAACATCACCAGACGCCCTGGAGAAGCTCCTGTGCGGTCCCGGCTCCGAGCGCGGCGTCGGCGAGAGGATCTGGGGTCTCTTGCACGGCGTCGACGGTACCGAGGTCAAGGACGCAAGCGATATGCCGTCGCAGATTAGCATCGAAGACACTTTCAAGGGATTGGAGAGTATGAGTCAAATTGAAAACGAACTGCGCAAGATATCTGCGTCCCTAGTGCGGCGAATGCGAACTGACCTCCTGACGAATGACGACCCTATAGAACCAGGCGGGCAGCGGTGGATCGCGCACCCCAAGACCCTGCGTCTGTCGATCCGTTCCTGGCCAACGGAATCGACGCCAAGCTTCCAGCGGATATCCCGCTCCCAGCCCCTTCCAAACTTCGTCTTCGCCCTCAAAGAACCTCCCGAATCAATCGCGGAGCGGCTCACGACTAACCTCCTACTTCCCTCAATGAAGAAGTTCTACCCGCCAGGCCACCAGTGGAACCTTCAGCTTATGAACGTATGCGTCGCTAACATGGCGGCCAGCGGTAGCGAGGCCAGGTCTAGCGTCGGTAGAGACATATCGGTCATGTTCAGGAAGCAGGACGACGTGCTACGACAGTGGAGGATAGATACGGCAGTTGTGGAGGATGACGACGAGCAGTGGGCGTCGGAGGACGACGTCGAGAAGGAGATGGAGCTCGGAGAGTTTGACGAGGGGGCTTCTTGGGAGGACGATATGGTCACGGCGAGGTGCCCACTCTGTGAGCACTGTATACCGTCGTTCGCGCTGGCTGCACATGCGAGATATCATGACCTCGGAGAGTGATTTCTTATCTCGTCGTGGGTAACGAAGGGGTTGCTGCCGACCAAGGAGGGGTCGTCTTGAAGGTGCCAGCCCTTGTGGTGGTCCATGTTAAAGCCAGGATCCGAGTCCTCTGAAAATGTCTGGGAGGTCCAACTGTCGATGTCCGAGTCTCTGTCGCCGCGACAGTAATCTGAGTCTCTGTTGTCATTGCAGTACATGCAATCTTCAAACACGGATGGCTCTCGGTGTTCCTTCTCAGTATGCATTGCGGCAGTCGGTCTGGCTGAGCATAAACTAGCGTCATACACTGCGGCAGTAGATGAGTGCACACTGGCTTCTTGAACCGGGGAGTTTATATGACTAGTCCGCGTGCTTGCAACTTCCGAGTACATGACGCTAGGGATATCGAGGGGGGCGTTGGAATGCAGAAACATAGGGCTGCCGCCATTGATGTAAGTGTTCGTGACTTGCGGGCTAGGTATATTCTTCTGGAGGCTCCGGCAGGGCTTTGCGCTGGTGAAGATGGCCTTTACCTTGGCCGTAATCTCGGACCAGCGACCGCGGATACGAGTGATGAACTTACGAGCCATGATGGGTGTTTGGGTGCCCGTTGGTAGTGATCAGTGCTGGCGGCGGTGGCGTTGAGTGACTATTTTGATGCTTTTATCTCCATGGTGCTCGGAGAGAGTGCTCTGTGAACATTGTCCTGGGGAGTGACGCTAGGCTCGTGGCTGGCGGCTTAGAATAGTTGACCTTTTCCATGGTTGAGGACTACCATGTTCTGGTAAAGTCTAAGTTGATGTGTATGGTCTTGGGATGACGGGGCCTTCGAAATTCCACGAAATGGAGGAAGTAGCCTATGAACAATGGAGCGTTTCCGAGTGGATGTAGTTATAGCAGGTGATGCGGCAGAGTCTTGGTCTTGGACTTGCAAGGCGAAGCTCAGACTAGCCTGTTGACGATGTCAATGAGAGCTCTATCAGGGTACTAGGGAGACACAACAATACTTATCTGAGACAAGGTTTTGTCAATCATTCCGTTTAGGTTTCCTCATGTTAAACGATGGCTATTGGATATTCATGCCCAAGGATGCATGCTCTAGACACCATTTCTGCTGCCGATGGTGAAGATCAGTTGGTGGCCCGGGAAACCTACTTTTTCTGGAGTGTCCGTTTTCTCTCACCGCCATACTTCGACTCTAATCAGGGAAGCGCAGAGGAAGGGAAGAAGTTTATTTGCGGTTTAGACGAGATTACTAGTTGTCTGTTGTTCTAGGCCTGACATATCTTGTCAAGCCGTTGACTAACCAAACACTACCCTAGAAACACCTATAAACTGAAAGCGCCATTGCCGTAATACATGAATAGTTCATGTATGATATCATGTCCATAATTGCCTAGATAGGTTAGGAATATGTTAGAAGCAGCGGCCTCTTTCTGACAAAGTGCCCTGTGAGCATGGCCAAAAGAACTTGGCCGGTGTTACGTCTTATGGAACGTGACGAGGTACAAGAAACCCCATGAAGGGAGGGAAAAGCAACCAAATCAGCGCTAGGCGGGTTGTTGTATCTGACTGCTTGACTGTGTAACATATGAATGGCTCCTCCATGTATCCGTATTAGTCCAAGAACCCGGCATATAACTTACCTAGAGAGAGACGGGTGCTGACGGAAAACCAAAAGACGATGGATCTACTTACCAACCATATAGAGGAATAACCGAGAGCTGATATCAATCACACCCTCTAGCTTTTGGGCCAACTTAGAGTTGACAGCGGACGAACGAGGCGGAGTCAAACGAGATGGGACATGCTATCCCTTGTCGTGACAGGAAACCAGGGGTGCAAGCTCTGGCCAACTGGAGCTCAAGCTTCCGGAACAGGGCCGAAAATCCTTGCATTAGCGCATCTGCAAGCGTCCGCGAGGGTTGGCTTGGGTGCTTGGATGGGGGCCGCACGCGGGAAGGCAGACGCTGCTGGAGTCTTTCGTTGTCAAGGCGGCACCTGCCAATCAGACAGATTCAGATGATCCCCCCGTGCTCACCTTCTAGGTCGGGGCTTATCGATAAGATCGATCCGTACCCCAGAAGCAGCGTCTGTGACCTGCAGTGACGCGGTGTGGTGCATCACTGGGTGCAACTTTGACAGCTGACGTCAGGGGTCTAAGATGGGCGCAGCTTCCCGCGCGACTACAAACACGGCTCACGTCCTGCGTCCCTCACGTCGTTGATGCTATGTTGAGTGTTTGCTCTTCATCTCTTACTCTTTGTTTCCGCGTGTGGAGGTAGACACAGATACAGACAGAAAACAATCTGGCCGACATATTCACCGTTGTCTTGTTGCTGCACTTAGATATCCAATAATAGCCAGCGGTGGCTCTTTGTGACGCCTTCACCTTGTACTCACCCTGGCTCCTTCTTTCCCGGTCAGTGGTAGTCGGTCCTCAAAATATCGCCCAAAATGGAACCCGCGCGCGGCTCCTCACCTTCCCCGGCAGTACCTGCCACAGGGCAGGTGCCAGTTGTGCAGGAGGCAGCGACGAACGTACCACCTCACAGTCGTCCACGGAGCACAAAAACAGATACCCCTCCTGACGCCAGCTCTCAACCTCCTGTCCCTGATTTCAACCCAAAGTCCGATCCCAACTCTGAACATAGCATCGACACTTACCAAACGGACAACGACGAGGATCAGTACAGCTACACTTACTCTGACGAGGAGGACTTGGACGCATCTTCTGTTTGCTCCTTCGAAGAAGAAGAAGACGGTAATTGGGAACGAGACCCTGACGACACTATGGCAGGCTCAAGACGCCACCACAGCCAGCGTCGCCGTACTCCGACGGACCTAACTGGCGTCCTCACCCTCGACGAGAAGAATGAGCTTATCAGCTTGGTGAACAACATCCTGGACAGCATGCAGGACCAAATCAGCAACATCTTCCACTCCCCTCCCATTACCCCCGCCACGGCCGAAGACCCCGGCAACTCGTGGCTGTCCCTCTCGCTGTTCAAGAACAAGGCAAACGCCATCACTCAGCCTCAGAGCATTGCTAACAAGGAGAACGCCCGGCCTTCTTCGGCTTCGACCCAGCAAAATGCCGCAAAGACGTACAACAGAGCCCACGAAATCGTCGAGAAGGAGGAGAAGGAGGTCATGACGCCTCAGCTCCAGGAGCTCAAGAAGGAGTGTCTCGTAGTCTTCAAGAAGTGGCAGGGTAACGTCCTGACCCGCGCCAAGGATATCTCTGTCAGGGATCCCGAGGTCTCAAACACCCCCGCCGGCCGTGGTGGCCGGGGTGGTCGTGGAGCCCGTGGCGGTCGCGGTGACCGTGGTATGCCCCAGGGAGGCCGTGCCGCCCCGCGCGGCCGTGGAGGTAGAGGCGATCCCCTAGGTGTCAAGACTGGAGGTAAGCTTCTCCGAGCCGCTGCCATGGGCTGAGTATTCATGGCAGCAACCCCCCTTCTCTTGCAGCCTTGTTGACTTCCATAGGCTCACCGGCTGCACGCCGACCTGACGAAGCTGACCCCTGGCTTGTTCGACGATTTCCTCCTACTGTCACGCCTTTGACTTCTCTCCCCATCGAGCGACGCAAGCTTCTGCTCCATACGGTTCTTCTGCTCCTACTGTCTTTGGAGCAGTACACATCCTTCTCCCGCGTCTTCATGCTCAAGTTGGCTTCCTCGCTTCATCTCACTCTTCGCACGTTTCAGGAGGACGAGGTTCGCGTCGCCCGGGGTCTCGGCAAGACCGTCCAGGAAGTCAATGCCGACGATGTTGTGCAGGATAAGTCTGCCGAGAACCAGTCGTCTAGACGCTGGAAGGTCGGCCTTGCTGGTGCAGCCGGCGCTGCCGTCATTGGAATCACCGGCGGTCTTGCCGCCCCGTTGGTCGCTGCTGGCATCGGCTCAGTCATGGGCGGCGTTGGACTTGGTTCCACGGCCGCCGCTGGCTTACTCGGAACTCTCGCACAGAGTGGTGTTGTCGTCGGCAGCTTGTTCGGCATTTATGGTGCCCGCCAAACATCCAAGATGATGGACCAGTACGCCAGAGACGTTGCCGACTTCGCCTTCCTGCCTCTGCACGGCGATATGAAAGACGAGTACCGCGATGCCAAGGAGATCCCTCCCAAGGACCGACGCCTGCGCGTTGTTCTTGCACTCAGTGGTTGGCTGACCCAGAAGGAAGATGTGGTCAACCCCTGGCGCTGCATTGGCCACCAAGGTGAGGTATACGCTGTGCGATGGGAAGTTGCCAACCTTATGAATATGGGTAACTCGCTTGAGACCGTCATCAAGAGTACTGCCTGGAGTGTTGCCAAGAAGGAAATCATCACGCGGACCAGTAAGTCTTTCGACCTCTGAATCCGGTACCATATAAGCTGATTGTCGTACAGTCTTTGCCAGTCTTATGTCGGCCATGTGGCCCATCGGTCTCCTCAAGGTCAGCAAGGTCATCGACAATCCCTGGAGCGTCGGCATGGTCCGAGCTGAGAAGGTTGGCATGATTCTGGCCGAGGCCATCAGCCGAAAGGTGCAGGGTGATCGACCCGTCAGCCTGATCGGCTACAGTTTGGCTGCCCGAGCCATCTATACGTGCTTGATGGTGCTTGCGGAACGCCGCCAGTTCGGTCTCATCGAGTCGGTTGTCATGATCGGTACCCCGGCACCATCAGAGAGCCGTGTCTGGCTCGCACTGAAGAGTGTCGTTGCAGGTAGACTTGTCAATGTCTACTCCGAGAACGACTATATCCTCGGCTTCCTGTACCGCACCTCCAACCTCCAGTTTGGGGTTGCCGGACTGCAGCCTATTCAGGGCGCCGAGGGCGTAGAGAACTACGACGTGAGCAGCATGGTTAGCGGCCACCTCAGGTACCAGTACATGATCGGTACCATCCTTAAGAACATCGGCTGGGAAGACCTCGACTATGCGCAGGTTGAAAAGGATGAACAAGTCCTCAGACTCATGGATGAGAAATACGGTCGCGACAAGAGCCAGAAGCCGCCATACGTCGACATGGACAAGGAAGCCGAGCACATCCAGGAAGAGGTCAAACAGAAGAACGACGCCAAGCTCGAATCGACAATGAGCAAGATGAGGATCCAGAACTAGGCTACTACGAAGTGCATCTTAGCTGAGATGATCGGTAGAGATATCGTTAGGCATAAGCCACTGTTATTGGACGCGGTGGACAACGTGGATAATGGATGGACTTTTGCGACAGAATTAGCTAAGGCACATGAGAACATGGCAGACACGATTGTAACAAACTAGCAACAAGAAATGGAAAGGAACTTGTCTATCAAATGTGTTGGTTCTTACCGGGTATCATGATTCCTCCTTTCTGCTCTGAACAATAAAGTACTTCCCAGCCGTTCTAGATGCTGTCTTGAGAGGATCCCAGTCTTCGACGCCCTTGGTGTCGACTTTTTCTTCACGCAGTCTCTTAGGTCGCTTTTTATGGCCGAAACGGATCTCCTTGCCCAAAGCGTCTTGCAACTCTTTGAGTCCAATTGTCGCCTCTGCGACACCTTCAGTTGTCTCATCGCGCAGCGAGCGCAACGGCTCGACTCCCGTTGTGTCTACGCTCTGGACGTCGCGCACAAAGTGCAGTTGCGAATGTAGTGTGCGCAGCATCGCAGACTCTTCAGTTTCAGATTCTGGGAGCGGGAGGGCGGATAGACGGAGGAGGTGGTGCAACTTGGCACGAGAGATTGGTTCCTCTGTAGAAGTCGGGGAAGCATCGGCTTTCGAACCAGGTGGGAGAAGGGACGCGACGGACCACACCGGTTTTGAGAGGAGCGCCGACGCGGTGTTGGATATTGAGGGTCGGGCGGAAGAGGACGTGAATTGTCGGGCCTGTCGAAGAAGGGCGCTGCAGCGCCTGCAGACGGGGCGCATATTAACTGCTTTTAGAAGTCGGCTACTTGGGTGTCCGTGTATGCTGTCTTTGGCGGAATTGACAGAGGATTGAAGAAGTCGCAGTCAGAATGTGAGAAGGGAGTTGTGGTTGAAGTTGGAAGCTTCGGCCTGGGGAATTAATTTGGAGCTTGAACCCTTGTTATCCTCTTTTTTCCCGCAACGTACGGGGTACAATAAGCTGCAGAACGGTACCCAAGGCCGGAAGACAGGTACCGGCGAATCAGGGTGCTCGGATACCACCCCAGCGCCATTCTACCAAAGAACCTTGAGTGTGTCACTCGGATTTACAAGGGCAGTGATACCACGCTGCCAGCTCTGGCTAATCCGCGGCCAAATCCCATTTCCCTCATTAACATCCCAGTTTCCTTCAAAGCATGCAGAGACTCTACGAAAATCATAGAAATAAGCTGTCACCTAGAGTTATTGAGGGCAGATTTCAGGGTTTAGATTAGGATTAGGGGTCAGATTAGGGATAGATTTAGGGTCAGGAATATGAGTATGTTTGGATTGATGTGTTTCCGCGTGGCAGCGGATTAGCTAAAGCTGGCGGCAGGAAGCAGGCGCGCAAAGCCACGGGTCTCCGTCAGCTAAGCCACAGCGACAAAGACCCCCCACGTCATTGGGGTTTAGCGGCAGGAGCAAGCCCGCCCGAAGTGGGCGGGTGTGGTGCATGTTCGCCTGAAAGTCGGTTCCGTTGCGCTGCTACACCTTGATGCCACCAACGACCATAATCCCACCACCGCTCTCCCGAATCGCGACCTGTCCTCTCCGTTACGACACGTACGTATCAAAGTCTGTGATAAACCGACGGCATACCGACGAAATATTCAATACTTCGAAAGTAATCCTTCCCGAATACCGAACGAGATCCATAGCCATAGAATTTCGTTGTGCTTGATTCAATTCCGAAACCATGGCTCAGGACCCTCGCGCTCTGCTGCAAAAGGTGTGTTGATAGATTACTATGCCGACTTTTCGGTACTTTTCTTCTTATTCATCTCTCTGCTATGTTTCTGGACTGTGGGACTGTAGGGTGCCATGCGGAGGCTTGAGTGATTGGTTGCAACGTGTCGCAACTTTGCTGACGAGTTCGCGGTCGCGTAGGCAGACAAGACGCTCTCGAGCGCCAGCGGTGGCTTCAGCTTCTTCGGCGGCCGGGAGGATAAATACCAGAATGCCGCGGACCTGTACATTCAGGCCGCCAACGCCTTCAAGATGCAGAAGCTCAGTCAGTCTCTCCCCGCGACCTTATTGTTCGCTCAGACTCCCATCTTCACCACCATGCCCCTCCTATGACCATCCTCTATAAACGCCTTGGCTGACCAGTGGCAAACTCGCCCGCTAGATCGCGAAGCAGGCCAGGCCTTCGAGAAGGCAGCTCAAGTACAGACCAACAACCTCAAGGAGCCCGACGACGCCGCCAACACGCTCGTCGATGCCTTTAAGGCCTACCGCAAGGACGACCCGGAGGCGGCGGTGCGCTGCCTCGACGTCGCTGTGAACCAATACTGCGCCAAGGGCAACTTCCGCCGCGCGGCCGGCCACAAAGAGGCGCTCGGCGAGCTATTCGAGACGGAGCTCGGCGACTCGAAGCGCGCGCTCGAGAGCTATGAGGCTGCGGCGGGGTGGTACGAGGGTGATAACGCTGCTGCGTAAGTCGACCTGCCTCTCTGGCACACACACATAAACTTTCTCCCTCCCCCGGACACAAAGATCAAAGCGTTATTCGCGAAATGGCCACTGACCATGTAACGCTAGTCTCGCAAACAAGCTCTGGCTCAAGGTCGCCGACGTGGCCTCCCTCGAGGGTGACTACTACAAGGCCATTGAGAACTACGAAAAGGTGGCCGCGGTATCCATCAACAACAATCTAATGAAATACTCGGTCAAGGACTACTTCCTTCGCGCAGGCATCTGCCACCTCGCCACGGGCGACATGGTGGCCGCCCGCCGCGCTGTCGAGAAGTACACCGATATGGACCCCGGCTTCGCCCAGCAGCGCGAGGCCATGCTCCTTAACGACCTGCTCGCTGCCGTCGAGGGCGGCAACCAGGAGGAGTTCACCGACAAGTTGTTTCAGTATGACCAGGTCAGCAAGCTGGACAAGTGGAAGACGACGATGCTTGTCCGCGTCAAGAACGCCATTGAGGAGCCCGAGGACGAGTTCGCCTAAGCTTTGGTCGCCTGGAGGACGGAGAAACAATGAGAGAGCATGAGGGAAGAATGCGGCAGGTCGTGAAGAAAGATATCAAAGAGCTTGCCCCCAAACCCTTTTCCTATTTTTTATTTTTTTAGGCCTTGTCCCCACCCCCCCCCCCCCCCCCCCCTATTCATGGAGCCGCGGAATGAATCATGAATTGTGAGATGGGCACAGGAGAGGAAACCACGTTTGCCTTGGGGTCAGGGAAGAGCTGAGAGCATGGTGTGTGCTTGGGGGGAGTGAGGCAGCTTAAGAGAAAGAACCGAGAGAAAGGACTAAGAGAAGTCAACCAGGAGAACCGGCATGCAGTCGTTCGCCCCCCCCCCCCCACCCGCTTGAATAGAAACCCGCATCCGATGAACCAACCACCTGATAGTCTCGAACCCTGTGTCACAAAACAACGTTAGATCACAGTGTGCAGATGCGCGCGGCTGAAGTTGACCATCCCAATACCTCGGGGAGGGGTCTATGGTGTTTATTTCGTTTTCTCTTCACCTCTTTGATCTAATCTGGCGCGCAGAAGACCGAGCGAAAAAGACCCAACAGCAGCATTGTGGCTACAAACAGACCAGTATGTGTGTGGCTTACCGAGTCAAGCCTCGTCATAATTAAAGATGTCCTCTCGCTCACTGATGCCCTTCTCTAACTGCTTGCTTGCTAGTTTGCACTTCCTGCTCGACAACAATGCAATTATCCGGAAATGGCTATAAAAATCCAAATCCCTGCTCACAAGTGGAAACTAAAAAAGAATTGACAGAAAAGACGGCTTCTAATGAGGACCCCCTGGCCCCCTTTTTACCCCCAGACTCCTCCCTTATGCCGAAGTGGTTTTGTACAGTTCTGCCTCCCGCCGTTTGCTAACACACAGTCTCCCTATCGTACAGTACAGGAAGGCAGAATGGGAAATGGTCGTCGAATCATGGCCGGGTATTGTGCCGGCATTTTTCATCGTCAGTTCAAAATTTGGGCGGACTGCCAACCATGCTGGGAACTTGCTTTCGGATGAGACCTCGTGTCCGTTGCTCTGCCCGAGGGACGCCCTGAATTGCTCGAGGCTCTCTCATGAGACTGGGATCCAGCTTGGTGGGAGTCCGGGTGACCACGGTGTGGTACTCGCCGGGGAATTTGGCGCTGGGAACGGGCACCGAAGCCGTCCGCCACATGTGGTCGGAGGTGTCGCCCAGGTAAGTGGGTATCTTGAGCTTTGACGGCGCAGCAAAGCCTGACGCGTTGCTCGATGCACCATGCGACATGCGAATAGTCGACAGACGTGAGAATCCCGTCGAGAGCCCCGGCCGGCCACGAGCCTTCTTCGCCATAATGATCTCATCAAAAAGACGAATCGAAGAGTCAGTGGCCAAGTGAGTCTCTCGCTCGTGAATGAATTCGTTGAAAGCTGGCGAAAGTTAGTAAGAAATGGAAGCACAGAGATTACCAGACAACTCTTACCTTGAGTATCTCTCAACATCGTAGCATACTCCTGTTGGTCATACGGTAGACTCTTGATGTAACCATTCATGTCGAAGGAGTAATGCTGACCATTGCTCTTTTGCTCCCGGGTAGGACGGCCGAGGTGCTTCCTGTAAGTGTACAGCAAGCTGGCGAGACACCGGACAAAGGAGGCCCGAACACGATCCGAGTGGAACGCTTCCTTGCATACCACAGAAACTTGTCCGAGGCAGCGGTTGTGAGCATAGCCATTGCAGTGGGAGCACTGATATATGCCATCTCCCTCGGACTTGTCGTCGCATATCGAACAAGTGGACGACATATCGTGGGGGATCCAGTTGAAGCAGTGACCCTCAACCCAAACCATGGTATCGGTGTTTTGCACGGGCTGGACCAGCATGTTGGGCATGATGGTCGATGCTGCCAGTGTGGACTGGGCATAGGCCGACGGGGCATAGCCAGGCGTGTAGCCTCCGTACGATGACTGCGAGTCGACTGACACGGCGGATAACGACATGCTAGGATTGTGACCGTTCAGGAAAGGCAAGCTGGGCCGGTGCAGCGGCGGGTGCTTGTCCATTCCGAAGGATGAGCTGCGACGAGACTTTTCGTCAAAGTGACCTGATTTCTTCTCTCTCAGGGTTTGGGCGAAGCCAGAGTCGCTTCGGGATACTGGCGTAGTCGGCATTGGTGGGAAGTTCATGGAAATCGGCGAAACAGACGACTGCGGGCTCGTTTTGCCGGACTTGCTGGTACCGGGGCGGTCTGACTTGCTGTGGTCGCCTGCCTTTGAATGCAGGAAGGCATTGAAGATCGGGGGTCGCACCGAGTTCGGCGGCTCCGGCTCCCCAAACGATGAGGAGTTCTGCGTGACCCATTTGCCGAGGAGACTAGAGGTGACACTAGAGTTGAACAACGTATCGTTCTCGACTGAAAAGGCATCATATGGGTACGACTCCATCGCGTATGGCGGAGGACCGGTAGTCACTCCATACCGAATATGATGCGGGGCAGCCACGTGCAAGAGGGAGATGAGCTTGCGGCGGTGCTGCCGCGGCAGGCGGACAGGTTGCGCAGTAGCGTCGATCGTATCCATGTCCAGGTCGACCAACACATAATCGTCGTCCGGCAGCTCGATCTTCTCATAGCGTCGCTCGATACCGACGATGTAGGGGCAAGGCGCCTCCAACGCGGAGATGAGACGTGCGGGAAGCACGGGAATGAAGATGCTCGCCCACTTAAGGGGATACAACAGGCTGACCAGTGCGTGACATGCAAGATGGAGCATGCCGGTGTGGGAGGATATGAAGATGATGCGAGACTCCGACATGGCATACTCGAACAGGGCAACAATGTTCTCAATGGACAGGCACCTGAACAAGGCGTAGATGTCAATGGTCCTTGACCCCGGGATCTCGTTGATGGCCTCCTTTCGGCAGTACAGCCGCAGCTCCCTCACGCCCAGCTCGACCTGTGTTTTGGAGCCCAGCGGGCTAAACGCCTCGGTGCAGAGGTTAACGACATACCGCTCGAGAGGTTGCCAGCGGCCAACCTTGGGTGAGCTAGGTGGCACTCGAAGCACAGCGCCATCGGTCATTGGCACGACAACGGCTCGCAGCCACTCTTTCCAGAACGTCATTCTCGTGGGGTCTCTTCCCAAGATACCGTAGGCCCTGGGTGCCCACAGCCCACTCTCTCCGGCAGTCAAGCCGTCGATCTTGGATGCGGCACCATGCCGCAGCGGTCTCAACATTTCTGTCATGAGACTGATCTTCTCCTCCACGGTGCTGATCTGATCGTCGAGGGTGTCTCGAGCGGAGGATCCCGAGGGTATTGTGGGGAGCTTTGCAAGGAGCTGAGAGAGGTGAGCACGCTCGGCTGCCAGTCGCACACCGAGACTGGCGGCCAGCTCCCGCTCCTCGTTGGACATGTGACCCTGCCGCCACTGCTCACACTTCTGTTCAACCTCGTCTGCAACCTCGGACGTCAGGGCAGTCCAGATTATGATGGTGATGCCGTAGATCTTGGAGTTGTCGTCCGAGGTCATGGTGAAACCGTGCCACGTGGAACGGGGGCGCTCGTCTGAGGAGACGATCTGGATGTCGTTCGGGAAAGCAAACATGGGGACGTAGTCCGGAAATTTGCCACGACGGCTGGTTTCGTCTGTTGCGTCCTTGGCAGGATATCTGTCCAACAGCACGGGCTCGAAACGTCTCTTGAGGGGGTGCATGTCTGGATCCGTGTTCAGGGGCTCTGGGGGAGGAATGACCGAGTTGTAGTTGCTCAAGCGCTTAGCAGTCCTAACAGAAGCTGGAGCTAGGGAGTTAGTTGACCGGAAAGGACTTGAGGATTGCGTTACGGAGGAGGGTGATGGACCTTGGCGGGGAATTGTACCGGCTCCCGGCGTGGTTGCTCGAGGAGTGGTGGGCTGTTTGCGCATGCTATTCATGTCTCGGAAGCTCATTTTGCGACGAATGCTGCCCTTGATGCTTCTCTCGATGCTGCGTAGCGGACTTCGCCGGCCGCTCATGTCGCCCTCGTCGGCTTTGATGCGCTCGGCTCTCGGGTTGACCATGGGAGGTCGGGCTTGTGTTCTGGCACCAGCACTGAAGGACAGGTCCTCGAGGAAGTTTTCCCGTTCGGCAGCGAACTTGAATAGGGCCTTGTCAAAGTCGAACCCCTCGATAAACTGCCCTTCGGCGTCGAGGCCATTGAGGCTGGGTAGGCCATTGAAAACATTGAGACCATTACCGCCTGAGGTACCGCCGGAGGAGCCGTTGATCTGACTAGAGTGAGAGGGACGAATGGTGGCGCTGCTCCGGTTGCTTCGCGTGTTCCCGTCGACTTCGTCCAAGGTGTGGATGGAAAACCGACCGTTGGAGGTGCGGCCGCCCGAGTTCTGCCTGGAATGACGACCAACGCTCGAATGACGAGCCACTCGCTTGCTCGGGGTTGCATTCACGTCGGCATCGCTCTCCTCATATTCGCTGTCCTCGGCGATGGTGGACTCGAGGTTGGAGGGGGGGGGCTGCGGGGTAGAGTCCTGGTAGGATATATACTCTACGCCAGCGATCCAGAAATAGTCGGCGAGCGGCGTCGAGGAGCTGTCCATGACATGTCACTTGCTGGTGACCAGCCGGGTTGGCGATAGGGCGATGTTGTCTTGGCCGGCGAGGATTTTTTATTCCCTCCCAACGTCTCTTTGCTCTCGCACGGGGGGCTGGCCCTGGCTTTTAATCGCGAGAGGGTCTCGGGGTCCTTTGCTAAGTTGACTGGTCAGGTCGGACTGGGGTGGTACTTTGAGGTACAATTCGCTGCGGTGCGGTGGGCGGCGACAGGGCAGGGGTCGAGGGGCCAGGATCCGGGAGGTCCTTAGGGGGGAAAAAAAGTCTCAGGCGATGACTGTAAAGGAATCGGCTCGTTTAGCTACGGACTCCTGTCGAGGTCTCCATCCGGAACTGGAGAAGAGGAGGGGGAACAGAAGGCGGTGAGCGCACGAACCAGGGAAAATTGCGACTGCTTCTCGGCCAGCGACAGCGAAGACACCAGCAGCGGAGCCAAGGGGGCAGGTGAAGCAAGGAAGCCGGAGGTAAAAGATCAAACCAGATCGGGGGCGGAAAGCGACGCTGTTGCGTTGGGTTGCTTGGTGTAGAGCAACTAAAGGTGAAGACGATTTGAGGTTGGGCTCTTGAAAGGTTGGAAGAGGTAGCGCGGAGGCGTGGTGTCAAGTGATGGGGCTCGCGTAGTGAACGAACGAGGCAGTCAAGCAGGCGTGTAGGGTAGGTAAGATGAAGCAGGCGAAGACGGCTTGAGTCAAGGTCGAAGAGTGAATCAATAACAGGAAGAACAGGAAGCCGCCAAAGGAGTGACGAAGACTGTGGACGTTGGAGGTTGTGGAAAGGTGGAAGTGAGAGGCGAGGAGTGATAAGGCGTCAATCAGCCAGATCGAACGAGGTTGGTGCCAGAACCAGGCTCTGGTTCAAGTGGTCCAGGTTTAGGTTGGCCGTGGACTTGGTCAAAGATAACGACGGCAAACGAGACTGAGGGGATGTTGTCTTGTTTTCCTCCCCTCGCGTCAATCTCTTGGTGACACAAACTTTCTATCCCTCCCTCCTTCGTTTTTTCGGCGGTGACGGACGAACAGACGCAGAGCCTCCCAAGAGAAAAAAGAAAAGAAAAGCAACAAAGAGGAGATTTCGTGGCGACGGGCTGCGGAGCGAGTCGTTGGATGGAGATGAAGAGAGAGTAAAGCAGAAAAAAAAAAAGCGAGAGAGAGACAGAGGCAAGATAGAGAAACAGGAACTGGCCTGGTCAGGTACCAGAAAGCCACGCGCCAGCGGTTATTCTTTTTTTTTTTTTTTTTGTTATTTTATTCCCCTGGTGGCGTTGCCGTTCGTTCTCCCTTTTATTCTATTCGTGTAAGGGGAAGCAGGCCGATAGAGAGACATGCACAAGAGGCAGGTACGGATGGTAGTTCCGGCTCAGGCACAGGCGCAAAGTGGAAGGCGACGGCGGGCATCTAACAATAACAGCCATGGGAGGGCCGGTTTGGGACGCAATGGGAAACTAGGGTGGTGATCGGGCTCAGCGCCAGAGAGAAAAAGGGCAAGCACCAGCCCTTCAGGCCCCTTCATTCGCTCGTCACCTGTTGGTGTTACCTGTCCGTGGAGGGGAGGAGGTGGTGTGCGGTCTGCGAAGGGGGGTGTGAGCTATAGACGCTAGACTGTGGTTACGGTGATGTTGATGGCAGTGGTGGTGGTGTGGGAGGGGTGGGGATTGATTGATACGGAACGCCAGGCGGGCAGCAGCACAGTGGGCCGACAGGAGGCTCTCTCTCTCCTCTCTCTTTCTATCTCTCTCTCTCTCTCTCTTTCCTCTCTCACTCTCACCACAGTATCGTATCCAACATGCGGAATGCTGCCACTTGCAGGCGTATGTGACAGCGTGCGGATGCGACTGGGGACGATGATGGAAGGGCGGGATAATGGATGGATAGGGTTAGTCACCACCCTGAGGAAAGTGAGAGTGGCACTGGGAAGTGAGTGCCCAGGATTGGGATGCGCAACAGCCAAGGGGGGTCGCAATGCAAAATGTTGCAGGGAAGCTCGAGACCAAATATCGGGGCCCGACTGGGTCATCCCACCAATTTACTACCTACTGGTGCTGCTATAGAGAAGACGCGTTTTTGCTGCTGTGAACCACGCCGTGCATTTTAATGCGCCATGGTCAGGCACCCCCTAGCCCTAGCCGCGCTCTACATCAGTACCTAGTAGTATACTACCTATGTTGCCATTCACCTTGAGCACAAGGCTGTTTGACGTGACCTATCGAACCTCGGTACGCTGCAGTGTGTTATATACCATATCACCTGCCATCACCCGCATGCTGTGCCGAGTATCATACTGCACTGGATTTCGCCAAGCATCTCGTCAGTATATAGGTACTACATCATGGTTTTTACCTGGAAGGACTATGTAGATAAGACATGCCAGACTGGATTGGCGTATCTGTCAGGTTCATCCCCCCGCCCTTGTTGAATCAAGGTGACGGATAACTAATTGGTGTGTTTCACACCGACTTGTTTTACTTCCTTTTCCCCTACACTAGATCTCAGGAAGGCAGGAAGAAGGAATGACACCTGCAGTAAGACCCCATCGAAGATATGTCTCTCGATAACCGTTACGTGTCTCGCGTCTTCCTACTAGCTGGCCGTGTCAACGACGTTTGTCTATTGTTCTCCTTCCGACCCTCCACCAGGACATTGACTATCTATCCATCCATGGCGTCCTTGATTTTTTCACCTCCTTCCTCTTGGCTCTCTCTCTCTCTCTCTCTCTCTTGAATTGGAGTTCTTCTCTTCGTCTAAGCTGTAATTGATCAAAGTCATGCACTAAGCTCCTAGAGAGAATCCTTCCTCATCTCTTCCATCCCCCCTTGCACACACACTATATAGTGAACCACGGATCGTGGCTATGAACACCCAGATAAGGCATCCGCAAGTTTGTGAAGCGTGAGGACCGCACTTGGAAGCAAGCCCCCTTCTAGGCCGTGAGCTAGCGTTGCCAGGGGAGAGCCTATCTGGCTAGCAACCCTTCACCCTTACTAGAAGACTGGCGACGACAATTTGGGCCTTGAGCATCCCTCCCCCTGGACTATTCATACCGTCGTGGGCAATTGCCTGTCGATCATCTCATAACCATCATGGTCGGGCTTCCGCAGGGGCCCACTTCACCCATAATTGTCCATCCACAGATTATGCCCATTAGGAGGTAGGTAGCGTAATGTAGTCTGATCGCTCACTGTACCAACTTCTCCTTCGTACTCTGTAGTGTACAAATAGGCCCTTGTTGGTGTGAACTTGGTCCACGAGAATGCTGGAATGACCATTGACACACCCACCATCCTCCTCCAGCATCCACCCTCGCTCCTCATCCACCCTCGCTCCTCATCCACCCTCGCTCCTCATCCACCCTCGCTCCTCATCCACCCTCGCTCCTCTCCGAGCCCTTGGCTCGGGGATCTATCTTCTTTTTCAGCTTCAAGCCCACTTACTTCCCACCGAGGCATGTGCACTGCACTAATAGCAAATCGCTCTTTCCCCTTACTTGTCGTTTGATTCTGCTAAACGCCCGGCGTGGCATGATGTACCTGCCTAGGTAGGTAGCTTGGTCGCTGCCGGGGCATCGTATCCTCCCTCTCCTTGCCTTCCATAAGTCTCATCTCTCATCTGTCAGCTCTCATCTGTCAGCCCTCACTTTCTTTCCCGACCCCGGCCGGCTAGTTTTTAGCATCTTGCGTCCCCCATTGTCTCCTCGAAGTCTTAGGCGCCTGCTCCAATGAGAGGGGATCTGACTTATGAGCTATTTGTACTCGGCGCGCTAGCACGTAACGGCGATTCCAAAGCTACGCTGACGCTGCGCCTGTCATGCAGACACACCAGTATCCCACGCCTCTTTCTCCAGAAACGCACGTGTAAGAAACGTTCCACCACGAGGCAACAAATCCCAGCACTGCGTTTGTTACTGAATGCGTACAGCCATACACGCCTCCTCCCATCTCGCAACACTTTTTTTTTAACGCACCAAATGACAACAAGCCCACGGATGCGGATGACCGTCCCTCATCCGCAAGATCCAGAGTCTCTAGCTGATGCCCGTCCTCTTCATTCAACGAGGACGATGACTGGCAACCATTACCTCATGCTGCAGCTTGTGAGGACCGAGATGCCGCGCACCGGTTGGTGTTTGGTTCATCCCGATCCAAACACCTTCGGAACAAAAACCACCCAAAGAACAATGATCCTTGCATGCTGTGTTGGTACCATTCGTTATGGGTGGGCCATCTCCACCAGTTGTCGTATCCCATCCTCATGGCTGTCAAGTAAATTGAGATCCTTGTCCTCTTCCTGGGCCGCTCCTCGTTCAGACTGACTCTGTTCAATGCTAAACTTCCCTGTCAGCGCGCCTATTCCGCTACTATGGTATGTCGATGGTGATGATGATGATGGTGGTCCATACAACTTACAAGTACTCCGTACCCTCACTCCAACGAACGATTCTTAGCACGAACTGTCGAGATCCGCATGTTCATCCGACTACCACGGCCAAGACCATGGTGAGAGTCTTTGCCAACCTAGTTGACTCACCCATCCACCCCAAAAGTCAACCAGCCAACCATGCAAGTTGCCCAGGGGTTGTCTGGCTTATGCTTCACACCCTTTCCATCTGTGGGTAAAGTCTCATTGCCCTCTCACAGCTCTCGGAAGCAACCCACGGGGACGACCGGCTGCAGTACATCAGGCAGGCTCTTTTGACACGCACGGTATTTCAATGAATACGAACGGACGCGCGAAACCGGGGCAGAAGAGCAAGCCAGCAGCAAGATTCAACCAAGGCGGCCTGCATTCCACCACCGCTCCGCTTCCAAGCACTCCTCGCCCCTTCCAATGCACCTTGCCTCGAGCCGGCATCTATCAAAAACCCTCCTTCAGGCGCAACTGCTTGCCAAGTTGCATGCCTCGCAGCTGCCATAAGTGAGCAAATAAGTGAGCACCCGCCTTACCATGCATTTACATGTTTCAGAATGACGTTGATGGAAATGTGTCCTGGTCCCATTACCCTGAGTAGGCCTTCATCCGCCGCGCCGACGCCTAGGTCGGACATGACCGTGGATGGCTGCCAGAATCGGCCACGGCGGCTCAGAGCGACCCCCCAAACGCACCGATTTTGGACACGCACAGAGGATATAATATCATCTCATTCTTAGTAGGTCGAGGGCTGCGATTTATGCCTAACCGTGGGCCCGAGATTCCGAACATGGCGGGCAAGGATTGGCGCACAGCTTCAATCGTCTGTGGGTGATTCAGTGCGTGCTTGGTGCTCACTGGCTGTATTCCTCCCTAGAGCCAGCCCATCACGAACCCCTTCCGATCGGCCGAAACCCAAATACCAGCCAGCACCGGGAGACAGCAACAATGGCACTTTACTCATTCATCACGTCTGGGAGCCCCGGGCCATCTCTTGGAATATTCTATAAAGATACGAGCCATGCGCATACGCCAACAGTCGCGCAGCCCTTGGACCTAGGTCGCCTGTGAAGCTTGTTCCCGTCAGACCCGCACCCAGAGGCCAGCAGGCTTTCGACACATTGTACAGAATGGTCCAGGAACAACGACGGCTCGACGGGAACGTCAGCCACTGCAGACTCCTATTTGCTGCAGCCAGCCAAAGCCTGAAGAAGTCTTTGTTTCAGATCTCGCCTGCATACCGAGTCAACCTGCGCGCTAGATTTTATAGCGTACAGAAATATATTAGCTGGCACTTCATGGTCTGGCCTAGCCTGCGTACCTTATCTGGCCCCTTGCACGCGATAGCGACTCGTCATTACACCGGATTTGGATCATCCTAAAGAAAAAGTTTGCCGCTAGGAAGGCATGGCGCATGGAACCTTCAGCTTCCCACGCTCGTCAACACGATGCAACTCCTCAGGCGGGCCGCGACACCCAGAATTCTCGCCTTGGGTCGCAGCCGAAACACATCATCGCTTTATCCTGAGTCCGCTAACCCATGTGACAGAAGACTACATGCCCATTCCAGTCAGCCAACCCCAGTCGTTCCCATTGGGAACGCTAGTATCCTGTACCCGGAACTGTGGTTGGGATGAATGCCAACGGCCGGTGCAATAAGATTGAGCTGCCTCTCCAAAACCGCCCTTCTTGTGGTCGTGCCTTGAAGGCCCCTTGTTAGGTCGAAGAGATGAAGTCCGGTGGTGGCTCTCCTTATTACATTAGCCGCAAGACGCCCAATGCGGTCGACTATCTCATTCCGCATCTCAATTTATCTCCAACATCGGCCTGTCCAGAGCAGGGAAGATGCTCGAATAAGCCGAAGCCACATGTTGGTCCAATTCATTTGTGAATGCAGGATGTGAAGCAGGTTCTTGCGAACCGAGTACATAACGGAAGCAGAGCAACCAAAGCTGCGAAATCCCTGCTCACCCGTCGTTGTGTAACCCAGCATGTCACTTTGAGTACCTATAACAAAGACCTCTGCATCAACGACAAGAAAAGCATACTGTTATAGCGTCGACCCCTATTTCCTTCCGGCAAAGCACAGAGACATTTGGAGAACGAGCCTCTGGAAACGGGGGCAGGCGGCATAGAGCGAGAATAGATCCGTCGGTCTACAGTATTGGGACGCCGTAGACACGCAATGGACTGTCGAGGTTTTGTCCACACCAACCACTGTTGGGGGCTCTGACCGGATAGGGGAGACTCAGGGGATATATTCAAAAATTTTGACATGACAACTTGGGTGAAGCGCTACCTGGTGGCGCAGCCCAAGCGCGAGGAGGGAGAGGAACTTGCGCTACGGTTCTGGCTCGACATTTTCAGGGCATAGACCATACTCTAGCTGAAGATGAATGTGAGCCGCCCACGACGCGGTTTTAGTTCCCCTGAACGCGGTAGCGCCTCTCCTTTCTCGGAGGCTTTCTCATCGGTGGCTACCTTAACCCTCAAACCACGAAGGATCTGCCCCGCGCCCCACCTGATGCGGCAATTAGCTATGAGCAATGGTGGTTTGGTCAGCCTTCAACCCGTGTGGATCCAGCCTCCGCTGCTCATCTAGAGATCTCCAGCTCGAGCGCGGCCCCGGGTATCTTTTTCCCGATCGGACCAAAGCCTGATAACGGCGCGGCCTACTCAGACGGTTCTCCTGACACTGGTATGCCACTGCCGCTCAGCCGATGGACCCCTTGATCCCTTGACCCCTTGAGCCTTTGGGAAAGCCGCCTCAACTTGTCTGGCTTTGAAAAGTGCTCGCCTGTCAAAATCGCGCTCAGGCGACGTGTCTTGTGCCAAGCTTGCCCGTGGAAAGAAAGCCCCTGTTGCCCATCTCCCCCCTCCACCCGATGCCAAGGACGCCAAATATGATCCGGCCGTCCTCGTCCGGCTGGGCCCGAAGGGAGCCCTCGGCCTCCTCCACGACGAAGCACACCTGCTCAACCTCACCTGGGTGCAGCACCGGCCGCGCGCCGCCCCCGGCCTCCCAGTTGCAGTCCGTGTAGCTCAGCCCGTCGACGAGGTCCAGAACGACCTTCTCGAGCTGTATGACGTCCTCGGAGCAGTTCTCGAGCTGTGCCTCCATGGCCCATCGCCTGCGGGCCCCGTGCCGCCCGCCGGGGGCGAGAGGCCCGATCTTGGTGCGGACGATGAGCGAGGACTTGCAGATGAACTGGTACAGCTTGCGGAACGTGCGGGTCTTGCCCGAGGTCTCGGTCGCCTCATAGTAGCTCACCGTCACGGCGAGGACGTGGTTCCCCTCCTCCTTGAGGTCGAAGTCGACGATGCGCTGCAGCGTGTCGCCCGGGCCGAGGTCCGTCCCTTTTGCGTCGCCGTCGTCGGCGGCGGCATGATCGGGCGGGGAGAGCTCGAGCTTCTGGACCGAGTTTGCGCCGGGGGTCTTCATCTCCGCCTCGATGCGGACGTCGCGGATGCTCTTGCGCTTCGGGGCGCCGCCGCCGCCGGCGCCGGGGAGGGGCTGTCCCCCCGGACCGACTAGGGGTGCGGGGTCGGGTACATCATGGTTCGCGCAGAGGGTGCAGCTGAAGACCTCGCCGACGTAGGCGGAGCCGAAGCTCAGCGGGAGGTTTAGGATCGGGGAGAGGATGAACGGGGCAGGGTTCGTGGCGCCGGTCGTGTCGTAGGCGAGGGAGGCTGGGGTCGCGTCGACGGGGACGGTGGAGGGAGTCAGGGGCGCGCGGATCGGGTGCTGGGTTACGAGCGAGGGACGGGAGAGCCTGGTTTTTCACAAATGGGTCACGGGTCAGAATACGGACACTGTTGATCTACGAGGGGAGCGGAAGGGGGAAGATCACGAAGGGGGCGCAGGTGCGGTAGGGGTGGGTAGGTGGGTAGCTACCTGAGGACTTTGAGGGAGACGGAGTGTGGCTCCTTTAGGGGGTCGTGGGACGGGTATCTTTGGTGGCTCATCGTGTTCAAGTCCCCTCGTTTCCCCGGGAATGGCAGGAGGGCCAGAGAGCGTGCGGTATTGGAGCAGTAGTCGGAACTCGGGACGGTGGAGGACAATGGAAGTGACAATTGAGAGGGAGTTTTGGAGATCTTCGGTGGGACGAAATGACGATAGAGCCTTTAGCTGTGGTGGATACCGTGTGTGTTATCGATAAGAATGTCGCCTGGCGGCAAAGGCCCGGCGGAGCTCTTCCCCGCATCATTCCGCGTGGCCCACCCGATTCGGGGTTCCGGGTCAGCAGCCCGTGGTTTCGGGGTCGGCGGATTAGCGCACTGTCGTCTGCTGTTTCCGAACGCCGCAGGGGGCGATTTGTTTTCATTGCCGGATCTTGTGTGATCCGGGCACTGAGACTTGACTCAAATGTACCTTCAGGTTGGCATTATATCGGAAAAGCCCAACGATCCTTTTTATCCCTTAATTAGGTAGGAAACCAGAAGCTGGTTACACACATCATAGCAGTGAGAATGCCTGTGATGTTCTAGCAATTTAAGGTTCCAGTCAAGGGCTGCGTAGGATCTGTCCTTTTCCCACTCAGGACTTATGATTCTTTCTCTGTAGTTGAAGAATAAATAATGCGCCATAACGAGCTATGCGGGCCTAGCTTGAATCTGCTGCAGTCTTTCGGATGATTGGCCATATTCTTTGCTGCTTAACTCTATGGTAGCTGTGACAACGTAGGGAGCGCCAGTTCTAAAAGAGACCCGATGCTAAGAATCCGAATGTAGAATATAATCACCAAGAGAAGGGAAAACACAAATGACCTCAACCTCAATGGAACTTATTCATGACGTAACCACCTTCCGTGTTCCGGCCGAAGCCTGCAGAGTCCCTCCCCTAACGGCCATGTCGTAGTAGCATCGAGTGTATACCATACCCATGAGCTAACAATAGGCAACGTGGTTGGCTTCGTGTGTGTTTGTGCCAATAATCCACTAGATTGGTTTTTTTTGAACCTCGTCCTAGAAAAGAACTGATCGCAAGCATGTGCTCAACATTGCGTATCCGCCGAGTCTGGAATGCCCCAGTATACAGTTCTACTACCCCCGCCTTCCCCACAGATAGCCCTTGACGATGGCTGGCTAGATGATCATTCCAGGGAAGCAGAGTATCGCGACCGTACGGGGGCTATCATCGGTTCAGTTTGGCCCCAAGAATCGTTAACCGGTGAAGACCAAAATAGGCCACTGGACGGGGGTTCCTCCCCCTGCGCCCCGCCCATGTATTCGGCAAAATGCGGTAGCGATAGGAAGTTGACACATCGCAGGGGACGTGTAACTGCTTTCCACGAAGACTAGATCCGAATGTGAAGGATTCGCTGACAGTGGTCACAGGCGATAGCAGTTACAACAGCAGCCAGCGAAGATGCCAACGACTCATATTTAGTCTTACTTGTGGGTGTCAGCAGTCGTTTCATTATTCACGAAAGTGTCATATCTCCTAAGCTAGCTTGCAATGCTTGATATCCGTCCCGAGGATGGATTTATCGAAGCCACAGTAGCCTGCTACTTCCACGCAACAGGCGACATGATAGTGAGGACACAATGACTCAACTGGGGAGCGGCTGTATTGTACCCACGACAATACGCTCCCTTTTTGCGTCGCGAACAGGTGACAGACTCCAGACAAGGTACGCAAACGAATCGTGCTGTAGAGTTTCACGCTCGGCATAATACAGCAGCAACCTTGCTAAACCTGCGATCGGATGCAATGTCTAAGGCCTTGAGTAAGCTCGTATTACTATGTTTAATCATGTACAACCACAGTCGCTCCTCAGTTCCACCATGTCCATGACCGTCATCTGCGACGTCTCATGCGTTCTCCAGTACACCTCCACAACCTCTTCTCCTCACCAAGTTATCATGTAATAACGGCTAGAATTTTCGCAAGTTCTCTCTAAAGACCGGGCGGGGGTGGCACCTGCCATGCATGTTAGCTTTGATGGTCTTTTGCCTTCAAGTTTCCTATAGGCACTTACTGAGCCATATGCTCCGGTGCCGGGAGGTGAGCCCGATGGGGGTGGCGGGGGAGCAGAGCTCGGAGGAGGTGGTGGCGGCGCGGCCTCACTAGGCGGCGGAGGAGGGGGGGATGCAGACGTCCCAGGGGGTGCGGGTGAGCCCTGCTGCTGTGCTTGCGCAGCGGCATAGTACTGCTGGTACATCTGAACGTAAGCAGCGTAACCACCGTAGGCAGCGTACGGGTCCTGTCCGCCGTAGTACTGTGCATACTGGGCAGCGTAGTCGGCTCCGGCAGCGGGGCTGTTAGAACCACCGGGAGGAGCCGGGCTCGCCGATTGAGCAGCACTGTGACCGCCATAGCCGCCGTGGCCTCCGTGGCCACCTTGAGCACCATGACCTCCGTGTCCAGAGCTGTAGCCGCCACCGCCATGGCCGCCGTGGCCTTGGTAACCACCGTGGCCGCCGCCGTGGCCACCATCGTGGCTGCGGGACCGATCGCCATAGCCACCACCGCCGCCGTAGCTACGAGGCGGTCTGCTCTTGAACTCCTCGTATTGCTCCTTGACGTTGGCAATCAAGTCCTCACAAAGCTCTTTGGCCTTCTCAACCATCTTAGGATCAGGACCACTGCTTCATGTCAGCAAAGGGACATTCGGGATGTCGGCTGTATGAACTCACGCAACGTGAAGGAACATATCTTCGTCGCTCTCTTGGTTGGTAGCCGCCTCCAGGTATCCGGAACCACGTCCCTTGATTTGGACACGGCATTGAGTTTCCTGCTGGATGTGCTTGACGTAGGCACCTCCATGACCAACGACCTGGGCACGAAGGTTGAATCCCGGGACGGATTCCAAGCCGATGGGGATCTTCTCCTCGGGCCATTTGCGCTACAAATTGTCAGCATATACAAAGACAAGAAAAGGGGTAGCCTCAGTTTGACACATACTCGGCCGTATTCATCTCTCTCGACTTGCTCTTGATCGCGGCGACGGAAACGACGCTCGTCGACCAGCGCGGGGAGCTCCTGTTTCATGAGTTCTTCTATCTTAGCAACAGCCTGCTCAAGGCCCTTCTTCGATGTGCTCGTGACGTGTAGGTACAGGGGCGGATTCTGCAAAGGCAGGTAAGTGTGTATTCCAAAGAGTGGAGGCATGTAAACATACCGCAGCGGTAGCCATGCTCTTGTCGGGATAATAGTTTCCTCGGGTAGTAACATCTTGCAAAGTCAACCTTGGTTTCTCACACGACGTAGTTATGGGAGATGTTGCGTACCAGCACCGGTCTCTTCTTTGATCTAAATCAAGCAAATGGAGTCAGCAGGTGCCAAAGAGGGGCGATCTGTGCGAGCTATCGTGCCAAGTAAGCAGGACGATCTCGACACAAATCTATGGATATGTAGGAAAGCGGAATTCGCCCGAGGCGAGGCCTGGGAGGGAATAATGATCAGTGGTTTTACACAGGAGTATTTACCATCTTCTGAGTCGATCCTTTGGTCAGGAGGTATCGGTTGCGAAGGTCGTTCACTTCAATGTCTTTGATGTAGTCGCCATCGGCAATATACATCTCGCCATTGATCGTGTTGGCCGGATCGGGCGACTGCGTACCGCCGATAGGGGGAGTCGCGGTTTTGATCGGAGGAACATCGACATGCTGGATGCCTTTCTTCGCCTGCAGTTGTGCGTTGATTCGAGCGGCCGCGGCGGCTGAGAGTCTACAGTTAGCCATTTATTCATCTACCCTGCGAAGTGGACACGGGACAATCCGTACCGGCCGCAGCAGCGGCATCCACGGGCGACTTCTTCGGCTCAGGCGCGCCGTCATCTGCCAAAGGGCTACGATCTCTCGCCGATTCCGAGCGCCTCGAAGGCGGCGAACGGGAGCGGCGATCGAATCTCGACGCCTTGCGCGGCTCGGGTTCGGTTTGGTCGAAGCGCGAGCGCTTGGCAGAGCGTCGCTCGGTATCGTCCATTGCGGCTGCGCACAAATGGCAGTGGCTTTGTAGGGAACCGTCACCGGAAGATTGAAATTGGATGTCGGCGTGCGTCTGAAAATACACAGGCGCCTATGGATATGCTTATGGGAAGCAAAAGATTTTGGGTAAAATTTACGAGGCTTGAAGCTCTACACAAGTGGAGCCTTGCGAATGGCTAGGCCAGAATATGGCGGCTTGGTCTGTGCGGCGCTCTGGTTACATCCATCACGGACCTAGCGCCTTGGACATTGCCTAGCTGATTCTTCACGTAGGTAGGTAGCCTGCAACACTAGCCACATTTGTTGCCTCGGAGCGAATATCGGCAGGAAGCTGCCACGGCAGTCTTAATGGACCATGCACCTTTCCAATGATGCCCAATCGACATCGAGCTTGAACTGGAATGTTGTCCATTCCACCGGCATGTTTGTGGTCTATGTAGGTACGAATGTACGGTACCTTGCCTTGCGATTGACGGCGGCCTCATTTGAGTGCGAGAAACTGAGATGGAAGCATCCGGAGACACAAGTTCCCTTTAATCTCAATGTTCCGTCTATTTAAATGTCTGCCGTCCCCAGAGTCATTGCATCAAGTGTTACCACGCTCTTTCATAAACTTTCCACAGTGAGTTAGTCATCTCGAGACGTTTGGCAGGAGGCAACATTATCAAGGATGGTACTGACTACGGGCTATTGGATATCCATAGAAGCCAAGGCGAGATTTCAGGCACTAAAATGGCTTCAGGTTACTGAACGCTGCACAGTTTACTTGTTTCTATTGAGACCTCGGATATTAGTTGAATGGTTGCCGTTTTAGTAGCTTATATACTCACTCTTGACACTTCTGAGAGCTGTTTATCAGCCCAAGGTACCTAGTTTGGGAGCCTCTAAACTAGCAAGACTCGAAATATAGCTTGTAACCAAACACCTTAGGAATACTCCGTACAGTATCTGTAAAGTATAGTTACTTTGCAAATGCTTCTACACAGTGTAATATGTAGCCCCGCACCCTCCAATTCCGACCCCGCGATGGAGAGTCAATGGGAGTCCACTTACTCGGTGACAACCCTTGTCGGGAGCTGATCCGTGCCCCACCTCCCCTGCGAACGGCTGCCTCCCCTGCCTCCGACTTGCCTCCGAACAATTATCCCCCAATCTCCTCAAATTTTCCCGGTGGAACTTGCGCAGACGGTGAGTCAGTTGGCTCATATCTCTCCGACTGTTGTCTCCTCGAGCTCGTCGTCACATATCTACAGGTCCCGAGATCCGTCCTTCATCTGGTCAAGAGAGCAATTGGCTGTTCTCGCAATTGATCAGGAAAGATGGCGTCTCGCCGCCTTGTTTCCACCTCGCTATGGCGGGCAGCCACTGCCCCGGCCCAAGCGACATCGCTCTCCGCCGCCACACGATGGAGCTCAACCACCAGCTCGACCTCTGCCATCGCCTATAAGGCTCTTCGACGCCGTTCGGCGCCTCTGCCCGTGAGCGACAGCCCACCCGCCTGGTCCGCCCAGGCCGCTGTCTCCAACATCCTCTACGACATGCCCTCCCCGTCGTCGCAGCCCCCGAAGCGTCACATTCTCAACTGCCTCGTCCAGAACGAGCCTGGTGTGCTGTCCCGCGTTTCCGGCATTCTCGCCGCCCGCGGCTTCAACATCGACTCTCTTGTTGTTTGCAGCACTGAGGTCGATGACCTGTCGCGCATGACCATCGTCCTGACCGGTCAGGATGGCGTTGTCGAGCAGGCCAGGCGTCAATTGGAGGACCTTGTCCCTGTCTGGGCTGTGTTGGACTACACCAACGCCGCTCTGGTCCAGCGCGAGCTCCTGCTGGCCAAGATCAATATTCTGGGACCTGAGTACTTCGAGGAGCTCCTCGCTCACCACCGCGAGATGACGGCCGCCGACTCTGAAAGCGAAGGTGCCATTGACGCCGAGCAGCAGTCGTTGGAGGATGTTGCCAAGGACTTCCACCCCAGCAAGCTCGCCATCAGCGAGGCCCTGCGCCACAAGCACGAGCATCTCAAGTCCATCACCTACTTCGCTCACCAGTTCGGCGGAAAGGTCCTGGATATCAGCACCAACAGCTGCATTGTTGAAGTGTAAGTCGGTCCCTTCGGCGACTGAACCCATTCGTGTACTGACTACTGCGTAGCTCCGCCAAGCCGTCCAGAATCGACTCTTTCCTGAAGCTCATCGGGCCATTCGGTATTCTCGAGTCCGCCCGTACCGGTCTCATGGCCTTGCCCCGGTCACCATTGTATGGACCCAACGAGGAGACAATTCTGAAGGAGGCGGATGAGGTTGTTGACGCCAGCCAGCTTCCTCCTGGTTAAGTGGTTTTGTATCAACAAATATTCGGCGTTAGTAAAATAGGGGTATTGCCATCTTTCAATGCTACCAAGTTGCTATTTTATTCGATCTGTACCATTTGTTTGCCAAGAAAGTAACGCCACGCCTTTTTTTTTTCGTTTGGTTGTGATCCTTTTGAACGCCGATCCAAGTGCCTTTAGATATTGCCCTTGTTAACAACGAAGCCCTCAAGGGCGGCTTGTTGATCGTTAGCGCCTATGTACCTGCTGAGTAGCCGAGAACAAACTTACAGACAGCAGCCCACAGACGGTTTTCCGCCTCGGGGAAAACCAGGGAGCGAGAGCTGTAAAAGACCTCGTCGGCAACCTCCTCGGGATGACGAGGCAGACAATGCATGAACTTCCAGTTCTCCTTCGCACCGCCACGCTTGGCCAGTTCGTTGGTGATCTGATAGCCAGCAAAGGCCTTGAGACGCTTCTGGGATTCGGCCTCCTGGCCCATGGACACCCAGGTGTCGGTTACCAAGATGTCGGCGTTTTTGATAGCATCCTCAGGCACGGTGGTCTCGCTGAGCTTGCCGGGGGATGTAACGCCCTGAGCCGCAGAGGCAATGACAGCCTTCATGGCGTTGGGAATGCCATAGCCGGTAGGGGAGGCCACGGCGATGTCAACACCCATCTTGACACAACCAATGGCCAGGTCAAATAGAACGTTGTTTGAGTCACCAATCCAGGCAACCTTGAGTCCCTTCAGGCCGAGGTCAGCCTTGTCTGAGGTAGAGGCTGGAAAAACTTCGTGAATGGTCAAGAAGTCGGCAATGATTTGCAAAGGGTGGTAGTCATCAGACAGAGCGTTGATTACGGGTACGCTCGATTCTTTGGCCAGACCCGCGACGTCAGAGTGAGGGCCAACACGGGCAACCATGCAGGAAGTCATGGAAGAGATGACTTTTGAGGTATCGTACAGAGACTCGTTGACCTGGGTGTGTGTTAGTCAGATGTATCTTGTATAGTGAGAGCTTCGATCAACAAACCCCAAGCTGGATGTCGTCCTTGCCCAGAAACATAGGGTGACCACCCATCAGAGCCACAGCAGCCTCCGTTGAAACACGGGTGCGAGTGCTCCGCTTGCTGAACATCATGGCAACTGTCTTGCCAGTGAGGCCTGCGGCGAGCGCCGGGGGAACGTTACCGGACTTGACGGCGGACTTGTTGGACGCGGCATTGCGGACGAGGGTAGCGAACTCGGTGGGAGTCAGGTCCGCAATGGACATCAGATGGCGCGGGCCGGCTGACTGAGAGTAAGCTCGGCTCTGGATGCCGTTGAGAGCTTGACGAGTAACTCGGAAAGCCGCCTGCTTCATGATGGGCAACTTAACGGTCCGGGTTTGGGGAAACAAGACTTGCAGGATGAGACTGCTGTCAGAAGGGACTGGGACTGCTCAATTGAGCGCTCGAAGGTTTTGAGTTTTTTTCGGAAGGAGGATGAGCGAATCGCATCGGGCACTGAGGTCAATGGGTGTGTGGTGAAAGCTGGGTTGAGTCACAGATAAGCTTCAATTAAAACGAAGCAAGCTCAACGGTTGCTCCCCTCACCGCTTTACACCGAAAATTTCAGAGTTGGCACACAGATGGACCTGTAACTTCAGCACGCTGCAGGGCATCGAATGCAAGGTCTGGAGTATGCCATAGGCGGGGCCATCTGCAGGAGCCGGTGCTATGCATGCACCAACGCCGAAGGTACCTACCTACCTTACGTGTTTACTGTGCTCCGTACGGAGTACACAGTACAGACATGTGGCATAGGGATGGCCCGTGCACACACCCCACCGGCCCAGCCAGGCACCAAGCAGATGAGGGAAGATCATCCCCGGCCATCCACTCGGTGCAAGTCGGCCCTGCTGACCAGATCTCGCCTTATTGGTTTCAGCTGACCTCCACACCAGCATCCTCAACTGCACCGTCCTGGGATGGACCAGGTTTCTTGACATCACCACCATTACGAATCCCGACAATTTTGGCTTCTAGGAGCACCATCGGAAACTTGTCCACTTTCTCTCTGCATCATTTTCCTCTGTACGCTTTTCTTCGTTTCACAACTGTCCTCGTTCTTGACTGGCGATGACGGACTTCTTCCTGCTCTAGTCCAACCACCCCATCTCGCCAATTGCGATCACGATACCTGCCCCTCCATTTCACCATGGCCGAAGGCGAAGAGAGATCGCCATTGCTGGCACCAAAGGTCAAAGGAAGGGTGGAAGATGACTCTTCGCTATCCGAGTCGGCTCCTCTGCTCTCCAGCTCGTCTGCGACTCCCCGATACGATGGCGAACAAGACGACCCTGAGACTTCTCGCGCGCCCTCTCTGGCCTCGAACCGCCCAGAGACCAAGAGCTCTGTACGATGGGGGTCTATCATTTCGATATCGGTGTTGATCCTACTGGTAATCGGCATCATGGTTGGCTGCTTCTTTGTGCCCTCGGCCGTTCAAGTGTACGCCAAGCAAGCTGCCATCGTGGAGCCGACAAATCTAGCCTTGGAATCCATTACGGCTGAAGGCGTACAAGCACGCGTGCAGGCGAACTTTAGACTCGACGGCTCCCGGGTACACGACACAACATCTCGGAGAATCGGAAAATTTACGACTTGGATTGCGAGGCAATTGGGAACTGAGAAAACCACGGTCGGCGTCTATTTGCCGGAATACGACGGCGCATTGCTTGGCACCGCTGTGGTGCCACCACTTACGATCAGCATCGTCGATGGCCAGACCACTAAGATCGACTTCATTGCTGAACTGTCGCCTGGCGACCCCGAAGCTTATCGTAGGATTGCTAACGAGTGGCTGGACGGGAAAATCGATCAGCTCAAAGTGCTTGGGAAAGCCGACATTCCACTCAAGTCTGGAATCTTCCCGCTTGGCACCCACTCAGTCAGCGAAGTTTTGGTTTTTGAAGGTCAATCACTCTACCGCTCCTTCGCTTCCCTGTACTTCGGAGAAAAGGCGCTGCTTTGAATATCATTTATGCATCACTTACCTCGTTGTGGTTTGAAGCTCGAGACTAATACCTCACATAGCGAACCAAATCCCTACGCTGCCGCAGTACAACATCTCGCGGCTCAATTTCCGGGATGTACCAGGCAGGGACGGAAAGCGAACCGCAGTTGGTGCCGATGTTACAATCACGGCGTACAACGAGTTCCCGGTCAGCGTTGACGTGCCCGAACTTGGTTTCGAGGTTCTTGTTCCCAACTGTAATTCCTTCGACCCTTACATTCTTCTTGCGGACGCCACCACCAAGCCTGTCGCTATCAAGCCACGAAGCGATGTCACTGTCAATGTCTCTGGCATCATCCGAAAGCTTCCCAAGTCCCTGACACGAGTCTGTCCCAACTCCAAGTCGTCGCCTTTGGACAAGTTTCTAGGGCAGTACATGCGTGGCGAGGCTGCTACCGTTTACGTCCGGGGTCGGAAAATGCCCGATTCAGATACACCTGACTGGGTTGGAGACATTCTTTCCGAGATCACCGTTCCCGTGCCCTTCCCAGGACAAGGTTTCGACAACCTGATCAAAAGCTTTTCTCTCACTGATGTGAATTTCCAACTCCCCGACCCGATGGCAGACCCGGATGGCCCAGATGGAACCCCTAAGGTTTCTGGCACGGTCGAGGTACTCGCCAGCTTGCCGAAGGAGATGAACTTTGATATCAGTGTCACGAACTTGCGGGCTACAGCAGATGTGATGTACCAGCACAAAAAGCTTGGCGAGCTCAACTTGGACAAGTGGCAACCCGCGAACTCGACAAAGGTCGAAGGCACCGAGAAGCATGAACCACTCCTGAAAATCATGTCTCGAGTCGTCGATGCTCCCCTAAACATCACCGACGGTGACGTTCTAACAGACGTGATGCAGAGGCTCCTTTTCGGCGGCAAGGAGGTCTTGTTGGACGTTAAGGCCAGTGTCGCCATCCGCGTTAACACGGCTCTTGGAGTATTGGTTCTGAAGGATGTCCCTGCCGAGGGCAAAATCCCAGTAAAACGTCCGTATTAAATCTAACACTGTTCTGTTCGTCTTATCGTGGGTTGATTTCTTATGTCCCTGCTCACCATGGGGGATTATTGGATTCCAATCGCTTACACTGTTGCAGCATTGCCTGGCGACACCGTGGGTAACGTCCACCCGCAAGTCGGAGATATCAAGGTCATCAGTACATCCTCCTCGTCAATGACGCTTGAGGCCTTGGTTAACGTTACAAACCCGACACCGTACACAGCCGTTGTGCCATATGTCAATATCCACATCGTCCGGGACGGCTTTGTACTTGGTAGTGCAACCGCCGAGAACATGAGGGTTGCCAGGGGCATGAACACAAACCTCGTCGTCACCGCAACATGGAATCCCGCGGCAGGTGGCGAAGCAAGCCGGAAGGTTGCTAGTGATATGATATCGGAATACTTGTCAGGTCGCAACGTTACGATAGAGGTCAAGACCCACCGAGGAACCATACCGACTGCACCCATCATCGGTGAGAGCCTATCGAAGCTGAATATCAGTATCGCCGCTCCCAAGCTGCACCTTCCTGGAGGAGAAGAAAAGGAGGGACACTTCATCAGAGACGCAACTTTTCATTTGTTGTCTTCCACAGCGACGTTCACTCTGGTATCCCCGTTGCGGTATAATACCATCTATGTCGACTGGATTAATGCCACAGCTTTCTACAACCACACAGAACCGGTTGGACGTATTGTCTACGACCTGCCTTTCGAGGCACCTCCGGGAACATCTGTCACACCCAAGCTGCCGGTGAACTGGTCCATAGGCTCCGTGGGCTACGACGCTGTAAAGAATGCGCTCGGAGGATCCTTGAAGCTTGACGCTAGTGCGAATGTTACGGTCAGGATCGGTAACTGGAGGGATACGGTTTGGTATGAAGGCCAGGGACTTGGGGCCAGTATTCGTTTGTAAGGGTTGATTGGGTTCGGCGTTATCTGGTCATTATCGGTTTGGGCGGCGATTGTAAACGCCTCGTACGCTGAGCAGCGTGAAAACACAATTGAGAACTTGTAACTGAGTACAAAGTTTGGAGCGGCCTCGTGGCTCTGTTGATATGTGCATAGACTCGCTGTGGTAAGATACCTTCGTGATCACTACGAATATGTCATGAGAGTATATTTCTCTTTAGTTGGGAAATCCAGGTGTTTGTCGGCAGTCTTCTCATCTCCTGATAGATAAGAGTTCGTTGCGGGTGCTCTGTCGACGGAATGCGAAGTGCTTGCTGTGCTGACAGTTAGGTCAGGGCGGGCCTGAGAATGCAGGATTCTCATTTTGGTTCCAAACCAGTTTGTCAAATACTCCGCATAGGGAAGAAGAGGTAGGAAAACAGCAAAAATACCGCTGACGGATCCAAAGACGAGGTGCGCTGCACAGAAAAAATGCCCCCTATCTCACAATCTGTACCTCAACTGGCGATCACAGTGTGCCGGAACAGTGCCAGGGTGCCCACTTGACGTCCAAGGTCCCACTGTCGTCACGGCTCGTCACCACTCGCCCATATCTTCATTGCACGTTGACTTCACTTTCGAATCAGGACCTACGCGTATTGCCAAGAAACACCGTTAGAGCCCTCAGAAAAGGCCAAGCAACAGGCTCTTGATAAGCCGCGTCATTCAGGTTCACCAACGTCCACGGCTGACTGGCACCAAGTCACTTCCGTTTTCGCCGCTGCCCGTGCCATCGAATCACCGTCACCCTAGCAGCCGAACGGTCACTCTATTTTCATCCCACCGGCACCTGAGCATTCCCTCTCGCCATACAAATATGCCGAACCTCAATGGCAGCTTCTCGCCCTACGCCCCGCGCCGCCGCCGCTCCCCGCTTGTGGTCCTCACGTGGGTCTCCGTCTGGCTCACCGTCCTGACACTGACATGGTGGCTCGTGACGCGGCGCTCCTCTAGCACATCAGCGGCGGACCGGGACTTCGCAGACGCGGTGATCAAGGGCAAGGAGATCCCCCCTGATGCTGGTGCTTGATCCCGACGGTTTTCTGGATTTATTTTTATTTTGATGTATTTAATTACTCTGGAGGGATAGTTTCCTTTTCTCCCCGATGAGTCCATAGAAGTTGATGGCGCCATGATGGTCTGGTCTGGCCTGGGTCTGAACACATTGTCTTCAACTCTTTTTTCCTTTTCCTGGCGCTGTCTTAGTGACTGGGACAACCAGGAAGCACGCCCCTGCCTAGCAAACCAAGGCAAGGTCCGCCATCAAGAGACAGAGGACGCATCTGTGCGATGAGGATGGACGGGAATGTCGGTGTAGCGCGTGGCGTTGCAGCGATCGGGCCTCCTGGCAGAGAAACTCGCCATGGTGACGTTGGGAAACATGTGGCCGAGAACCGATACAGCCCTTGGCGCATCTCGGGTGCTTGAAGAGGACCGAATTGTGCCACGTTGGCGTCGCAACTTGTCCTCTCAAACATGAAGGATGGATCGTGGTATGGGAAAGTTGATTGTGAAGGAGGGGGATAAAGGGGATACTGGAATGCGTCTTGGCCGGCAGAGCTACGGGGCTTGCTGGAGATTAATTAAGGTCGCCCAGGAGGGTCTATTGGCATTCAAGGGAGAGTTAGACCTCGATCATGAGACGAAAGTGGAAGGGAATCACGCAAGGCATATCGCAATCAGGGACACGATTCTTCTTATACTCTTTGTACAAGTAAATAACATTGTGTTTCGAGACCAGCGTGGGAAGGGCAGAGCATTGAATATGATAGTGTATTGGCAAGTCCTCAATATTTCATTTCTTTTCTCCCCTTCCCTCCACGCCACTTTCCGAACTCACTATTTTTTTTTTAAAGAGGGCTACGATTCGACCGAAACCGAAGATCATACGTGCAATATCATCTTACTCTTACTTAGCTTGCCACTCTCCTGTAGTCCAGCCCCAACGCAAGTCAACGCCACATAGCAAAGTAGGGCCCTTTGTCCGAACCGCACCGTTTCGCAGGACTAGCAGAGTTCGCCACGAACAGCTCAGCGGTGCCTCGCGTGGCTCGAGAGGTAGGAAAAGACGTTTTCCTACCAAGAGCCGAAAAGCCCAGAAGTCCTAAAAGGACGGGCCTGGGACCAAACACGGCTAGAAGGAAACTTCTTACCCGCTCGACATTTGAAGTAGTTGAATATAGATATACCAGAACGTGGGCTGGTACTGGCGAGCAGTCCAATAGGTACATTACACATATGGTTGTCCCTTCAGTAAACAGAAGCAGCACTTACCGTCAACCAAGTGTTACATCTCTCGGCCTTTAGACAGACACATCAGCCTCGCCACCAAGAATATACTTCATGTTCACCAAGCGCTGCCGGCCACGCATCGGAGACCCAAAGTCATATACACACACACACAAAATACAAGATGAACGGCAACAGCACAGCAAGGCCGAGCCCGATGCTCGACTTTAAAGCCACACACCCGGACGTTTTCACACATGGCGCCCGCGGGTCGCCGTTGGCAGGAACAGAACACGAACTTCACAGGAGCATTGTGCGGGACATCATCAAGAAGCGACGGGACCAGAGACGCGCGCGGCTACAACAGCAGCAGCAACGGTGTCGGACGCACAGCAACGACACGACGCCGACGAAACCGACGCCGGCGAGCCGCAGCGTCACGCCTCTGAGGCGGCAGCCGAGCCAGAGCAGCAGCAAGCCTGACAGCCCGCGGTCGTGTACCTCGTCCGACTTCTCGTCCGAGTACTTGTCCGACTTTTCGCCCTGCGTCTCGCCGCTGATGGAGGACCTCATGCTGGAGATCAAGGATGCGATCCAGAGCAGCGGTACGCACCCCGAGCATGGCGCGTCACCTAAGCGGTCCACGTCGGCATTCGACATGGGCGACATATTCGAGCTGATCGAGGAGGCCCAGAGGGAATACGAGAGCCTGAGTGGTGAGTCACCTGCGGCGCAGCGGAGAAACGAACCGCCTCGACAGCCGCGGTGGAGCTGGGAGAGCCCGCTGGACCATTCAACAGCGGAAGAGAGCCACTTGGCTTTGACCAGGTGACACGTCGAAACGTCTGGAAATGACCTCAATCCTTGCTACGCAGCAAAAAGGAGTACGCAAGGAAGCCTGAAGTACGACTTGTACTCTGGCCTTTGAGAAAGGGGATTGGGAATCAGAAAGAGAGCGTCACCAAACCAACCGAATGTCTGAAGAATTGTGCGTTGTGTCAGCATGGAAGAAACTTCATCAATTTGGATTGTACATATTAAAGGGTCTGCACCTTTTTCCTGGTCACCCGACCTTCAACCTCATATAGCCTTTATTGTAATCGAACACCGGCCTGCCGCTTAGCCGATGATGAACTCATGTTTGCGTTTTCGCTCGTGTCAAAGCTGGGCTTGGCCTCGCGTCGCTTCTCCTCCTCAATCTTCTTCAGAAGCTTGTCGGTCTTACCCTTGCCGCTGCCCTTGCCGTGGAACTGGTGACTCATATGCTTGAAGGCCTCCTTTCGGTCGAGGGTCCGACCGTGGTCGTCCACATACTTGAGCTCCACGTTGGGCTTGTAATGCTTCTTAAAGAGCTCGTCGACGACGCGGGATTGCTGTAGTTCGCGGTGGGCGTTGGCCTGTCTGGCGCGCTCCTCCCTGTCCCTGGTAGACATGGCATCCAGTCGACCGCTGTTTCTGTCGCGCTCGCGCTGGGATCTGGCTCGCTCTTCTTGCTCCCGCTCAATGCGTCTCTTCTCTGCCAAGAACTCGGCCTTCTGGCGCTCGCTCATGTTCAGCTCGGCACCGTGAGCATCTTTGAGAATGCCACGTTCTCTCAATAACGCCAGTGTCGAGCCCATGCCTGTGCTGATGGTCTTCTCCTCGTCAACTCCTGTCGCCGCAATATCTGCGGAAGCTTCTCTGGCTCTGTCGTCTGAAGTTTCGTGGTTATCGTCACCCATGTGATGGTCTTCGTCGTCCGACTCGACATCCATAGTCGTGACGGGCTCTACTGACACGGACTTTGGCCTCTTCGGCTTGCGTTCCTCCTCTTCTGGTTTATTCAGATTAGACACAAATTCCGAGATCTCGTCGATTACGACGCCGCCCGTTTGAGCTTCGGTCGGCTCTTCGACTTGCTCTTTGAGTTGCCGGGCGATGTCTTCTGGGCGGGCCCTCTTCCTCTTCTTCAGAGCGTTTTTGCGCTGAATGGCCAAAGACGCTTGCAAGTCCTCGTCATCGACAAAAGTGTCATCCTCCACCTTACGCTTCTTGGCAACAGCTGCGCCATCGTCAAGGTCCATCATGTCGTCGCCGGCTGGCGTTATATCGAGAGGGAAGATGTCATCTTCATCAACAGGTTTCTGCCGGGTTGACTTGGACTTCTTCTTCTTGGGCTTCTTGACCTTGATCTCTGAAATATCAAGGTAATCCGAAGTAGGCGCATCCTCTGGCAAGAGAATTAGCAAAGTTCCCTCTTTGTCAGGTTTGGCTGGATAACACTTACGAATGACATCGAGGTCAATGTTCTGCAGCTTCTTCGACTTCTCGGGCGCGCCTAAGATGTCGCCCAACTCCGCAATCGCACCAGACCCATCAAGAGTGAACTTCTTGCCCTTCTTGCCGTAAATCTCATCGTCGTATTGAGCCAAGATGCCTTGCTCTGTCCCTCCGTCTGCCGCAGCGAATACATCGTATGCTGATTTCTTCTTCTTAATATCCATCCTTTCTTGCAGCTGCTCCTTGGCTTTGAGGTCCATGTTCTCAAGCTCGTCGCCCTCCTCTTCGTTTTGATCGATAGTGGCGTCCTTGAGGGTCAAGATCTGCTCGTCGCCGTCGAGAAAGTTGTCGAGTTCGTGGGCAACCTTCACACCTGCCAAGTCCTTTGACGTGTACTCAACCGCCGCCAGCGCAGCAGCTTCTGCGGCAGCCTGCTCCTCTTCCAGCTTTCTCGCCTTCTCGATGGCCTTTTGTCGCTTCTTCTGGGCCTTTAGCCACGCCTTCGCATCGCCGTCAGCATCCTCTGCCTCGCCCAGGCTCTTGCCCTCGAGGATTGCATGGCGCTGCGCAGCCTCTCTTTCCCTTTTCGCAGCCGCGGCTCGCTCCTCTCGTTTGCGCTTTGCGGCTTCCGCGTCGCGGACCTTTTTATAGTTGTCGTACGCTTGCGCCGAGCGGCTCTCCAGCGTACTCGGCGCATCCTCATCGTCTGAAGCAGAGTTGTCGCGTTGCGGAGCAGCTGGGGCGGCGCCAGGTACCGGCAACGGCTTCATGCCCAGAGAAACGCGAATGCGATTCGTCTCCTCGATGGTTGCGGCGTCCATCTTGGCGTTGTTTCGGGTTACCGGAAGGACTACTATTGGTATAGACGCGGGTTTAGTAGGGAGGCGTATCGATTTGATTTAGGGTTGAAGATGGCGATACGCAGGTTGGAGAGGCAAAAAGGCTGTTGTGCAAACAAGCTTGGAGTCGTCGGTGCAATGGGGATAGCATGCTTCATCATTTCGTGGCCAACCAGAAAAGTTATGCGGCTCATCAGCACTGTGCAAGGGTCGGTCTCCACTGACGGCCAAAGCTTAGCTAAGCGAGGGTGGGTCACCGAATTACTACATATCGCAGCCTTGCGAAAATTCTCTTTTTGGTTTTCTCTTCTTTCTTCAACAAACACGGGTCTGTGCCCAGCGATCCTCTGCTCCCACGGGAGTCAGAGTCGAACGCTGAGGCAGCTCGATCACTCAAGGAGCCATCAAATTTCATGATGTCAATCTTCCGATCGACAGATCCAAGAGAGACCGGTCTTTAGGAAGCCATGTTCGCTGTTGTAGGCTTGAGCGTGGTGGAATATCGTACTGGGGACGTCATATTCCGTACCCTTTTTCCGAGATCGTCGATCTATGAGGTTGGGGAAAACCATGACTTGCCCACATACTTTCGCGGAATCATTTCTCTTCTAGTTTTGGAAGGTTCTGTTGTGTTGAGCGCCCTGAGCAATTCGCAGCTTCCTTTCTGAGCCTCGCCGGCGCGAAGCTATCCGTTATAAATCCAACATTGCGAAGTGATTCCGGGTGAGGGCTGTGGATTCACACTCGCGCTTGCTACGTTTGGCAACCACATCGTGTTAAGATGCGTAGCTTGACGCGTATGATATGAAGTACACCCGTATATTTGCGCAAATAAGCTGGCTGTTCGTGATGCGGCAACAGAGTTATCACGATAAAAACTCATCTCAAGTGGGGAAGATGGGCCACGCATCCTTACGGTTTAACCTGACATGGCATGTGCAAAACCCTCGATAAACGTTTCCACGAGCCATGGAATCCTCCACGGTCTCTCTCTCGGCGCATCCCGTACCCGGCGCTGTCATCTTATGTCTGCCATCCCACGACGCATATTGCTCTTACATCATGGTGCCCACCACTTTCCTGGCTTCGCTTCCAAACAGCATCAAGGTTTGTCGGTTGCGGTGCAGAGCCCCTGTTTTAGGTATCCCCGCCGTTCTGTCAACGATGCCTAGGTACATGTGGGCAATACCTGGTGCGGGGTGCATCCGTGTGATCTGGGGTAGCTACCGGTATTGGAGTCGTCCGGGCCGATATCAACAGGAGACTCCGCCGTACCATCATCCATCACGCACCATACTCCTTGGATTGACGCTACTGCACGGGCGTAAATGAGCAACGACGCTCGGCTTGGACAACTGTGTATTCCGTTTCGTGATGCTGAGATGAAGACATCATATCATCGGCAAGTCCATGCTATTCGTCTACTTCCCGGTAAAATTGAAAGCTACTCAAACGGAATGACGGTGAACGGCAGGAGCCCTGATTCACCCAAAGCCTCCAAGCACTGCTCATGAACGATCACTACAATGCGACCCGTCCCTTGCCCCATATCCAAATTGTACTAGCGTAGGCCAGCTAGACAAACACTGTCCTGTTCTAGCCCGCGTTTAGTCTCCGGCCCTGTTGGACGTGTCTTGGTCATTTGATTAGCTTAAGCCGTAGGCTTGGGAGTGCGGGGAACGCAACAACAAGAAACCCCCAACCTTGAGACGCCCCTCAACACCACCAATAACACCTACAGTTCCTAGCGGATAGGACCGAACGACCAGGTAGTGTGATCTACTGTGCGGACGACATAACACAACCCCTGTCACTAGCCTTGGCCTCTGACGGAGCTGACTTGCCCAAAAGACGACTTGACTGAACCACGGCGGCCAGCACGGCACTGCTTGAGCCGGGGTCAACACCACCCCCTGTCTTCGCGGCATCGCTGATCCTCCCCTGAGCGGCAATCGCCGGCACTGGTGTCCAGCTATTACTGGAAGGAAGACCAATGGTGACGGAGGAGTTCCAACAGGGCAGGCAGAACGAACATCGCAACAGGACTGGAGAATTTGCGGAACCAGTTTGAGCGATTCGACAAGGGTTACACTACGGTTGAGCCGACATAGCCCCAGTTCCAGAGCGTGACGAGGGGCATCTCAGCTCGGTGATACTCTCGCATTCGGGCCTTCGAGGCAAATCATAACAAGTCATCTTGGATAGTCGCCCCATTCTTAGGCCTTTCACGGATATATAAGCCATCATGGTTTACCTTCAGCATTTTATTTACGGAGCACTGGCTTTCAACACCACCGAGCGTCTTACACAGCCCATCATGAAGCTGTTCACCTCCGCCCTTCTGCTCGGCTCGTTTGCCACCCAGACGATCTTGGGCTATCCGGGTGCTCAGATGGTCAAGAGAGATGTTGATTCCTTCATTGCCACTCAGACTCCTATCGCCCTTCAACAGTTGCTCTGCAATATCGGACCGAATGGTTGCCATGCACAGGGCGTGAGCTCCGGCATTGTTATTGCTTCTCCAGACAAGGCAGACCCTCCGTGTAAGTCAACCTTCTCTCTGTGTATCAGATCAACACCAAAAGTCCTGTTTGGGTGTTCATCAAAGGACGTTAGCATTTCAGATCGAAAATCGTTTGCTAACATGTAGCAGACTTTTACACCTGGACCAGAGGTATTTCCCAATAACAAGAAAGTTCTTCCGAGGTTTAGAACAGAAACTAAAGAGAATTAGACGCCGGTCTTGTTTTCAAGGCTGTTGTAGACACCTTCACAAATAGCTACGATTCGAACCTCCAGACCAACATTCAGAACTACATCGCCTCCCAGGCCCGTCTCCAGGGGGTTTCGAACCCTTCAGGAGGCCTTGGCGATGGTCAGGGTCTTGGCGAGCCCAAATTCGAGGTCGACTTGAGGCCGTACACCGGTGATTGGGGTAAGACAGACAGTTATTCTTGAATTCTAGTTTGTTCTGATAGCCTGTTCAGGACGACCTCAAAGAGACGGCCCGGCGTTGCGGGCGATCGCCATTATTGGTTACGCCAAATGGTTGGTGGCCAACGGCTACTCCTCCACGGCTTCATCTGTCTTATGGCCCGTAATCCGCAACGACTTGAACTACGTTGCCCAGTACTGGTAAGAAACTTGACGGATCATGTTGATATGAATCTCTAACAAGCTGCCAGGAACCAGACCGGCTTCGATCTCTGGGAAGAGGTCCGGGGAAGCTCGTTCTTCACTGTCGCTAGCCAGCACCGCGGTACGTACTTTTGAGGCCCGGTGACGCACAAGTCTAATCTTGTATTGTAGCACTTGTGGAGGGCAGTGCACTGGCTCGCTCGTTGGGCCAGTCTTGCAATGCTTGCGATGCTGTTGCACCCCAGGTTCTCTGCTTCTTGGGAAGATTTTGGGACCCTGCCGGTAACTTCATGATCGCCAATAGTGAGTGAACAATCTATATTATATCCCAAAAGAAGCTACGGACAATAACACTTCAACAAGTCAACGGAAACGGAAGATCTGGCCGTGATGCCAACGTCATTCTTGCCTCAATTCACAATTTCGATGCGGCCGCGGCTTGTGACACAGCAACCTTCCAGCCTTGCAGTGACAAGGCTCTAGCCAGCCATAAAGTCGTCGTGGACTCCTTCCGCACGATCTATGCCATCAATAATGGCATTGCGCAATCTGCGGCCATCGCGGTGGGAAGATATCCCGAGGACAGCTACTACGGTGGCAACCCTTGGTATCTGAATACCCTCGCCGCAGCCGAGCAACTCTACGACGCCCTCTATGTCTGGAAGCAACAAGGTTCCATCACCGTCACTCAGACATCCCTTGCTTTCTTCCGCGACCGCCTTGGCTCCGTCGCTCCTGGTACATACTCGTCCAGCTCGTCGACCTACACGTCTCTCATCAACGCTGTGAGCGCCTACGCCGACGGGTTCATGAACATCGTCGCGACTTATGCCCAGACAAACGGCTCGCTCGCGGAGCAGTTTTCGCGCAACAATGGCCAGCCGCTGTCGGCTGACGATCTGACTTGGTCCTACGCCGCGTTCCTTACCGCTGCTCAGCGCCGTGCCAACGTTATCCCGAAGGGCTGGGTGGGTTCGGCGACCTCTGTCCCGGGAACGTGCCAGGCTACCTCCATCGCCGGGTCCTACTCCAGCGCCACAGTGACTTCGTTTCCTGCCAACCAGACGCCCCAGACCGGCTTGCCTACTACTACGCGCGATACCGCGACCCCAACTGCAACTGGCTGCCCCATTGCGAGTTCTGTGCTCGTCACCTTCAATGCTCGCGTCATGACGCAATTCGGGCAGACTATCAAGATTGTTGGTAACATCCCTTCACTTGGGAATTGGAACCCAAGCAACGCTGTTACTTTGAGCGCTTCTGGATACACCTCTGAGAACCCAGTCTGGTCTGTCACCGTTGAGCTGCCGGCCGGCCAGGCCATCCAGTACAAGTATATCAACGTCGCCAGCAACGGTACACCTACTTGGGAGAACGACCCCAACCGTAGCTACACTGTTCCGTCATCTTGTGCCACCTCGGCTACCAGGTCTGATTCTTGGCAAGGCTAGATCTTTCAGAAGGTTCAAAAGGTTTCTAAGACCAATAATATTTACCTTGTTAAGCTTCATTTCGATGGCAGCTTCAGTGGAAATGGGTAAAGCACATATCACGTATTCCCTGCACATATATACTGCACTATTTAGTTGGTTTTATGAACGAATCCTCAAGGCTGCTCAGAAGCTCACTTCTCTAACTCCTTAATGATGGTGTCGACAGTCCATTCCAAAGTGGTCTCCATATCGATGTCGAGTCCCTTGCCGACCTGCGCCTTGATGTTCTTCTCCCTTAGGACTTCTTGGTTCAATTCGCCTTCCACGTTGCCATCCTTAAAGAGCCACGCATGGGATTCTACATAGTTGGGCCAGACAATTCTGTCCACATATCCGGGGGGGTCTTGCCAGAAGCCCTCAAGAGTGACATAACCGTCACGCGCTTCGCGACGTTGGGTCGCCTTGGCACGGCTCACCAGAAGAAACAGCTTGATATCGATAAGCCTCATTGTGGACTCCATCTCCTTGCAGTAGAGCAGGAACCCATCGAATAGACACACGCTGAGCTTGCCTTGGGTGAAGATGGCGTGCCCCGGGTTTCCAGGTTGGAGCCAGGCCTCGACCTTTGCCTTGACGGCCGAGATCTTGGCGTCAGAGACGGGGCATTTGCCGACGGAGTTTTGATCTTCTTTGGAGTCTACGAAGGGCTGGCAGGGCTTCATGTAAGTGGCGGGATGATAAAGAGCATAGATAGTGATGGCAGCGTACCGGGAAAGTTCCATTCTCACGGATGTGAGTGAGGGCTTTCTCCATGTCTGGGATGGAAATTGCTTCCGGGCAGTCCCAATCCACGAGGCCATTTTTCGTCGGCAGCCTGGGGAAGCGGTGAGTGACTATCGTGTATAATCGGATGAGTACACTCACTCAGACTCGGCCTTGTAGAAGTCGTCCTCATGCAATATGAAAGTGTTTGGAAAGATGTCTCTAAGCAGACGAGCCAGTGTAGTCTTTCCGCTGGAAGAGCAGCCGCTTAGCCCGACAACCACAGCGTTCTTATCCGCCATCTTGATAGGTCCCCGGGATGAATACCTAACAAGTGTTTTTGTGAGCGAAGAGGCTCTCCGTTGTTTGGTAACAGGAAGTAGTCCCCATGACACTGCGATGATACCTTTGATAATTACGTTACTTATCCCGTCCGAGGAACGTGCTTCTGGCCAAGACGTGGCAAACGGGAGATAGGCAGAGCCAAGTCCTCATCTGAGATTCTCATACGGTACTTGGCTCAGATCTCACCCAGGTTGATAGCGAACTCCCCCCACCACCTACCCCTCCCTGGTTCAGAGGTCAAATGGTGGAGACGAAGTCCACTAAAGGGACCCCCGGCAACAGCAGTCCAGGAAAGTTTCAGCCACATACACAAGGGTCAAGGCAGGCCAGGCAAGCCCCTAACGTGCGTCATTCGGCCAGGCACAGCGCGGTTCCACTCGCGAGCAAAGAGGCAAGCAAACCCGACATCTTCAAAATCCCACAAACAGGTTAGTTCACCCTAACTTGCCCGAGCTGTCGTATCTCAACGTGTCGCCGTTATACAGCCACCCTCGACTCTCCCTCTCTTATCCTGCCTAAAACCTCCCTAATACTTGAAGAGACACTGCCCGCAATGGCCTCCGAGGCAGTCGTCATTTCGACCTCCATTGTCGCCCTGATGACTGGCTTCATGCTCGGCGTATACTCGATCCGCGGCTACCTCATTTCCCCCGAGCTGCGCGCCGAGGCCCGCGCCAACACGGACGACCCCGTCGAGAGCGATGAGTCCGACATTGACGAGGACGATACCGTCCTTGACCACGCGCCGAATTGGGCCAATGGCGCGGCCGCTGACCGCCGTGACGGCCTGCGCCAGCGCAACACTGCATCATCTGAAAAGACCGCCTCCTCCAAGAAGCCCAACCCAAGTGCCGCGCCGCTCGTCGACTCCAACGAGGAATGCAAGCTTGTACTTGTTGTTCGGACGGATCTGGGCATGACTAAGGGTACATTTATTCTCCGCGCAACTTCCAATTCCCCAAGAAATACCTCTTAGCTAACACACTGTCACTATAGGCAAGATGGCAGCGCAAGCATCCCACGCGACCCTTGCATGCTACAAGTCTCTCTCGCGCGCTGCGGCCAAGGACCCCTCGTCCTCCGCGGCCAATATCCTCAAACGCTGGGAGCGCCTCGGCCAGGCCAAGATCGCGGTGCAGATCAAGGACCAGGACGAGATGCTCGAGCTCATGGGCAAGGCGCGAAGCCTGGGCGTCACCTCCGAGGTCATCGCCGACGCCGGTCGGACGCAGATCGAGGCCGGCAGCCTGACGGTGCTCGGCGTCGGCCCCGCCCCCCGGAGCCTCGTTGACCAGATTACGGGCCATCTGAAGCTGTTGTAGAGATGGAACGGGTGTGGCGTGTTTGCGGTCGGCGTGAGTGTGGATAAAGCATATTGAAACATAGAACTCTATTGGAACATACACGAAAAGGAGCGTAATGGCGTACGGTACATAAAAGTAGGCAATGGACTTGAGTCTGTATTTCTCTTTGCATATTGACATGGATTATGTCCTCAATGATGATAAAAGGACAACGCTGACAAAGTTCCTGGTCGATATTTGTTGGTATAAAACTGTGCTGCAAGCCCATTTGAAGAGAATGTTCAGAGATAAGCCATAACATCACAGGGAGGTAGCAAACAGCTCATAAGCCACCCTTTCCATGCTTTTGGGCCAAGTCCGGGAGTATCAGAAGGACCCTCAGCTTTGGGTATCCATGGTCACTAAGGGTGAAAATGCCTAAACGCCTCTTACATGCAACAAACTCCCCGGTCCACCTTTTAGTCAACTTTTACAGTATATGCCATGCCGCGAATTAGTCCTTGCGCGCGAATCTGGACAGCGCCGGGCCGAGGTCAGCCTCGACCTCCTGGTTCTTCATCTTCTTCTCCTTCTGCTGCTTTTCCCAGATCTCATCAACCTTCATTCTCTTCTCGTCAATGATGTTCTTCTTCCTCTGCTTGCGCAGGTACTTCTTGAGCGCGCCGTTCTTGCCCCTTGCGCGCTTCTTGATCTCTTCCTCGATCGAGAGCGGCTTCGCGTCGAGGTCCCTGTCGGCCTGACGCTGCTTCTCTGACCGCAGGTCGATGTTGCCGATGAAGTTGGGATCCAGGGCAATCATCTCGGGCTGCAGCTTGTTCAAAAGACCCTTGACCTCGGCCTCCTGTCTCTGCTTGGCCGACTCGAAGGGGTTGACCTCGAGAGCGTCGAAGTTGGCCTCTCCAGCGCCGGGGACGATGATGGACGAGAAACCTTCGTCGTGACCCATGCCAAGAACATCCTCAAAGGGACACCATCTCACCCGCTCGATGCGCTTGCCCTCACCACCCCATGCCATGTACGGGCTCTGCACCTTCTGCTGGACGGGCTCGTTCTTGTTAAAGAGGTCCTTCCAGACGCTCGTTTGCGTGCCCCATCCGACGGCCGTAAGACCCGAGTCGGAGATGGCTACCGAGGACGCGGGCTGCCTCGTGAAGTACTGGTTCACCTCCTTGAACATTCTTATGTCCCAGACAGCCATCTTGCAGTCCTGGCCTGTCGAAACCATGTACCGACCTTCCCTGTCAACAGCTAATGACCTCACAGGTCCTCTATGGGCCAGGAGCTTGACAAGGGGGTCAGTCTGGTTCGGTGACCATAGTGTTACTGTGCCGTTCTGGTGTCCGACATGGAAGACGGCGTTCCAGGGGTTCTGGGTCATGGCTGTCGGGGGACCAAGCTTGGTAGGGATCTCGGCGACGATGTTACCAGTCGAAACGTCCTGGTATTTGAGGAAACCAGTCGATGCCTGCGTTTGTTAGAATGACCCAAAATCATGTGCACTATCAGTACTCACCACCGTACCCAAGAGGAAGTGATAGGGGAGGAACTCCATATGCGTGACCTCCATGTGTTTCCTCAAGCAATGGATTTCCACACCGTTGTGATCGTAAATGTAGACATATTTCTTCTGCGCAACGGCGAAGAACTGGTTGTTGTGCAACCACCTCGCATCCCTGATCGTCTCGCCAAGCTGAATCTCACACCCTAGTTTGCCTTCCCTCCAGTCGAACGTCGCAAGATGACCTTTCCGTCCCGCCAGCAGCAATTCTCTGCCGTTGCGGGTGTACTCGCCAACGTATGGGCCTAGCTCCTCCAGCTTCAGCTCGAAGCGCTTTTGCGCCGTTGTGACAGCGACGCCCTCGACGATTTCATCTTGGCGGACCTTGTAGGTCCTCTCAAGTTCCGTTTCGGGTTCGAGGAAGCCGCCCGAGTTCTCGAGCAGGATCTCGGCATCTTTGGCCTTGATGGTCGCGTCGCGGTACTTGTTCTCGAGCCTCGAGAGGTTGGTGCGCAACTTCTTGTCCCGGATCGACTTGACGTTGATGCTCTTGCCACGGCCGTACGATTTGTTCGCCTCCTTTAGCCTCCGGATTTTTTCCCGCTCCTCGCGCGGGATGAGATCGGTGCGCCTCTTCACCTGAACGGCGCCATTGGAGTGTGTGTTTTTTCTGGATATCGTTTGCGTTTCGGGGGTATCAATCTCCATGGTGGGCGGCGCTGTCAGGTTGCTACCTGTCTGTCGTGACTACCGTCCCGAAATATCCTGGCGGAGCAAAAAAAAAGTTGACCGACCTACGAAATTTCACCCAGTTGTTATCGCCTAGAATGGACTGGTTATCGGTAACAGCCATACAATTGGCCACCATGATTTTCTGGTGGGCCCTGCGGGGGGTACGGTCTTAGCGATAAGAGATACGCAGTAGCCCACGCACGAAAAAAAGATTTTGATAGGCAGGACCCCACGATCGCAAAACCGCCGAGAAGAAAAATACAGGGCCAAATCGCGCCAAAGCTCGAGTTACCTCAACACCCCATCCTCGAATCCGACTAACAAGACCTTCGATCAACCTGGCTTCGTTACCATTTCGATTTAAGGCCGGAGGAGACGGGAAACCGCCCGCCGCGACCATGAGTCACTCTCACAGACCGACCACCAAGGTCACTCACAAGCCCTTCAAGTCCAAGCATGCGACCAAGGGTGCGCTGAGGGACGCTGCCAAAGGTTCGCCCCCCCAAAATTTTTACCGCCCATTCTTCAGACGAGTTGGTCAGTTACGGACACAGCATACTGATATCACACCCCTCAATAGGCAGACTTCCCGGCGACGAGCGCGGCCAGCGAAAGACGCCCCACCAGCAAGTCATGTCCAAGTTCGACAGACGAAACCAGGCCAAGCAGCGCCAGATTTCCAAGCGCAAGGAGAGATTGGAGGAGGTTTCGATATTTATTGGAAAGGATGGCGCCCCGCGAATTGTTGCCGTCGTGCCCTTGTGCCAAGATGGCGACGCCGCGGCCGCTGTCAAGCAGCTCAACGACAGCGTGGACATTGAGGCCGAGGTCGAGGAGGTACCATTCCGGGTCTCGGTTGACCGTTTCAAGCAGAAGGTCCAGTACATACCCCTGAAGCGGGATCTGAATGCCGTTCTGGACGCTACACGAGTTGCGGACTTTGTTATCGTCATGCTTTCGGCCGACGTCGAGGTCGACGAGTTGGGCGAGTTGATGCTGCGTGGTCTCGAGAGTCAGGGTTTGTCGACCCTGTTCACCGTCGTTTATGGCCTGGACAAGATCGAGCAGGCCAAACACAAGCAGTCAACACTTGGCTCCCTCAAGTCATACATCACCCACTTTCACCCTGAGCAGGAGAAGCTCTACCAACTGGAGAACAGGCAAGAGTGCGCGAACCTGATGCGTTCAATCTGCAACACGACGCCCAAGGGCGTTAGGTGGCGCGAGGACAGGAGTTGGCTCCTGGCCGAGGACATTAAGTTCCCTGATTCCGGGCTTGGGTCCACGGTCATTACTGGTGTTGTGAGAGGACGAGGCTTGAAGGCCAATCGTCTGATTCAATTGGGCGACTATGGAACGTACCAGGTTGAGAAGATCACAGCGGCCCCGTTGCCCAGGAAGCTGAAAAGGGGCGAGATGGCTGTTGAGGAGACCGAGACCGAGGAGATTCTTGATACCCCTGATGAGGACCAGGACGACCTGGCAGAGCTGGCGCCCGACGCCGCGATGGACGATGATGAAATGGAAGCCGATGGGCCGCCAGAGATCAAGAAGGGTGTGCTTCTCGATGACCACCACTACTTTGATGATAACTACTATGAGGCCGCGGAGGCCAAGACAAGAGTGCCCAAGGGAACCTCCAACTATCAAGCGGCATGGTACCTTGGCGACGACGTGTCAGACTCCGGCTCCGACATGGAGGACTACGAGATGCAGGAAAACTCTGAGGATGATGAAGTCCGTCCCGAAGACGGTATTGAGGGTCAAGCGCCAAAGGAGCCCACCGAGGCGGCGCCTTCAGAATACGCCAAGTCCGAGAAGTTTATCGAACCAGATGAGGAGGAAGATGCCGCCGGCCTGGCAGCCTACCGCGCCAGAAAGTCCGACGAGGTCCAAGACGACAAGGAGTACCCTGATGAGATTGAGCTGCACCCCGGTGTGCTCGCACGTGAGCGCCTGCAAAGATACAGAGGTCTAAAGAGCTTGAGGACGAGTGAGTGGCTCGAGAGCGAAGACCGGGCCTACGAGCCTGAGGAGTGGCGCAAGCTCCTACAGATCCCAGACTACCAGGCGTCCCGGTCCCGTGCCATGCGTGAAGCCCTCGTCGGTGGCGTTGCTCCCGGCACGAGAGTCCACGTCTACCTTAAGGGCGTCCCAGCGTCATTCGAGAAGTCGTACCAGCCCAGCAAGCCAGTCACTCTCTTTTCGCTGCTGCGCCACGAGCAGAAGAAGACGGCCATCAACTACCTCATCAACCTAAGCGCCGACTACCACCGGTCGATCAAGGCCAAGGAGGAGATCATCGTGCAGTGCGGCCCACGCCGCTTCACCATCAACCCCATTTTCTCCCAGTCGGGCAACACGCCCAACAACGTCCACAAGTTCTGCAGATATCTCCATCCCGGTCAATCTGCTGTGGCCACCTTCATGGGTCCTGTCACCTGGGGCGCCGTGCCGGTCCTTTTCTTTAAGCGCTCCACGCCTGTACCGGAAGGTTCCGGGGAGGCCGAGAAGGAGTCTACCCTTGGCCTAACGCTGGTCGGCACGGGCACGGCTCTGCCACCGTCAACCTCCCGCGTCATCGCTAAGCGAGTCGTCCTGACGGGTCACCCGTACCACATCCACAAGAAGATCGTCACCATCCGCTACATGTTCTTCAACCGAGAGGACGTCGAGTGGTTCAAGGCTTTGCCTCTGTGGACCAGGCGTGGCCGCAGCGGCTTCATCAAGGAGCCCCTCGGTACACACGGATACTTCAAAGCCACCTTTGACGCCCGCATCAACCCGCAGGACTCGGTTGGTGTCAGTCTCTACAAGCGCGTGTGGCCGCGCAACGCCATCCCCATTCAGGGGTCTCTTCTCGAGCCTAGTGTCGCTGGCCAGGCCGAGGAGGGTGATGTGATGATGGATTAAACGGATACCAAAAAGCATTGCAAACGATGAGATGGAAACGCCAAAAAAGGAGGAGTTCCGATAGAAGATGAGAGAAAGCACAGATATTAGCAGTAACGTCGGCTATAGATACAGGTCTGATGCCATCCTCCGGAGTTTTAAAAGGGATAAAAATGCCAACTTTTCTTCACTTTTTTTTCCCCTCTCTCTTTTACACGTTGCAGTCGTGACCACGGTCCCGTGGCCCCTCCCGCTCCCACTCCCACTCCGGCTTAAGCCTTGAGGCTGTCCAGGCCCTCCGTCGGCCGCGGGCCGCCTGCCGCCCTGCGGTTCTCCTCGGCGCCGCTCGACTTCCAGGCGCTCAGGATCAGGTTGACGATGTGGTCCACGGCGACGTTCTTCTTGACCTGGGCGAAGACGGTCGGCCCGCCCTCGCGCATCTTGCGGGCGTCCCTCTCCATGACGCCGAGGTCGGCGCCGACGATCTCGGCAAGGTCCGTCTTGTTGACGACCAGCAGGTCACTCTGCGTGATTCCGGGGCCACCCTTGCGCGGGATCTTGTCGCCGCCCGAGACGTCAATGACGTAGATGATGTAGTCGGCGAGCTCGCGCGAGTAGTTGGCGGCCAGGTTGTCGCCGCCGGACTCGATGAGGAGCAGGTCGGCGTCGAATTCGCGATGCAGGTCCTCGAGGGCGGCGAGGTTGGCCGAGATGTCCTCGCGGACGGCGGCGTGTGGGCAGCCGCCCGTCTCGATGGCGCGGATGCGCGGCGCCGGGAGTGCCTTGTGGCGCGTGAGGAACTCAGCGTCCTCGCGTGTGAAGATGTCGTTGGTCACGGCAGCGATGGAGTACTTCTCGCGCAGGGCGAGGCAGAGGGCGAGCATCAGCGCCGTCTTGCCGGAACCAACGGGGCTGATGGTGAGGAGCATGTCAGTCTGTGTTTTCTCTCTTTCTTTCCAACAAAGCCTTCGAGTCTTCGTCTTACAATCGAGATCAAGCAGTTGGACCGGGCCCTCATCCCAGTTGCGATGTGGTGGTGCCGAGACGGGAATATGAGCGGTTTTCAAACCACCCGAGGCAGCTAAAAGCAAGGAAACAACTCACCCCCCGATACCAATGGTAAAAGCGCGGTCACTCCAGTTCCTACCTTCGACAATGGGCATCTCTCGGCCGAGGTAGCTGCCGGGACCGTCGAGGATCTCATGAGAGTGACCGTGCTCCTGGGCGTTGAAGCCACCCTCGTGGGAGTGGGAGTGGCCGTGGGGCCCGTCGTGGGAGTGCTCGTGAGACATGTTGTGCGTGTGTGTAAACGGACCTTTGGCCGCACAGTAAACAGATGGGTCAATGAAGCTGTTTTCGAGTTGCTTCTAGACACTCAGATGTTATAGTTTTAGGTTGCAGCGAAGTGAGCTTGTTAAAACATGGAGGGGTTGCGTCAGAGAGCAGCCCATGGGATCGCGGGGGTTTGATAGCTTATCGACGACGCGATAAGAGGTGGGACGCAGGTCCCCTCCCCCCACGGCCGCCGCCGGCGCACGAGGGATGCCAACCCTCCCACGGGTTTGATCACCACGAGTGATTACCAAATTCCACCATGACAGTGCACGATGCTTGGAGGCTCTAGAATTGCATCTTCCGGATGCCTAATCGCACCTATGAGTCTGCAGTGTCATACGAAAAGTAATGTTGCCCGGACAGAATAAACCACCTCTACCTCTATGCCTCTGGCATTCATCCCAGTTTCCCGCTACGCCCATGCCAAGGGCTGTAAGTCCGTATCGATAAACATAACCAAAATAAGTTCCCTTTCAACGCCAACGAATGCAGAGACAACCTTCCCATTCAAGCCTCAGCCCCAGAACCTTTACTCTCCTCACTTGCCCCGTCCTTGGGCTTGGGCGGCTTCGGCACTCTCTCGTATGCATTCGGGCTAGGCCTCCTTGTCTTCTTGTCCTTATTACTTCGACCGCCCTGCCTGCCGTGCCTATGGTTGTCGTGACCATGGTCCCCGCAGTCGTGGTCATGGTCCCGCTTGGTACCTTTCCCCTTGCCCTTGTGGTCGCCCGAGGGTATCCTCCGTCTGCCACCGTCGTCTGTTTCCGAGTCGGACGAGTCGGACGATGAATCTGACGAGGACTCATCGCTGGATTCGTCGACGGCCTTTGGGCGGTGGTAGATGCAGCAGACTATGGGGCCGACCAATCAGTTCAAGAAAAGGAAAAGGACTTATAAAAACAAGCGCAATTACGGCATACCTTTTGAGCTCTTGCGGCCCAGGCCCTCGTTATCCACCACGTCCTCAGCCCAGCGCACCGATTGCCGTGACGGAGCATGCGCGCCCCTCAGTCGGAGGATCGCTTGCGTGCCCGTCCTGCTCTGCGTCTCCGTCTGTGTCTGGGAAAGGCCAGGCGCTAGGCGCTGTTGGGATCGTTCGTGTACGGCCGCCATCGCGATGGTTTCTTGTATGCGATATGCAATCTTTTACGCAGAGATGGTTTGTTGGTGGGCTGTCGAGTGCAGAGCGCCCCTCATAAAAAGCGGAGGCGAATTGTAACGCTGGTGAATTCTCAAATCACAGCGGTTTGCCGAAAATTCTCGAACAGTTAGTCGTATGCGAGGAATCAGACAAGCTGATATTGTCCCCCCCCTGTCAACCCGAGAGTACCGTGCACACTGGTCTATGCAGAGTCCAGCAGACAGTGGATTCAGGTGATAACACAACTATCTTAGAGGCAAAAGGGATGGTCTTGGCCCATCCCGACCCGGAGCGCAGCGTAGGAAGTAGGGTGGGTTAGACCATTCCAACCCTCCCCGGCGGAGCCGTTTTGGAATTAAAAAAATCTAAGAAAACTGGACTTGAACTGGATTTGAACCTACAGCCTTTAGGATATAAGGTTTATTGCTGTTATCGCTGGTATCGTGCACGGTACTCTCGGGTTGACAGGGGGGGGACACTATCAGCTTGTCTGTAGACTCGTCGTATGCAGCCGCCGGGGTACGTAGTGTACAGGTAATCGGCGTTAGCTAAGGCTGGAGTAATCAGACAAGCTGATATTGTCCCCCCCCTGTTAACCCGAGAGTACCGTGCACAATAACAGCAATAAAGCTCAGCAGACAGTGGATTTAGTGATAACACAACTATCTCTGGAGGCAAAAGGGATGGTCTTGGCCCATCCCGACCCGGAGCGCAGCGTAGGAAGCAGGGTGGGTTAGTACCATTCCAACCCTCCCCGGCGGAGCCGTTTTAGAATTAAAAAAAATCTAAGAAAGCTGGATTTGAACTGGATTTGAACCTGCAGCCTTTAGCATATAACTGTAGCCTTTAGGATATGAGGTTTATCGCTGTTATCGTGCACGGTACTCTCGGGTTGACAGGGGGGGGACAATATCAGCTTGTCTGTAGACTCCTAAGGCTGCTTCAAGTCCTCGGGATCTGTCAGACGGCAGGCAGATCGAATATCTTCAGGGGTCGACTGGGGGGTTGCTGATTTCTGAGTTGTAGCGGGAAGGAAAGGGTGGCATGCTTTTGTTGTTTTTTTTGGAGGGGCGGGTTCTAGGCCGATAGTCACAGAACTAGGTACATTCCTTGTTACCCCACGTCATTCTCTGGAACCCACAGGCGTGACTGGACGGCCAGTCCAGCGACAGGAAAGAGCCAGCCATCTCAAAGAACGCTGGTGCTATGACAGGTTCCGGGTTCGGCTTATTCCTCTTACTTGCAACGGTCCGGGCCGGTCTAGCAACGGCCAAAACTCCTTTAGAGATCGGTTTGCATGCAGGGCTAGTGACGCGCCGCTCATTTCACGTGTAAAGTGGCTTATACAAAAAGTTGATTTCATGGCTCTCTTTCCTTCCATTCGAGGCCGGATTGGCGTCGATGACGTCCCTGGTTCATATTTCATATACTAATATATTGACACAGAGCGTTTACATGATGGTCATGGTTTTACATGGGGTTTGACTTGTATACAGAGTGTGGAGTTTGGTACAGACAGTTACGCGGCGGCCTCGGCGGCCTTCTTGGTGCCTCTGGCAGCCTTCTTCGCCCCCTTCATGCTCTTACGAGGACGGCTCTTGATTTCCTTCTTCATCGGCTTGTTGATCAACCATGCGTTCATCGGCAGGCGGGAGCCGACAAACCTCCCCTCGGGAGACCAGACCTCGACGACGGGCCAGTGCGGCTCGTCAGGCTTTGGTACGGACTTCTTCTTCTCAACCTTGGGAAGAGACTGACTCTCCGCTGCCTTCTCCATCTTGGCAAAGGGATCAGCCGGCTCGGCCTCGGCCTCGGTCTCAGCTGTGGGTTGCTCCGGAATGAACGGCGCACAGCCTGCGAAGAGGTTCTTGGTTCGCACCTGCGCCACGATCTCGACCCAACCGCAGCCCTCGATGAGAATGTCGATCGCCAGGACGCGCCAGGGCAGGTTCTCGACCTTCATGCCGCCGACCTCCTTGCGTGTGAGCGGACCGGCACGCTCCTTTGTCACGTCGTAGCGCAACTGGAACTTCCCGGCGAGCTTGATCTTGTCGGCGATACCAGGCATAGCGATGTTCAACACGCGGGGCGATTCCCTCCTCTGCTCCTGGAACTCGATAGCCTTCTCAGTGGCCGTTACATGTTCGGCAATGGGCGTGAAGTTGTAGGCGAGGAAGACCAGATCTGGGGTGCTGGGGGTGATGCGGATCAGGCTGCCCAGGAGGAGGGACTGGCCAGGCTTGAGAGTGTGCTGCTCGGGCTTGATTCGGTGGTGCATAATGACATCTTCTCGGTGCTCCGGCTTGACGTATTTTTCGAGATCCGATCGAGCGATTCCTGGGAGGTCAATGAGCTCTCCCTTACCGTTGCCGAACGGAATCCGAATAGGGGAGGCCGTGGTGCCTGGGAGGGAAGACACCGTGGGCATCTCTGGAAAGTTGGTTTCGTTCCGGGCGGGCGGCAGCAGCGCGTCCACGTCTAGGCGATCCGCCTCGTTCTCGAGCACGTTCCCTGTCAAGTACATCGTGCCATCGCCGTCTTCCTCCTTTGCAAACATGGAGACCTCGACGTTGTGCTTAGAAGGGAGGCTGGCCGTCGTGCCCTTGGGGAACACAGCCTCGAACAGCTGACTCTTGCCAACGTTGACCTTCCCAACCATCCAGCCGGCGCCTCCACGATCGTAAATCTCTTGCTTGAGAGGCTTGGTCCACCAACCCCTCTGCGCGCTGACGCACTTGACATTGCCTAGTCTGATGAGCTGGCCGAACTTTCCCAGCGACCGGCGCAGCACTTCTCTCAGGTACGGCATAAGGGCGTCAACCTGCTCCTTCTTCGGAGCCAGCAGGTCTGACCGGGTGATGATAAAGCTCATGTCGAACTTGCGGTCCTTGAAATAACGGCCGGCTCTGTTCCTGCGGTTGCGGTGCTTCAGGTTGGCGTCGAGGACCTGGTGCAATTTCGGCATGAAAGACATGGGGAAGTCGGCGGCGTCGATGACATGGTAAATTTGGTTGTTTTTGAAAGGTGACTCCTCGATCGTCTCGCGTAATGAGTCGACGGTGGGATGGTAGATCGGCTTTCCCGAGTGGTGATGAACCAGTTTATGGCATCGGTCGCAGAGCGGTGCTCTTTTAGTCGGAGGGCGGGAAGCTATCTGTAAGTCAGCAACTACAACTCCTACTTCTAGTTATCGAGACATACCGAATCGGTCCGTGTCTAGCTCCTCGCCGTAGCGCAGCTTCTTTGGGTCCAAGCCTAGTTGCGCAAGCTGCTCCTCGCCCAGGTTCTTGAGAACCTCGTCGATGACCTTATCCTCTTCGCGAAGCTCCTTCCCAGCATCCTTTTCGCTTGCGGGCGTAAGGAACTCCTTTACGGATTTCCTGCCCAGGTCGTAGTAACCAGCTTGCCCGGCGTGCGTTGTTTGGGTCAGCGCGCCGCAGCCGCTGCACTGCAACGGGAGCTTCTTTGTCGGGAGCTTTTGCGTCGTTTCGGTCGTGGGAAGTAACGGCGGTGCCTCAGTCGTTGCGTTAGCCTCGACGTGTACGCACCGTCGTTGTCTATAGGGGAGTTTCCGATGCGCCTTGGCCGGCGTAAACGAGTGTCGCGCGGACGTGGCGCCGAGAGAGGGACACAGGTAGACCGGCACCTCGCCCAGCGCGGCTAGGTCGCCAATGCTCAGGGCGCTCCTAAGCCATCTTGACGATAGTGCGCGGTGCATCTTTGCAGAGGGGGGGGATGAATAGAAAAAGACCCGAGAGAAGTAGGGCAGGAATCCGAAATTCTTGCGACTTTTTCTCTCCTTTGCCTGGGGAGCTTTCCAAAATTTCAGATCTGCGGCGTTCAAAGCTTCCGTGGAGAGATAAGATAAGCGCTCCCCCCTGAACTCAACTGAACTCGAGCTTGTCCGAGCCTATTAAACGGCGGACAAACCAACCCCCGACCCCCGAAAAAGCAAGGGTCGCGGGCAATTTTCAGAACCTGAACCACGCGATATACTGGCGGCATTCAGAGGTGGACTTTGAAGGTTTGGCAGTGATACCCTCCAGATTGTGATATATCTGGACCTTTTCGACAAGATGGTTCGCGTAGGCCAGAGATGGCATGCTCTAAGAGCTGTAAGTTGTTCTACAAACGTTACCCTTCGTCTCGGTATCAGCCCGGATGCAGCTAACACTTGCCATTAGAAGGTACATAGCACTGCTCGAGAACAAATCCGGACGTAGCTCCTGGGACAACTTCGATTGACACAAGAGAAACCCACCAGATTCTAAAGATACGCTTCGGCCCCGGCGCCGCAACACTCCCTCCCAATGTCACGAGGATACACATGGAATTCGCCAAGCGCGCAGAAAACGGTCACGTTGGCCCCAAGTCCGTCCACCCTTCCCCCCTTACCCAACCTGTTACCCTCTCAAACGCAACATACAGGAATATACAGACGACTGACCCGTTCTGAACCTACAGAAAGTTCTGGCGTGAAATGCTTCCCCGTCTCAAGTACTATAATCCTGCCGTCCCCATGATCGTCAACCGCAAAGCCAACACCGAAGGCGCCGCCATCATGTCCGTCTACTTCTCCGCCACCGACGCGCCCGTCGACCCGTCGACCCTCCCGCAGCCCCCCTCTTCGGCCATCGACAACAGCAAAGCCCAGCCTCCTCTTGAGGGCGTCGAGCGCGTCGTCAAGATCGATATGAAGGGCAAGCACTCCCAGGAGATCCTTGACCGGTTCCTCGCCGAGACCAAGGCCGAAGCCATTCTGCCGGGGCCCGAGGACGAGAGCGAGATGAAGGCTGCCGAGGAGCTCAGGATCAAGGGTGAGAAGGACCGCCAGCGCAACCTCAAGATCCGTGAGGAGGAAAAGAAGGAGAAGGCTATGTTGGCCAGGGCGCGTGCTGAGGCTAGCTCGTAGTATGAGTGAGGGAAGACATGTACGAGGTGAGCGTGGGCGGAGATCTAAAAAAGTGTATGAATATCCTGTACAAACTGTACCAAAAAAGAATCTCTGCATGAACTGGTATATCACAGGGAAGCCGGCAGGCTTGGTTTGAAAGGTCTGGTGAAAGTGCGTAGCGCGGCCATAACAGCTATGCCAACAGAGCAGAACGTTGAAATTATGGGAGGCTTTGTAGCGAAAAATGAAGTATTGTTCATTATATATAGACTAGTTGAAGACTTGATGACCATGTGCATCCAAAAAAAAAAAAAACCTCATTCCCCGCCACCCGCTGCCCAACCAAAAACCAGACGCTCTGTGAGCCGGTATCAAGTTGACCGATCATCGTTGACGCATGCTGATACCCTTACCAGACCAGTGAGGCCGTTATCTTTATGTAAGTCCAATATTGATACTCTCCGACTTCATCGACACATGAAACGTTCATTTTAACCCAAAGCCTTCGCTTTCGTGTACTGCGGTCCACAACATGCGTTCCAGCCTCTCCCTCGTCTCATAACGCCGCAATGCAAGCATGTTGAAGCAAGTTCGGGCGATAGGGTATCTATCCTCGTCGTCGCCCAAGCAGGTGATTTTGATCGGGAGGAGAGCTGCGCCCATAGCTGGCACTCTATCAGTGCCAGTGATAAAGGAGAGCAGTTTTCTCTGTTTGTCTGGGGAAGCTTCCTTGAAGGTGTCCCAGAACCATCCCACAACGGGTTCCACGCCGTCGGGGTTTCTTGTCCCCCAATTGTCGTACTCGGCCACTCCCCTTAGGGCATCCACATCAAGCGCCGTATCAGACCCTCGAACAAGCAACTCAATCTCTTCAGGCCGGAATAACGACAGGGCGTTGCCACCACAAACTGTGTAGAAGCCGCGCTTGAAGGGCTCGAACTGTCGGGCGACTGCCGTTTCGAGGAGATATCTAACGTGCAGACTGACGTATTCTCCCCTGTTTGCGTTGGTGACTGGTTTTGTCTCGCCTCCCGGACAAAGTGGGACTTGCATCACGGTCCCGTACTTTTCAACATCAACGACGAAGTCGAGTTGGAAGGTCGTCTCGACATCGCCGTCATACTCCAGAAGCTGTTTGAGGCCAGCGGCCAGTCGCGGTCGGTATTCTGCGAGATCTTCCAGGGTATAGTTCATGGTTGGACGAGGGTGTGCAGATGACCCAGCCGATGCTGTAGGGGCCGATGCAAGCAGCTTTCGGAAGGCAAACGGGGGCAACGCCACATCCAAGATGGTGGAGTTGTAAATGGCCAAGCCAAGGACAACGCCGACAAGGAAGAACTGGTCGGATGTCTCAAAGGAGTTGGGATTAAAGTAGCAGAACTGGGAGTCTTCATCGTAGATAAACATGCCTGCTGCTCTGTCAGGAGGGGTATCAGGATCGACCGAGACAAATACGTACCATGCTCTGGATTGAAAACCTCACGGACGAGGAGAAGAAACCATTCCTTTTTGAGGCCTCCTGCATCAAGACCCTCCTCGCCCTTGAAAACAATGCGTAACCCCTTCTTGATATCTTCGCTCCCGCTTCCGATGACTTCACTGACAGCCTTCAGACTGTCGTCTACCAAACACTCTCGCCTAACGTCGAGTACCAGGAATTGGGTGATAGTCCTTCGCGTCATGATGCTGTCAAAGAAGGCGTCTCGCGCTTTGGTCATTTGTTGCCTACGTGCGTCGTGCTCCAATATCTGTGACTTGGCCCATATGCTCAGCAGGAACGGATACTGGCAGAATGAGAACCTGCCCCGTTTCGACTCCCAAGCTTCAAACTCAGCCACCAGGTCTGTATAGTCGATCATAGTGTTGTAGAAATCACTGGTCGGGATGATCTGCCCATGTGCTTGGATGCCACCTCTGTGGGTGCTGCTGCTCATGTTCCTCGACGTCTGATCCGGCCGTCGAATGTGCGTCATGTTGTTTGCCGCGAACACTAGAGATAGGACTCGCGCAGCCGCCCGTATCTGCCAGTCATCATTGTACACCATCTTCTTCGGTTGCTCCCGTTGCTTTTTTGAGGGGCCACGCTGTGTACCTAGCGCAGCATGCAGCGAAGCTGTCGAGTGCCCAGCACTCATACTTGGAATCAGCCCAGCTGTGATGTCCACTTTGACCTCGTGCTTCTTTTCGTTTTGACGAATAAGTCTATACGTCAAGAATCCTGCTGCGAGGTCCTTCATCTTGATGAACCTTTCTTCCGAAAACCGAGCGAACCATGTGGTCAAATAGTTCTGACACGAACTAGACGAGTTGGAGATCAGGCCTAGAATTCGCTTGATGACGACAGAGTGCTGTCCAGACACAGGGCCTGTTTTCAAGGTCGGTCTATCCGCTCTCAATGCCTCATCGCTTGCCTGCGACGGACGTCTGTCGGCGTTCCGCCTCCCCTGGAAAGTATTTGATTCGCCGTGAAGCAAGGGGTTGTCCAAAATGATGAGGAGATACCTCAGGTCTTCCGGGTCGGTCATAGGACGGCCAGGTCGCTTGAGTAGTGTCTCAGTAGCCTTAAGCAAGGTCCTATGGGCGTGGTCCTGACCGAACAATAGCTGTGATTCCAAGGATCGAAGTTCTGTGGCCGAAAGGGGCTCGGCCCCCGATTCTCGAGTCAACTCTTCATAGATAGACATCCAAGATTCAGCCGCGTTGATCACGGATCTGTACCACTCTACAACATCACTCCATTCGACCTGAGGTGAGCGCGGCGTGATGAACGAAGGCACCTCATCGGTCCGTTGTGATGCCGACCGCTTATGACGTGCCCTATCCGGTCCTTGATTGCCGGCCCACCACGTGCCATTCTCAGCGAAATCGCCGAGCAGCAAAAGCTTTGGATCGAGGTCACAGATGGTGGATTCGATGTAGTGCTCTGCATGCTTCGCCTCAGGTTTAGCAACGACGGGCCGTCGGGAAGTAGACTCGCTGCCTGATCGAACAGGCATGGCAGGTCGCCGAGACAAGAATGACGAGTTCACACAATGAAATGAGCTGAAGCAGGTCGTGATATAGTCTTCTAGCGGTTTAAAGATCCTCTTCGGGTCGTCAACATTCCAGTATGCAGAGTCCGTCGGCTGGGGCACACTGCCTTCTGCCGTAAGCTGCCGCATAGAGGGTCTTTCGGGATATGAAGATGAAAAGGATCTTGTCGTTGGGGGTACGCGAAGGGTCCCGGGGCGAAGCGTTGGCTGCTCGGGAAAGACGTATGTCGACCCGTTGCCCTGACTTTTCTCTCGCTTGTGTTGCGGCACACCCGTAGTCCTCACGGCGCATGGTCGACCATTTTGTTCTCTCAAAAGGCTGGAAGACACATGCCTATCGACATTTTCGCGGTTTTCATCTTCGGAGCTCGAAGACCTCCTAAGCGCCTTCAAAAGATGTGCGTGGATACATTGTCGGATCAACCTTTTAGTCTGCTCGAGGGAGATGGGCCTGGCGTCGTATCGTTCGGCTGGGGGAGTAGGTTGTTTCTGAGGTGATGGTGACTCTTGGGAGGGGCGCTGAAGCCACTTCGGGCCGCTGTTGGCTCTTGTGCCTTGCGGATCCGGATGGATATCGTTGATGGTTACACAAACGGTGCATTTGAAGACCTTTAGCTCTCGCGGCCAACGCACGAGTGACCCGCAAGTCATGCAATTGCCTGTGGCAAAGTCCCTGCTGCCACCATTGGTACCTCCTCTTTTGTGTGTAGTATTCCCCGGCGACTTTGTCATAACTGGCGCATCGTCCTCTGAGTCGGTGTCAGGGGCAGCGCCGGTGCGCTTCTTCTTACTTGAGAACAGCGAGGGAAACGGGTGGCTCATGGAGCGCGAATGGGTCGGTCGGCGCGGGCGTCTTGGGTGGAAATCGGATTCGGAAGAGCTCGAGTCGGCTTGGAGGTGCGGACTATCCAAAATCGCATAGTCGGGCAGTCTTCCCAGTTGGCCAGGCGGTGCAGTGAGCGACGGGGTGTGTACTCGGGAGATCAGGTCGGCAGATGTTTGACGGAGAGCAGGAGGGCGATGAGGTGGAGCATGACGTTGCGACCATGGGGCCATCTTTGCGAGCGACGTCGTCTGATGTCTGCGACAACGGTAGTAGCAGGGGCATGGAAGCAGCTTCCTCAGCAAGCAGCAAATCGGCGTGGAGAATGAAAGATATGATGCAGGAAAGGCGAGATTAAGCTTTCTCAGAAGCGTACTGCTGTGGCCGAGGAAGGCGGTTTGAAGCACAAAGGTGGTAATTATGATGGAAACGAGGGGGGAAGGAGCAGGTGAGAAGCGAAGGGAGACCTGGACTCTGGTGTATGCGTATGTGCCTGTGCCTGTGCCTGTGCCTGTGCCTGTGTCTTTGTCTCTCTTCCAACCCGCGTGCGAATGCAGGATGCATCTAAGTCAAGGACAAGAGAGACAAGACAGCGCTGCAGGGAACAGGCTCACGATACACGACGATGCGGGTGTCGATGCACAAGGAGGACACTCGAGATGTGGCGTTTGCAGGAATAAGCAGCAGCAGTGGTCGGGTCTCGCTGCGAGGCCAGGGAACTACCTAATAATTAAGTGCTAAGCAGCCGAGAGTCGATTGAGGCGTGGACAATGAAGCGCAACGTCGTCGTTGTTTTTGTTATGGCCCCGTGGGTTAGGCCGAGTCGAGGTAGGGAATTGACCACCTCTAGTGCCCAAGCCAACAATTTGCGCCGTGCGCGCGATGACATTAGACGTTGCGACGGAAATCCCAAGTACTATTCGGATGTCACGTCTTGGACCTGAGCGCGGCGTGCCGGGCCTCCAGACCATCCATCCCTCAGGTCCGTTCCTTGACTTGAGATGGGGACGGGATTGGAAGCACGAAGACGACGACGAAAGGCGAGTCGGCCTCGGCCGAGGGGCCTGAACAGTGGAACGGCAACAGTCGCCCGACCCAGAAAACAATCCCCTCGGGCCATGTTCTCTCATCAGACTCGCCTCGTATTCGTCGCCGGGCACGCGGCGGGCTCTTTTGGGGTATAAACAGGCCCGACATACCTATTACCACGTCGAAGAGTCGATTGATCCCCCCGACGCACCGTGGCTGGCTGGCTGGCTGGCCGGCGCCATCCATCCCTCGTTTCAAAGAAAGTCTGTCTTGTCTCCCTGGCGTGATTATATGCAGTCCCAAATTGACTCTTAAAACCAGCCATCTCTGTGAAGACGCTCCAGACCCATTGCTGATTCCAGCGCGGATAGCTTGTATCTTGTCGCATGAACTGCTAAAGAACTTGCTGGCTGTAATAATAAAAGTCCGGAACCACCAATCGTCCCCAGCAATGCTTGAGGTGCTAACCCAAAGAACACAAGTCTGGACCCTGTGAAGTGGATATCATGTTGCAGTCAATAGTAGTACGGAGTACCGGTACTCGGTATGGTGGCCGACCAGCCATATTCAGCTCAAGTTTAACCATTTTTTTCCGGAGATCAGGGTCTACACACGAATGGAGCCGACCAATCGAGGCAGGGGTCGTTCTCGCTTCTCAGTGTAACGTAGCCCCCCTACCTAGCACGCGGCTTCCAATAAAACCGACCACCACGACCAAAAAAAAAGCGAAAGCGGTCGGTTCTATTGGAACCCGAGTGCCTAGGTACCTACTTACAATACCTACCTACTACTATGTAGGTAGGTAGGTAGGTACCTAAGTATGTACCTACGGGCCTGCAAGGGCACCACTCCTGCGTGCCTTACCTCCCACTATTGCCTTGCCTTGCCTCACCTTGCCTCAGCACGCCCTCAGCACAAGCAGCGGTCCAAGGTTGCATTTTCCCGACTCCGGCATCCGGCGGATGGACGGTATGTGCCTTCCCCCCAAACCACGTCTCCCTTCTAAGTTCCGTCAATACCAATGCTGGCGCCAATGCCAATCTGCGCCAAGCTCGGCTAAACCCATAAACGAGGGACCAAGTTCATCGTGCATCCCCCGTTTCGTTCTTGTCGGGCACCGTGAATGGATCTTCTCTTCTGCCTCTTCTTGTGACACTTTCATCCTCAGCTACTGGCTTCGCGGATAAGACACGCGTACAAGTTACAACAAGCTACCTCGGCTGTTTCACCTTGTTCACTCTATCCTTGAATATACTTCCGAGTCGGGCATATCTAGCTTCCCACCAACACCCTCGTCGTCTTCGGACGACAGGGGTTCCTGGGCTGGCCCGGAAACCTATTCTCGTTTGGTGTAGCTAAGGAGCTCTGGACGGGGCAGCTCCGCGACGTCGACTGATCACTGCTGGTGTAGGTTGCCAAAGATAAACAACAACGAAAACGCATACGGGGCCGAGCAGACGACTACAAGGCCAACGACGGCCATGCCAAGCAGGGTTTCTTGACGGAAAACGTGGATGCGGAAAGGTGCTGCTCATTGGCCAGCCACCACTAGCTTATCGTCGCAATGCTGATGGAACCAGATCTAAGCATCATACATCAAAGAGGAATGTAACGCCCGAGTCGCTGCAAACATGTTCATATTCTCATTCGTCAAATATACAGACAATTAGCTGTCCGTCAGCCGTCTCCGGTGCCCTACAGCATGTTGGCAAACTGAGGTGACACAGAGAAGGATACGTCGATGAACTTGATCGTCTCGTTGCACCAGTTCGACTCCTGGGTACCAACGCCCACCAGTTTCGCCTTATCGGAGGCCTTGGCGCCCTTTTTGATACTGCCCTGGAACGTGGTCTCGAAGTCGCCCTTCACAATCTTTAGATCGCCCTTCAAGTCGGCCAAAACTTCACCGCTCTCGTTGCGGATCTCAAAAATGCTGACACCGTGATCAATCTCCAACGGGCTGGGGTTGTACACCTTCATTGTGTTGACAAGCCCTCCGCCTCGCTCCTGGGCGTTGACTTGTGCGATCTTGGGGCCGCCCATGCCGATGATGTTCACGTCCTTGGCGTACTTGACTTTGGCTGACAAACCGAGCGCCTTGATTGTGCAGTCTCCGTTGTCGAGATGAAGCACCAGCTGTTCGTCGCACATGATGGCCTTGACGAACGCCTTGAAGGCGTTGCGGTCGACGATCTTAATGACTTGGTCGCGGACAATCACCTCCGTTCCGCCCGACTTGGTCTTGACTTCGGGGAGGTCCAGCTTGCCAAAGCAGGCACCGTTGAACATCATGTCGACCGTCATTGGTGCCATGGTCGCGCCCATCGGTCCGGTACCCGTGACCCTGCTGACGATGGTCATGACGAAGGAGCTGAGGATTGTTAAGTCAGCATGACATCGAGTCGGGGTGATGCCCAGTCTGGGACCACTCACTCCGCGGTGGGATTGGAGATCTGGATCGTTTCCACCTCCAGCTTGGATCGCTTCAAAATGGCCTGGGTGATTGTCTCCATATTGGCTAGTGTGCTGATTTGTGGAGCGCTAGAAGATCGATGACGTTGGCTGAGTCGATAGATTGTTTAAGTGAAGAGTTGAATGCGGTTGAGGCTCATTGACTAATTGGCTGACTGGTTGATTGATGGACAAGGTGAGGAGTAGCAGCCTTTATACACGCTTCCCATCTCCTGTCGTCTAATAATATACTAGTCATTCCCGTGCCATGATGTGACCCTTATTCTTGTTAAGACACATGCAGAGCTTCAGCTGCTATGTTTTTGCCTCGGGACTTGAGTCTTGCCTCCAACAAGCCCAGCTCCATCACGGTTCGCATAGCTCTTCGCATAGCTCCTCGCATAGTTTGCTTCCCTGCCACACGCTGTCCACTTTAACAAGGCCCTCCCGATTGTTTCTGGTGGGGGATCTTTCGGACGAAGACCCTCGCCCGCTCGGTGAGCCCTCCTTGCATGTCAAATTAGTCACCCAACAATGCCCATTGAAACACCATCAGAGCACATCAACAGGGCTACGCAGCCAACCGGACAATGCAACCGTACCCGCATTCGCACTGCTCACAGCAACTACCAAGCGACGAGCAGGCCATGGCCAGCTGCTCAATCTACCGTATCTTAGTACCCTCCCCCAACCGAAGCTCGCTTGGACATCCGTTTCGGGAATGCATTGTGTAGTTATGACCCCAACTCCAACTAACCTCCGGGGACCCGCGCCTCAGCCGGCGGCAAGTCTCATGTCATGTTGATGGATGTAGTCGCTCTAGGCCCCCCATAATAGGTCTAGTGCAGTTCACTCGGTACAAATGTAATACCGGTATTGTCATATGTCCCCTCGCGTTCCCTAACCGCGTGTCAGCGACGCCGGAAGGCCGTCTCCGTCTCTTCGGGTTCCCGGAGGCGGCCCTGGGTCAGGCTATGAGTGTCGCCTGCCGATTTCGACCAAGGCTGACTCAAAAGGTTGCGTGGGCTCTCTTGAGGTGGGCGAGAGGGTTAAAACACGTCGACCCTATGCCGTGTAAGTTGCGTGTGGCGCAGGTTTTTGCGTGGGAGGGCCATGTTCAATCTCGGTATATCACCGTCAAGCAATCGAGAATGTCTTAACATGTGCTTCACACTCGGCTTGCTCGTCGGTCTCTTCCGAGAAGGAGGAGAGTGCGGGGATGGGGCACGACGTTGGGGTTGGCGATGTCACGACAGCAAACCAAACGTAACCCCTCTCCCCAAAAGACAAGGGAGGTTCTCTCAAATGGAAATAGGTTTACCTCAAGGCGACGTTATGTCGACAGGTGTGGAAGGGCCGGGAATAGTTGGCAAGTTTGGCTTCGCCATCCAGGTGATGCGGAGTTAACTTACGCAATGCCTCACTGCTTTTAACCCAACGAGTCATCTCGTGGCCCGGTGCCCAAATATTTTTGCGCAACCTGGGGGAGAATATCCAGCCCGTGACGACTGTTACCACTTGCAGCACGTAAATCAAAGCAAGAAACGGCTCTGAACCGGAGAAATCGTCGACATTGAGTGAGGCAGATTCTGCAAGATCCGGTCTTCGGGACTCAAGTGTGGTTCCTCGCTCTTGCAATCATTTGTTTTGGACTACGGCGTTATCTTCTCGACCGTCTACCGGGGGGCAGAAGGCCAAAAGGACAATCGCCAAGCTTTTTCGTGCCTTTGCGTCCCCTTTTCTCTCCCGCAATCACCGGACCGAAAAGACATCCCCTCGACCCAGACTACTATCGTTGTCATTCATCAAGCGTTCCGAAAACACATTCTCTGTGTCTACCTTCTGATAGAACCCCAGCTACTCGCCATTGAACACCGACCGACCAGACAAAACAACCACCCTCGCTTCTCTCTACAACCGTCCTGCCAACCTCTGACTCCGATTTGATGCTTGTCTGGGAACAAAGTTACGAAATGAGATGAGCCCAAGCAGAGACTTTTTCTTGTGTATAAACAACACCAAACAACGACAATTGCGCAGGGCAAGACAACTACAAGTCTTCTTTGCGAAGACCAAGGGGGAAATGTTCGCTCATCTGTACTTTGAAGAGAGGGGACGTTTCCTGTCATGCTGATACGCACAGAGAGCTCTTACACTCCAGTGGCGTCGTCAAAGACGATGGCGGCCTTGATAGCGCTCTTGTTCTTGATGGACTCGAGAGCCTCGCCGAACTGCTCCAGTTTGAAGGTCTTGTTGACGATGCCCTTGGTCTTGACCTTACCGGAATCGAGGTAGTCGATGGTAGCGGCTGCGTGCAAAGGGGAGTCAGTATCAGGGCTGCAGCAAAAACGACTCGGCGAAAGCCTCGAGACTGATCGGGATGGCACATACGGAACATGTAGGTCTCGGAGAAGGATCCGAGGATGGTGATCTCGTCGCCAAAGATCTTGGAAGGGGGCCATGAGACGCGGGCGGAGCTGCTGTAGACACTGAAGGAGGGTGTGTTAGCTGACTGCCGAGTTCTTATAGAAAGGTCCGCTGTTGCCTTACCCGTAGACGACGAGCTTGCCGCCACGGCGGACGTAATTGATGGCGTCCTCGAGGATCTTGACGGAGCCGGTGGCCTCGACGACGACGTCGAAGCCGTACGGGTTGTCGTTCTTGAGCTGGGAGAACTGGACCTCGGGGTCGGAGCGGGAGAGCTCGATGTAGTTGTCGGCGGCGTCCAGGCTGCGGGCAAGGTCCATCTTAAGACCTTGGGGAGCGGCGATGGTGACATTGCAGCCGCCGTTGTGGCGCATGAGCTGGGCGAGCATCTGCCATGAACGTTCGATGATTAGACTGTCGTCTCTCTCCTCCAGGTCTTCAGGGAGGACTTACAAGACCGGTGGGCCCGGCGCCGAACATGAGGACGCTAGAGCCGAGACGGGGTCGGATCTTGTCCAGGCCGTGGCAGGCGCAAGAGGCGGGCTCAAGGAGGGTAGCGTCGACGTCGTTGAGGTTGTTGATCTTGAAGACCTTACCGGCCGGGTAGGCACAGTACTCGGCGAAACCACCGTTCATGGTGACACCGTGAGCCTCGAACTGTGGTGGATGTTAGTTTCGTTCCTTGAAGTAATCATGTAAGCCAGAAAGTGGTATTGGGGATCCCACATGCTCACAGAGCAAAAGCTCTCCACGGCGACAGTAGAAGCACTCATTGCAGAGCTCGCTGTTGTCGGCGGCGACACGGTCGCCCACCTTGAAGTCCTTGACTTTCTGTACTCGACGTCAGCACGGTTCGCGCGCCGTCATTGAGGGTCAAGAGGGTTTATGCGTACGGGCCCGACGGCAGCGACGACACCGACGGTCTCGTGGCCGGGAATTAGGGGGAACTTGGCGATGAACTCTCCCTCGTGGATGTGCTGTCAACAAGTGTCAGCGATATCGCCCCCGAGAGCGCGTTTCAAGAGCCATGCTTTACCAAGTCTGTAGCATTTGTGTTAGTTGTATATGATCCTAGTTGTTTGTTTCTTCCTCCGTTTGCACGGCATGTGTAGTGCAGTGGTGCAGACAGTGATGCAGAGTTTCACTCACCAGTGCCACAAACACCGCAAGCTCGAACCTTGACGAGGACGTCATTCTCCCTGAGCTCTGGAAGAGGGACCTGGACAATTGACCAGTCCTCGGGCTTCTCGTATCTGAATGAGGGGTCAGCCTATTGCTGATGGAGGGTGCATGTGATCCGGAGAACATAGTTTCGCAGGAGGGGCAATTCGTCGCAGGAGTTTGAAAAGCTGAATCCTGACACAGGGGGGAGGATGGCATACCGGAGAGCCTTCATCTGCTTGGGGAGGTTCGACAGGTTCGCCATAGTGGGTGTACTGTTGGCTTAGGACTGAGATATTGGACAGGTACTATTGTAGCTTTGGGAAACCGAGTCAGTGGATCTTCTCCGTGTAAGCGACACCAGACTAGAAAAGATGGAGGTTCAATTGGACACGGGGGCTGGTGACTTACGACAAACAAAAGCTCACGGACGAGGAGAGAAGGTGAGAAGCAGTTTGGTTTCGACGATAGATCAAGGATCAGGAGGCGGCAACGGCAGCTTTATATAATTTCTCATAAACAAGGCCATGCTGAACCAGCGCGGAGGATGGGAACATTTTGGGATGGAAATGGGGACCAGGGTCCATGGGGGCGTTGGTTGGCATGTCTGAGTTCAAGGTACATACATCTTGACCCTCCCTGGGACTTGCATTGTACTCCCAAATGGGCGAGCTTCCATGGATACACCGAATGATGTCCGTACCTCTTCTCTCGTACGGTATAAGATACAAGAATGTGGACAATGTGTTGGTGTAACTGCATCCCGCATCCTGCATCCTCATCTGCGTCCTCGTCGACATGCATCTACGCCAACATAATCATGGTACATGCACCAGAAAGCATACTAAACCGTGAGCAAGACTTGGGACGTTCTGGCCAAAAAAAGCTGATCGGCGAGAGGGGAAAACCATCTGAGAAACCAACGGAGCGGTAGGCGAAACGGCGAAGCTGAGCAGAGCCCATGCCACCCCGGCCCCCTGTCCAACCTGGAGGTGCCCCACCCCAAGAATTCCCCGCCGGCTTTGACTGCATACCGGGCGTCATCGCACACGGCTGCCACTAGCAGCTATACTTTCTAGCGTGGAAAAATTGGAGTGAAATACCGGTACACGGCGGGGAGCAATTAGACTCCCTAGGGATGGAAGTGAACTGAGGGGCAAAAGGTATGGCAATGCGCCGCCTATCCCTCGACCGTCGGACGTCTGCCAGCCAGTCAGTCCAACACTTTAGTTTACCCCACGGTATGGGATCAATGACCTTCCAGAAGCGAGAGACTAGCGAACAAGATGCATGGAAAGGAAGGGGAAGAAGGACGGTGGGCTTTGGACTGGAATCTCAACTGACAGAACCTGAATAGCGGCCATCCCGACGACCGTTACCTCTTCTTTCTTCCACTCTCTTCTAGCTGCTGAGGTCCACTTGGAGCGCCGCGGTACTTATCTCGCACATCCGACACTCTCCTCGCCAACGTGCATCGCCTCAACAAAACGTCCCTTTCCAAGGCAGGTCGAGGGAGAGTGAGAAGTGTGGTGACACCTCACGGCACATGACATGAACTTACACTAGTCTCCTGGCCTCGACCACGCCTGCGATTCTCTCCTTCGCGCGCTACCCCGGGCGTGGCCCTTCCACCCGGCTGCCCCCCGGTTTGCTGACCTCAATTCTTGGCGTAGAGATGTCGCCATCCCGCATAGAGTTGGCTTTACATACCGGTTTGGCGTGAGAAGGCGGGGACGGCGGCTGGATACACTGGTATGATCCTGCCATAGCTGAGTGTAGCTTAGCTTGTGCCTCGGTGGCCCATGAGCTTAAATATGTTCTTGTTTATTGTCTGATATGATGCGGTACCGGTAATGTAGGCGATTCGACTCTTTCGTATTGTCCACGGAGCCTATGGTGACTGGCAGCTTCCTTCGGATTCTGTCCCTATTGGGATGAGGATTGCCCGGTGCAGCAAGGAGATGCGGAGAAGTTGGCCGCACGACGTAACGCTGTTCAGGAATTCCTCCCTCCTTTCCATCCCATGGTTCAGAAATCTCAGTAGATCGCGCTTGGAACCCGGTGTAAGTGCAAGAAGGCCAGACAAGGAAGACAGGGTAGGTCGTTGAGGAAGCCGACCCCCTGCCAAGCCAATCCGACACATCCGATTTGCTGAGAAACACATACACAATAGAACATAGTGTACATAGTGTGGAGAGAATGCTTGGGGTCCGACTCACGCGGGGTACGAATGAGACTGACACAGGCCGAGATGATGGTTATGACCTTTACGTAGTCACCGCCACTTCTCGCTCAGTCGTCTTACGAGCGCAGCTCCTTAGCGCCCCTTCCATCTTGCCGTTCTGGACAATGTTCGAGACTACCACGCATGTTCACCCAGGCACGGGAATACCACGCGTTGCTACTTCGCCTCGCGGAAGGGGGAGGGGGGGCTTCACGCCCACAAAAGATATACAGACACACGCACCCACGCACAAACCTGGATGCAACACGGAGTCTGGAACCATACGTTATTCGTGCGAAGCCTGCTGAAGCTATCCTACGTATGTCGGCGCTTACCCCAGGCTCTCAACATTCCTTCATAGACGGACCCGTTTTCTCGTCCGTCCTCGACAATCCAGGAATCACATCCACGGACGTCCTCGTTTCTTTTTCTTTTTTTCTTTTCTTTTTTCCCCATGTTTTCTTCGGCCGATCTCAACATTCGGGGGAGTCTCGAACATGACCTCTCGAGATGTGAGTACCGCCCCTCCACGTGCTAGCCGGCAGACACTACGTGCTCATCACGGCGTGGCAGAGAAAGGAAGATAGAAAAAGGACGTTTCACGGTTTGGAGGAAGCAGCACAAGCTGCATGCTGCAATTCATGACCTTTTGATGCAAACGATTTCCGAGGATCTAACCTCCAAACTCCCACGATGTTTCCCCCGTAGTCTGTGACGTTAACAGACGCGCGACTGTTCCGGCCATCCACTTTTTAGAGTACATGTCGGTGCCTTTTTGTTTCTGCCAATGCGTCTCGAGAGTAAAAGCCGATAGGAAAGAACCTTCTTACGAAGGGGGAGCGGCACCACGGCCACGGCCAAAGCCACCACGGCTGCAGAATTGTTAGCAGGTATGTTCCGTATTGTATCTCAAAATTTCACAGGGGAACGGCTTCGCGCCGCACCGCCGAGGGTTGAGGCTCACAATTGGGGCTCGAATCCACCAGGCGCACCACCCTCCTTGCCGCCCTCGCCAGCATCACGGCGGCGGTAGCCACCCTCACGGTCACCACGGTCGCCGCCACGGCCACGGCCGCCAAAGGGTCTTCTCTCGCGCTCGCCCTCGCCGAGCATGCCGCGAGGGGGAGCGTGGGAACGCTGCTGCTTGATGTGGGTGGCGGGGACAATCTCGGCGGGAAGGTGAAGCCACTCGCGGAGGTAGTCAAGACCCTCGGGGGTCAGGGTGTAGTAGTAGTATTGCCACGAGAACTGGGTCTTGACATAGCCGCGGGAGTTGAGCGACTGAAGGGCCTTGATGACGAAGAGGTTCTTAGTGTCGATGTCGGGGTGCTTGGGGAGGTTGAAGTCCTTCTTCGCGACGAGGACACCCTCACGGAAGAGGTACTGTAATTTTTCGTCGTCAGCAAACTGTCACTCCTCCCATTGTCTGCGCCGCGCGCCTGCGAATTGTAAGTCTAACCTCGTGGATCTTCTTGCGGTCGGCCTTGGGGATCAACATCGTGGCGGTTGTCGCTGGTCGCTTGCTCAGGTCGATGTTGGATTGTCGAGTTCGGCTTGCGGTCAAGATCGTTCGACACAAAAAGAGCGAAATCTTTTGGTGGGCTGAGGTAAGTGCGACCAACCCTAGCCGGTGTGGTCTCGAAACCTATTTTCTCGGCAGGTAGATGGTCCGTGCCTCGCTGGGGAGCCTGCCTGTACGTACCGCTCTAGCCACATTTCCCAATCCTCTCATCCGGAGGGTCCTTTGCCACAGTGGCTATGTGACTGTGACTCGCAACTGCTATCTCCGAAATGGAGTGTGACTTGGGAAATAAACACTCGGTGGTGCGGTCAGCCCGTTCTGCCTGCACGTCTCATCAGCAGTCGCAACCTACCTCGCCGTCATCGCTTCCAAACGCGACAACACCACTTCCAGGGATTTCGCGAAACGCATCTCTGCAACAGAAAAAGATCAAAAAAACGATCAAAATGGCGGTTAAGAATGTCAACGTTTTCGTCAGCACTTTTGCAGGATTGGGCCTGCCGTCCACTCTGGTTCTTCCTGTTCCCTCGACAACGACTCTATCCGACTTGCGATGCCAACTTGACGAACGTCTGCCTGCGACGGACAGCCGACTGATCCTGACGACGGTATCCAACAAGGAGCTTCCTGCATCGTCCACAAAACCGGTTTCGGATCTCCTGTCGTCCATAAACGATGATTTTGTTTCTCTGCGACTGTCGGTGCCGCTTTGCGGTGGTAAGGGTGGTTTCGGATCCCAACTCCGAGCTGCGGGTGGCCGCATGTCCTCCAAGAAGAAGCGCAACCAAGGAGACGCAAACAACTCTAGCAGAAACCTCGACGGTAGGCGTCTGCGCACCGTTACTGAGGCCAAGGCACTGGCCGAGTACCTAGCTATCAAGCCTGAGATGGAGAAGAGGGAGAAGGAGAAGCGCCGCGAACGCTGGGAGCAGATTGTCGAGCTTGCAGAGAAGCGTGAGGACGAGATCAAGAACGGCAGCAAGGGCCGTCTTGATGGCAAGTGGGTCGAGGACAAAGAAGAATCCAACGAGAGAACTCGTGAAGCCGTACTGGCCGCTATCAAGGCTGGAAAGTACAAGGACAACTTGCTCGGTACTTCCCATGCATCGACTGGCTCAGAAGAGACAGATGACGCCATGTCGAGTGATGACGAGAATGAGGAGGGGGGTAGTTCCAAGGAGTCTACCCCTCCGTCAGAACTCGCAAAGGCATCCAAGGATAAGCCGAGGACATTTTTCGGGTTCGACGAGGACGACGAGTTCATGAGCTCTGATGATGACGAGGTCGACGGGAAGAAGAAATGAGCCTAAGGGTTCCTTCTTACCAACCTTCTAGTCTTATCAGTATCTTGGTTTTGCGCATGGAGTTCAGGATTGGGTGGGCAAAGCGCACGGAGTTTCCGGACAACCGGGTCAATGTGGTGGTATCAAAGGTTAGGCAATTGTACAAATTATCATATGGGCGGACACTACAGATAATTTTCACAAATCGTATTCGGCGCCCGCGAGCGCCCTTGGCTTCATCGCACGACACTCTCCGATGCTCTATTTGAGGTCTCGATCCATCTTGAAGTAATACAGACGCCCGACTCCTCTGCCTCATCTGCTCGCAACCTAGTCTAACATCGCTTATTCGTCGAGCTTGACGGGGAAGTTGCCAGCCTCTGTTCTTTGTCAGCATGCGCGTCTTCAGCATACGGGCGAAATGCTGACCTCGCTGCTCGTCCCAGCGGGTGTACCAGCCGGAGGGGCACAGGGAGCGGTAACCGAGCCAGAACTGCGTCTTATTAGTCCCGAGCCGTAAAGAATCATTGTGGATAGTCCGGACCTGGCGGCAAGGGGCGAAGTCCTCGCCCTTAGCATTGATGCACTTGTGGTAGTCAACGTAGTTCTGCCAGCAGTGCTTGGTCTGGTTCATGTTCGGGTAGCGGGCATCGGTGCCTAGTCAAGTTCGGATTAAAATCAAAGTTTCAAGATCCCCGGCACAGATTGAGGTGACGCTGTCGTGGGTTTCGGTGGTTCGGGTGGAGGGTCATACCGGCTGAAAGTTATGAGTTAGCCTCGGAAAAGGATCAGGCCATACTTTGAAGAGGGATATTTCTTTCGCGACATACCAGTGACGAACTTGAAGGGCTTGGTAACGAGTTCCTGATCGTCGGCCATTTTGACTGCGTGCGAGTTCAATTGACAGGGAGTCGGTTCGGGTGATGGGTTAGAGTGGGCAGCGGCGTGCGATTGGTGTTGTTGCTTGGAGAGCAATTGAATGGTCGTTTCTGCACCGAGAATCAGGTGGTGACGGGCAAGAACCGGGTCGATGCCTGAGACGGCCAATCAGGCCTCAGGCATTGAAAAGGTGGGTCCTAGCACCGGTTCAACATCAGAAGACCGATGGGAGTGTGGTTCAACTTCCACTCATTTCGAGATCCAACCTCAGCTGTACCGAAAGGACCGAAAAATCTCCCCTCTTTTAAAGAAGACAAATACCGTCAAAATGCGTCCTTCTCTCGCCCTCCGCGCTTTCCGCCCGACTATGCGCAAGATGTCCCCCGTTCCCGTACGTTAAATTTCGCTGGTCCGGACTGGCGCAATCGCTAATTATGCTCAACCCTTAGGCCGAGGACCAAGTCGGTACGTCGACAATCCGCTTCAGCCATTGAGGCTTCCCGCGACACGGGGCATCGATCTCGACGACAACCCGAGGAAGTGCGAATTGACTGGCAGCAGCTGACGTGCATGAATATAGGTCACACCGTCTCCCAGAGACTGCGCAAGCTCCGCCAGATCCCCCCCGAGCTGATCCCCCTCGGTACGTCACTTGACATGAAAGGTCACAATGGATTGCCATTGATGAAGAACAGGTGTTGTCGTTGGCTTCGCTCTGGCCGCTGCCACCTACTCCGTCGCACGTCACTTCATGACCGACAAGACCATCCGTCTCAAGCGCCAGGGCAAGTCTGCTGCCGCCGAGTCCGGCCATGGAGAAGAACACTAAGCGGATGTTGGGAGAATTGCGGGAGACAGTTTGACCAATGGCGACAATGTGTTATTAGAGATGATCAGTTTGTACATGACAACGACAGACAGATGAAGAGGCACCAGAGACGCTGCCGCTTTCGGTTTCCTTTCTCAATATGCCTCGCGCCCTTAAGTGTTAGAGAAAAGCCATGTCCATTTGTACAATCAGTAAACCATGTGAACGCCGCCGCTATGCTTGTTCAACAAGACCAAAACCACCCTCCGAATCGTTTCATTCTCACTCTGGTCTGGGTCCTGCGACGTCAAGCCCCTCCAGACCTTGCATGGGATCGTCTCCACGCACTTCGACCTCCGTGATTTGCTCTCCCGTGACGCTGTCCTCATTCCCAACCGCATGTTCTGCCAGCCAGCCCTCCTAAAGAAATAGTCAACATGAAGTACATGTACAATCTAACACAGGAGTAGCTTACCTGTTCCCAGACAGCCTTTTTGCTTCCTAGGCCCTCATCTGCGCTCTTCGGCACCTTGGCCGCTGAAACTTTGATGACTCGTCCGAAGAATTCGGACTGGTCCATGTTGTCGATGGCTTCTTTGGCATCTTCCGCGTCCTCATACTCAACGTAGGCAAAGCCCCTGTGGAGATCGGTTGAATTCGGCTTGTCGTTCTTTGGCAGCGACACATCGGCAATTTCGCCAAAGGGGATGAAGGCATCGTGGACGTTGGAGGCCGTAACCATAGAAGCCAGCCCACCCACGAACACGGTCGCCTTCCAGCGCGCAGCGTCAGTCATCTTGACTTGAGAGTATAGTTGATCTGCTATTGTCTAGGTGCACTCCGTGATCTATATGAGAGGCGCAGGTGGGTGACACTCCAAGAGTGAATCTTTCGGGTAGTGGGGTTTCTTTGCCAGAGCTCCTCGCAACTCTCCATTGGCTGGAACCACAAGGGAGCTGTCTGTAATGATGCACGTGACGCCGCTTTTGGTGCTAAATGTCGAGTGCACGGTCCCTGTCCTGGCTGGGGGGTGGGGTGGACTGTAGTCACCTTTGGCCTTGAGCTCGAACCTGAATGTGGGCTGCAATCTGGCATCATATTTCCCGAGTGCCAGCGTATTACTGTAGGAATCCGAGTAACGAACAGCCACCTCTCCCATAAAGATTGGCTGCCACTTTTCCACCCCGAAGAATCGCGGCACTCCTTGCCTGATCTTTTGTCATCAATCTTCACCAACCAATGCCATTTTACACCCGCATTTGAGTTGTCTCGACTGGCAGATCCTCCCTTACAGCAACGTCCATCTCCTTCACTCTGAGTGCAGTCCTGGGGACTGAGCGATTCTCGCAATCATGGTTCGCCTTCGCGAGATCCCGAGGACGGCGGCCTTTGCCTGGTCCCCCGACCCATCCAAGCCCCTTTTGATCACCGGAACCAGAGCTGGAGCTGTTGATGCCGACTTCTCTGATGAGACCAAGCTGGAGCTGTGGGACCTCAACCTTGACAACCAAGACCAAGGCCTCGAGCTGCAGCCCATAGCCAGCATCAGCACCGACTCGAGGTAGGCTTTGCTGCTGCTGTCAAGCAACCAATCCGAATATTGTCGCTTACGGCACTTAGATTTTATGACCTTGCCTGGGGCCCCCCCGATTCCGATCACCCCAAGGGCATCATCGCTGGTGCTCTGGAGAATGGTTCTCTCGACCTTTGGGACGCAGAGAAGCTCATTGACGGCGCCGAAGATGCCTTCATGTCCCGAACAACGAAGCACACCGGTGCAATCAAGTCTCTTCAGTTCAACCCCCTCCGCTCCAACATACTCGCAACCGCCGGCGCAAAGGGCGAGCTATTTATATACGACGTCAACGATGTCGAGAACCCGTTCCGACTTGGTACCGCTGCTGCCCGCGCAGACGATCTGGAATGCGTCGCTTGGAACCGCAAGGTTGCGCACATTCTGGCTACTGGAGGATCTGGTGGCTTTGTCACTGTTTGGGATCTGAAGACTAAGAAGGCTTCCTTGACGTTGAATAACAACAGGAAGCCCGTCAGTGCCATCGCCTGGGATCCCAACAACTCGACCAAGCTCCTGACTTCCACATATGACGATACCTCCCCCGTCATCTTCCTTTGGGATCTCAGAAACTCCAATGCGCCAGAGAGGACACTCCAGGGACACGAGCAGGGTATTCTGTCGCTGTCTTGGTGCCAGCAGGATAGCGACTTGCTGCTTTCGTGTGGCAAAGACAACAGAACCCTGGTCTGGAATCCCCAGACGGGCGACCGTTACGGAGAGTTCCCCGAAGTCACGAACTGGACCTTCCTCACTCGATTCAACCCCTCCAACCCCAACCTCTCAGCGACCGCTGGCTTCGATGGCAAGATTACCATCCAGACCCTCCAGAACACCAACCCCTCCAACACTCAGGCCTCCACCACGAACAACCTGGACGGCGAGGATTTCTTCACCAGTGCCCAAACGCAGCCTCAGGGCGCATCTTTCTCGCTGAACAAGGCGCCGAAGTGGTTCGAGCGCCCCATTGGTGCCTCTTTCGGATTCGGTGGAAAGCTGGTCATTTTCAAGCAGAATGCTCAGCAACGGTCCACCAAGATCTCGATTTCGCAGTTCTCTGTGGACTCGTCGATCGGTGCTGCAACGGAGAAGTTCGAACAAGCTCTGCAGTCTGGCGACATTGTCAGCCTCTGTGAGTCTCGCAAGGAACAGGCCAAGAGCGAGGAGGAAAAGGCGGACTGGCTCGTTATGGAGACGCTCACCAGCGAGAACCCGCGAAAGCGTATCATCGAGTATCTTGGGTTCAAGGAGGAGGAGATCGCTAATGGAGTCTCGAGCAAGGACGAAGAAAAGACCGAGGAAACCTCAGATGACAAGAAAGAGGAGGCCAAGGAGGGAGACAAGTCTGACAACATGTGGGGTGAAGGTGACGGCGAAGGCGAAGAAGACTTCCTGTCCAACCTCTCAGCAAACAAGGGGGCGAAGACAGACAGCCCCTTCCATTTGCTCGCGGATACCGACACCGCAGTTGAGAAGTCCATCACCAAGGCATTGATGCTCGGAAATTTTGGCAAGGCCACCGAGATTTCCCTCAAGGAAGAGCGTTGGGCAGACGCTTTCCTCATTGCTAACTGCGGCGGACAAGAACTTGTGGATAAGGTGCAGACTGCCTACCTGGCTAGCAAGGACGGAGTTCCCAGCTATGTCCGTCTTCTCGGCTCTGTTATCGCCAAGAACTTGTGGGATGTTGTCTACAACGCCGACCTTGAGAACTGGAAGGAGTCCATGGCCATCCTCTGCACATTTTCAGACCCTAAGGAGTTCCCTGACCTCTGTGATGCTCTTGGAGATCGCATCTTTGAGAGCGGTTCCCGTAAGGATGCCTCCTTCTGCTATCTGGTTGGGTCGAAGCTCGAGAAGGTCGTCTCCATCTGGATTACGGAACTTGAAGAGGCGGAGCAAGCTGGCGTGCAGGAGCCAAGCGATGACTCAACGTTTTCCGTTCATGCCCGTTCGCTGCAACATTTTATTGAGAAGGTTACCATCTTCCGCCAAGTCACCAAGTTCCAGGACTCCGGAAAGGATCAGAGTGCCGACTGGAAGCTGTCAGCTTTGTACGAAAAGTACACGGAGTACGCCGACATTGTTGCCGCTCACGGTCAGCTGGAGGTTGCGCAGAAGTATCTGGACCTGCTGCCCAAGGACTACCCTGAGGCCGAATTGGCCAGAAGCCGCTTAGGCCGCGCCACCCAGAAGGGTGCAGGCACTCAAGTTGCTGCCAAGACGACAGGTCCTGGTCGTCGACCTGGACAGCTTCCAGTAGTCAACAAAACACAGGCCACTCCGGCTTATCAGCCCACCGTCCCTACTCAGCCCTCTGGCCTCTCCAACCCGTACGCACCGGCAGCCCCGGCCCTCGTCACTCCGCCTGCACCGGCAGCTCCGTCAAACCCCTATGCCCCGGCCGCCCCGGCCATCGGTGGTTACACTCCTGCTGCCACTCAGTCTCCTTATGCTCCGGGACAAGGCTACCAGCCTCCGGTTGCCCAGTCCTATCAAGCGCCTTCGGGCTACGGACCGCCTCCCAGCAACTTCGGTGCCGTGCCGCCGCCTCCCCGCAACTCTACGCCCACTTCGAACTTCCGCCCCAAGGAGAGTTGGAACGACGTCCCATTGGTTGCCAGGGCACCCCCACCTAGGAAGACTACTCCCAAGGTTGCCACTATTACCTCGCCCTTTCCCAACCAGGGAAACCAGTCAGGACCTCCTCAGAGCCCTTACGGACGCACTGGCTCGACGCCTCCCCCACCTCCTCCCAAGGGTCCCGCACCGCCTCGTGTCACGTCTCCTCTGGCTGGACCTCCTCAGGCCTTCCAAGGGCCGCCTAGGCCAACATCAGCTGCCTCAAGCGCATACGCTCCGCCTCCGCCCCAGCCCGGTGCAGCTCCTTCCATGGCGCCTCCTTCCATGCCTCGCACCGCATCGCCGTACAACCCACCTCCATCTGGCGCTCCGCCTTCTAATCGCTACGCGCCTGCCCCCTCAGCGCAGCCGCAGACTAGCCAGCCGCCTTTGGGCTCTTCGATGCCGCCTCCTGGAAGCCAGCCGCCGCCCAGGAACCCCTACGCACCGCCGCCCCAGTCGGGTGCGCCGCAAAGTCAGTATGCGCCTTCGCCGTATGGTGCTCCGCCCGCCGCAACCTCCCGACCGCCTACTGGACCTCCTCCTTCGAGCGGACCCCCGCCTGCAGCTAGAGCCCAGCCTACGCCTCCTCCTCCGAAGGCTGCAGCAGCTCCGTCCAAACCTAGGCACCCCGCTGGCGACCGGTCGCACATTCCGGCCCATGCCCAGCGGTTGGTTGACGTGCTCAGTTCAGACATGCAGCGGGTGGCTTCCCGGGCGCCTTCTTCTTTTGGCGCTCAGGTCAAAGACACTCAAAAACGTCTCAACCTGCTGTTCGACCACTTGAACAATGAGGAGCTAATCAAACCCGATACTATTGACCAGCTCTGCGCACTGGGTGAGGCCATTGAGCAGAAGAACTACGAAGTGGCCCAAAAGATCCAGGTTGAGATTCAGCGGGACAAGACGGATGAATGCGGCAACTGGATGGTAAGTCCATATTCCCAGTCGTTCACTTGATTTTGATTGCTAATATTTGTAAGGTTGGTGTTAAACGGTTGATCAGCATGAGCAAGGCCACTCCATGAGGGCTTTGTAAAAGGACAGAAGACGGCATGTTGTCGAATATGAGCAGTTGATGATAGCCAATTGCGCTTTTTTACGTATACACTAGAGTTGAAAATGAAAGTAAATTGCCCAAGAAGCTGCTTCCAAACCGTAACATGCTGAGATCCCAGCAAAAGCAGCATTTGAGATCTTAGAGATATGCTCATTCAATGTTACCACTGAACTTGGTGTTTCCAACGGAAGAAGAAGAAGAAGAGTAGTAGTATAGTGATGGAGAAAAGAACACCTAATCAGCAACAACAAAAATGAGGTTTTAAGATACAGGTTAATTAGGTAGTCGATACTGATAGCCTCTGTGGGTGATAGGCTCATCAACCAGTGGCATGCATGTCCAAGCGAAGCGTTGCGGTGTTGCGTGGGGGTGGGCGGCTTGAGTTCAAAGCTGGCCGATTCCCCGATAAGATAAGCGCAAGCTAAGGCCAACATCATCCACAAAACGTCACTCTTCACCAACCTGTCTCCCCACCAGCAGCCAACCACTACACATAAGATGACGGAAGCGACAACAGATGATGCGGCCGCACAGCGCGCGGCGGAACAAGCTCGAATCCGTAAGGCTAAGCGGGAGGCCAAGATTCGTGCCGGCGGTGCGTCGAGATTGAACAAGATCACCGGTTTAGGTGGAGGATTGCAGCGAGGTACGACCCAACAATGCCTTGACGGTCGTGGCTGCGTGACCACATTTGCCATATTGTCTATGGGTTGAAAAATGTAGATGACTGATCTTTTACTCCAGATGATGCCGCTCCCACTCCCCCATCGACCACATCATCCCCGGCCCCCTCAGCGACATCGGGCCTCCCTAAGCCCAACGCGAGCTCCGAACATGCAGATCCTGAGGAGATCGACATCTCCCAGCACTACTACGAGCCAGCCTCAACTCCCCGTTCCTCTGCCACAGGTCCCCCCTTCGACCCTAACGCCATGACCGAGGACCAGCTGCGCCAGATGATGCTCGGCTTCGACAGACCTGGTCCCGGCGGCGCAGGCGGAGCCCCGCCCATGAACCCTTTTGCAGGTTCCGGCGGCATGGCGACAGGCGGCATGCCCGGCGGCGAGGATGACCCTCTGATGAAGATGCTCTCACAGATAATGGCTGGCGGAGGAGGCCCCGGCGGCATGCCCGGGTTCCCCGAAGCCGGCGGCGCGCAGGGTGGCTTCCCTGCCGGATTCCCTGGAATGCCTGGCATGCCCGGCATGCAAACGCCCGAGCAGGCCAAGGCCTCATCGTCTGCATACCTCTGGCGCATCGTCCACGCCGTCTTCGCCATTTCTCTGGGCTTGTACATAGCCCTGACGACGACCTTTTCCGGCACCAAGCTTGAGCGAGAGCGCACGGCGCTGGCATACAACTACCCCGTCGGTAGCGACGAGGCGGTCACGGACGTCAGCGGCATGGAGATGGGCCGCGAAGTCTTCTTCTGGATCTTCGCAACGACCGAGGCCATCCTGCTCACAACGCGGTTCTTCATCGAGCGTGGCCGCGCGCCGGCCGGAGGCATGCTATGGACTGTTGTTGGGTTCTTGCCCGGTAACATCAAGACCTATGCGGCGACGCTACTCCGGTACGGACAGATTTTTGCCACGGTCAGGAGTGATATCCTTGTCTGTGTTTTCGTCTTGGGTGTCGCTTCGTGGATACGTGGTTGACAGGAATAGCTTTGAAGTGGGTGATGTTTGCTGTCAAAGGCATAATGCGAAGACGGTACTCGGCCGTATCTTGGTCTGGCTGGTCAACTACAGCAACGATGGCCGAATACAATAACAGGCATTTACATACGTTCACTATTGCTACAACCGGTAATCAATGAGCAGCCACAGCAGCCTATATTTGCAGCGGCAGCAAGTCGACAGTCAATTGAGTATAAATTACAATGACCCCTGATGGACTACTTTTTTTTGGAAGAAGCCAATTGGCGCGTGAGGGCTAGCATCCGGGGTCGGTATCTAGCTAGCTGCCTATTAATTTTACCAAGAGGAAACAGAGTTCTGAGTATCGCCAGGTTAGCACAACTCACCGGTGGAACGTAGTTCATTGCTGATCAAGATCAAGCGTAAAGTGCTGTTTGTTTCAAAATCAAAAGTGCCCCACTCTCTGATGGTGCCTAGGAAGCAAGTGATGAAGCATGAAAGCTGTAGAAAAAGAGATAATGATCTACGGGGGTACCGGCACGCAAGATTGTTATATAGCAGTGATATACGGGTGTGGTGAAAGGCAAAACCTAAACATACCGTGTAAGTGATTTAGTAGTCATCTGAGTTTTTATACAGACGTGCGCTATGGTATGCAAAGAGCTTCCGACGCCACGCAAGGCGGCAGTAAGAAATGGCACTTGCAAAAGCCAGCGTTCTGCCGCCTCTCACAAATGCAGCTTTTTTTTCTACCATTCATCACTTCTCGTGTACTTCTCACCCCAAATTGGCGTATTTTCCATCCAAACAAAAATCAACATCGTCAAGACGCGCGTCCCGCTCCTCAACACAATGGCTGTCACCAGCTCCCACACTTACAGACACACACAGAACCGGGACCAGGTCAACGACAATTCTCTATTCTTCTTCATGCCTAACCAAGAATGGGGTGAGTTTTGACAATAGTACAAAGATGTTTTCACTGTCAGCAAAGAAGAAATCTCCGGCCTAGTTAGCCATGTTGTCGACGATGCGGACCCGCACGGAGCCATCACATTCAACTGCGCCGAGCAACTCATGATGTACTGCAAGGTCGCAAGGTTCCACGATTACGAAAGACATGCTCGCTTGCTTTCAACAAGTAGCCCAAGGAGCAGAAAGCCCACGGACAGGCAACACCCGGCTTTACGCATGAGAATTGGGACCAAGTCAAGAGCGAAGTCGTCGTAACTGGCAAAATTGCAAAGTCCAGTCAGAACCCACATTTGAGACGCAGGCTTCTGTCTACAGGCGACCGTATTTTATGCGAAGCCGCCTCTAAAGACCGCGTATGGGGCATCAGATACACGGTAAAGCATACCATGTCTCAACAACGGCATTAGGGGGAGAATCGCCTAGGCAAGGTGCTAATGGCGACAAGAGACCATCATAAGGCCGAACAAGCTTGGAACAGATAAACTTGAGAGCTATGGAAGGACTGAATCCATAATAAGCTCCCTTGATCTACATGGATTTGGTACGAGGAGAACGACAGTACAGCTCATGTTGGAAGTCGATGAAGAGGAATTGTTCGACAACTCAACACATAAACCCACTCACGCACACACGCATGCCTTCATCAGCAGGAACTAGAATGGGCAGAGTTAGAATGGTATACTAGCCAAATCAGGAAGGTTACTTCTGGGGCAGAGCCCAGTAGTAGCCGATGTCTAGCTACGGCTCGTAGCTGGAAGAGGAGCGATGGTACGGAGTGGATTTATAGCATCTCGAAATATCCAACTTATAGTTTCAAGCAACTTTGCTGTGTTTCTTCACCTCATTGATTGTTCATTTGACAGGTATTATTAGCATACAACTTGGATACTACTATAAGTATGCTGGCTTTTCTGTGGTGTCGTCAGCATCCCGATCAATTTCGTTTGCCTAGTAAACCACCTTGAGCAATCCTATTCCAGAAGCATTAGTCTATTGTTAAGATCCTTGGACTACCTCAGACCATCACTTCAACGACAAGATACCTGCAAATCTCATCCCCAAAACCTCATGCTGTGAAGATCTATAATTAAGGACTTCTAGACCCACGAACCGAGCAGGGTGCTCGAATGTTTGCAGCGAAAATGAGTACTGGCATATACCACTTGATCTTTCTCTTCAGTCCGAGAAAACCTTCGAAGAAATCCCAGAGTATCTCATTTCACGTGCCATGATGATTTATCTGGTATTCGCTGACCAGAGGGCGTCTGTAATCTGGAAACAGTGGACGAACTGGCCTGCCTCAGGTCCTGGCGGCGAGATTGGACTTCCTACCGGTGAATTGCAAGTCAAGTTCTTTGATTTTATTGTTGGCCGTCTCTCCAATAAGTCAGACACTTGGATAGGCGATGACCATATAAGGAGGGAATTCAAGCAAAACTAGGTAATATGACACCCAGATTCTATCACACAGCACCAAATTGATCATCGGACTAGAAAGCCAGTTGCTTCTATATCTATTCCTCCATGATTGCAACAAAACTCGTCTCAAACAACCTCACCTTCAAACAAGTCAGACAACTCAAATATCATCAAGACGCAGCTTCAGGAGAGAAGTCAGAATGGGGAAAATCGCCACAACGGATGAAGACCAGCATCGCCCCTCTTCTTCTCCTGACTCTTGGCTGGTTCTGCGCTGTGTACAGCGTCTGTCTCTGCCAAATGGCTGACGGCAGCTTCAAGGGGAAAGATAGTGTAGGGCCAGTTAAAATAGGACAAGTTCAGCGACGGCAGGTACCACTGCTCGGCCGGAGTGATCGGCGTCGGTAGCACTGGAGGCATCGTGCCGGACTTCAACAACTGCCGCTTCCTGGGGGTATGCCAGCGGCACCACGCCGACAGCGGTTTCAACTTCCGGGGAAAGGAGTAAGCCGAACGAGACAAGAATGGTGTACTGTACGATTTGTAGTGCTATGGTGTAGATGTCGCTGGCAAGGTCTGCAGTTGTACTAGCTTCGCGGGCCTTGCCGGAGACCAAGACTCCGGGGGCTCGGCTACGCCCGGCCTCGAGGGACTTTATGCCGCTGATCGGCAACCAGGGACAATTGCAAAGTTTATGTTCAGGGTTGCAAGCATCTCATTCTTCAAATTCTGGTAGCTAATCATGATAACTCATGGCAAGCACCAGAGCCCTTCCCCCCTCGCTGCCGTCACGATGACCTCATCGGAGAAAGGTTAATCACTGATACACGCGAACAGGTTCACATGTGTTTTGTCAGCTTACTTATCGGTTATTTTCATCGTCATTATGCTTCAGTGTCGATACTGTTTGTGTTGCCATTTCCGCAATTTTACTGCGACGCCGTTGTGCTATCGGCTGGGATCTATTGCAGGACATCCCCCTCTCACAACCTGCATGACTGCCCGGGCTATGTTGTGTGGCTTTTATACTTGCCTACTTCATTTTCGGCGAATAGAGAAAGTATCAAATCTTAGGTAGAGCGTGAAAACAATCCATATGCCCAAAACAGCAAGAGCGTAACTTACTCAAGCCAACTCATGTCGTCAAGAATCCCATAGGTAGAAAAAGGACCTCACTCGCCGATGACATGGAAGGGATGTCCGACCTCCGAGCCTTGCAAGGGATACATGATCCTCTTTGATGGGTTGGTCTGCGTGGTTCGACTGCCGCATTTCCACAGGCCGGCAGTGAAAGGAGGAGGAGGCTGGCGACCGTGACGGCCAGACACTGGCACTTTCCTGCAAGCATCTCCTTGCAAACACTTCTGAGTGGACTTGCAGATTGATTGGTTTTTACCTTCCAAACATCACATGTTGGTGGGCGTTGACGTAAACACTGAAGTTCACGATCATGGCCCACACTACCAGCATGTATCGCATACGAAACCCGAGACCAGCACCACTAACCATGCCTTCTATGGTGATCATCTCACAGGATATCACCCAAGAGAGAGAGAGAGAGAGAGAGAGAGAGAGAGGTTTTCTCGACGTACCAAGGAAGCCGAGTTAGGAGGCTCTTGAGATGCCATTCGCCATCATCAACGCCAACATCGCATGAAACCAAGGTGCAGAGACAACCCTCCAAACAAACCCCTGAGTTACCGTATCAGAAACCCAAAAAAACAAGCGCCAACTTGGAGAGAGGCAAAAAATTCACAGAAAAAGGAGCCCGAAACGACGCCTTCCTCCCTCTCACAGAGCGGAAGGGGAGGGATCGGGTACCGGAATAATCCTAGCCCCAGAGGTAGGCTGACCCAACCGCCCATCGTTCTTCTCCTCCTCCTCCTCTTCCAACCGTCTCCCCCCTTTGCCCGACCGTCTGCCCGCCTCCCTGCGAATGGGCACCTCCTACCGGAGGTCGCCAATCCGCCACCAGCGCTCCCGCCCTCACGATACCCCACGCCATTCCAGTCACCGTTCGTTTCCCGTCCAGGGCAGAACAGACTCAACGCCAAAGTAGTACGGACACACAGCCAGCATCCAACCCGTGCAAGAGCCCCTCCTCTCCACCTACGGGCACTAGCCGGTAGTCCAGCAACAAGACGCCGTCCACATACGTTCGTCACCATCAGGAAACCTAGCCAGCCAGTCAGCCACAAACACCTCCCTCGTCGAGAGCACTCGCTCGCCCAGCCCAGCCCAGCCTAGTTCGAAGACTGTTCGTCCCCCCCCCACCCCTTTCTAGCCTGCCATCACCGCTTTGTCCCTTTGTTCACGCACACCGTACTTCCTCCGCCCTCACGATGCCTTATCGCTGCCAAACAGGACCTTATCGAAACATCCTCCGGCCTTCGTCACCGCCAGCCGCTCAGATCCCCCTTCCCCTCTCTCCTTTCCGCCCACGATTCCTTCCTATCCGAGCCTCATTCGGCAGGCTAGCCTTTCTGGAGAGGAGGGGGGGCGGGGGACCGCATCAGCTTACCCCACCTTCACATCGCTCTTCCATTACCGCAGACACCCGCCGCACATGACAAGATGCGAGAGGGGCCAGTGACATATCGCCCGAACTAAGGCTTCTGTAGAATGTAGTGAGGAATTGTACCACACTAGCATCCAACCATGCAGCTTTCATCTCCGGGATAATATCGCGGAATGGATGCAGGCACGGGGTCGAGTGAAACAATGTGCCACCTTGTCGGCTGGGTAAAGGTGGGAAGCTGTAATACCCAGTAAGAACGCGTACGTGATCGACGTCGGGGGAAAAAAAAGAGGAACCTGCGGGGTGCATCTGCACCACGCGAGCTGAGCTTTCACATGTCAAAAACAAGCTGGTGACTCTGAGTAACCAAGTTTGGGGCGCAACCAACCCTTGCAGATTCTTGTGCGTGTCAGTCGTTAGGGAGCGAAAAAAGTTGAGATGGCAGATCAGCTCAACAGTTGAACCGGATCAGAAAAAGAGTCGAGTTTCTTCATAACTGACACCTGGGCCATTTGCACGAGATTCCAGTATAAAATAAATAAGTGTCTTTCATTGAGCAGATAAATATGAAAACAGCAGTGTGAAGGGTATCAACTACAAGAGCTTTCCCTGATAAACAGTGGTGAATCTGGGTAAATCTGGTTCCGCATGTAAATCATCGTCGCCTCCCATACACGGCCCGCATCAAGGCCGGGATACTCATAAATCACTCTCATCATCATCCAACTTGCTGCCCTTCGGGAAACCCCTGCTTTAATGTGTTCTTCATCTAGCCACATAAAGACAGTGTTCCAACGATGTGATACATAGACCTCATGCTCCATATTCGGACATCGTCTCTTGGGGTAGGAAGTGCACCAGTGGTAAGCCCATGTTATAACGGCCGTATTTCCAGGGTATAGTTACGTTCTCGTTACCGGATCACAAGGGCGGTTTCCTGAGCCCTGAGCTCGTCGTTGCCCTTCATTATATCTTCGAGCCACTCGGCGGCCATGGTCAGCATGGTACTTTTGCTGAAGCCGCCTCCCTTCAAGCCTGGCACGAGTTCACAGAGGTCATCGAAGCCTTCCTTGATCAGGGTTCGGCGCTTTTGCTCGCTCTTGATGTGGTTCTCTCGCTTCTGTGCTTCAGTCAGATTCTCGCGGGGTGGCTTGGCCCCTCCCGTGCCCGACTTGCGTCTTCTGCCGGCTGTGCCGTTTTCAGTTGGTGATGTAGCGGGGATCGAGTCGACCTTGGTCTTGCGTTTCCTCGCCGCCTTTGTTGCCATACCATTTTCCTCTTCGTCTTCGTCGAGGTCTTCCTTTGTATTTCTGCTCTTCCTCCTCTTCCGTGGAGGAGCGTCCGCGTCTTCCTCCTTTTTTAGAATCTCCGAAGACTTTCGACTGTGTCCCTTTCCCAACGCATGCTCGCCGTTGGGGCTCGGTGGGCGAGTGTTATCCGTGCTTTGACTTGGCTCGAGGCACTCCATATATCTCAGTTGGACTTTGGATAAAGCATCGTACGTTTCTTTTGGGTCCGGGACGAAACTGTTGGAGCGGTTGAAGCGAGCATCCGAGCCCCATTGGACATCAATATTAGCAGCCTGGTTTGCCCGTTGTGCGGAAACCCTCTCTCCCGGAGCGGGACCGAAAAACATGTCGGCGAAGGTGCTCTCGTGGTCGTCAACGAGGCTAGCCTGAGCTATGCTGCCGCGCTCAGCACGCTTGAAATCCTCCATAGGCTGATGTCTGAGGTGACCGACTGGGGGCCCGAGAGAGTGCGGCATATCCCTACTACTGCTGCCAAACATCGGCCCAGACCCGCTCGCGTTTGATCTCGACGATGAACCGTTGTGTAGTAGTGTGCTGGCAGCTTGGAGAACATCGGCTGAGGCATGCTGTTCGAGTGACGGGTGTGATTGCGGCTGATGCTGCGGTTGCTGTTGCTGCTGATGTTGCTGGTGGTGGTGGTGGTGGTGGTGGTGGTGCTGTTGTTGCTGCTGCTGTGACGGAGGAGGGGGAGGCGGTGGCATCAAAGTTGAGCTCATTGACATCATGTCGGAAAAGTCAGTATGGGTCATGGCATGACCAGGGGAGGCGAGCGGTGGTGGTGCGGGCGACTGGCCAAAAGACGTGGCTGTCCCCATAAACTGGGGTGGTAGATCCAACCAGGCATCACTGAAGTTGAGGCCTTCACCAAATGATGGTAGGTTGTAGTGGTCCGCCGTCATGTCCTCGAAGAAGGAGCTGAGTAGCTTGGTGTCATTGTCGGAGAGGAGAGGTGCGCCGGGGGCGGGCTCGGGGGGGTCGAGGAAGAAGTCTTGAGAAGAATCAACGGCATCTGGGGAGGCAGTCAGCGAACATTTGACTTCGGCGCAAGGCGGAAAGGGGAGGAGACTTACAGCCGAAGGGCAAATTCGGGTCTGACGGCTGCGTCGAACCCATCCTGGGACGTTGTATGGCGAGCATGGGTGCGTCTTGTGGCAAATGGACGGTAGTCGTCGGATGTGCTGGTTCTGGTAGGGAGAGACGTTGAGCGATGAGGCTTCGAGAAAAGTGAGGAGAGAATGAATGCGAGCGACTCGGAGGCGAGCATGCGCATTCCTCTGGGCAAGTCGATATACTAGAGGGGCATGGCAGGAGGAACGGAACGTGTCTATCAAAAAGCGCAGCGCGTCTAGACGAAGAAGAGGCTCGGTTGGCTGGGCTGGGCTGGACTGGGCTGGGGAGAGGACGTGCGGAGGAGCGGCGGCAGTCAAGTAGGTAGCGGGCAGTCGTTGGGCTGTCTTGTGATTTGGCGGGGTGGCGGATTGTTGTTGTTGTTGCGGCAGCAGAGCCCGCAATGGTGCTGCTTGATAGGAGTGCGAAGAGGTTGGTGGGTGGTTTTGGTCGTCTTTAGGTGCGCGCCGTGGCAGAGCAGCAGGAGTCGGAGGTGGACGCCTGGTGGGTTACGTCGAGGCGGAAGTGGGGTGGTGGCTGCGCTTAGGCAACGCACCGGGCTTCTGGATCCCTAGTGCTAAGGGAAAGGATGTCTTCGTTCTCGTCTCGTCCGCCGAGCGGGGGGTTAGGGAGGAGGAGGTTGAGGATGATGGGGAAGAAAGGTCGGATGGCGAGGACGGGGGCCTGGTGAATAAAGGTCGGAAGGGTGCTGTATAAGGTAAGGCGAGCAAGGTACGGTGAGGTAAAGCTGGGGAGGTAGGTAGGTGCTGGACGGTGAGGTGGGCCAGAAAGCTGGAGCTGTAGGGCAGCGAGCGGGAATGAACAGCTCGTGGGTAGTTTCCAAGGTCTACCCCCGGCGGACGGTTATACGGCCCATGCAGGGCTAAGAATACTGAAAAGACCCTTGAGTCTGGTCGAACAGCAGAAGTAGAGAATGCAGGAGGGGAGGGAGGGCTACGGCGACTCTGGCGAGAGCGAGCTTGGAGACGAGGAAGGTACGTGTATAGATAGGTATGTTGAAGATGGGATGCGAGCTCGAAGCCCATTTGAAGCATTGGACTGCTTTGCGAACAGACTTTCTGGCGGCCGTGGGCGCGCGGATGCGTGATGTTGAGGTTCCCTCACCCGTGTACTTGCATATCCAGGTTCAGCAACAACCGTGGTCGGTTATCAAGATAGCAGAAACCAGTGATGACAGGTGAGTGTGAGTGAGACGGACCCCCAGTCACCTTTGGCCAGATGCAAGCTACGCAAGTAAGACAGATCGGGAGAAGGACGGGGCTACGGCGGCAGCCAAAGACCCGTGATGTGGATTTTTTTTTTCCTTCTGTAAAAGGTAGGTAGGTAGGTAATACCTCGGGAAGGTGAGTGGGCAATGACGAGCAGGTAATCAAGAAGGATGACCGGGAAAGAATGAATTGGTCTGGGGCACCCACAAGCCAAACATCCACCCACCCCTGTTGACCAGGGGGGATGGTTGAGAGCCAGTGCTGCCAGAACGGTCAGAGACAGAGACAGCGACAGAGGGAGGATAGGTCGCAGGGCAGCGGACTGGGCAGGACAGGGCAGGTACGCAGTAGGTTGCAGCGGGGAGAGAGGGAGGAGTGGGGTTTGCTGGGATGGCGGCACGGTCACCTGCATCGCCCTGCAAGCCTCCGCAAGTTAGTAGGTACCTACCAGCTGCTGCTGTATCAAACAGGTTCATACATACCTAGGTAGGTAGTAGTAGTGCTATATATGAAGTACGTAGCACGTAAGGTACCTACCTTCCTTGGTAGGTAGTTAGAGAGGAAGGCACAACAGGCACGGCCTCGATACGGGCGAGTGAGTGAGTGTGCTTAATTCTCCTGGAAAAACACAATCGCAATTGGTCCAGCTCGTCATCACCAAGTGGGAAGCTATTACCGGTTGATTGAATTCTTGCCTTCGCCTGCCCAACAACTGGACAGGGACAGAAGGCTCGATGAGAGAAAGGAAAGGAATACCTAGGCAGACAAGATCGGCGTCAAAGCCATACAGTACCTAAGACGCGGACATGAGACAAGCCGAGCAATATCGTTAAAACAGTACTCCGATACTGCTGACAAAGACCACTCTTGTGGGCTTGGGGTCGTACAAAGGGCGGTCAGCAGACAGGCCGAGAGCCGCATAAACGATTCTGATTTGCTCGTCAAGTCCAGCCTCAACCATTTCATCAGGCAGTACCTGGCGGCCTGGGGGTTGATGCATCTCACCACTAGGTACTTACTTTGCCTTATCCGCTTAGCACTCTCTAACGGGGCATCACATGCTAACTTCTCTCACTTTCTCCTCAATCTCAATCCCTCCTCCTCCTCCTCCTCCTCCTCCTGCTCCTCCTCCTCTTCCTCCGCCTCCTCTTCCTCCGCCTGCCTGTCGGCCTGCTCCTCTCTTTCTCCTCCCGCTGTCTCACGCTGTCAGTCATGTTCTAGTCTCATCCCCCCCCACCTCGCTGCCCCAGAAATTCCTTGGCGCCATCCTCGATGTACATCGTTCATCGTACTGGATGGGTGCTCCGCATTGTCGCACCCTAAGCTTTCCCCAGCACTTTTTCGTACCGCATCTCAACTTGGAGTAGCTTTCGAGGGATCCGTCCCGCAACCCGCCCTAAGAAGTTTTTTGACTCAACCTTTGTCTTTCACGTTTTTCCCTCTCATCTACTTATCTTTCGGCCAAACTCGTTGCTTCCAACTGTCGCCTGGAACTGCATCTGTAACACCGCTCCGCCCTGTTCCTTTCTCTCCCGGCACTGAGCCTGGATCTACCCTTGTCGCTTCGCCCGCAGCAGCTTTGCTTCAGCCTTTGGGAATCTTGACGGCCTCACCGGCCGATACGTCTTTTGCTAGCGTCGACAGATCCCGCTAAGGCACCTCACAGACACTGCATGTCCAGCCTCTGCTAAGAAACATCGAGACAAAGAAACAAACACAGCCTCGGTCGATGCGAAACGGCTGGTTGTCCTAGCCTGTCTGTGTTTACCGCCCACGAGCCCAGTCGACACTCGACACTCGACTCTGCCTGGCTATTTCGCCCTTTTAGAGAGAGCGCAGACGGAGCCATCGCTGACCTTGCCGACGGCCAGTCGATCGCATTGATCAATTCTTTAAAGCACTCGGCGCTTCACAAGCACTCAGGGAAGGCCTCCATCCGTCCCCTGTTTAGCATCGCCTGCCACCTGCCGAGCCAACGCAAAACGTAATTCCCTTCAGGTTCCCTTCCACCGCACAAACTCCAGACCGATGGAAGTCTCTTATTGAATGCCGTCGCACTCGCATGGATTGCTGTGCCTAAGCCCCAATGTGGCTTGGCTCCGTCCAGTCTGTCCTTTATTGCCATCTTTTGTCTTCCTTGGTTGACAGCGTGAATCTCCGCGTGACAAGCCAGCTGATCGGAACAATCCTGCGGCCAATCATATCTGAAAGCAGTTTGACTGGAGGAAGTGACCTACCTCGGCCACGTTTGCCAGATTCAACCTCTTCTCCAGGGGGGAGTGCCGAAGGATCCAATCGTCACAATCACCCTGGCCTTCATTATACTCTTCCTAGACAACGTACGTCGCCCATCCTACCCTCCATCACATCGTGGGCCCGATATTTCCCCACAATTTCCCGTCCTCTTCATATCGTGCCACGCAAGGTACGGACACATCATACTTTCGACACTAGAGCATAGTCCCAGCTCTGCCCTAGGCGTCGGCCAGCTGTCTGGAGGACCGTTCGTTCACGACACTCGACGAGCCAATTGAGCAATTTGGTTACCTTACCCTGGTAAGACGCGCCCGATAGTCTATGAATATCATCTGCATGCTGTCTTGTTATTGTTCAATACCCCACTACAAACATGCCGAGGTTTTCCCCTGCAGATCGCATCTAGCTGCATCCGAGATATCTGGACAACTTCAAGTGAAGTCGAGCCCAGCTGGGCAACACCGGAGCTTGGTCTTCTAACCAGATACCTGTCCTCACCCCGTCAGTTTCGCAACGCAACATGGTTCATACGGAGTACCCTCCATACGAAGCGGGCAGGCTATCCGCTTATCGTGTCTATCCCCCATTACCTAAGGTAGTTCATGCATTACCACGGTTCAACCGCCGGTGCGCCCCCCTACTTTCGCACTTTGCTGGTCGATGTCTTTGCGCAGAGCAACCATGTCTTCGGCCACATCTTTCTTTTCGAACTCCCTTCAATTGAACCCAGTTTAATCAACCAAGCCCGCAGCTAGAACCCTACGCTATTGTACAGTTACATGATTGTCATAACCCTCCGAGGTGCACAGACGCATTGCTTGCTAACTTCAATGCGCATCGCTGACTCTCTGCCCCAGGGACCATTACGAATTTGACGTCCGGCAATTGACGCCGAAGCCTCATGGCTGCTGTTACACCTTCTCCCTCCGCAATGCTACCTCAGAGTCAGATGCAAATTCGCCGGAAAAGCCTGATTGAGCTACCCGGGATTCCGCCAATCCTACGGCCCCTTCTTCGGGCGTATCTGCTTGGCTATGCTTCCGCTGTCGCCCCCAGGATCTTGACACTGTTGATGCAATACACCACCAAGAAGCGCCGTAGAGTCTCAACGGAAAATGGCCAGTGCGACGGTTTTGTGGAAAGGTTCAGGCAAATTGTCCTTACTGGTCTAGATCCCCAGCGTTTCCCAACCTTTTGCGCCGTATTAGTTGGCGGCAGCACCTTATTGGAGGTTTGTCCACCCGATACTAGCAACCCGGAGTTGAATGCTAGCTATGCAAGAGATGCGGGGTACCATGTCTTCAACTAGCTGAAAGACGGTTACGCCCCTGACATACTGCTCTGCTCCTAGGCCACTCGCAACCAAAAGCCTGGTGTTCCAACTGTGTTTGCCCCGTACGGCTTGACTTGTCCTTGGTCACTAACACATCCTGATAGGAACTTCTTCGGCAATTATTCCAGCGCAATATCAAGGGCCTTGCTGAAGTAACACGCACCAGGTTCGTAGACTCAATATATCCATCGCAGTGCTGCTCACGGACCATTGGTTATTGACACTCAAGCCAGATTGGCCAGATGGTGCGCTACGTTCATTGCTGCGTGGTTTAGCCTGCAGCTGTTGCAATCCAAGAAGAGCTCAGCGTTCACGGAACATGTTCCAGTCAAGTCTGACTTTCCTCCTGGGGCTGAAATGAAGGAAATCCGATTTGCTGGACGGACTCTTGACCTGACCCTTTTCACACTAACACGGGCACTTGATGTCGTCGTTGGGGAGCTTTGGGCACGTAGACGCGCACGCCGCATTGCCCGGGGAAGCTGGACCAAGGTTGGCGTTCTTGCTTTTGTGTTCTTCGAGGATCTAGTTGCTAACTTTCCGCAGGCGGAGTGGATCGTCGGCAGATTCACCGACCCCTGTTTGTTCGTCACCTCGTGCGCCTTCATCATGTGGTCATGGTTCTACCACCCCTCACGGCTCCCCGCCGCCTATAACAAATGGATCAGCTCAGCAGCCAACGTCGATATGCGGCTCATCGAGGCTCTCCAGAAGCTGCGCGTCGGTGACATGGCCTACGGCCGGAGTGAGCAGGCGGAGCTTCTGCAGGGCATGTGCGAAAAGTACAAGTGGCCGATGGACTGGGGCGACCCATCAAAATCCATCCCGATCCCTTGCGAGATAGTCCACATGGGCTGCGGCCCCTCGTGCGAGCTCCACGCCATCAGTCGCTTCTACCGGTCGTGGAAATGGTCCATGGCCATGTATCTACCCCTGAGTATGGCCCTCCTCCTCCGGGGCCCGATTAACAAGAAGAGCGTCTTGCGAGTGCTGCTCTCGGCGTCGCGGTCGTCGGCGTTCCTGGGCACGTACATCACGCTCTTTTATTATGGCGTCTGCCTAGCCCGAACAAGGATCGGGCCCCACCTCATCGGTACGGACATGGCGGCGCGTCAGAAGATCGACGCGGGCATCTGCATCCGTACGGGGTGCTGCCTGTGTGGCTGGAGTGTTCTCGTCGAGAGCGTCAGCCGCCGTAAGGACATGGCCCTCTTCGTCGCGCCGCGAGCCATGGCGACTCTGTTACCGAGGCGTTACGGCATGGACAAGCAGTGGAGGGAGACGCTAGTGTTTGCCGCCAGCACGGCAGTCGTGTTTACCTGCATCCACGAGAACCAGTCTCGTGTGCGAGGTGTACTGGGCGGTGTTTTGGGGATGGTCTTGCCTTATTAGAAAAACAGACACCTTGGTAAGATACACGAATGGGCATTGTTGTACGTTGCAGGGCGGTACTGGTATAGACATTCAATGGCTAGAAGGGGTTTTACCTTGTATAGAGCATGAGGCGATGCATGACGGGCTACGGATGTACGCTTTTCTATTGTAGTACTTGGCTTGGGCAGAGCAATTTGGCTTTGCGGTTCAGAGAAACAAAAGGATTGTCGTAAAGGGGGGAACGGAAGATCTAGAAGACCGATAGATGGAGCACACGCGGTCCCGAGTAGCGAAGCTATTTTGGGTTCCAAGCGCCGTAACGAATTACCAACACCTCGTGGTCGATGCCGAATCTCAAACAGTCTAGTTTCGATTCTACAGAGACATGATCACCACCAGTAACGTTTGATGGCTAGGACGATCACCCAGATCACTAGAGGTTTGACTGCTGAATAGCCTGCAAATTTCCAGCGTGGCAAAGATGCAGCCAGGACTCAAACCCAACAACCTCAATTGACTGAACTTTGAGAATGTCCTACTTGCTAGTCTAGTAATGAGCTTGAGAGCAGTGCTCTAGGAAGGCTGTTCGTATACCATACCTGGAACACAGCTTATTGCTCCTCGCTACCCGTTCGATAGGGCATTTTGGTTGAACAGATGGCGTAGACCAGCACGAACTCGAAATAGTTCGAGAGGTTCTACAATCAAAACGAGTAGCTCGAAGAATTCGATCCGCCCATCACTATTGGCCCCGAGTCTGCTTCTAAAGGTTTGGACGTCCGCTCGGGGGGTCCGTCGGAGATCGACAGCCGGGCCGGGCCGGGTGGCGCTGACCCCCACCCGTCATCAACCTCAATTCGATCCTTTGGCTAGGTCCTTCCTTGGTAATTCGACGATGTGTCCAACCTCACTGGCTGCGGGACTCTTCAATACCTCTAGTCAGGCTAGTTGGAATGTCCGGGGGTTTAAATGTCTTGAGATCCCTAGCGGAAAAGCAATGCAGTATCAATGGTGTTTGCTATCACCACAACATCACATTCAAGATCCCGGCAGCCACTTAGCCACCGGGTGTCCAAATCCTCACTCCGGTACTCGATGTCCATAGAAGGACGCTCGTCACAAAACGCCAATGAGCGCCTCGGCGCGATATTGAAGAGGAAGACTCGGCAAACAATCCCACCAGGAATCCCGGAACCTCATCCGCCGCGGTGACACACACACACACACACACCCTTGAATATCGGCCGCTGCGAGTTATTGCAGCTCTCCCGCCCATTTTCGTACAACTGTGGCCCCGCAGCAAGCCACGGCTTTGTTCACTCGAAGCGGACGACAGGTGTCATGGGCTTTCAAAACTGCTCATAACGAACTCGTCTGCGCACGAAGACAGGGCAAGGGGGCGGGTTGGGGAGCGTGAGAAGGAAGGAAAATAAACAAGGAGGGAAGCGCAGAGAAAACGCCAAGAAAAATGCCGGAAGCAGCTCAAATTGATAAAGCGCCTCTTCCGACAATAAGCTGTCAGTCCCTGGTGGACTTTCTCCTGGTTTGCTGCCAAGCTAACATATCGAGCCTTGGGCTTAGGATTACGTCGCGTCTTTATTGCAGGATCCCACCTTCACATTGAGCCACGTCGCGGCGTCCCTTTGGGGTCGAAATGTCGTCTTCAACCCCTGACATCCTTGTGGGCTTGGCTGTAAAACACCTTTGTGCGATTGGCATGAATCATTCGGGGTTCCTGGGCCCATCTATCGGTTTTCAGAGAGGGTTTGCTCAGTGGTGGATGCGACACACGGAAACGATATATACTCTGCGGTGTGCCGGCTCGGTCTACTCATAACTACAGTTCAGGGCAGTGGCATTTGCTCACAGTTCCCCTGTTTCGCCGGGTTCTTTCCTCAAGCGACTTCCAGTATATTGCTCCCTCTCTATCTTTGAGGCCTTCAAGTCTCACCTCACCTTCGAGTTTCTCATTCGTCTTCCTCATCACAACCACTCAGGAAAGGCGTCAATACCTCCCCATCAAACAAACAAAATGCGCTTCTCCGTCCTCACAATGGCGACAACACTCACGTTCCTCGTCGCCGGGAACCCCTTCCCCCCTTTGCAACCCACCCACCGCCCCATCAGGATGCCGGTCACGAACACCACCTCGCTCCCCGTGAACATCGGCACCGTCGTCTTCCCGGCTATGGACATGCTCGACATCTTCGGCCCCCTCGACGCCCTTCAGCTCGTCGCGAAGAACCGCCACCTGAACCTCCACCTCGTCGCCGCGACCCTCGACCCCGTCACCACCGCCCCGCAGGCCGCCGGCATGAACCCTTTCAACTCGTCCTTCTGGCCCACGATCCAGCCCACTGCCACCTTCGACGACGATCTCGACCTCGACGTCCTCATCGTCCCCGGTGGCCCCGGCATCCGCGCCCCCGGCCTGGAGCCCATCGTCGAATACGTCAAGCGGTACTACCCCCGGGTGAAGCATCTCATCACCATCTGCACGGGCACCAGCTTCGCCGCCCGCGCGGGGGTCCTGGACGGCAAGAGGGCCACCACGAACAAGGCGGCCTGGAAGCTGATCACGGACATGGGGTCGAACGTGAAGTGGGTTTCGCCGGCGCGGTACGTGAACGACGGCAATGTCTGGACTTCGTCTGGTGTAAGTGTTATCTCCCCGCATCTTTTTCTCATATTACTTCGGGTGTTATAGCGGTTCATGTTGCTGAAGACGTACTAAAATTTCAAAATCCCCAGATCACTTCCGGCCTGGACTTGATCATCGCTTTCATCTGTCAGGTCTACGGCAAGGAGATGGCCACCAAGGTCAGCAGGACTATGGAATACATCCCCAACGACGCCGAATGGGATCCCTTCGCTGAAATCAATGGCGTCGAGCCCACAGGCCGCTACTGAAGGGGAACTTACAGGAAAGGGGGAGAAGGACCTGGGCGTTATACTACGATACAAAGGTGCATATCAAGCGCATGGCAGGGCGATTGATGTCTTTTTCTTTCTTTTCTGGCAAAGACGCTACACCAAGGTGGGAGCGGACTTGAGATTATATGGCCGAGAGGGCTGTTGAAATTACAGTCTATATGATGATTTCGTTACCTCTACACAAACTCCTTGCTGCGAGAACTAGGAACCGAGAAAAACGGAACTTGCCAAACTGAGAAGCCTGTCTTCATCTCAAGAAGACTTGGATGCCTTTTCGACCTCCAACAGCTGCCGGATAGAGTCGCCCAATGTGGGGCTCAGGGGCGTGTATTCCAGCCCCAGAATCCGCTCGGCCTTGCCCCCGTCGACGGAGTACCGCTCCTCCGTCTTGCCGTATCCCGGTCGTCCCTCAGGAACCCTGCTCTTAACCTCGGGTACCTCCTCGCGGATGACATCGGCCGCAGTCTGCCAGTCGAAGCCGCCGCCGACGAGGAACCGTTCGCCGCCGGCCGCCGGCGTCTCCACCGCGCCGATCAGCGCCCGCGCGACGTCCCGGACATCGGCGCAGCCGCCAAAGTCGGTCGGCGGGACCTCCTTCGCGTCGACCAGCTTCCAGAGCAAACCCATCGACTCGCTCAGGCGGTCGAGGTCGGGCGTGCCGAGGTAAGGCCCGAACACCCAGGACGGACAGACGTTAGCCAGCGTGAACGCCACGGCTTGGTTCTCGCTCATCCAGCGCCACATGGCCTTCTCAGCGAGAGCCTTGGAGGCGCAGTACGCCGCGGCGCCGCTGTCCGTCTTGCACGCCTCTTCGTAACTCATCGGGTTCCAGTCCTTCTCCGTGTACGTGTACCCCGGGCGGTAGCCCTGAGAAATGTCGACGATGGAAGCAAAAGACGAGACGTTGACGATGCGCTTCACGTCGGGGCCGTACTGCCTCGCGGCCTCGAGGATGGCGACGGAGCCGTTGATGGCTGGCCGTAGGAGGTCTGTCTCGTTGCTCTTGGGGTTCAGGATGAAGGGAGACGCGGCGTGGATGATGCCTGTGACGCCGGCGAGGGCGTCCTTGTAAGATTCGTGCTCCGTGATGTCCGGGACGATGGCGAAGGAGAGGCGGTCCGCGGAGTTGGGGAAGAGGGCGCGGAGATTGGCAAGGGAGGGCTCTGAACGGGCTGTTGCGCGGACATTATAGCCCCTTTCAAGAGCATAGCTGACGATATGGGTGCCAATGTAGCCGTTGGCGCCGGTGACGAGAAAGGTTTGGTTAGACGTCATCGTTTTTGCGTCGACTCTTGTGCTTTTGCTTGAAGTGAGGTGGAACTCCCTGTAAGTGAGTTCAATGGTGCTTCGCAGTTGAACTAAGAGATGCTTCGTTGATGTGAGTTTCCAACTTTGTTGTCACTGATGCTTCTGACCTCAACCGAACGCCCCTGACGAACCTGCTTACCTTTATAAACGAACCCAACTGTGAATGGCTTCATCGTGTAATCAAAGTTGAGGCGATTCGGATTTAACATGCTGGAGAAGGCGTCGGGGACCCCGATATGTCGTCAGACCAGTCGCTTACACCACGGGCGACATGCTAATCGCCGATGCACCTCGACAGCGCTCGCGCCTGCAAATTACTTCTCAAAGTTGTCATTAATAATAATAAGAGTGACATAATCTGGGGCAAGCAGACGATCGGGGTAGAAACTGTGTCAATGGGAGCATCATGACTCTCAAATGATTGCGCCGATGCCTGATTTCGGCGATCAGTCCATTTGAATGTCCGACGATGAGGAAGGCTCCTTTTCGGTGAAGACGCGGCGATAAGGTAATTCGTGGGGGAAACCGTGGGGAAAACCGTGGGGGCACGGCTTACATAAACTTGAGATGTCAGCAGCATAACTTCTGCACAACATTACAATTGTACGTTTGATTAATAATGCATACAGGAGCCGTTGCGCCGAACTTGAGCGGACATCAGGGCCGGTGGGGCAGGTCGACTCGGTGTAGGAGACAATTCACCGAGGTGAATAATGTTCACCGGTACCATACGTAGTAAAACCGAGGATACTTCGACCCCAACGGTAACGCTGCGGGTTTGCTCTTCACCGTTCAAGTTGGAGGATGGGGTCTGGGGAAAGGGCCATCATGCCGTTAACAAAAAGAAGAAAAAGAAAAAAAGCGAACATCCACAACTGGATCACGACCCCGTCGTATGAGATAAACAATCTGTTGGCACATTCGTCTCTAGGTCGCGACATCTCACGAAGGCCAATCTCGCGCTGTTGGTCACGAACGCTAGCTTCAGCGCGATAGCTGCAAAAGACAGAACCCACAAATTATGCAAACTCAAGAGTAGATGACGACTCGCTAGGAATCAGAATGCTTTGTGTGATGACCGACTTACACGCCCGCAACCCAACCCGCAGCTACCCGGCGAGCGATGCGGGCTGGCAAGTGGCCCCACCGACTCGGACACGAACCCCAGGCCTCGGAGAAGAATATCTGAGGGTAATCGCTGCTAGGCGAGGCGAGTCCCAGATCTCCAAGCACGAGGTCCTGTACCCCGGCTCGGCAAACTGTAGCTTATGTATGGCATCGGGGCAGCGGTCGGGAGGAACCGGAGCGGAAATCTGGGGTAGGTCGGGTCGAACCTCGACGAGGGCGCACCATTCCGGGGCAGCTGGCGGCAAACGGGGCCTGTCGGGAAGCCTTCTTGATCCCCAAGAAGCCACGCCTGCTGCCGTGGTCCATGTAAGTCGCGAGTACCCATTTAAGGGTGGGCTCGGAGCATAAGAAACGGCCAGATGTGATGATGTGGGCTTCCGAACGGGACGAGCGTCAGTGACATCCTCCCAGTCACAAGGCTGATGACACGGCTGGTAATGTGCGCCCTTGGAATGTTAGATTGGTAAGCTGGAGGCGAATTTCAGCGTTTTTCATTCTCATGATCTGACACAACCTGGCCGTTAAACTTCGGCCCGTTCTATTGGACTGAAGGATTTCACCGAGTGACAACTCATTCATTTGAGTTACGCCGTGGTATGGCCAGACTATAACTCAAGGGGCCGTGCCTTGCCAAAAAGGGACCGGAAATGACGGCAGCGTCATATCATGCCAGGCCAATCGGTGTCGGGACCGTAGAGAATGATCCGACCTTGGCCATGTCGGGAGGCTGGCAAATGTCAATATTTATTTACTTGGGCCTCCGACGGTAAACTCTTAGGCCGCGGCATTGACATTGGCGGGTATCTTCGGTAGCCATGTCATCACTTCCGAAGCACTCGGGAGTTCCAGAGACGATATAGGCGAAGCCAGGAGCTCTTGGGGCCGACGAAGCCGTGATGCTCCGGCATATCGGGCCAACCGGACTGGTCATTGGGTTGGGTGAGTCGAAAGGCAGATCTCGGGCCCCACCAATTGCCGCAACGCACCAGCCTTGTTTTGATGGACCGGGGTTTGCAGTTCAAGCAGCTGGTCAGGACCCCCAAAGTGACAGAATAGGTGGTGTGGTGTACACAACTGCCAACACCCTTGATAGTCGAGCGCTTGTGCATACGCATGAGTTTGATGGAAGGGGTTGGATGAGCATGGATGGAGTGGTTCTTCTCCCTTTCGCGTATGCATCCTGGGCTTCCAACGTATGTAGAGTAGACAGACGGCAGAGCCAAATATGGCGCGGTCCATATGGGGGTACCGAGAACGGAGTCGTAAACGGCCCTTCTCGACCATTTGTCTCTTTGGGGCTAAGACCGGCCGAGTCGAGGCTGGAAGTGCCTCATGCACCAGGCAGAGTGTTTCATTAGCTGTGCTCAGTCGAGCTTGGCGGGTTGGGTAATGGAGCATTGATGAGTGATTTATGGAGCTGTCGATATTCATAGGTAGCTAAGCCAGACTGGAGTAAGACTGTAAGAGAGAGTGCGGTGGCAGGGGGGGACTAAGATCAGACCCTTGGAGGGTGGGCGGAGAATGAAAGCTTTAGCACGGTATGGCGGGGTGGATGATGAGAGGTGCAAACGAGCCGTTTGAACCAGGTGTGCCTGTGGCATATCGTGTCTTGGATCCAGTTGAGGCGGATAATAATAATTATAATCGACAGCATTGACCAAAATAAACTGGAAACGGTGAGCGATAAGCTGGGGCATCGAAGGTGCCAGAGCTTTTTTTTCAGGCGTCGTGGTTGTATGGGGAGGTGGTGGCAGTGAGTGAGTCCACCGGGGGGGGTATCGGACCTGATGTTGGACCGGGGGGTAGCTGCGTGTGTGATGTAACGAGGGGCAAACCAGCAACAGGAGCAGGGCCAGGGATAAGGTGCCGTAGCTAACTTTTTTTTTTCCCCTTCTCTCGCTAGTAACTAGGTGAGCTGCCCCTCCATACCCCTCCATACCTCACCTCACCATTCCTGGCCTCGACAATGCTTGCACTGCTTGAGTCGTTGTCAGTCCCGAGTCTAGTGAAAAGTAACACCACCACCAAGCCCCGCTGGAAAATGTACAAAAATGAGCTGAGCGTGTCGCAAGGACTGGGGGGGACAAGCAGTTATTGAGTAGTTCGTCGTAAGATACGATATGGAAGGGAATGAGCACAGACAGAGTTGAGGTGTCAGGGGGGGAAAGTAGTGAGGAAGAAGGGGACGTTGACGCCACAACCCCATCACCGTCAATCAATATTCGGTGGTACTGCTGCACAAACTACCTCACTAGTACTAATCATCGGGCTGTCCAGAATGGGCAATTCCAGTTTCCAAGCACCAGCACCATAATCAGAATTCAGAACAGCAAGATCCCATCCTTGCTCTGGATCCCCTCGTAGCAATTGGTCCAAGAACCCGGAGGGTATCGTACTAACGCCACAACGCTGGAATTGGCGGCAGCAACTTCCCGCTCGATGCCCCGCCTCGTCCGTAAAAAGACGCACCTGCTTCGACCGAGTGGATGAGAGGCAACGGACAGGCAACAGACAGGCATGGATGGCATGACATAGGAAGGAAGAGAGAGACACGGAACCCGCGTCTAAGGCAAGAAAGAGCTTTGCGGCCTGAGATGCTGCTGAGCCGGGAAAAAAGTGTGTGTCATTCAGTCGCTCACCCACCGCTCACCACCTGGCGTCGACCAGGCAATCGCCCGCTCATCACCTCAAATCACCGAGTCACCTCACCCGTTCTCGGGGCCTCTCTGGCGTCTGGAACCACCCCTGCGGAGTGGGAGTGGGCGTGGGCGTACCTGGTACCTCTAACCTGCGCCAAGTCCGTCCTGGAACTGTTTCCCACACCTCTCTTTGCTACCTTGCTCCCGGCTCCCGGCCAGCTTCTGCTACTGCTCCTGCTCTTCCAACGGCCGTCGGCGCTGCGTTGGATGGGTAGGTGAGGTCGGCCAGGAAAGACCACCCCACCATCTTTCCCTCAACCAAATTTACTATATCTCGCGCGCCCTTCCACCACCTCCCCTCCTTTTCGTCTCTCTCCTCTCTCTCTTCTCTTGTCATTGAACACTCCCCCACACATCATTCCATCTTTGATCTCGTCGAACCCTCCGACGTGATAACTTTCCAAGGTAAGAGCTAGCTTCTGATAGCTTCCCCCTCCAAGCTTCTTCTGCTCTGCACACCTCGCAGCCTCGATAACTACCCCGCCTACGCGTCGGACCCCCATCACTGACCGTTACTCCTGAGCAAACTCAACTGACATCCGCAACCCTCAGAAATACCTCAAACACACACAACAACAAACACCATGGCTCCCATCAAGGTCGGCATCAACGGCTTCGGTCGTATCGGTCGCATTGTCTTCCGCAACGCCGTCGAGCACCCCGAGGTCGAGATCGTCGCCGTCAACGACCCTTTCATTGAGACCAAGTACGCTGTGAGTACCACCCCCGCCTTCACCCGTCCAACATCGTCATCATATCATGTCCGTCACGACACAACTTCTTTGCTTCCCTCGCACCATTGGTGCACTTGGAACAAGGGAACCCGTTGTCAATTCGCCCTCTCGTACTCTTTATGTCTTGAGTCCTAGAGGTTCGAGTGGCAGGCCATGCCTTCCATGACCACCAGACAATATCCAAGTGCCTCATACTGACTCGTCGTTCAGGCCTACATGCTCAAGTACGACTCCACCCACGGCATCTTCAACGGTGAGATCAAGCAGGAGGGCAACGACCTTGTCATCAACGGCAAGAAGGTCAAGTTCTACACTGAGCGTGACCCCGCTGCCATCCCCTGGAAGGACACCGGCGCCGACTACGTCGTCGAGTCCACTGGTGTCTTCACCACCACCGACAAGGCCAAGGCCCATCTTCAGGGCGGTGCCAAGAAGGTCATCATCTCTGCCCCCTCCGCTGACGCCCCCATGTACGTGATGGGTGTCAACGAGAAGTCCTACGACGGCAGCGCCGACGTCATCTCCAACGCTTCTTGCACCACCAACTGCTTGGCTCCCCTCGCCAAGGTCATTAACGACAAGTTCACCATCATTGAGGGTCTTATGACCACTGTCCACTCCTACACCGCCACCCAGAAGACCGTCGACGGTCCTTCCGCCAAGGACTGGCGTGGTGGCCGCACCGCTGCTCAGAACATCATTCCCAGCAGCACCGGTGCCGCCAAGGCTGTCGGCAAGGTCATTCCCGAGCTCAACGGCAAGCTCACCGGCATGTCCATGCGTGTGCCTACTGCCAACGTCTCCGTCGTTGACCTGACTGTCCGCATTGAGAAGGGCGCCAGCTACGACGAGATCAAGCAGGCCATCAAGGAGGCCGCTGACGGTCCCCTCAAGGGTGAGCTTCTGCTGCCCACTCCCAATGTCGTTACCGACTCTCTTGAACACGAGCTAACTTGAAACAGGCGTCTTGGCCTACACCGAGGACGACGTCGTCTCCACCGACATGATCGGCAACCCCAACTCCTCCATCTTCGATGCCCAGGCCGGTATCTCCCTGAACAACAACTTCGTCAAGCTGGTCTCCTGGTACGACAACGAGTGGGGTTACTCCCGCCGTGTCCTCGACCTCCTTGCCCACGTTGCCAAGGTTGACGCCTCCAAGTAAATGTGCGGAACACATCAGGACGTCGTGGAGAGGAACCAGGACCCAACCGGTCCTTTTAATGAGATAAACAACGACCAACAAAAGCAGTAAAATGATGATGGGCAGTCTTTCAGATTGGGGGGGTGGCTATTGAGACAATGAGTCTCCAATGCCGGGGAGGATGATGGTTGTGTCTTTCCTACAAAGAAAAAACTCCCAAATTACATGTCCGTATGACGTCTATGAAATAGATTATGGCCTACCCATCGCAGTCCACGCCTAGTGCCCACTTGCCGAGTGAAACGCGGTGAAGAATACTGAAGCGCAGATCCCTCTTATCAGCATTACGCTGCGGAAGTTCAGTTGTTGCTGGTTGGTTGGTGCTCAGAGCTGTGAGGGGTTGCGGGTGCGGGGTCATTTCACTCTCTCTCCATCTTGCCTCTACTTGAGATAGCCGATTAACCAATTAGACCGGTCCCAGACCATACGCATCACAGTGTCACTCACATACGAGTGACAAGAAAATGGGGGGGGGGGGGAGGTAAAGAACACAGAATGTTTGGGCGAGAGCCTCTTTGGCGACAGTTTCCTTTACCTTTCCCGCGAACGAGAGGCCTAACCAGTTTCGTCTAGCTTATCTTCCTCTTCCTCTTCTTCCTCGTGCTGGACAACAGCTTGTACAGCAGCCCAACCCTCACCGCGGACATGAGGATTTCTCCCATCCATCCCGCCGGCATCGAAAGAAGAATCTAACCAAGTAACTGTTTCCCACCCGGTCCCTCCCGATCCCTCCCTAGCCTCTACATGACATGATGATGCAGGATACAGGAGTAAAGGGGACGACGAAGCAGCAATGCATACACATAAACACTCACACTCACACACACATACACACATAGAATGCGAGGGATATCTTTTTAATGTACCGAGAAGAAAGTCCACAGAGAGAGAGAGAGAGAGAGAGAGAGGGAGGGAGGGAGGGAGAGAGCCCTTGCTTAATCCCGTAGAACGCCAAGCTTGAAAGTTTTAAAAAAGAAAAAAAAAAGGAGCTCTCGAGTTCCGAGATTGATGAACAACACACACGCAAGAGTGGACCTCGTGCGTACCTCTCTCGTCTCGCCCGAAAGGGTTGGTCTTCTCGTACAACGATTTCTTTTCACGCAGTCCGGTTTTGGTTTGTATACCCCCCTACTGTCTCTTGATTAACCCCAACGCTACGTTGACGGCCTCCAGCAGGGTCACAGCCATCTTATTATCAGCCATTGTTTGCGATTGGCAAGATAATAGATACTGTCCATTATACAATCCGTAAAGGTAGCCCTATCGTCCTTCGTTTCCTTTCCCGTGGGCTGCGACAATGTCATCATACGAGAATGATGCGCTCTCTGTTACAGTAAAGGATGTGTCGTCATCGACCTGACCATTTACCGGCGCCTTGCTTCCGTCGACAACCTATGACGATATTCCGTTGGCGGCTGATGCAGTGACCTCGGCGCGCCACGAAACGTTTTCCTCTTGCGTCCACCGGCGCATGATCCTCAGCGCCGACGCCACGGCATCCTCCACACTCGTCCACGGACCCATGTTGGTGCGCATCGCCGGAGCCTCGACGCGCTCAACGGCGTCAGATGCCGATTTCCACACAGTCGACCGGGCTCGTTCCGCACCGATAATATGCACTGCGTGGGATGCGGGGTCCAGCGACCAGTAGCACTTAATGAGCTCCTCGTGGATTACGCCCTGCAGCTGCCAAAACAGTGCCTCCAGCGGCTTACTCTTCCGTACGTCGTGGCGCATGACGTTGAGCAATGGCAGAATGCTACCCCATTGCTTGGGATCTTGCGCCTTGTTTTCCATTCGCCGTGACTCGACCAGCGCCCTGAAGCCGACCATGAATGCCAACGCCGTTTCCAGCCCCAAGATCATACTGAGCTTGCTGTCCGAATCGGATATAGGAGCGCCGCGGTCACTGTTCTTACGTTCCAGGAGCATATCGCGCTCGTGCTTCAACTTGGTACCAAGCTTGATGAACCGACCCCAGCGATCGCGCAGCGACTGGACCTTAGACGGATTTGCGGCCTCTCTGCTGTCGTCTCTCGTTTGTGGCCGGTCGCGGTCTGACGAAGGCGGCGCAGCGGGGGTAAGGCCGCTACCGTCTCCAGGGGTATTAACCGAGTTGTTCGACGCCACCCGGGACATCGTTGTGGCCGCCTTCGAAGGCGTTGAAGGCGTGACCAGCTTCGATGAACTCGTGATATCCGAAGTCCTGGGCCGCTTCACCGCAATTGAATCGCCAATGTGTTCGGCACTGCTGATGGGTCGCTTCCGCGCCTGAGGTGGCGCTGGAGGCTCTATACTCACTGAGCGTTCTTTCTTGACGTCTTTCCTCGGCGGCAGTGCTAGTAGTCTCTGCACTGACTTGTTGTACTTCTTGCTGTACTTGAGTGTCACCATGAACCTGCGCGGTCTGTCCCTGGCCTTGTCCTTTGGTTCCTTTCGATCTTCGTCCTCTTCCTTGACCACGATATGTGGTCTCTTGCTAGTTGTCGGAGAGTCTGGAGGATGTAATCTTTGACCCGAGGCTGAACTTTTCGTGGGTGTCTTCTTCATTCGGGCTAGCTCCTCCTCGACTATCGGGGGCAATGTTGGAGAGAGTAGTTCCGGAAGGTCGATGGGGGATTTTGGTCTCTTAATAGGCGGCGGCGGTTCTGACTTCAGAGATTTCAGTGGCCTGTTGTGCTCGCCGACGTCATCCCGCCTTTTTTCTTTAGGACGGGAATCGGATTCATTCGGTAGGTGTAGAGGAGACAGCAAAGGCGGGACTGCTGACCGTGACGAAGCAGTTTCAGCCCTGGCTCTACTCCCCGATGGAGTCGGTCTGTTGCCGTTGATGGAGTCGCCTCGCGCACGCGACACGGGTGATTTGTTGGCGCTTGACCCCGAGCCAAGCGCTGACTTTAGACCCGATCGTCCGTTGGGCAATGACGAAGAGCTTGTGCCCAGTTTGCCATCCTTCTGCGGTGTCCTATCCTGCGATGAATGAACATCTTTCCTCCTTGGGGTATCGTCTCGGGGTGTTCGCGATCGTTCGTCCAACGGGGTGCTAGCTTCGGGTCTCGCTCGCTTCTGAGGGCGCAACTCGTTGTCGGCATCTGCGGTTCGTTTCCGCTTCTCTGGGGTATCATTGCTTTCTTGAGCTGCCCTAGGCTTAGTTTCAGGCCTGCCCGTCCTACACTCAATCAGTCAGCACACCTAGTGATGGCGCAGGGGGTGCGCAAATTCAAGTCGTACCTTTCATCGTGGGTATGTTCACGCGGCCTGTGCGCCTTCATGTCTTTTGATGCCTCAGAATCGCGGTTCCTGTATGCGTCCATCCTCTTTGGTTCTCGTTCAATTCGACCGTCGGCCGCTTCCTTATCCTTCCGCGAGGTGTCCGGCTTCGACGTTGTCCTTGATTCGGGAGGGGAATCCGCCACCTTCTTCTGCTTATTCTTATAGTCACTCAGTGACAACTTGGTCACGGCCTTCTTCTCCATCTTTGTGTTCGGCTCCTTGTGGGCGGTGGGGTTCGGAGGTTCCTCGCGCATATCATAGTACGGACGAGTGAGCAGCATACCGCGGTCAGCGTCGGACAGCAGCGTCATGTACTGTAGGCGCGGGTGCTTGAATTCCTCAAAGGGCTTGATATGATCGGGCGGGACGCGAAATCGCTGGTCGGGGGACACAGAGAGATGATGCGGTCGGTCGGGCAGGATGCGCTGGGCCAGCAGTTGGACCTTCTTCGCCGCTGCTTCCATGGTTTAGTGGCGTTTGCATGCCGTGGGGGCATGGAGGGAAAGAGCTCGCAATATGCGCGATTGGGGACGCGAAACAATAGAGCGGGATATGGAAGCGCGATGATGTTGGATGGGGGTTGTTGTGGCTGTTGGGATAGCGAGTGTTGGGGGGGGGGTCGAGGTTGAACAACAAAAGTCGCAATGGCGACAGCCAATTCGGGGTCGATGGGAGACACGGGAGATGGAATGGGCGCCGGAGCAGAGCTCAAAGCTCTCTCCGCAGCCCACGAGAAGTGTTGATTCGAATCGGCGACTATCAGCGCCGATGACGAAGTGCGTTGTTGTTATGCCCCAGACGGGCGTGGGCGACGATGTGTCGTGATATGATGGGTGTTCGGTACGTATGGCCCCTTATCTGAGCGACGTGCAGCGAGGGCCGAAGTGTATTTCTGTGAAGAATCGGAGGAAACGCGAGCAGGTGGCCCGAGACCAAGCTATCGGCGATTGGTACGGTCGGTCGCTAAGTGCAGTGATTGCGATCGCGACGTGATAGAGGTGTCGGGCGAGATGGTAAATGTTTGTGGAAAGTTGAGTGTCCCTCGGTTTGTCACGGATGTGGTCATTCGGCAGGAGGATGAGGAGGTGGTGGTGGTGGTGGTGGTGGTGGTGATGATGGTTGTCGGGGTCAATGTCGTGGTCGTGGTCGTGGCAGTGGGTGCATGCAGGCTCCGAACATCAACCTTGCATCAGCAGTAGCGAATATGAGCCGCAGCGCATTGCCCAGCGTGACCTGCCGCCGCTGCAAAATGCGATGGGGTGTGAAGCGACGCGGCGCTCGAAGGTGCGGGTCAATCGACGCGAGTTTGGGGTCGGGTCGGTGCGAAGAGGTGTAAGAGCGACTCAGCAGAGCAGTTGCGCGGGATCCAAACGGGGTTGAGGACGGGACGACGTGCCGCAAGTCGATGATACGGGGTGGGACAAGGGTCAAGGTAGGAGGTGGTATTGGAAAGGGTCAAGGTCGCGCGGGTCGACTCGTGGTGGTGGACGTTGAGTGGATTTAGACGTGGATTGGAGGTCCAGGTCACAGTGCGAGAGGGATGGGGAAAGGAAGAGAAAAAAGAGGTATGGATGCCCAGCCTGGCCCAGCCTGGCCCAGCGAGCAGCAAGTGAGGTGAGGTGAGGTGAGGTGAGGTAGGTAGGTATGTAGTCAAGGAAGGATTTGGCGGGTACGAATAATTAGAGATGGAAGAGGAGGTTAAGATTTAGTCAAACTACCTAGCTAGACCTTAAGGGGGTGAAGAAACAAAGGTGTGCTAAATGCGAGGAGAAGCCGGGCAGGCAAAAGACGAGGCAGGCAGCAGAATTGAAGGCCGGACCAAGCCAAGCCAATGGAAACGACGGCAGTGGGATGCATACGATGCGAAAGGGAGATACATACCCCAATAGCACGTAGGTGGTACCTAGGTAGTCGTAGGTAGTGTAGATGGAAGGCCATTGGAAGTCCAGTAGGTGACTAGGAATTAGGTGAGGCGCGTGCGGCGCTGCTCCCCCAAGCCATCCCATCCCGACTGCACCACCGGTCGGTACCCAATTGCGCGGTACAGTGGTAGGGGTGCCGAGATTGATTCTTTGGGCGCCACCCTGGAGTGTACTGCATGCTGTTCCTCTGGACTGGCAGGGGGGCACTGACTGGGAGAGCATGAGACGACCTGGTTGGCAATCAGTGATCACCGTCTAAACTACATCTGGCCTGTGACCGTGGACACGATCCCAGGCGCGCACTGGAGGGAGGGTCTTTCCTTGAGCTACCTTGCCTTCCTTGCCTACAGCTCAAGTGGTCCACGTCTCCTCCCCCAGTGAGTGAGTGTAATGGGTGTGAGATGGGCCGCCCATTCAAGAAGGATTGGATGTGCTTGAAAATGCCCGATCCCCCCACCATACTTTGTATTTTCCTACTGTGCGTATGTACCTTCTCTCTCACCTACCTACCTATGTGCCAGGCCTGAGTCTGCTCAGTACAGAACAGATCTCGAGTGAGGTAAACTGCTGCTTCACCGTCTTCCAAGGCGAATGCCAGACTGTACCTACCTAGGTAGGTAGGCAGTAGTGTTTTAGTGTTGACCCACTCCTTTTAGCATCGTCGCCTAGTAAGGTATAGAGAACAGAGATGGAGTCATCTTCAATCATAATGCCGTCTTTGCAGGCAAGTCTATCTATAGAGGACTGCTCAAAGTAGAAACGCATATGCATATTGCTGCATAACCCACTTTGGTATCTCAAGCCAGCCCGATGCACCGTCGCCGTCCTCGTCTTTGGGATAACATCTTAAATTGCGAATCAAAGGCAAGCGTCAACTCCCTTTCTCAACGACCTCCGTTCGGCATGCCCACCTGTCCCATGTGAGGGCTGAGCCTACGTTTTTTGTTGGCCGACTCTTCGCTTGGGCTCACAAACCGCTCCAGCATTGTCAGTCGCTGATCGTACGCAGTCATCTGTTGAAATATTCTCTCAACCTGGTGCCCGATTAGTCCATCGCCAGGCTGGTACCTGTTAATGTATTGGACAATGGCCTGGAAGAGGCTTTCCGTTGTGAGGTTGTTCATCTGAGAATCGAGACTCGTAAAGTTCTGTTGCATGAAGTCCAGCCTTCTCCCAAACCTTTCTCCCATCGCTTGCAGCGCTTGCTCAGCAGTCCCTAATCGTTTGCTTGTCGTGCGCACCTCATTTTCAAGTTGGCCCGCCCGTTGGGCCTGCGCCGCCTGGCTTTCGCTCGTGAGTCTAGCCGATTCCGATATGGCCTTGATGCTTTGATCCGTCATCGCCACCTGAGCCCTCAACGCTTCGAGTGCAGCATTCATCGACTCTCTCTGCGTGAGGGTCGGCGTGGATACACGGCTGTTCTCCAAACCACCAGTCGTCTTTTGGCCAGATTCTTTCTCCAGCGTCTTGACTTGGTCTTCTATAGCCTTGATCTGCGAGGAATGATCATTTTGCTGCTTCGAAACGGTCTGCAGTGTTGGAATCGAGCCCTCTACGGCATCCACCCGTTTCTTCAAGTCGTCAATCCAGCCGCTAAATGTCTTGAACACGGCAGTGTTCATGGTTGTAAAGGTCTTGACAGGAAGGAACGAGTCCCCTGCCGGCGGTTCATGCATTGCTGACCGCAGTTTTTCGACGGCCAACTGCGATTCCTCTGTGCCTGAACGGAGCTGTACCATTTCAGATTTAAGCTGCTCAGCAACTGCCTTGAGCTCGTCAGTGTCGGATTTGAGCTGCTCCACGCTCGGCCGGACCATAAGCGCGTCGGACCGTAGCTCATCTGTGCCTGACTGAAGCTGTTGGACTCCAGACTGGAGACCATCAGTATCCAGCCGGAGCTTCTCGTTGTCCGCTCTGAGCTGACCATAATCTGCCCGGAGCACAGAAATGTCATCTGCAGCCCTCTTGGCGTTCTGTTCGAGTCGTGGCAGTGTAGCCGCGAGAGAATAGCAGCCTTCGCTGATGAGATCGACATCCAGTTCGCCAAGTTTCTGGTCATGCCTCGCCATTTTTGCCTCCAAGTCGGTCAATTCGGTTCGACATTGGTCTACCATCGTCTTGACTTGGATCAGATCTTCCGAGGTAATCGTAGTGGTTTGTGTTGCTGGAGGCAACAGCGCCGCCTTGGCTTCCTCGTCTCGCAACCGCTTATTGGACGTCTCATGCTCGTCGAACTTGGTCGTCAGAGATGTGTATTTGTTTTGGAGGTATTGGACCTTCTGTTTGAGGGTTTCATTCTCAGTGCTCAGTATCTTACGTTGAGCTGTTTCGACCGAAAGCCCTTTTCGAAGGTTTTCTATTTGCTTCTGTTGTTTTGCCACTTCTTCTCTGTGTTGCTTGTCAAGCGCATCTATGCGGGCGTTGAGCTGTGCCTCGAGGTTTTCAGAGCTGGGCCCACCTGAGCGATCACCTTTTTTTTGCTGCTCATCGGCAAAAGCTTGGAGCAAGGTCGCAGCGACACTTTCGGCCGCAGTGAGCCACTGCTTGTCTGCAAGTCCAACTTCCTTGCATAATGCATCCAAGTCTTCAGCGTCCCTCTTCTCAAGCTTACGATGGTAATCTTTCAAAGACGGGAACTCGGCATATTTGGGTTGCGCCTGAGCATGCTCCTTTTCCCTGGCTCGAGCACGCGCCTCAACCACGTCTTTTTGTAGCTGCAACGCACCCTGCTCATTGCTTCGCTGTGAGAGCTGTCGCAGAGCCGCGATGATCTTAGCCATGGACGATGAGTCATTCGCCAAATGTGGCGTTGTCGGTATCGTATGTACTTTTCGAGGCGCTATTTTCACCAAAAAGTTAGCTGTGGCACTCGCGAGGGAAATCTTCAAGTAGTCATACGTGGTTCTGGGCCCCGATTGAGACGTGGATCTGCTGAACTGCTCGATTTGGTATGTGCCGACGATGAGACATTCCGATGCTGGGGGCGACTTTCTCGAGGCCCTGTTGAGAGCCTCGGATTTTCCAAATCTCTAGGTCGATCACGATCCCTTTCCCTCTCTCTCTCTCTGTAGTTGCGTTCTCGGTCTGGAGAGAGCGAGCGAGAGCCGAAACGATGGAAATCGCGACGATCTCGACGGTCTGTTTCACCATCTCGTCGGTTCTGGTAGTCGAACTGGCCGTCGAACCTATCGCGGACACCGCGATGACCTTCGTTCGAATCGGAGCGCCTGTAAGCCATGTTGTAATGAAAAACTCAGACTATGGTGGTCGTCTTATTCACTATGAGGTCATATCCGGGTCACGTACTCCCTCCAGGCATGTAGGCAGATAGTTGAGTGAATGTGAGGCGTCGAGGACAGGAATCAATGCGAGACAAAAGGAATAAAAAGAATAAACAGAATGGAAAAAAGAGCGTATGGTGGGATGGGGAAAGCAAGGATGTCGGGCGCGTCGTTGTCGTCGTTGTCGTCGTTATCGTAGTGAATTATTGCAAAGCTTAGAGAGATGAGCAGTGCAGAAAGTTGTCACCGTTTGAAGGCGAATTGTTGCTCCTTCAAATCGTCCGATTTCTGAAGCAAGAGGCACCCTGCACTTGGGCGGTCAGTCGCGTGTGGTATTGAAAACCGTGCTGGCCTTCCTCACGCGAAGAGCACGCCTGCTCAATTCGGCAAATTCGGTTTGAATATGCCCACGACACTGATAGAAAAGGGATTTGCAGCTTCTGGACGGGGTGGATTATGGGTTAGAAGTGAAATGGGGCCAGTATGTTGTATAATAGCTGCAGGTGGGTTATTCCTGAATATTTGTGGTTCGGGCAGGGGTCGTTTTTTTCTTTTCCCAAAGTTCATTGCTGAGGAATGAAGAAGGTTTAACTCCATAAGTTGCAAAGAGGGGGGGGGGGGGGGAAGCCGGTGTGCTGGCGCTATTATGCAGCGACCCGAAACGGGTTTCTGATCGAATGTCATGTTCCAAACAACCCTTGCAATTGGCAAAGTAGGGGCTGGGCGATAACGGTAGGGTGGGTTGGCTAGGTAGTTTTAGATAGGTAGTCACTCGGGTTCGAAAAGAAAAAAAAAAGAAAAAAAAAGAAGAAAAAAAAGGCCGGTCTCAACCACATCACCAAAACACAACAGTACGTGTATCTTAGAAGTCCGACATACCCCTATGGCTTTTAATAACGTAAAACAGCCTTTTTAGTATCAAACCAACCTGTTTGTGAAGATTACATATTTCTGAGATTCTTCTATGTGTGAAGGGGAATGAGTAGAAGTAGTGTTGTTAGTATGTGGGTGTAGGAACGACCGGCCTTTTTTTTTTTTTTTTTTTTTTTTTGAACCCAAGTAGATAGGTAGTCCAACTATTATTAGTGTGCGCTGCTACCCACCTGATCGAGGGGTCCTGGCTTCGCGTCGCTTTGCCGTATGAAGTAACTGGATGGGTTTTGATGATGGATGCATGTTTGCCTCTTTCCGGCAGCAGGACAGACTATCCGGACCAACTAACGTAGTTTACAGCAGGCGATGACGGTGGGACCAGGTATGCCTGTGTCACAAGTGTTTGTTTGCGCAATTCCGCTTGTGCCCACCTGCCTCAGTAGGTACTTCAGCCTATCATGCACCTACCTAGGTACGTCGATGTATTGTACCAGAAGGTTCCTCCTCACAGTGAGCTGCTACCTCAGGTTCTCAACATTGAGAGAGCACAAGAAAGAACCAGGCACATTCATTCGAACATTCATCCGGTCGCAAATTCTTCTTTTCATTATTACTATTATTATCCTTGTTTGTGTATGTGTTTTTCCCATCCCTCTTGCCTACTTGCACACCCACCTTAAGCTTAATAAGAGAGTAGTTGCGTTAATGATGCTGCGTGGAACAACACTCCTTCATAATGGCGATGTTTTTCAAACACATACAAGACTCAATCTAACCTTCTTGGGCTATCGACCTGGCTGAAGTTAATCAGTGTTGCGTCAATGCAAGCGTGAGGTTATTAAGCCAGAGCCGTAGCTTAGACTGAGGTGGCACAGTACCCGGGGTTTCTACTGTGGCGCTCAAGCGCTAGCCGCGCCACGTTTTGCGTGTGGCAGACTGAGGTAAGCGCGTTCCCAAATTTCTGAACGCGCATGCCCAGCTTCTCAGCCTTGATCGCAACCCATCCGCCGACGAAGTAGTTGTCTTTGCGCCTCATTAACGAACATCAATACGGCACCACCTCCACTCCATTAGAATAGTCAATCGCCAACGCGCAATTCACGCCCTTCGTGACCCGAACTGATCAGTAAATTATTTTCAAGATGGCTGCGGTATGTTGTCTTCTTCACCCCGGCGCCTGCCCGTCATACTGACAGAACCCGCAGCCCGTCATGACCGTCTCCGAGAGCAAGGAGCTTAGAGGGCTCAATCTCATTGCAGCCCACTCCCATATCCGCGGCCTTGGTGTTGACAGCACAACATTAGAACCCAGAGCGTCGTCGCAGGGTCTGGTTGGACAGGAGAAGGCCAGAAAAGCCGCCGCCGTTATCCTGCAGATGATCAAGGAGAGCAAGATTGCTGGAAGAGCCGTGCTGATTGCCGGCCCCCCCAGGTGAGTCTTGTTCACCGTGGCCATTATTGACGAAAGGCTACTTTACTGATTCTGGATGCCCCCAGCACCGGCAAGACAGCCATCGCAATGGGTATGGCTCAGTCCCTTGGACCCGACGTCCCATTCACCTCCCTCGCGTCCTCCGAAATCTTCTCACTCGAAATGTCCAAGACCGAAGCCCTGACACAAGCCTTCCGAAAATCGATTGGTGTGCGCATCAAGGAGGAGAGCGAAATCATGGAGGGCGAGGTCGTTGAGATTCAGATCGACCGGAGCGTGACCGGCGGCGCCAAGCAGGGAAAGCTGACGATCAAAACAACTGACATGGAGGCCGTCTACGACATGGGCGCTAAGATGATCGATGCCATGACCAAGGAGCGCGTCATGGCCGGCGATATCATTTCCATCGACAAGTCTTCTGGCAAGATCACAAAGCTCGGCCGATCATACGCGCGCTCGCGCGATTACGATGCCATGGGCGTCGACACCAAGTTCCTGCAGTGCCCCGATGGTGAGCTGCAGAAGCGCAAGGAGGTAGTCCACACCGTCACGCTGCACGAGATCGATGTCATCAACTCGAGGACACAAGGTTTCTTGGCGCTGTTCTCCGGAGATACTGGAGAGATCCGCAGCGAGATCCGCGACCAGATCAACACCAAGGTCGGAGAGTGGAAGGAGGAGGGCAAGGCCGAGATTGTTCCTGGTGTTCTGTTCATCGACGAGGTTCACATGCTCGACATTGAGTGCTTCTCATACATCAACCGTGCGCTGGAAGACGATCTCGCGCCCATCGTCATCATGGCCAGCAACAGGGGCAACTCTCGTATCCGCGGAACAGACTACCGTAGCCCTCATGGCCTGCCCCTCGACTTCCTTGACCGTGTCGTGATCATCCACACCAACACATACAGCCAGGACGAGATCAAGCAGATCCTTACCATCAGAGCCCAAGAGGAGGAGGTCGACGTCTCGCCCGACGCCCTGGCGCTTCTTACTAAGATTGGACAGGAAGCAGGTCTGCGCTACGCCAGCAACCTCATCACGACGTCCCAGCTGATCTGCGCCAAGCGCAGAGCCAAGACTGTTGAGATCGCCGATGTCCAGAGAAGCTTCTCGCTCTTCTATGACCCAGCCCGCAGCGTCAAGTTCATTTCCGATTCGGAGAAGCGCTTGATTGGCAACGATGGTGCCGTTGACTTTACCGTCACAAATGGTCACGGCGATGCGATGGAGTTGAGCTGAGCGTGGTAAAAAGGTATTTGAGTTGGGCGTTTCTTTTGGGCAGAAAATTAGGTGGCCACCCCTGGGACTCTGTGATAGATTATGTACCATAAACTGTTTTGTATGGTAGCATCGCGACGATGCCAGGAAACGGCAAGGCTCTTTGATTCATTTGTTTTCATTACATTTCGGTGTACCTTGTGAGCGCCCTGATCCCAAAGGATTTGTCATACGAAAGTAGCGACCCTGGTCCAGCCTTCGTCGCCTACTGGCCGAAACTCGACGCCTTCTCCAAAGTACCCGGCGTCCTGCCATGCCTTCATCGTCGGCCCATCATACGGCCCTTGCTTATCCGCATCGTCGCGCCCGTCCGTCCACCGGAACTCCCACATTTTGCTAGAGAGGTCTTCACTGGCACCCTCCTTTGCCGGCTCGACCCACTGCTCGCCCGTTTCCCGCTGCCACTCACGGACGAGCGCCTCCCTTTCCTGGTCGTAAATCTCGGCGTGGTCTCGGCTCAGCAGCTTGTCCGCCGCGTCCGTGATGGCCTCGATGGCCTCTTTCCTCTTTTGCTGATCGGGGGTGAGATCCTTTTCCTTGTCGACGTCCATGGCCTCCTCGGCGCCCTTATTCTGCCTCTTGAGCTTCCACTTGGGTATCTTCTTCGGCTTGGGCTGCCCCTTGCCTAGTCTTGCCAGGGCCTCGAGCGGCGTCTCGCCCCTGTCCAACCTGACAATGAGCGTCCTGAGCAGGTCCGTTGTCAAAATATCGTCGTTTTCCATCCGTAGCCTCCGCGCCTCAGCCTCGCGCCTCTCGTGCGCTTCCGCCGCCTTTTTCAGATCCTTTTTGCTCAACCCTTCGAGCCATTTGTCGTGCACCGCGTTCGGGTCTGCCGCTTTTCTGATGTAGTTTCCTTCCTGGTCAAAAGCACCCTCCTCTTGCTCTTGTTTCATGTTGAAGGCTTCGACCTTGGGAGCATTGCGCTTAAGACCGCCGAGGCCGACTTCCTCATCGATGCCCTCCTCCTGAATCGCCAGATCCCGGTCTGCCTCATCGTCGCTGCTCTCCTCTTCGTCTAAACGAATTTGCCCTCCGCTCTTACTTTTCAATTCTTGGCCCTCAATTTGTTGGTCATCGAGGAATCGCACGGCCTTGTCCTTTTCCGAGCGCTTGGTTCCCTCCTGCGCCACCTGTTCTTGCTCTTCATCGTCATCTGCAGCGAACATATCGTCGTCCTCGTCATCATCGTTGACCTTGCCCCCCTTCTTGCCCGCGCCCTCGCTGTTCTTGGCATCATAGTTGTCTAGTTGATCAAAGAAGTTGGCCTCGCCACCCTTCTTGCTCTTGTACCGCTCGTCGGCTCGCGATTTGAAGTTGCGCTCGTTGTCCGAGTCGCTATCGTAGCCGTCGAGATTCACGGCGCCGCGCTTGGTCGCACCGGCGGCAACGCCGATGACGTCGGCATCAAGAATGGCATCTTCTTCGGGAGCGTCAGGGGCCAGCGCGGAGGGGTTACGGACGTCGAACTTCAGCTTCTTTGAATCATGGCTGTCGTCTTCAGCGTCGTGGTGATGTGTTCGCGCGAATGTCTCGCCAGCCCGTTTGGGGCGCGCTGCTGAGTGTCTCGAAGACATCTTGGGTTGACTTTGCCTATGGTGAGTTATGGGAGGGGTGGGCGAGAAACGAGAGCCGGGTAAGGCTTGTCTTTCAAAAGCTCCAAGGTGGGCTAGATGCAGCTCGAAGAGGTACCTTCAATTCCTGGAATGCACCAGCGCGCGGGTACCTGGATGCTCCGTACAAAGTGCATGGGCATTAAAGTATCGTCTGGGGTCTCAGGCATGGGATTTTTTAGTGGAACCTTACCGAACCTCTAGCGGGTTTCGTCATTCATCAGTTGCCTTACGGCCCCACGTAAACCGCGGGTCCTCCTTCGTCACGTACCTCTTTCCAACTCTCGTGCCAGCCCTCCTGCTTTGGCCCAAGAGCTTGCTACCCGAACGAGCTTTTCCTACTTCAGCAACGAGAAATTTGTTTTTCAAAGGTTGCCTTTGCTCTCCTTCATACCAAGCACGTACATACCCAGACCGCCCAAGATGGTAAGCTACCCTAGCAGTCCAGTGCACCTCCTCACTCCAAGCTAACGTGGAGCTCGTCAGTACCGCTTCGACCCCAACGAAGCAGATATGTATAACTTCGCCCGCGGCGGCCGGCGCCCCATCATCCAGCGATTCGATGAATACTACCGATGCTACCCCATGGTCATGGCCCCTGGCCCCGAGCGACCCGACCTCAACTACGGATCCAAGATCTTCCTGCCTCCGTCCGCCCTGGACAAGGTCTCGAAGCTACATGTTCAGTGGCCGCTACTGATGGAGATTATAAATGGCGAGAAGGGAAAGCACTCGCACGCTGGTGTGCTCGAGTTTGTCGCGGAGGAGGGCAGAGCTTACCTGCCCCACTGGGTTCGTAACTCCTCCAACACAATAGGCGCTGTGCGAGTGGCGTTGCTCACATGAGACCAGATGATGCAAACTCTCTCGCTTGATGTCGGCGACATGATCCAAATCAAGACTACCTCCCTCGAACTTGCCAAGCTGGTCAAGCTGCAGCCCCAGTCAACCAACTTCCTGGACATCAGTGACCCCAAGGCGGTGCTGGAGAAGGCATTTAGGAACTTCGCTGCTCTCACCAAGGGCGACGTCTTCAACTTCGAGTACAACGACGAAATCTACCATGTAGCGGTCCTCGAGGTCAAGCCTGAGACAGAAAAGATGGGTGTTTGCATGATCGAGACGGATGTCGAGGTTGACTTCGCCGCGCCAGTCGGCTACGTCGAGCCCGAGAAGCAGCAGAGGGGAAGCGGAACCAGCACACCTAGAAGTGTGCGTGGCGGTCTCCCGGCCGGCGGTTTGCTCCACAGCCAAGGTTCTATGGCCCAGTCCATCAATTACAGCGCCATTGCCCCGTCAGCAACCACGAACATCTCCAGATTCTACGGTGAGGGACAGAAGCTTAACAAGAAGGGCAGCAAGACGTCGACGCCGAAGCCTGCAACCCCTGTCGCTGGCGCTTCAGCCAACGCACCTGCTGTGCCCCTGCCACGCCGGACGAACGGACCCATGCCCCTCCGTCTACCACCTAACAAGCTCTTCTTTGGCTATGAAATTAAGCCTGTCAAGACCGATGCCGACAAGGAGCGCGAGAAGGAAGAGGCCAACCGCCCACATTTTGCTGGTCAGGGACAAACCCTGCGAGGCAAGCGAAAGGGTGAGGCCGAGGAGAAGGAGAAGGCACCTGAGAAGAAGGGCGCCAACGAGGGACGCAGACTGGACGGCCGTGGTCCGAAGCCTCGCGGCATTGAGTGATCGGTTTCGGACAATGAATCTCACATGATTTGGGCGGACCAATGGCGTTCGGGTACAGGCTGGGTAGTCATTCAGGGCGCATAGTTGTAATTACGAGGGCCCCATCGGGGACAGTCGAATGATGGTTAGATTCCCGGATATGAAGAATGATCGCGATCGCACGCGAGTGTCTCTCGCGTGAAACATCTGAGGTCTTGCTTATGCTGAATTGGGCAGTGCCTGTCACCCAGCTCAACTATAGAAATTCTCGAATGAACGCCAATTATTCGAGGTTCACCGTCTACGCCCGTTAGATGCCTAACGTCGAAACCCTTGCCGCACATTTTCGTGCTTAGGCATATACTTCGAAGCTGTCCGACGACGATCGCAACAAGGCTATGCAGGCCTTCCTCACTGAGACTTACGTCGTATACGCAACAACCTTATGCACGCGCCGTTGAAAATATGTCATCACAGGATCACACCTTCGATATATCCAACGGCGATGACGATGAAAGGCTAAAGGGCACGACCGCTGATGGCTTGGCGGCGTGAAAGGAGGACGCCCTCAAGAGCTTTAAATCTCAAGGGCGGATGAGCCATGATGCCATCTCGATCCTTCTCAGAGAGGTGGTCAAGAGGAATACGCAGTGTGGCACCTTCAGCATATATCAGTAATCCTCAATCAACTGGAACACCAGCGAGCCCGACCGACTCCGTCGCATCCGACGCCGCATAGACATGTTTGGCAAGGACATGTTTGGCGCACTGTTGTGCTAGAACACCCAAAGGGTCATCGCCCGCCATCATCGTTCGCCATTCAGACTCCAGCACCAGAGACGACGCCCTCCGCGGCTGCCTGGATGTAGCATACCTCCGGAAGTTCGTCGAATAATACAACGACGGCGGTGATGGCCATCTGCGCTGTGACCAGGCCTTCGACCGTGTCTACTACGATAACCGGCGCTAGACAAGAGTCGAATTGCAGGGGTGCATGACACGATAACAAGTCGCTCTGCAATTCGGGACACCAAGTTCAGAAACTTTTTGCTTGAGAGCTTTATAGAGACAACTGTCAGCTTGCTCCCCATAGAGTCTCGCAACTCGCGCGATATCTCAGGGGTATCAGGAACAACTCCTGGCCCCCTTCCTCGTCAGTGTCATTCGTTTCCCGCTTCCGATGTTCCATGCGATGAGCCCTGCTAGCCATCTTCCGTACTCTGTGCCATAAAAAACACACACACATCAAAAACCCTTTCTCTGTATAATTCAACCGTTCGTCTGTCTTTCGTTCCTCTGCCGGCCGTTGACCCTTTTTCACGGGCTCTCTTGCGAGGCCCACGGTTCTTCCTCTCTATGCCGCCTCCGAAAATGGAGCCAAAAACGGGCGTCTCCGTTCGGTGAGGTTAACCATAAATGGAGAGAAAAACGGTATAAAGAGGTTGACGAAAGCCAAGGAAACAAACCAGAAAGCAGAAATGAATCGGGGGGGAAAAACAGTAGCGAGCGGTTGAGAGATGTTGGCTGCCCAATGACTGAATAACGAAGAAGAAGAAAAGCCAGTTCTTGTCCACAACCGCCGACCGTTGATTCATTGCCCAGTACGTGAGAGTAAGGTGTGTAAATGTTTTTGTTCTGCGACTTGCGTGTCTTCTTTTCTGCTAGTGGGAAAGCAAAGAGGACGGGAAAAGCAATAGGAGTAGCAAGCGGTACATTCTCTCAGGTGCTGTAGCAAACGCCATCTCTTGTCCGTCTTAGAAATGGTTGGCGGCGGCGGCGATGCGGGCCTCGACGCGCTCCTAGATGGAACCGTCAAGCGCACGATGCTGAGAGGGGCCTGCGTTGTTGTCGAATACGTTGAAGTCCGTGGCGAAGTGTCCGTCAGGAGCGGCAGTCATGCTATATTAGACGTCAGTACATGTTGTCCACATGTATGTGAAGAGTAGCGTATATGGTTGTGCGGAACGGCCGGAAGCTTGTAACTGCTGCATATCCGGCTCCAGAGAAATGGCAATATCCTGATAAGATCACGGGATGGGAATGAGGGTTCTATATGAAGGAAGGGGAAATAAAATGAGACACATGGCATACCTGCGATCGCGGCCACGGCCAAAAAATCCATCCTCGCCCTCGACCTTGACTCCATCCATAATAGAGACACCCTCGAGGCGCTGAGAGGCCTGGACGTTCTCGGCATCGTTGGTGAGGTCGATTTGCTGACCGTTGAGACCAGCGGCCGCGCCATGGTTGGAAATCTTGGTGCGCTTCGTTTTGGGCTTGACATCCTCGGGCTCGAACTCGTCATCGTCCTGGCCGTTGTCGACACCAGTGGCGCCAGAAGCCATGTCATGAGCGGCCTGGTTGCCTCGGCGGCCGCGAGCTCCCGGGACACGAGCACCAGAACCGGGGGCAGCACGCTTGCGGGAAGCGGAAGGGGTGGATGGAGCACTGGCCAAGTCCGGGGTAGCAGCGTTGCCGGCGCCGACGCCGTTGGCGCGCTTGCCATAGTTCTTGACGATAGTCTTGGACCAGCGCTGGCTATTAACGAAAACGCAGTTAGTCTCATGGCTGGACTGAGGGTGTGAAAGGATTGAGAGGGTAGACGGTGGTGATTATGCCAAAGGGAAGGAAGGAAGCTTACTTGAGAGCGTTGATGGTGAAATTGTAGCCCATATCGGTCATCTCTTGGTGAATGGTGTTCCAGTCAGCCTTAGGGATCTTGCCGCCATTGGAGACCTTGATGAAGGTCCAGATCAAGTCCTTCTCGGCGGTGTCAGTCCAAACGTTCGGGGCCATGATGGATGTTGCTAAAGTTGAGTAACTGTGAGATGGTTAGTAGGAATGAGATGCGTTTCTGGCCAAATATGATTTGGATGCAGAAAGAGATGCAGTAGTTGTCCTGAGAGGTAAGCATGATGAGAGAGAGAGGCAAGATTAATGGATATAAAGGCAAGAGCGGCGCAGAATAGAGAGTTGAACAAACTGTAGACCCTTTTGGTAGCGATAAAATGTGGAAGACGTTGAAGTTGTGGAAGAGGCTAGGGAGGTAGTACATGAGTCGGTTTGAAAGTGGTATTTTGGGGTAACGTAAGAGCGGTAATGCAACAGATGAAACCAAAATGATGGTCATTAAGTGAAGGGTGATGAAGAAGTCTGAAGCATTACATGACAGTAAACACTAATCCGACATAGCGTGCTTCCTTTCAGGCTCACAATGGTCATCGTAACTAGGGGAAATATCAAATGGACATATACCTGTGTGCTGTATATAGCGGGGCTATTGATGTTGGCCCTCAAACTGCTGAGGGACTCGATTGCAGACTGAGTGATTGTAGAGAATAAATAGGGTTGGGGAAGAAAAGATTATAGAGGGGAGCGGCAGAGGAAGATGGTTTATATAGCTTAGCCTTGGGTGAAAGGTCTTTGAAGCTGGTGAAGGTCAGGAGGAAAGAGGGTAGGCTTGAACAAGGCGGGCACTCACCTTAAGCGATTTCTGAACCCTCGTCAAGGCAGTTGCAACCAAACTGGCAAGAGGGATTGAGGGAAGGTTATGTTAAGAAATATTGGAGAACATAACTCTATATCCTACGTACCTTTCATAACAAAGAGAAAATAAGAAGAGCAAAACCTCCACTAAAGGGTATGTAGTTAACGCAACTGGTAGTCTTCATAAGATGAAGGACCAAGTATGCTAAGCTTAGACGGTATGTACACATTCTTCAATGGTTTCAATAGAACTAGCGAGAATGATGAAGGTTTTACTCAGCTTAAGAGGCTAGTATTTCTAGTTAGTGTGCTGGCCATAAGGAGTGTCTAGTAGCAGTGGGGAGAGCAAGCATATTTGTGTCTAGGTTCACTAGGAACCATCAAGCTCAGTGTCGATGCTGAGAGACACTATACAGTACCATCGTCTGGCATCTTGAACTAGTATTCTAGCCACTGTCATGATAGAAGCCATCTATTATCCTCAAGAGCGATTGAGGTAAGTTTTGAAAACCTCTGTGGACGTGCAACAGCTGGGCATCCATTGTGTCAAATTTCTGACGGAATCGATAGAAGGTTTGGCATCGGCCATAATAGAAAGATGGTGAATCATAAGACGAAAGGGTCCATTTCGTTCAAGGTCAGTCGCTACATAGTACAGGCCCACAAGAGAGAAGACCACGATTTAGAGAAAGCAAGCCGAGCTCTTGATTTCTAGTAGAAATTTTCCGTAATCTTAGGCAACTAATGGCCTATCATGACTGACGAAGCATGAGAAAGAGGCAAGATTTGTACCGATGCCAAAGATGTGCACAATTCAAGTCTGCCGCCCCGACCATCGTCAATCCAAGCCTCCAAGCCTCCAAGCCTCCAAGTCATTCATCACCCAGAAAAGCAAGCGTCCTCCAAGATGTGCAGCGGTTATATGGAAGGATCGATGCATTTAGCCAGAGACGCGCAAGTCGAACTTAGATCTCGACATCATTGGGATCGAAGTGGTCGCCATCCATGGCGTCAAGGTTGAGGAACTCGTCGGCCTGCTCCTTCATGCTGTGTGAGGCTTGTCAGCATAACTCAGTAACTCAATCAAGGTGTTACTTGCCTAGGCTTCTTGGGAGTGCGAGGCTTCTTGGGAACAGGAGTCTCCTGCTCCTCCTCATCCTCGGCCTCACTCTCGATCTTGGCCTTCTGGACTGGAGTCTTACGCTTGCGCGGAGTGGCGGCCTTTTTGGCGCCCTTCTTGGTGGGAGTGGCGCTGGCCTCACCGCTGTCTCCAGGGGTCTGCTCCTTGCGCTGCAACTTCTGAATGTGCTGCCTGCCGTAAAGGTTAGCATTTCCATGTAAACATGTTTAAACTGGCAACAGTGACGATGAAATGTATAAGAAAGATTTGAAGAAAATATGGGGGAGAGGAAAGAAAGTACATGGCGGCGCTTGCGGTGTAGGTGTAGCCCTTTTCATGGACTGCAGCCAAAGCACGATCCCAATCCTCCTTAGAAGGCTTGGTGACGGTCAGTAAGGCAACCAGCAGATCGGATCGGGCCTTGTCATCCCAAACAGTAACTGGAGCCATAGCGAATGATGTTTGTATGAGTGCTGACGATGTAGGGGAGTATGCGTAGAGGTTATAGCAGAATGTGTGGTAACCTGCTGGGAGAAGTGGAAGTTGGAAGAGGAAAAAGAAGGAGTGAGACGGGAGCGATAGTCAGTTTTATTGGAAAGAGGAAGGCGGGTGTCGCTGGAGGAAGTAGGTGCCTTGCAGGTGAAAACGCAAGGAGGGAAAATGAAAAGTAAGGAAGGCACACTTGAGAGCAGAAACTGTGTAGTTGTAGCCGTAAGTGTGGAGCTCCTGGATGATGGCAGAGTACTGTTCGGCGCTCGGGGTCAGGGTCTTGACCATGGCGACCAGAATCTGCTGGTCGTCCTCAGGAGTCCACTTCATAGTTACGCGAGACATCTTTTCGTGGTGAAAATGAAGAGTGTTTGCGATGTGATGTTGCTGTGGTTTGCAATCGTGTGAAGTGGTTCAAGGTGAGGTGAGAGAGGAGGTGAAAAAAGATTAAAGATGGAAAGTTGGAGGGGAGGAGAAGAAGTTATACGCCAAAGGAATGTGCGAGGCAAGAGGTTTGCAAACAAGATTTGCAAATGAGGACAGGAAAGGCCATTGAAACTGCAGAAAACAGCAGGCAGCCTCGCAGAAGGAGCGGCGCTCAAGAAAATAGTCTCAGACTCGCATGTCGCGAGAGTGTGCCGCAAGAAGAACCAGAAGGAAAACTCAAGTAAATGCTGTAGACTTACCGAATGGACTCCCAGGTGACATCCTCGAAGCCATCGCGATGCATCTTCTGCTCAATCGCGTCCTTGGCCTCCTTGTTGAGGTTGCCCTTGAGCTGGCCGTACAAGGCGAGCATCAAACTATGGAGTAACGCCGGGTTGTTCCACTTGCCGATGACCTGCTTCTCAGACATCTTGCCGGTATTGTTGCGATGAGTTTCTCGAAGGTGATGTTATGGTGAAAGGAGTCTGATGGTAACGGATAGCAACGGGTATTTTGCGAGTGTTGACTAATGGCAAGGAAGGAAGTTGGTGATGAGGAGGAAACTCTTCGTGGGGTGGATATATCTTTTTTGCCCGAGGAAAAGAAGAAGCCGTTGGGAAGGGGGGCATAAGGAGCCGGGACGGAGGGTCACGGAGGGTCACAGAAGCTTAGTGGCTGTGGCTGTCTCGGAGTTGCCAGGCTGATACCTGACGGCAGTTGCCCAGCCTACCTAGTCTATGTGAATGGTAGCAGAATCTGAACGGCAGCAGAAGATAGGATAGTACGTTGGGTGGAGATACAGATTGGCAGATGCAGAACGTTGAAGATCTATCTTAGGTTCCATGGAACCTTCTCAGAACCTGCTGGCTGGCTAAAGGACGATGGTAGAATATTGGTTCGGGGATTCGCAAAAGCGGTTTGTTTAGGTTCTGGACGCAGGTAGACAGAAATCACGGATGCCTTCGAAGAAAGAAACATCATGTGGTGGCTAGCAAACTCTGATGTGTTTCTTCTCTTGTGGAAGACTTCCAACCTCGACGGAGGCATTCGGTCAATGCCAGCCCAAGACGGATTCTTTCTACGCTATACGCTGAATGATGACTGATGAATAACAGGAAACAATGAAATACTCAATCGACCCAAACTCCAGGCACCTAGTCGTGTTCATTACCTTCGCTCCTGATGCCGCTTTCGCTTTGATGCACAACGCCTTGACCGGAGAAAACTGGTTCTAGGTAGCAATATTAATCCGCCTGACACCGTTGATCTGAAAGCAAGTCTTGAGCCATACAACTGCCACTGCCCGAGCTCTGGACCACGCTAGCAGCCATCTCAAGTGCCAGGTTTCTATCCTATGTCTCGCCATTGTAGGTAAAGCTGTGCGGGTCCGTCCCCGTTAGACCAGCTGTTGGATACTCGGAAGCATAGCCATCGACGGAAGGAGCCTCACTGTGGGCGGCCAAAGCTAATACGGCTTCATCATCAACAAGGGAAGGATCCTGAGGGGGGTTATCGAGCTTGATTCTCTTAGCATCGTGGCCGTCCTGCTCGTCATCGTTGTCTTCCTTGAGGGATATGTCGAGAGAGTCCTCCTTGAGAGGAAGATCCAAGGATTCCGGCAAAGCACCGAGATCATCGGATATTACAGATGGTTGTTGATGTGATTGATCGTTTTGAATGGACTGACTATGGTCGGGCTGGTGGTCCAACTGATGGGAATCGGGCTGATGGAGGTCAGGCTGATGATCATGCTGGTGGTCGGGTTGATGTTCAGGTTGGGCAGGTTGGTCGGCTTGAAGTCCTTGGTCAGGTCCAAGCTGACCGGGATGGCCTGGCTGAATGACTTGGCTGGGTTGAACGACTTCGCCGGGCTGGACGACTTGACCGGGCTGGACAACTTGACCGGGCTGAGCGACTTGGCTGGGCTGGTTAGAAAGAGCAGGAAGCTGCATTGGGACAGGCTGTTGAGGCTGTTTCTTGGGCCTTCCGCGACCTGGTCCAGGACGACGGGTAATCGGGTTTGTGGTGGGATCAAGCTTCCGAGGGTTGTCCGGACTGCCCCCGTTGGTCTCAGCTTTGTGTTGGGCACGGCGAAGACCTTGAAAGTGTTGCCTGTGAAGTGTCAGTCGCCATCGAGATGGTGTAGTAGAGCCTCAACTCCATGAGGAATTGACAGAAGATATGAGACGAAACCGAATGATTGCGCAACACGCTGATGATGGGAACAGACGGAAAGGTGTCAAACATCATTTGACTAGTACATAACGTGAAATTCAAGGTGGCATGAAAGATACTCGGAGACAGCGCGCAGGCAAAGTGCCCAAAGTTTTTCACCGTCGACGTCTTTCGGCTTTCACGGAAGATGCTTCATGGAACCAAACAGACCAAGACGGGGGACGTCCCCGGAACATGAGGAGCGGAAGGAACAAGAGACATACAAGAGAGATGGGGAGAAATGGCACCGATGACGGAAGAAGAAAAGCTGATAAAGAGAGCCAGTGAGGGCAATTACATCCATCTGGCACCTCCATTTATAATTCTTGCAACATGGCCGGCGGTTTAGACAGCCGATAAGAAGGCCAGAGAAGAGTGAAATCGAAAAGAACTGTACGGAAGAATGCAAAGGGGGCAAGAAATGCCTCGGCTGCCCATAACTCGGTTTTGGTGCAGTTCATGGTGGGCGGGCGGAAAAGTGAGAGACAGTGGTATCAATTGCAGACTTACCGACAGCCCTCGTTTGTAAAGCCATAGCCCAGGGTGCGCATGTGGTTGCCGATGGTGGTCCATTCCGAGCCGCTGATGACGCCAATGTTCTTGACGGAGAGGATGGTGAAGAAAAGGTCCTTGTCGGCCCTGTCGTTCCAATTTTTGTTCATAGCGACAGCGAATGAGGGGGTGGATGGTTCGCGACGATGATAATCGCGACTTATACGATTGAAAGTGGATGAGCTGGTAGTTGTCTATCGCGGTTGAAGACGAGAAATTGGTAGTGTGCTGACGACTGCGCCGAAGGTGTTCGTCCCTCAAGTCTCCATTCGAGGGAAAACACCGTAGAAAATGTGGTTTCGGAACGGTTCAACATTTCACCGACAAGGTGCTTGCCTTACATGCACGCGCTCGCCTAGTTTCCTTGACCTACCAACGAAGAAAATATGAGGAATACGCTTTCAATCAATGTCCTGAAGTACTCCGCAGAATCTTTGGGAATATGAACATGGTTATCAACCTGTCATTTGCCTCGACATTTCGAGGTTCAGAGACGCTGGTGGGACCGTGGCGGGCCCATCACCCACCCGTCCGCCCGACGTTTAACCGTGTAGCAGCACTGAGGACAATTCCCGCCAAGCTACCTCTAGGTACGTAGTAGACGTTCGCTGGCCTAGCGCCAGTGCAGTCGCATCATTCATAGGGGAAACACGCAATCCGCTCCAATTCGGTTTCAATCTGTTATTTTCAACATTGCACAGTTGCATTCTGTGCGAAAGGAACTATCAAGGCTATCGAAGATATCATCTTGCAACCTTTTTGCTCGTTTTGTATGCTCAGCTAGTAAAGGGAGGGCCTGTGTCGTATGGATCCTTGAGACATCAAAGACTCTAGCCTGCGAGACAACGTTGTTTTCAAGAGCCTGGTTGTAAGACATTGGGCGGGCGGCCTTCTCTCGGGCGCTCGTGCTGGTCCAAGGGAGATCAACCTTGGGACATACCCGATGGTGCAATCCGCTCGTATGCGCCTCAAGCCGTGTTGCAGATGTTGACTAGATCTAGCGACATACTTGAGTTTGACGGAACTGACACAGACTCGAATGACCAGGCCGAAAGCATGGTCTCGTTTGTTCCCTTTTCCTCGACCTCTTATGCCACGAGATGTGACCTGCTTAAAGAGGTTGCCAATTAGGAAGCTCATCTCAAATCCGTCGGAGGCCCCTTCACCCCTTCATCCAAATCCTCTTAGCGCTGCTTTTTTTAGCGTTCGGCGCAGCTCTCAACCGGCTATGGTCGGTGTGGAGATCGGATGCTACTGGGCCTCAGGCAGCCATCGCGTAGGTCGCCGGCGGGTCATGTGCACGGTGCATCTAATGACCGAGGCTGGACCCATCACGTGGTTTCGTGGCGACCTGGCGAAAACTTGGTCGCACAGTGCCCCGCTCAGAGTTCGCGAGAACGCGTCTCCCAACCACCTCACCGCATCCCACCAACTTCATCGCGTGTTGCCCAGGACACCAACGCAGGCGTTTCACAATACATTTGCCCGTCTCACGGCTTCAATGTACATGATCTGATTTCGCTGCAATTTAGTCCCGTATTCATACGGCTTTTGCTCATCAAACGGCTATCTCGACCATCGACTACCAGGCTGTTCCATTATCTCGATTGACCCGACAAATGTCCCGGCCCAGACACGAGATTGAAATTACGATACAATGATTGACCGAAGCACGAATCCAGGGGGTACCATCTCGGGCCAAGAGACTCAAACTCTGTTTGTCATTTATCGCCGTATCTTGTATCACAGCAGCCCGGCGTCGCAAGCCTCAACAATCCTTCCCTAGCATGACACCCTTCAGGCAAAAAGCCAGCTCATACATGTCGCAATACATGTCTACCTACGCGTCTGCAGGCGTCTTCTTCCGTCGTCACAATTGTATTCGTCAACCAGAGACAGTCCAAGTCTGTTTGACGACTCGTTGCGGGAGGGCCGCCAATGAATAGTGCGAACCGGATGCCGCAACATGGACATAGACAGTCCGCCCCAACCACCTCCATTTCCGACGCTACACTACTCGAGAGGTGAGTCACACACCCCATACCACAATACTGTCTCATGCCATCCATTAAGATCCTTGCTCCGCTTCCAAGTGGTGCGCTGGTCGTTCCTGGATCTTGCATTTGGGGCGGCCTGTTTGACAGACAAGGGGGTAAAAATCTTACCCCAGCATCACGAAAGCTGTGCGCGTCAATTGACGAGTCAATTCTGCCTACGTGCGAGTGCTAGTCGCAGTTATCATTGCATGCCAGTGGACACGCTAGCCTGCCCGAACCTTCATTCGTCGGGTAGAGTCAAGTCGACTCCATCTCGTCGGCTGAGTGCAGGGGAGGGATCTGCAAAAAAAGGTCGAGAAAAAAAAAAGCTAGGGGGATCAGAAACCACTTTACGCGAATAAGAGAGATGACACGGCCCCGCGCCGCGACACACCCACGCTGCCTCGACCCTACCCCTCCAACATTGCATCAGTGCTCGGCTAAGCTGCTATCAAAACCTCAAACTGTCCATCCCGTCCATGGATGATGCCATGCACATGCAGCTCTAGCTACTCACTCCTCTCCCACACCACCACCTTACGACCGCTCCACTCCCTCTACAAACGTCACGCCCCCTCCTCAAGGCCATGCGTCCCCGTCAAAGCCTGGCCGTAACTCCAGGCAACAAGGGACTATTTTGATTCCTTGTGTCTCAACCAAGGGGGCTTGCCACTTTTACACCTCGATAAAATATCGGCCCAAGCGCTACGGCGCTTCCCTGAAAGCATCTTCGTTCGCCTTTCTTTTTCTTCATACTGTACTGATCAAGCTCCGCTGCGCTCCTCCCACCCACAAGCGCTGCCACGGCTTGCCCCATCAAGTTCGCTCCCGGGGGGGACAGCATCAAGCCGACTTGCATATCCCATTCCCTTTAGCTCCGGAGTCCAAGGCCCTCCAAAGCACCTATAACTACCGTTGATGTCCCAGGGTGGTATGCTGACTTCTGGCGAATCCCTCCTTGTCTGCCTCTTTTGTCCGCCTCGCCTTCATTGACCTCCCACACCGAAGGGTGACTGACATCGCACCCAGTGGTTGCACCATTTCCACATCTCAGCCTGCTGACTTGGATGCCATATATCTGGCTCTCGCCCTGCCTCACCGATCTTCACAGTGACTCATTTCCTTCACTTCACCTCCACACCTGCCTGTCGTGTGCTGGTTGATCAGATCGAGCAAAAGCTTCCGCAGCCATCACTGTGCACTTCAAATTGCTCCCCTCCCTCGAGCTCACTGGCATCATTATCAACTTTCACCTCCATCGCATAGCGTGGGCAGCTCGAGGTGGCAGAGCTATCGACACCTCCAACATGTCTTCCAACACAGACAACCAGATGACGAGGTTTCTCTTCGCCATCCTGAAGCAGAAAAACTTGAAAGATGTGAGTGCTGCCGATGACAACCCATCCTCCTCGACCCTTGTCTCACCTTGTGTTGTCCAGATTGACTGGAATGCCGTTGCCCATGATCCGATACTGGCACAGCCCATCACCAACGGGCATGCTGCTCGCATGAGATACTCTCGTTTCCGCTCTGCGATGCTGGGCCTCGAGCCCCAGAGACGCAACAGAGCCGCCGCAGCGAATAAGAATCGGGTCACGAAAAGTAAAAAGGAGCAGAAGCCGCCCAAAAAGGAGGAGGATTCCGACAACGAGCGGGTCAAGCCCGAACCAGGGACGCTCGAGTCGATACGCCACCACGCCGAGGCCCGTCCCAGGTCTCCTATCAGAGTCAAACAGGAACACCACAAAACTTCCTACCGGCAACAGTTTACACCAACGTCCATGGCGTCTCCCACCGCCACGGAATGCCAAACCACCTTCCAGCCGAGAATGCTCACTCCCTGCAGCGACGACATGTTCTCGGCACCGCAAAACTTACAGTTCAGCCCGTCCGCCACCCTCATGGGTGCTCACCCGACCTTCGATCTCCCCCAAGCCATGTCCTGTGCCCACGATCAAGACCACCGCCAGCACGACCACGATCACAACGCCTGGGCCCCTAGTCCAATCTACTCAGCCTTTGACGCCGCCTACGACATCGAGGGGTTTGGGGTCGGTGTCTTGTGCGATCACCAACAGGTCCAAGGGCATAATGACGATATGAACGGGTCGCCTGCCCTTGGCTCCCTGATGCCGGAACACATGCATATCAAGAACGAGCACTGGGACGCTCAGTTCCACTCTTAATACGCGAACAGTATCTAGTGACTAAGTCCGTGCCAGCATATTGAGAAGGTCATCTTATACGAAGTCGGGTTCAGGTTGAGGGGGAAAAATTGGTTGTCTCACATTAAAGTCGCTGGCTTTTTTCTCTCGCACACTCACTTTTCTTGTCTCGTGCTGGTCACTCCACTCCCGCCTCCCCCAGCCAAATTTTTAGTTTGCCGGATGTATTAATGATGTTACGCACACTTAACCGGCGTTTGGTGCTTTTTCTTTTCTTTTTTGACTACGGTCTAGAATGTTACGCTTTCCCCTGTAATAATTGGGGCAGCGATTCTTTAGAAAAATTTCTTCAAAGACATAAAGCCATACAATTGACGGTTCTTGTGATAAACCCCTTTTTCCTATTTTGGTTCTACTTGTGTGCCTGGTAGGTGTGTAGAGGAGTACCCAGTGCCATAGGCTCGAAGCCCCGAGCACCGATGGCTGTTCTGCATATTTAAAGGTTCCTCCCCAAGTTTTGTGACATCTTGCGCTTCTTGGAGGTCGAGTATGAGGCGGGGTGGAGGTATTGTATTGTCCTCTATCATCAAGCAGTGCGTTTAGGGGGCAATTCATGTAGTTAAAAGTGGCTTGTTTCTTCTATCTATAGTGCTATAATCTATGTTCCTTAAATATTGCCTTGCTTAGTGGATTCCGCCGCAAGTATCTATACTTAGGAGTAAGGGTCAGATTAATAAGCGACGTTGTTCCAGAGAGCAGTGTTAGTTAGCAATATCCTGCGTAATACACCCCCTTAGGCGTTAGCGTAGGTTACTGTACGCCTAGATATAAAGGAAAAATAGTTCTTTTAGCGTAAAAGGGCTAGTTATTATATAATTATAGGCTACTAGCATTAGGTATTCCTATTAGTAAGGCTACTTACTATAAGGCTAGCCTATATATTAGTAGATATTTACCTTAAAGCTAAATTTATAGTTACTTTTTTTTTTTTTTAATAACTATAATAATAATTATAAGTTATATTATTATTTTTTATTATAATTAATTACTAACTTATTATCCTTTTTTATTATTATACTACTTTACTTAATTACTAATACTTCTTTTTTTTTTAGATATCTTATAAAACTATTACCTTTAGTAAGGCTTATATATACACCCTTATAGCTACTATAGGCCCTAAGGCTATAGTAGTCTTACTACTATATAACTACTATAGTTACTATAAGTGCACCTTGTCTTCTCTTAAGGAGAAAAAGAAGACCTTTAGTAAGTCTATAAAGGAGTAAGAACCCCTTATAAATAGGTCTTATAAGTATTATCTTATTACTAGTTAATTAATTTTAGTACTAAAGAATAAGTGTAGCTCCTTAAAAGTAAT